>NC_080713.1:14946198-15568698 GCF_019097595.1 Hemibagrus wyckioides
CATTTTTGTCCATGCTAGGAATCTTAGAGATTTAAGGGCATTTCTGGCAATTTTTGCAGTGAAACAGTATCAACCCTACTTTGAGGGGTGGTGCACTCATTTCTTATGACAGATCTTATAATGACATTGATGTCTGTGGCAATCCAGAACTGAAGCCAGATCATACCAAAATCACAAATAGCACCTTTAATCTATTTGGGGGGGGGGCTAAAATCTGCTATTTTCCAGATCTATCCAGGCATCTAGAATTTTCCAGTAATATGACTAGTAGTATGAATACAGAGACTTTTAGCCTACCAGGTTAGTTTTTCTAGAGCTGCCTAAATGGAAACATTTCAGCACTTTTCTCAAGAGGCTGCAGCAGATTTATTTTGCTATGTCTACACTGAGTTTATGAAAACAATAGCAAAATGAACTCTGTGGAAGCATCTGCTAAGATGAGTAAGGCCTACAAGGCATATTTCGGCATGCCTTTTGAGAATGAAGAGAATCCCTGGCTTACTCTGTGTATCTCAAAGAATACAACAGTGCCAGGACATTGCTAGATGCCTTGAAGTAAGATGAGTACAAATAAGAGGTCATCTGAGATTTCATTTTGTTGGCATTCCTGAATCCTGTCCAAGGTGGTTTTAACCAAGCTTCCCTGTTATCTTTGTCTTTGGGACAGCAGGGACAAAGGCACACTAGCAACTTGTTATAACTGAAAAGAGTTTGTTGGGAGAAACATCATTAAGTGGGAACCATTGGTGGACCCCTGAAAGGTTCTGATGTCACCATTGCACAAATTATCCTTATAAAATAACTGCTCTAGTTAAGGAGTCCACAAATACCTTCAAGTTCTTTCTTCCTAAGAGGTTGGGGGCAAAATCAAAGCCAACGTCTTTGTCAGACCACAGATAAAGAAGATTGTGGAGTGCAAAGAGTTCTCCAAGAATTCAGAAAGAGAAACTCCCTTGGAACAGATTTATTGCAGTGGGTCGGGGCTTCCTGACAATCACAAAGCTAGAATTTAAAAGGGTTGGACAATGAAACACCTACACTATATTGCCAAAAGTATTCGCTCACCCATCCAAATAATCAGAATCAGGTGTTCCAATCACTTCCATGGCCACAGGTGTATAAAATCAAGCACCTAGGCATGCAGACTGTTTTTACAAACATTTGTGAAAGAATGGGTCGCTCTCAGGAGCTTAGTGAATTCCAGCGTGGAACTGTGATAGGATGCCACCTGTGCAACAAATCCAGTCGTGAAATTTCCTCGCTCCTAAATATTCCACAGTCAACTGTCAGCTGTATTATAAGAACGTGGAAGTGTTTGGGAACGACAGCAACTCAGCCAAGAAGTGGTAGGCCATGTAAACTGATGGAGCGGGGTCAGCGGATGCTGAGGAGCATAGTGCGAAGAGGTCGCCAACTTTCTGCAGAGTCAATCGCTACAGACCTCCAAACTTCATGTGGCCTTCAGATTAGCTCAAGAACAGTGCGCAGAGAGCTTCATGGAATGGGTTTCCATGGCCGAGCAGCTGCATCCAAGCCATACATCACCAAGAGCAATGCAAAGCGTCTGATGCAGTGGTGTAAAGCACGCCGCCACTGAACTCTAGAGCAGTGGAGACGCGTTCTCTAGAGTGACGAATCACGCTTCTCCATCTGGCAATCTGATGGACGAGTCTGGGTTTGGCGGTTGCCAGGAGAACGGTACTTGTCTGACTGCATTGTGCCAAGTGTAAAGTTTGGTGGAGGGGGGATTATGGTGTGGGGTTGTTTTTCAGGAGCTGGGCTTGGCCCCTTAGTTCCAGTGAAAGGAACTCTGAATGCTTCAGCATACCAAGACATTTTGGACAATTCCACGCTCCCAACTTTGTGGGAACAGCTTGGAGCTGGTCCCTTCCTCTTCCAACATGACTGTGCACCAGTGCACAAAGCAAGGTCCATAAAGACATGGATGACAGAGTCTGGTGTGGATGAACTTGACTGGCCTGCACAGAGTCCTGACCTCAACCCGATAGAACACCTTTGGGATGAATTAGAGCGGAGACTGAGAGCCAGGCTTTCTTGTCCAACATCAGTGTGTGACCTCACAAATGCGCTTCTGGAAGAATGGTCAAAAATTCCCATAAACACACTCCTAAACCTTGTGGACAGCCTTCCCAGAACAGTTGAAGCTGTTATAGCTGCAAAGGGTGGACCGATGTCATATTGAACCCTATGGATTAGGAATGGGATGTCACTTAAGTTCATAAGCGAGTCAAGGCAGGCGAGCGAATACTTTTGGCAATATAGTGTATATATGCACAGCCTGTAGGCAAGTCTTCACTGATTTCACATTCCATTAGTAACAGCAGAATGTGAGTGTTGAATTAGTAGAGCAATTGCAGTACATAAAATATTTTGATTTACACAACATAATGGGAGATATTAGCAACCACAGTGATTTTTTTGTTTGCACATTAAACATAATAACAATAAGCAGAAAGAGATTTTTTTTTTTAACATTTAAAATATCGCATCACTTTTACTTTACAGAACATTTTTAAGATTTAAAAGATAACTAACACTTAGTTCTTTGCTGTTAAATATTGTTCTTTTTATTTCATGATTTAACTATTTCATTCATAATTCTTGTATTGTATTGTATGATTAAAGTTATGAACATTTAAAAAAAAAAACAATTTCAATGCAGTCAATACAAAATAACAGAAGAATCACAATGAATAAGTAAAATCAATAATATAAATCACAACAAGTAGACTAACATTTGAATATAACATTCGCATAAATTTCATCATTAAAAAAGGAACATTTGCATTTTTAGCGATATATGCCACTTATTTAAAATCCGATTGCAGAACTGAATTTAAACTGAATGGTTTTTGAAATATTTGAGGTCAACTTTGAATAATTATACCGAACAGCATTTGAAAGTTAATCCTTTTCTTTGATTGGTTGAAATAATTTAAATTTGCATAAATCAACAAACAGTATGCACATTTTGAATAGAAAATACCCACCCCTTCAAACCTGCAGCCGTGAGCGAGCCGGTAATTTAATTGGTAAAAAAGCATATCACCGCAAATCATACTTTTGGCTGTGTAAAATGTATTCAAACACAACCTACAACATTTGAAAGATCATTTTATTAGCTTTTTAAACATGTATGTTCCTGTACATTTTACTTTATGTACTTTCTGAAAGAAGCAATTAATGTACACCATCTATCTGAATTATGGCCTATTCCAGTACGCTTATTAGTTGATTTGTGGTAGCTAGAGACATATCAGTTCAAAGGGCATTGTGGTGTTTCAAGAACCATGGTATCCAAGTAGGCATACTACCACAAAAGACAAACCAAATACAACAGTATTAACTCTCGCTGCAAGAGGAAGCTGTGAGAAATGGATTTCCAGGTCCTAAGGTAAGATAGAACTTTATTAATCCCGAAGGAAATTCTTTTGCCAGAGACTGCTTCAGAGTACACAAGAGAAATAAGCATAAATGAAATATGCTAAATATACAAAGTGTACAAAAAGCTGTTTGAGGATTAAGATAATACTGCACATGACATTGCACGTGACATTGCACATGGTATGATATTAGCATACATATTGTTAATATTGTAGATTGGGATATTGCCCATTATAATACAGTGATACAGTCAGTGTGGTTATTGTGTCAGCTCTGATCTCTATTAAAAGGGGAGGAGTTGTAGAATTTGATGGCCACTGGTAGGAAATACCTCCTGGCATTCTGTGGTTGTCCTCGGTGGTCTCAGTCTACAGCTGAATGTGCTCCAGTAGGACTCCAGTGTTGCATACAGGAAGTGTGCCATGTTGTCAAGGATACTGAGAAGATTCCTCAGGTTTCTCCTCTGACACCTCAGCCAGAGACTCCAGCTCCACTCCCATGACAGATTCCGCTTTCCTAATAAGCTTGTTGACTCTGTTGGCATCAGCACACTACAGCATAGAAGAAGACACTGGCTACCATTGAGTGGTAGAACATCTACAGCATGGTTCTGTAGACATTAAAAGAGTACCCTGGGGTTAAGCAGTCAGTGCCTGCAGCCTTACCAGGGCTTCTCACGTCCTCTGTGGTGATGTTGATTGGTGGGTCTGAGGTATTGTGGTATAATGGAGGAGGAAAGGGGGAGTGTTGCATGGAGAAAGAGGGGGGTTGTTGTGGGATGGGGGTCAGTCACAGGAGGAGCTGGGGTGAGTTTGGGCAGAAACCACATTTTCAAACTTGAAAAAAAAAAACAGATTTGAATCATTGGCCTCATTTAGGTCTCTCTCCTTCACCTGCTCAGTCCTTCTTCCACGGAGAAGTGATGGTTTGCATGCCATTCCACAATCTCTCATGTTATATTTAGCAAGTCCATGTGATGCTACCTCTAATGCTCATTTCATTGCTCCCATAGCACTTAAGAATGATTTTTTTGTGGTTGTTTGTTTCCGCGGTGTTATAGTTCTTTCTTTCACTAGTCTAAATATAATTCACAACTACAAATGAGACCAACATGCAATCAGCTTTCTGTTATTGGTGCAAGTCTCTCTCAGATTGTACCACAGACATAAAACGGATTTTATTTTTCAGCTATGGGGAAGTGCAAGTTTAGCAATACTTGGTTTGAAAAAACTGGATTTAGGGCTTGGTTAAGGCCAGTTGCTAACAGCGTATTAAAAGCCTGCTGTTATGTATGCAAGAAAGTGATTTAACTTGGAATGTTGGGTGTACGGGTGCTGGAGTCTCATGCAAAAAGTGAATCGCACCACCAAAATGAAACAGCTGGACCTGCACGTAGGTTTTTGGGAAGGCGGGCAGGTACAGTCAAGATATCTGGGATCCCAGTTCATGGAGCATGCTACAGCCGAGGCGTTGTTGTCGTAGGTCTTAAATTTAATTCTTAATGGTCTTAAAAAGGTCTTAAAAAATCTTAAATTTGACTTGGTGAAACCTGCAGAAACCCTGTGTGCTCTTCAGAGTTCGAAAGACTGAAGGTCATGGTAGACTTTTCAGAGGTATCTTGTATAAGTAAGCACACTCATGGCAACTTAATATAAATGTAATAAGAATTATTACCAGTGGTTATAGTCCATCTCTGACCGATGACATAAGTTGTTGTTTTAGACAAGGTACAAATGGAATAGTCAGGTCTCTTCTACAACAACATTAACCTAACTTATTTGTAACTTTCTAAGCAAGATTCTATCATAGTATTGTATAGTTAAAAACTGTCATCTCTTTGTGAGTTTTAATTATTCTTAAAGAAAAAGTCAAATCCAAAGTTATTTTATGTTTACAGGTGTCCTTCCAAGTGTTCACTGCAATATGAAAAGCCCATGGTGCACTCATTGCATGTCGAAATGGTGGCCCTTGTGAGAGAGCTGCTCAGCAAATTTATGAAGCCAGAGGCTATCCCACTGAGAGATTTACAGCTTTGAAACAAAACACACTGTGTTGGAAGGTTCTGCTACTCTGCCATGAACAAGACTCGTGTGGATAGGAAAAGGATGGGTTGGGAATCTCAACAACTCTCTCAGAGAAGGGTACATAATATCAGCTTAGTTCCCACTCAAAAATCTTCCCCTGGACAACAAAACAACCACTTCACTCTTTGCTCTGACCCCATGTTGTTTTCAGTGTGACGAGGTCAGTCAACTAGAGGAGGAGGTTTGGGGCATACCAGATTTAGACCTGGTACCTCATGCCGAGAGTTTTATGTATTTTCTATTTTGTATTTATTTCCCATTATTAAAGTTACCAGTACTTGGAGCAAGTTTTTGTTGTTAATTGAACTGAACTGTAGTAAACTGTCTGTGTATTTCCTATTTTATTTTAATTTCCTGGTATTTAAATTTACCATTATTTCTTTTGAGTAAAACAATTTCAGAAATTTCATGTTTTAGGTTGTAGGTCATCTGTCAAGGCAAAAGCTTACCAGCAAAACTTGATATCTTCTTCTTCTTCTTCTTCTTCTTTTGGCTTTTCCCTTCAGGGGTCGCCACAGCGAATCATCTCTCTCCACCTATCCCTATCTTCTGCATCCTCTACACTTGCACCCACTAGCTTCATATCCTCATTTATTACATCCATATACCTCCTCTTTGGCCTTCCCCTTTGCCTCCTTCCTGGCAGCTCCATGTCCAACATTCTCCTACCAATATACTCACTCTCCCTCCTCTGAACATGTTCAAACCATCTTAAGCTGGCCTCCCTAACATTGTCCCCCAAACATCCAACATGAGGTGTCCCTCTGATGTACTCGTTCCTAATCCTGTTTAACCTTGTCACTCCCAAAGAGAACCTCAACATCTTCAGTTCTGCTACCTCTAGCTCTGACTCCTGTGTCTTCCTCAGTGACACTGTCTCTAAACCATACAGCATGGCTGGTCTCACCACTGTCTTGTACAGCTTCCCCTTGATTCTAGCTGATATTTTTCTATCACACAGAACTTCCGACACCTTTCTCCACCCATTCCAACCTGTCTGCACTTGCTTCTTTACCTCTTTCCATTACTCTGGACTGTTGACCCCAAGTATTTAAACTCCTGTACCTTCTTCACCTCTTCACCCTGTAATCTTACGGTTCCACTTCCCTCCCTTTCATTCACACACATGACCCTGTTAAAGAAACTAGTTAAAAAATTCCACTGCTGCCGCTCTTAGACACTTCCAGACCTCAACCAGGATGTCGTCAGGACCAACTGCCTTTCCAATTTTCATCCTCTTCAAAGCCTTCCTGACTTCATCCTTTCTAATCTTATCTACTTTCTGTTCCACAGAATTCACCCCTTCTAATCTTTTTTCCCTTTCATTTTCCTCATTCATCAGCTCTTCAAAGTACTCCTTTCATCTCCTCTGTACACTCTCCCCACCTTTCCATCTCTATTCTTAATAATTCTAACTTGCTGCACATCCTTCCCATCTTGATCCCTCTGCCTAGCTAACCTGTACAAGTCCTTCTCTCCTTCCCTAGTGTCTAACCTAGTGTAACCACTTGTCATATGCCTTCTGCTTGGCCTTAGACACCTCCCTTTTCACTCTGTGCTGTAACTCCTTCTTCTTGGCTAACCTCTTCCTCTGAATACTATCCTGAACTTCCTCATTTCACCAGCAAGTCTCCTTATCTTCTTTTCTCCTTCCAGATGACACACACAGCACCTTTCTTCCTGTCTCCCTGATCACTTCTGCTGTAGTTTCCCAGTCATCTGGCAGCACTACCTGATCACCCAGAGCCTGCCTCAACTTCTGTCTAAATTCCTTACAACATTCCTCCTTTTTCAGCTTCCACCACTTGGTTTTCTTCTCCATCTCTATCTTTGACCTTTTCTTACAGACCATCAAAGTCATCCTACACACCACCATCCTATGCTGTTTGGCTACACTCTCTCCCACTACCACTTTACAGTCAGTAATCTCTTTCAGATTGCCTCTTCTACATAGGATGTAGTCTACCTGTGTGCTCCTACCTCCACTCTTGTAAGTCACTCTATGCTCCTCCCACTTCTGAAAATAAGTGTTAACCACAGCCATGTCCATCTCTTAGCAAAGTCCACTACCATCTGCCCTTCAAGGTTCCTTTCCTTAACTCCAAACTTGCCCACCACCTCCTCATCACCTGTGTTCCCCTCACCACCATGTCCATTAAAATCTGCTCCTATCACCACTCTCTCACCCGTGGGAATACTCTCTACCACCTCATCTAATTCACTCCAGAATCTCTCTTTCTCCTCTAACTCACAACCTACCTGTGGGGCCTAACCACTAACAACATTCAACATCACCCCTTCAATCTCCAACTTCATACTCATCACCCTATCTGACACTCTCTTCACCTGAACATTCCTCACAAACTCCTCCTTCAGGACCACACGTACCCCATTTCTCTTACTATCCACACCATAATAAAACAGCTTGAATCCTGCTTCTATACTACGAGCCTTGCTACCCTTCCACCTGGTCCCCTGTACACACAGTATATCCACCTTCCTTCTCTCCATCATATCAGCCAGCTCTCTACCTTTCCCTGTCATAGTACCAACATTCAGAGTTCTTATTCTCAGTCCTACACTCTTACCTTTCCTCTTCTCTCTTTGTCTACGCACTCTCCTCCCTCTTCTACTTCTTCGACCAACAGTAGTCCAATTTCCACCGGCGCCCTGTAAGTTAACAGCACCTATGGCGGTCATTGTTAACCCGGGCCTCGTCTGATCTGGTATGAAATTCAGAGTACTGATGATTAAGTTTGGCAGTGTTTTACGCCGGATGCCCTTCCTGACGCAACCCTCTCTATTTATCCGGGCTTGGGACCGGCACAGAAGCCACTGGACTGTGACCCCCATGGCTAGATTAACAGCAAAACTTAATATCATACATACTAAATGTTACATGTGTTTGCATCATATTGCAGTCTGAGCCTGTCAAGGGCTAATGGCATTGGCAGATACAGTTCTAGTTAGTTTCAAGGAAAATAATTTTCAAATTATGTTCTCTTTTTGGCAATATACCTCCACCCCTGCAACCCTTTTTTGCTTTAACCAATGTGTATTTCAGTTATTTTTTCTTGTTCAGTCAGAAAAATCCAGTCTGTCTTGGGCTTGAAAAAGTACACTGAAGTCTGATTAAATGGCATGGATATACAAATGTAAAAATGTGTGAATGTAAAAATGACAGTTCTGTTCAGGGTTCATTTCAGTCACTTTATTCTGTATCTGGTGCAAAGTGCAAAATTTTCCCTGTCAGATTTAGACAATCATCCATTGTAACTCCTGACACTTTGTCCCATTTCAGTTTCACATGAATTTGCCCATGTGAACACATTCCTTCTTTTTGCCAGCCCTTTCACTGACTGCACTGCCACCGCCCTGGCTCCAGCCCTTTTACTGACTGCACTGCCACCACTCTGCATCAGTAACGTTCTTGTGTTTTTCTGTGCGTTTAGTCACATAGTGGTGATTCAAACTGTAATCCTTAAACACAGAGAACTGTACTTCACAAACATAGCATACAACTTTAGTAATACACTGAATTCTGTTAATAAATACTTAGGAGTTCATGACTTGTTACCTGAGAAAACAGCTAACTCAGCATCTGTGGAGGTGCATAGACACCTAAAATATATATATATATATATATATATATATATATATATATATATATATATATATATATATATATATACACTATATTGCCAAAAGTATTCGCTCACCCATCCAAATAAACAGAATCAGGTGTTCCAATCACTTCCATGGCCACAGGTGTATAAAATCAAGCACCTAGGCATGCAGACTGTTTTTACAAACATTTGTGAAAGAATGGGTCGCTCTCAGGAGCTCAGTGAATTCCAGCGTGGAACTGTGATAGGATGCCACCTGTGCAACAAATCCAGTCGTGAAATTTCCTCGCTCCTAAATATTCCACAGTCAACTGTCAGCTGTATTATAAGAACGTGGAAGTATTTGGGAACGACAGCAACTCAGCCACGAAGTGGTAGGCCACGTAAACTGACGGAGCGGGGTCAGCGGATGCTGAGGCGCATAGTGCGAAGAGGTCGCCAACTTTCTGCAGAGTCAATCGCTACAGACCTCCAAACTTCATGTGGCCTTCAGATTAGCTCAAGAACAGTGCACAGAGAGCTTCATGGGTTTCCATGGCCGAGCAGCTGCATCCAAGCCATACATCACCAAGTGCAATGCAAAGCGTCGGATGCAGTGGTGTAAAACACGCCGCCACTGGACTCTAGAGCAGTGGAGACGCGTTCTCTGGAGTGACGAATCGCGCTTCTCCATCTGGCAATCTGATGGACGAGTCTGGGTTTGGCGGTTGCCAGGAGAACGGTACTTGTCTGACTGCATTGTGCCAAGTGTAAAGTTTTGTGGAGGGGGGATTATGGTGTGGGGTTGTTTTTCAGGAGCTGGGCTTGGCCCCTTAGTTCCAGTGAAAGGAACTCTGAATGCTTCAGCATACCAAGACATTTTGGACAATTCCATGCTCCCAACTTTGTGGGAACAGTTTGGAGCTGGCCCCTTCCTCTTCCAACATGACTGTGCACCAGTGCACAAAGCAAGGTCCATAAAGACATGGATGACAGAGTCTGGTGTGGATGAACTTGACTGGCCTGCACAGAGTCCTGACCTCAACCCGATAGAACACCTTTGGGATGAATTAGAGCGGAGACTGAGAGCCAGGCCTTCTCGTCCAACATCAGTGTGTGACCTCACAAATGCGCTTCTGGAAGAATAGTCAAAAATTCCCATAAACACACTCCTAAACCTTGTGGACAGCCTTCCCAGAAGAGTTGAAGCTGTTATAGCTGCAAAGGGTGGACCGACGTCATATTGAACCCTATGGATTAGGAATGGGATGTCACTTAAGTTCATATGTGAGTCAAGGCAGGTGAGCGAGCGAATACTTTTGGCAATATAGTGTGTGTGTGTATATATATATATATATATATATATATATATATATATATATATATATATATATATATATATATATATATATATATATACATACACACAGGGGTTGGACAATGAAACCGAAACGCCTGGTTTTAGACCACAATAATTCATTTGTATGGTGTAGGGCCTCCTTTTGCGGCCAATACAGCATCAATTCGTCTTGGGAATGACGGATACAAGTCCTGCACAGTGGCCAGAGGGATTTTGAGCCATTCTTCTTGAAGAATAGTGGCCAGGTCACTACGTGTTGCTGGTGGAGGAAAACGTTAACTGACTCGCTCCTCCAAAACACCCCAAAGTGGCTCAATAATATTTAGATCTGGTGACTGTGCAGGCCATGGGAGATGTTCAACTTCACTTTCATGTTCATCAAACCACTCTGTCACGAGTCTTGCTGTGTGTATTGGTGCATTATCATCCTGATACACGGCACCGCCTTCAGGATACAATGTTTGAACCATTGGGTGCACATGGTCCTCCAGAATGGTTCAGTAGTCCTTGGCAGTGACGTGGCCATCTAGCACAAGTATTGGGCCTAGGGAATGCCATGATATTGCAGCCCAAACCATCACTGATGCACCCCCATGCTTCACTCTGGGCATGCAACAGTCTGGGTGGTACGCTTCTTTGGGGCTTCTCCACACCGTAACTCTCCCGGATGTGGGAAAGACAGTGAAGGTGGACTCATCAGAGAACAATACATGTTTCACATTGTCCACAGCCCAAGATTTTCACTGCTGAAACAATGAAACCGACGTTTGGCATGGGCACGAGTGACCAAAGGTTTGGCTATAGCAGCCCGGCCATGTACATTGACCCTGTGGAGCTCCCGACGGACAGTTTTGGTGGAAACAGGAGAGTTGAGGTGCACATTTAATTCTGCAGTGAGTTGGGCAGCTGTGGTTTTATGTTTTTTGGATACAATCCGGGTTAGCACCCAGACATCCCTTTCAGACAGCTTCCTCTTGCATCCACAGTTACTCCTGTTGGATATGGTTCGTCCTTCTTGGTGGTATGCTGACATTACCCTGGATACCATGTCTCTTGATACATCACAAAGACTTGCTGTCTTAGTCACAGATGAGCCAACGAGACGTGCACCAACAATTTGTCCTCTTTTGAACTCTGATATGTCACCCATAATGTTGTGTGCATTGCAATATTTTAAGCAAAACTGTGCTATTACTCTGCTAATTAAACCTTCACACTCTGCTCTTACTGGTGGAATGTGCAATCAATGAAGCTTGGCCACCAGGCTGGTCAAATTTAGCCATGAAACCTCCAACACTAAATTGGCCAGTGTTTCAGTTTCATTGTCCAACCCCTGTATATATATATATTATAAGAAATTGGAAATTTGATCTTTTGTTTTTGTTATGAAAAACATTGAAGACATTTGGGTTTGAGAACAAAAGATAGATTTGAGATTATTTAATGTCAGTGTTTAATTATTGATATTTACTTCAATACAAATAAATAAGGTATATGCAACCAAATATGTTATTCACTTTATTTTAACTACAAATTAGGTGTTCTTATTTGTTTAATACATTTAAATGTAAACCCAACCTGTCTTGAGTTATAGTGAAAACTAAAGAATTGGCCCTACTGTTCCAAAACTTTCTGAGAGGACTGTGTAATAATTCCTGCATTCATAGTTCTTTTTCTAAATGCCTGTAGAACATTTTGCATGTGTGTGTTTTATATTTTGTCAGACCCAGAAAAGGTGGTATTGGTGGTATGTTTGGAGTGCTGAAAGGTCTGGTTGGCTCAAAGACCCTAACTCAGCAAGATATGGAACCTATTTTGGAGAAGATGAAAGACCACCTAATTGGTATGCAAACTGCCCTTCACCTAATAATGCATTACTGTACAAGCAATTATGTACTTACTTGCAGCAGTACTAACACACTGTCCTCATTTGAGTTAATACTGACAAAGATATACACTCACTGAGGACTTTATCAGAACATATCAGAATGCAATCTCAGTGTTTTTGATCATTGTTTGTCCCAGATGGGCTGATGATCTGGGATTTTCATGCACAACATTATTTAGACTTTAGAGTTTGCTCAGAATGTTGCAATAAAAGAAAAAAACATGCAATGAGGCTTGTGAAGGTGGTGCAATGGTGTGGGAACTCTTTTCTTTGCACTTGATACGCTTGGCCCTTTAATACCAATCAGTTGTTGCTGAGCATGTGCAACTCTTCATGGCTACAATTTACCTAATGGCTACTTTCATAATGATAATGCACCATAGCTAAACGCAAAAGCCATCTCAAACTGGTGACATGAACATGAAAGGGAGTTCAGTCTTCCTTAGAGCCCTTTCCAGTCACCAGAACTAAATACTTTAATAGAACACAATTGGAATGTGGTAAAAGGGGAGATTAGACAGGAAAAAATCGACAGGAATTGTGTGACATGATTGTCAACAAGGATTTTGACAATACCTTTGGATTCTATGACAGGAAAAATTGAGGCTGTTTTGAGAGCAAATAACAACTATTATATAGTGTTCCTAATAAAGTGCTCAGTGAGTATATGTTCATTATAAGAAGGGTCAACATGTCTCCTTAAAATTCACTCCTATTCTATATTTACCTTTGTTACACTGCACACATTATATTATAATGATGCATATAATTTTGATTATAACTATTTTGTACCTTAATCAAGCACTTTTTGATAATAAATGTTTAACACAATTTATTTTATTGACAAGTCATATGGTTTTGTGTTTTGAAGCTAAGAATGTAGCAGCTGACATTGCCTCACAACTTTGTGATTCTGTGGCCAGGAAACTGGAAGGGAAAGTCATGGGAACTTTCACCAGTGAGTATACTTTCTAAACAGCTGGTACAAATGAATTTTTTTTGTTTAACAATAAGCTTTAACACTTAAATGTGCATACTTGTTCAGCTACTCTCTCTTTCTGTATGTGCTAAATGACTGGGAGGAGCAAATTACTTTTCTATTTTCGCTATAGGAAGTATTTCTTCCTTGTTTTGCCAAAAATAGGATTAAAACATTGATAAGCATTGATACTTCCGTGTTTTCTGCTGATTTTGACAGGCGATACTAAAATGATAGGCATGATTTTTATGATTCTCAGGTTTGGAAACCTGCCATTTGTCAGCTCATAAGTATATGCCAGACCCCTTAATTTCTGTTGGAAATTGAGATGCTGTCAGAGTGTTTTCAAATTAAAATATAGAGAAAATAAAAGATGGTTGGCAGAAACAGTATGGGGATATGTGCACTTTATATCCAATAGAATACTACATTGGAATGTGGTAGTCACAGTGAAGCCAAATCAATTAAGTGCTTCAGCCTTTATGTAGACCCTTATAAACTAAAATGAAGAAACTGTACTCTGGTTTAAGACAAGACCAAATCCCACTTTTTGGAGGTAGAGGAGTATAGTGAGAAGTATATGGCTCCCACATTGAGGCATGGCACTAGGAAAGTTCTTATATAGTGACATGTGACTGTTGTCATTGTTGGAAAACCGCACTGATGGCATCATAAATTCACAGATGTACTGCAAAATCCTGAAAGAAAAATGCTACCTTCTCTTTACTCCCAGACATTTTTTCAAGGTCACTGCTGCCTGAGTAGCAGGAGGGAGTACAATCATACTTTGCAAATAACTGCCCAAAATGCCATTCGTGTTACTTTATAAATAACAATAAATCAGGTTTGGTCACAATAGCACAACACTAAACCAGTTAAATGACTGCTGAAATTTAATTGCCTGATGGTGGGCATTAAAAAAATAGTTAATTAAAAACGATTTACATATTAGCACCTAGATGCACCCTCTCAAATTTCAGCTTGGAGTTCCTGAGAAATAGTTATGTAATTGTAGCTCCACCCCCAATGAAGGACTATGTCTCAGACTTTGCATATAACCTCAGAATCTCCCCCTTATATATGTCTTTCATGTTTCATGTATGCATGGATTCTCTCATGAGTTATTACTAAATTGAGTAAATAAGTTTCTCCCTCATTAGTATTGACTGACAATAGGTGACCATGTTGTTTACAAATGTCAACATTTTTAGAACCTTTATGACACACACTGCTGAATAACCTGATACTAAAATTGTGAAACTAGGACCACAGTACAAGTTCTCAGAAGTAGGTTTTGCATATTATGCAAATTAACTAAACATTTAACTGGGCACAGCTGAATGAATTTTGAGGAAAAGCATTTATTTTAGGAAAAGCCAGGGAATAAGGAGCAAATTGTATGAATTACATTATTTGAGATATAAGCCAGAACATAAAATGCTTCACTTATAGCATAATAAAATTTGTTTGAGACTGCATCAGAGAGAAGAAGGTCACAACCTAAACACAGTATTCAAATTTTCTAATGCTATCTCAGTAGCTGCCATGTAATTAAGTTGATTATGCAGATGAGTCTCTGAATCATTATAATTGATTGGAATTGTTGTAAAGCTTTCTGGATTATTATGGTGCACGGGTATATTCAAGGAGATGATTTACTGTGCAAAAAGAGAGCCTGAGCAATAAATATGAACTTTTATAATGATTTTTAAACCATATAGACAATGCTCAAATATAAAATGCATATAGATATTTGCATATCCATACTTTTCTATCTGTATAACAATGTCACATCAATTGAAGGGAATTGTAGGCAGGAAAAACAGAACAAGCTCGAAGATCCCAACCAATCGTACTTTAAAGCAGCAAATTCCACCGAGCCTGCCCTTTTGGCTGTCACTCAGAAACTACATGCTGCTAAATCAGCCAAGTTGTCATCTGCCCTCATCCTCCTTGACCTTTTGGCAGTAATTGACTGCAAGACTCTCTTGACTGTGTTCTTGGAATTTGTGGAGTAGCATGGGAATGGTTTGCTTTCCTTCTGGAAGATCACTCATATCAGGTGACATGGAGGTAACACGGATCGGCATCTGCTCCACACAGACTCTCCACTGGTGTCCCAAAAGGCTCAATACTTGGTCCTCTTTTCTTTTCTTTTTTTAAACTCACTCTCTAGATGAAGTTGTATCCTCAAATAGGTTCTCTTACCACTGCTATGCTGATGACACTCCATTTACCTTCTTCCCTCCCTCAGATATCACAGCTATTGGTCAGATTTCAGAATCTTTGGCAGACATATCACAGTTGACAACTTATCAGCTAAAACCCAATCCCAGCAAAAACTGACCTGCTGTTCATCCCAGGTGATTCCTCCCCAGGTCAGGATCTTGTGATCTCCCTGGACAACTTGCTGATCTCTTTTTCAGCTACTGCTTACAACCTTGGGGTAACCATGGATAATCAACTGTCCTTTTCCACACGCATTGCTAAGTTCACATACTTGTGTTCTAGCAGAGCGATTCAGCCAATTTTATCCACACAGGCTGCTCAGGTGCTTGTTCAGTCTCTTGTTACTTTGAGATTGGACTATTGCAACTCTCTGCTGGCAGGTCTAACTTTAACTCTAACTCTGAGCACAATTCAACCTTTGCAAATGATCCACAGTGCAGCTGCATGACTTGTTTTCAACCTTCCTAAGGACTCCCACACCACAGCATTGCTGTGATCCCTCCACTGGCTTCTGGTAGCTGTATACATTAGATTCTAAACACTGATGATTGCCTACAAAGCCAAAAATGAATAAGAACCCTCTTACCTCAAAGCTCTTAGCACTTTTCACACTACTCACCACGCTCCAAGTGGTTCTCACAGGGTAAAAGGTAAGTAAACATTGTGACTCCTCTCTGTTCTGGCACCTAGGTAGTGGAATGCACTTCCCCTAGATGTCTGAACAGCTGAGTCACTTACTTTCTTCAAGCAATGGGTAAAGACTTACCTCTTCCTGGGATACTAGCACACACTTTTTCTTGTTTGTTTAAAAATAAAGTGTGCTATATTTCCTCCCAACAGAGTTTACTTATATTTACTTTACTTACTATAACGACTTATAGTATCCTTAGTCTGTGACCTAGTAAATAAGTATTTATGTATTCAATTATAGAGACTTCAAAGCATTTTAGGATATCGCTGTGTATTAGGGCATCTACCAAATGCTGTTAATGTAGGCATTAGTCCTAACAGAAACCAACATAACTAATTTCTGCTACCTGGGCAGAAAATCTGCTCCGTAAGACTTTATTATAGGTGAGATAATCAACACAAGAAGAGTTGTTTGTTAATGCAAACAGTATTCTGAGGGGGTCTCCCTTGAGTGTAATTATGAAACTTTTTTATCCTGCCCCTTATAATTCCATTCTTTTTACTTTGTCAATCACTTCTATTGATCCCAGGTTCTGCAGAGAAGACAACTATATCTGTTGCTTGCATTACAGTGCATCTGCATCTCTCTTTGCATCCAGTACCTGACAGATATAAAGTGGGGGGTTTTAATCACCCCAAAAATGTATTAGTTTACAATAAACATACACCCCAAAGTAAATCTTTCTTATGCCACAGTAATTTGCCAGTTTTGTTTGTTTGTTTTCTTGTTTGTTTTTTGGTATTGATTAAATAAAGACACATGTCATCTCTTTGAAAAGGGTTGATTATTACCTACCTGTATTCTGCCATGCAGCTACACTATATCATAACAGTTCAATTTATCAAAACTTCCTTAAATACACTTAATAATCTTAAGTAATAATTATGTGATTTGCTCCCTTTTCCCTTTTGAGGCAACCAGATTAAAATACTATAACTCCTAGAGAAAATGTGCAAAAACAAACTTTATTCAGTTTGGGGAAACTTGTATTTTTTAGAACTACATAAATAAGAAGGCTCACCACACATCCAGTATGTTATATGCACTCTTTATATTCCCGCTTTAAGAAATGTGCACGTCAAGCACTGTTTGTCCTTGTAGGTTTGCCATAGTTATTTTTGTAATGAGGAAGTCTCTAAGCACTTTTTTTTTTCGAAGCACATTTTTGTTTTCACCAACTTATTTTCTTTTTTTCCACTGACCCCCAAAGCACATGTCTGAAACTAATGATTATGTGTTATGTTAAGTTTATCCGTAGTAATGATTTGGAAACAGTTTATATTTTGTTCAGAACACACAAAAGCGATTGCCATGATTGCTTAATCGCTAGTGTAACTCAGTATAATTACAGCACGTTATGTTTGTTTTGCATAATTAATGATTTAGTGTTTGTTAGTGCAATATTAAGCAGCGCACATTATGACTTTTTATCACAATTTTTATTGCTTTTACTTTTAGTAAACATCTAAACATACCTGCTGCTTCTTGGAGGTTATTTTTGATTTTTTGGAAGACCAGTTTATCCCTGTCCTAGTGAGGGCAAAATACACTAATAAGTACATCATACAAGTGAAATACTACAGCAGCAGCCACTGTTCTTGACTAGTTCCCCTTTGTTGCATGAGAGAGTTCTCAGCTACATATGTATTCTCTTAGGCTAACTTTTGTCATTGCTTCTGTGCTTTTTAGAATGACAAAAGATTTGTGCTTCTACTGCCGGTCTTTATAATAATAATTATTCAGATCTGAAAGTTCCCTTCTGTTGCACGAGTTGATAATGCCCAACTATTGCCTCGCAACACAGTGCTTGGTTACTGTTTGACTGGAAGAGCCACATGTAGCTTTGAAGATGAAGTTTAGCACTGCTGGTATGATAGGGATGGTAAAAAGAAAAACATGAATTCAGAAGGAGGTAAGATATGGTGTAATCTAGCTAATGATACTTAACATATATTGCAATTTAGCCCTTAGCAAAAAACAGCCTTGTGTAATGACCTATTTTGACAGTATCTTACGTTTCACAGGCAAAGTTGGAAGATCACTTGTACATTTCTTGTGAAACTGCTTTGAGTTTATGGAAAACATTAAACTATATATTTTTTATGATGTTTTTCTTTCCTGCTTTTCTCATGCCCCCTCCCCAAACAAGCTGTGGCGTCTATGGTAAAGCAGGCTCTTCAGGATGCTCTGGTGCAAATCTTGCAGCCAAAACGAAGAGTAGACATTCTGAGAGATGTACTGGAGGCACAGGCTCAGAACAAGCCCTTCGTCATTACCTTCTGTGGGGTCAATGGGGTCGGCAAATCCACCAACCTTGCCAAGGTCAGGACAGTATACCTGCTAGTTTTTTGGGAAATTACTGTTAGTTTGGTTAATTGCTTTTACACAGCACTGTAATGATATACACTGATCAGCCATAGCATTAAAACCACCTACCTAATATTGTGTAGGTCCTTCTTGTACCGCAAATACAACTCTAATCCATCAAGGCATGGACTAGACTCATTTGTCCAGCACATCCCACAGCTCACTTAGATTGATCAGATTGGGGAATTTGTAAGCCATGTCCAGTACCTTCTCATGTTCCTCAAACCATTCTTGAATAATTTTTGTAGTGTGGCAGGCCACATTATCCTGCTGAATAAGGCCATTGTCATTAGGGAAATTCATTGTCATGAAGGGGTGTACTTTGTCTACAACAGTGTTTAGGTTGGTGGTATTATGATGCACAGTGTTGACACTGGTCTAGCATAGCAGCTATGTAGTCAGATGGGGTAGACATTGTTTCCCTTACTCGCCGGTGAGCCTTGGGCATTTTTGACCCTGTCGCCAGTTCACTAGTTGTCCTTCCTTGGCCATTTTGCTAGGTACTAACCAATGCATACCTGAAAACCTCACAAGATCTTCACTTCACTTCACTTGCCCTTTTTTCCTACTTCCAAAACATCACTTAATGCCTAATAAATTCCACCCTTGACAGGTGCCACTGTAATTAGATAAAGTTATTAACTTCACCTGGCATCTGTTAATGTTATGGCTGCTCAATGTATTTAATGTATTTGGGTTATTTATTAAAAGTGTCAATGTTTAATTTTTTTAATGTGTAGTTCTATTTTTAAAATCTGATTAGTTTTTTTTTTTTAAGTTTTAGTTATATAGCAATTAGAGTAGCCTTAATTAATCAGAGAAATCCAGACTTCCAAACTTATTGTCAGATAAGGACAATATTAAAGTGTGCAAACACCTTGTTTGTGTAATATTTTTGTTTTAAAATTTGTCAGGCTCTGGTGGTGTAATATAGTAATATAATATTTTAACAATAAATTTACATAGATAAGATAAACAGGTGACAAAGAGGAAAAACCTGAATAAAGGAGTGGGTAAACATAACATTGCAGTTCTAAATGATAAGATTAAAAAATAACGTTCTTCTATACTTTGTATGAAAGTTCAGAAAGGGCACTGAGCTGGACTAGAGTTTTATTCATAAAGACTGATCAACTGAGCAGTAGTTCATTAGAAATAGTGGGTAGTCATTTAGACTATCAGCAACTACACAGACTAAAACAAATACACATTTTAGGGTTCAGTGGTGCCAAAACCACTGATCTACAGAGATGTGGAGGGGGAAAAAAAGTGATAAGATGATTCATCCACAGGCGAGTACAGTAATGAAATTTCAGAGACATGCAGAAACATGGTGATTATAATTATCCTTTCCTACAGATCTCATACTGGCTAATTGAAAATGGCTTCTCAGTGCTGATTGCTGCATGTGACACATTTCGTGCGGGTGCAGTGGAACAGCTGAGGACTCATCAACGACGACTGAACTCGCTCCATCCCCCACAGCAGCATGGATGCCCTGTCGTTCAACTTTTTGAAAGGGGTTATGGCAAGGATGCTGCTGGCATTGCAATGGAGGCTATTACTTATGGTAATTCATAATTGCATAACATTAGGAAATTTTGTTTTAAAAATGTGTCAGGAGGAGCAACATCCTCATAATAAATGCAAACAGTTAGACAAATTAGCTAGCTTTGCAATCCACTTAATTCAAGTATTTTAAATAAGACAAAACTACAGTCAGGTCAATGAACATTGTTTTTTTTTTTTTTACAGTACACTGGAGTTGAAATTAAATACTATGAGCTCAAACTACATTGTTTCAGCTGTAGGTATTTACCTCAGATTAAGTGAATGGTTTAGGAAGTGCATTTTATATGGGGCCCACCCCTTATTTATGGTGAGAAGACTTCACCAAGTGTATAAGGCGTTATATACTCCGTTTCAACCCAATTTTACAAAGTGATTGGACAACACTTCACTTTTAGATAGATATTGAGCTGGAGCATACTTAAAAAAACGTTGAAAGATATTTGTAAGACAAGGAAGTTGATTGTTCTCTAATGGCCGAGTCACCTGACATGAATCCAATTGCGCATGCATTTCACTTGCTGAAGGCCAAACTGAAATCACAATTCCACTATTTCAAGCAGGATTTGAAGAGAGCTGCAGTAAAGTCCTGGCAGGGCATCACCAGGGAAGAAAACCAGCATATAGTGGGTATTAGACCTCGGGCAGTCACTGACTGCAAAGGATTTGCAACTATTGATTAAAAATGGCAATAATAGTTTATACTTATGTTAGCTGTCCAGTAATCTTTGTTCCCTTAAATAGTGGCAGACGACATATGAGAAATATTGTAATTCCTACACCATTCACTTGATTGAAATACCACCACATTTAAAGTACAATGTATTATTAAAGTCCATTAATTTATTTCAACTGCTGTATTCTATTGTAGACAGATAAAATAACAATAACTTTGTCAATATCGAAATTTTATGCATCTGACTATATACAGTATCTCACAAAAGTAAGTACACCCCTCACATTTTTGTAAATATTTTATTATATCTTTTCATGTGACAACGCTGAAAGAAATGACACTCTGCTACAATGTAAAGTAGTGAGTATACAGCCTGTATAACAGTGTAAATTTGCTGTCCCCTCAAAATAACTTCACACAGCCATTAATGTCTAAACCACTGGCAACAAAAGTGAGTACACCCCTAAGTGGAAGTATCCAAATTGGGCCCAAAGTGTCAATATTTTGTGTGGCCACCATTATTTTCCAGCACTGCCTTAACCCACTTGGGCATGGAGTTCACCAGAGCTTCACAGGTTGCCACTGGAGTCCTCCTCAAAGAGCTGGTGGATGTTAGAGACCTTGCGCTCCCCCACCGTCTGTTTGAGGATGCCCCACAGATGCTCAATAGGGTTTAGGTCTGGAGACATGCTTGGCCAGTCCATCACCAAGGCAGTGGTCGTCTTGGAGGTGTGTTTGTGGTCGTTATCATGTTGGAATACTGCCCTGCGGCCCAGTTTCCGAAGAGAGGGGATCATGCTCTGCTTCAGTATTTCACAGTACATGTTGGCATTCATGGTTCCCTCAATGAACTGTAGCTCCCCAGTGCCGGCAGCACTCATGCAGGCCCAGACCATGACACTCCCACCACCATGCTTGACTGTAGGCAAGACACACTTGTCTTTGTACTCCTCACCTGGTTGCCCCCACACACGCTCGACACAATCTGAACCAAATAATTTTATCTTGGTCTCATCGGACCACAGGACATGGTTCCAGTAATCCATGTCCTTAGTCTGCTTGTCTTCAGCAGACTGTATGTGGGCTTTCTTGTGCATCATCTTTAGTAGAGGCTTCCTTCTGGGACGACAGCCATGCAGACCAATTTGATGCAGTGTGCGGCATATGGTCTGAGCACTGACAGGCTGACTCCCCACCCCTTCAACCTCTGCAGCAATGCTGGCAGCACTCATACGTCTATTTCCCAAAGACAACCTCTGGATATGATGCTGAGCACGTGCACTCAACTTCTTTGGTCGACCATGGCGAGGCCTGTTCTGAATGGAACCTGTCCTGTAAAACCACTGTATGGTCTTGCCCACCGTGCTGCAGCTCAGTTTCAGGGTCTTTGCAATCTTCTTATAGCCTAGTTCATCTTTATGTAGAGCAACAATTCTTTTTTTCAGATCCTCAGAGAGTTCTTTGCCATGAGGTGCCATGTTGAACTTCCAGTGACCAGTATGAGAGAGTGTGAGAGCGATAACACCAAATTTAACACACATGCTCCTCATTCACACCTGAGACCTTGTAACACTAACAAGTCACATGACACCGGGGAGGGTAAATGGCTAATTGGGCCCAATTTGGACATTTCCACTATATTATACATTAATGGCTGTGTGTTGAGTTATTTTGAGGGGACAGCAAATTTACACTGTTATACAGGCTGTACACTCACTACTTTACATTGTAACAGTGTGTCATTTCTTCAGTGTTGTCACATGAAAAGATATAATAAAATATTTACAAAAATGTGAGGGGTGTACTCACTTTTGTGAGATACTGTATAATCGGCTATATTCTTATTTTTTTTTATTTTTCTCTCTACCCTCCTTTTCACATATAGCTCGTAATCATGGGTTTGATGTTGTGCTGGTGGACACAGCTGGCCGCATGCAGGATAATGGGCCACTAATGACTGCTCTGGCTAAGCTTATTGCTGTAAATACTCCAGACTTGGTACTGTTTGTAGGAGAGGCTTTGGTGGGCAATGAGGCTGTAGACCAGCTGGTAAGTTCAGCATTGCTTAATTTCTGAACTCCACTTGCAGGTTACATGCAGAACGTGTCAGGGGCAAGAATTACGTCTAATTATGGTGCATTTTGCTGTAGTGTATGATGTTTGTACATTTAATTGTGCTTTGTAAACAGCTTTTACTTCTGCAGTTACTAAAAATAAAATCCCCTGAACATAATAGCATTTTTGAAAATGTTCCCTCATCCACTAGAAAAAGCTATACCAGTTTGAAAGCAGTTTGAATAGTGTCATAAGTTCTTAGGACAAACATTTTTGCAATTACTAAGAAATGTAGGAAATATGACTGATTCATTCATTAATAGTAACTGCATTATCCTGGTTAGAGTCGCTTAATGTTGGATTCAGTGGCAGAGTGTGAATCGTATTCTGGTGGTTTCACATGAGCATAGGTTCCAAACCAGGGGTCTCTAACACATCGCTGTAGCCCCACTTCTGAGTAGCTTGCTTAAAGTTTCATAGAATATGTATAAAACTTAATGTTAATGTAAACTTAAAATGATTTCTTCCAAAATATTACTTTTTGATATTGCCATTTTTTAAACACAAAAATAGCTTATTCAGCTGGTTTGGTTTATTTCAATACGCTATGTAAATAAATGCTACTAAAATTATTAAAATTATACACAAGAAGCTCTTGGCCACCTTCATTTTGTCAAAGTAGCTCTCAGAGGAAAAAAGGTTGGAGACCCATGTCCTAAACAATGGTCCTAACCACTGAGCCACGTCCCCTTTCATAAAAAGAAGCCTCAACCATTGCAGATGACCAACCAGAAACTTTTTCTGTAGGCCTTGAATAAGTTTTAAAGATGGCTGGTAAATCACTTGGACAAAGTAAACCACAATTGGTAAATTGTACTTGGTAGTACTCTCCAATCCATCCTTCTGTTTTCTTTATTTCTCTCCATTACCTTAGGATGTTCACTATAAGGCAAGTAATAACAAACAATATACACTACTCACAAAAAGTTAAGGATATTTGGCTTTTGGGTTAAATTTATGGTAAATGTAAAAAGTTCATGCTACAGTGATATTATATCATGAAAGTAGGGCATTTAAGTAGAAGCATGCAATGATGATTTCCTCATCTCAAACAATTTATTGAAACAAAAGCCAACAACAGTGGTGGGTATACCACAACAAAAAATGTCAATGTCTCAATAATTTGTCATGTGCCCTTGACCATCAATTACAGCTTGACAACGACATCTCATGCTGTTCACGAGTCGACTTGTCTGCTGAGGCATGGCATTCCACTCTTCTTGAAGGGCAGCTCTCAGGTCATTGAGGTTCTGGGGTGCAGGGTTACGAGCCTCTACACGGCGACTCAGCTGATCCCATAGGTTTTCTAATGATGTTATTCAGGTAGTATTGGCTTGTCACTGTACCATTCACAAGATGTAGGGCAGTTCTGTATTGAGTAGACACACCTGCCCAGACTGTAACACCACCACAACAGTGGCTGATGTATATCACTGAGGCCCACTGGTCCCTCGTCCAGCGTAAATGCTCCCTGGCCCCTACGTCTGTGCCTGGTGGTGTGGTCACGCTGATGTACTGTAAACAGTTTCGAATGATCTGACGTGACACTTGGGTGCATCTCACCTCCCTTAAATGTGCCTGGAGTGGTGGGGCATTCATCATTCGGTTCCGCAGGGCACCGTTCACAATGAAGCGGTCATCAACGTGGGATGTGGCCAAAGGACATCCACGTCTATGCCTTTCTGTGACTCTTCCAGTCTCTCCGTATCTCTGTCGCAACCTGCTGATGATACTCTAAGCTCAGTGGCCACTTCCCTCTGAGAACATCCTGTTTAAAGCCTTGCAATGGCGAGGTACTGTTGATCGTTGATTGTTAGGTGTCGTCTTGGTCTCATGATGTCAAAATGTGAACAGCATGATGAAGAGGACTGTTTAAATAATTCCAATTCTAATTGAACCAGGAAATTTATTGGTCAATTCATGGATCAAACACCAGTTGTGAATTTTGCCGTTAAGCACCTTGTTAGAGAACAGCAAGTTATGCAGAAAGTACTGAAACACTGAACAGTTGGACATGTGCATTCAAAAGTGTAGAGAAGGTCAAATTAAGTTCACCTGTAAAGGTTATAGTGCATTTTAGGTGCATCCTGAAATTTCACCCGAAAGCGGAATATCCTTAACTTTTTGTGAGTAGTGTATATACACTACTCACAAAAATAGTCACTTATAGTGTTAGTCTTAAGAGTTTTAAAACTTTTATTTTAATCTGATGCTATGTGTAATTCACTTCCACATTCCTTAATAGTGAGATCATATTTCAAGGGCAAAAAGCAGTGAAAGCTTCAACCTCAAGCTGATGGAATCTAAAAAATTCATAGATATGTCAGTGCAGATGTTCCCTGTTGTTTCTGTAGATGATATAATTTTTGTAACTTGAATAACCTTTGAATTTTAAAATGTGTGTATGCAGGTTAAGTTTAACCAGGCATTGGCTGATCATTCCATGTCTGATCATCCGAGACTCATAGATGGCATTGTTCTCACCAAGTTTGACACTATTGATGATAAGGTAGGACATTCAGACATTGCGTTATGTATAGATAGCAATATATTTTCACAGTTTTATGTTTGATTATATAATAGTTATTATATATATGGATGATTTGGATGTTGTTATTTCTCCGTAGGTTGGTGCTGCAATTTCCATGACCTACATCACAAGTCAGCCCATTGTGTTTGTGGGCACAGGACAAACCTATAATGACCTTCGCAGCCTCAATGCCAGAGCTGTTGTAAATGCGCTCATGAAGGCTTGAGTTGTGTGTAGAATTATGTGCACAAAGATATTCAGTAGGACTGGCAAGGCAGTTGGCATCACTTATAGTGTTAAAGTCTTAAGAGTTTTAAAACTTTTATTTCAGGTCTTACTTTAAATCATGAACATATCTGTTTCTTCAGGCTCAACTTTGCAAAGCCTAATTTAAGTGGAGGTATAAAAAATGTCTTCAAGGTGTTAGATGTTTCAGTTAAGGGTTATTTAAATTAATTATTGGATTCCAAACCAGTCCTATGAAGTATAATACTGATTGACCAGTGCTTGAAAGTCTCAACACTGCTAATGTCTGTTTGCAGCATCTGTACATTATAGCACAAATAATTTCACCCTTTTTCATCCTGGAAGACAATGTGGATGGTTAGCAAAGTGATAGGAAACAATCTTTTACTTCTCTCTTCTGCTGAGCTCTCTGTCCAAAGGTTGAAATCAAATACAATAAAGAAAATCAAACTGTATTTTTGTTGCTCTTAATTTTTACCATTTATGTTTTAATCTGTAATAGATAATAGAAACATTTTTAAACAGAATAAATATTTCTCCAAAGCTGTATTATATATTTATATATACACTACCAGTCAAAAGTTTGGACACGCCTTCTAATTCCATGGTCTTTCCTGATGTTTATTTCTTTCTACATTGTAAAACAATGCTGAAGGCAGCCGAAATACACAATAATCTCGTTTGAACAGTTGATATTGAGATATGTCTGCTACTGATGCTCTGTAAAGCCGTCATAACGGCTCTAATCTGAGGTGCTGTTAATTGGTGATTTCTGAGGCTGGCAACTCTAAATGAACTTCTCTGCAGCAGAGGTAAATTTTGGTCTTGCTTTACTGGGATGGTCTTCATGTGAGCCAGTTTCGTCATGGTGCTTGATGGGTTTTGCAAATGCACTTAACAATACTGTTCTTGCAAGAACTATTCTAGAACATCTAACCTTCGTGTCTTAAAATGACTATTGACTGACTATTGTTTTTTGTCATTACATATGGATTACTTGAGTCCATGTGTGTTATTTCATAGTTTTGAAATCTCCAGTATTGTTCTAGAATGTAGAAAATAAATCCCTAAACAAAAAACATTGAATTGAAAGGTGTGTCCAAACTTTTGACTGGTAGTCAAAATATATAAGTATATATATACATACAGTGCCTTGCAAAAGTATTGACCCCCCTTGGCATTTTTCATGTTTTGTTACATTATAACCTGTAATTTAAATGTTTTTTTAATCTGAATTTTATTTGATGGATCTGCACAAAATAGTCTAAGTTGGTGAAGTGAAATGAGAAAAATATATATAAAAAAGAATTTTTAAAAATTAAAAATCTGAAAATTGGCATGTGCATATGTATTCACCCCCTTTGCTATGAAGCCCCAAGTCAGGGTTGGGATATAAAAAAATATCCAAATGTTTGATGATCCCCCAGAGCACCATCAAATCCATCATCTTCAAATGGAAAGAACATGGTACCACAACAAACCTGCCAACAGAGGGCTGCCCACCAAAACTCAGACCGGGCAAGCAGGGCATTAATCAGAGAGGCAGCACAGAGACCAAAGGTAACCCTGAAGGAGATGCAGAGTTCCACAGCAGAGACTGGTGTATCTGTCCATGGGATCACAATAAGCCTTACACTCCATAGAGCTGGACTTTATGGAAGAGTGGCCAGAAAAAAGCCATTACTTAGTATTAAAAATAAGAAGGCACGTTTAGAGTTTGCCAAAAGACATGTGGGCGACTCCCCAAATGTATGGAGGAAGGTGCTCTGGTCAGATGAGACTAAAATTGAACTTTTTGGCCCCCAAGGAAAACACTATGTCTGGTGCAAACCCAACACATCCCATCACCCCAAGAACACCATCCCCACAGTGAAACATGGTGGTGGAAGCATCATGCTGTGGGGATGTTTTTCAGCAGCAGGGACTGATCCAAGTCAAGGGAAAGATGGATGGTGCTAAATACAGGGTTATTCTTGAGCAAACCTGTTTCAGTCTGCCTGTGATTTGAGACTGGGACAGAGGTTCACCTTCCAGCAGGACAATGACTCAAAGCATACCGCTAAAGCAACACTTGAGTGGTTTAAGGGGAAACATTTAAATGTGTTGGAATGGCCTAGTCAAAGCCCAGACCTCAATCCAACTGAGAATCTGTGGTCAGACTTGAAGACTGCTGTTCACAAGCGGAAACCATTCAACATGAAGGAGCTGGAGCAATTTTGCCTTGAGGAATGGGCAAAAATCCCAGTGGCACGATGTGGCAAGCTCATAGAGATTTATCCAAAGCACCTTGCAGCTGTAATTGCCGCAAAACGTGGCTCTACAAAGTACTGACTTTAGGGGGTGAATAGTTATGCACACTGAAGTATTCTGTTATTTTGTCCTATTTGTTGCTTGCTTCACAATTTTAAAAAAAATCACATTAATAATTTAATTTAATATTTTTTTCTTCCTTTCTCTGTTTCTCTTCTATTGTAAAAGCTGCTTTGAGGAAATGTCCGTTGTAAAAGGTGCTATACAAATAAATTGAATGGAATTGAATTGAATTGCTTTGAATTATGAGCTACAGTCACAGATCACCAAAAACCGCCTCATCCATGAGTGTTGTCTGTTGATTGTGACGGAATCCTGAGCCTGATGGTGTACACATTATTGCTAGGGATTTTAACCAAGCATGCTTAAAGACTGTGCTCCCCAAATTCCATCAACATGTCAAGTGTCCAACCAGGGGGAAAAACACACTTAACCATGTCTACTCAAATATTAAGCATGTCTACAGAGCTAAACCCCTTCCCCACTTAGGACAATCTGACCATCTCTCCCTGCTCCTCATCCCAGCCTACACCCCCCTCAGGAAGAGATCAAAACCAAAGAGTCAAACCATCAGAAGCTGGCCTGACAACGCTCTCCCTCAGCTCCAGGACTATTTTGCCTGTAGGAGAGGCATCAAACGTGCCAAGAAGTCGTACAGGAGGAGGATGGAGGGCCACCTCACTGATAACGACCCATGGCAGATGTGGAGGGGCACACAGGCCCTGACCAACTATAAAGGCCAGGGCCCAACAAACATGGTCAGCAGCACCACGCTGGCAGAGGAGCTTAACAGCTACTTTGCATGCTTTGAGACCACCAGGCACCTGCATACACTGCCCCACTCCAACTCCGCACATCTCTCTCTCCAGGAGCATGAGGTGAGGAGGATGCTGAGAGCAGTGAACGCCAGGAAAGCTGCTGGACCTGACGGCATCCCCGGGCAGTGGTAAAATCATGCGCAGATCAGCTGATCGGGATACTCACCAAGTTGTTCAATCTCTCCCTGGCACATGCCATTGTCCCACAATACCTGAAAGCTGCCACCATTATCCCCATCACAAAAAAAAAACAAACATAGACAGTCTCAATGATTAGAGACCTATAGCCCTCACATCCGTCATCATGAAGTGTTTTGAGTGACTAGTCTCCCAGAACATCAGAGACTGCCTACCACCCTCTTTTAACCATGACCAGTTTGCTTATAGAGCAAAACGATCTACGGAGGACGCTGTCGCTGTTACACTTCATAGAGCGCTGGAGAAACCTGGAGAAATGAAAAAGCTATGTGAGGATGCTCTTCGTGGACTACAGCTCTGCATTCAATACCATCATCCTGGCCATACTAGTTACCAAACTGTTCACCCTTCAGGTAACCTCCCCCACCTTCATCAAACATTTCCTCACAAACAAACCACAGTTGTCAAACTCGGCCCTCACCTCTCCACCACGCTTACACTCAGCACTGGATCCCCTCAGGGCTGTGTGCTGAGCCCTCTACTGTATGCCCTGTATACCTATGACTGCACTCCATCCCACCCAAACAAAACTATCATCAAGTGATGTGGGTGATACCACCGTGGGCTCATCTCCAGAGGGGTTAAGACAGCATACAGGGTGGAAGTAGAGAACCTGTCCGATTGGTGCTCACGGAACAATCTGACACTGAATGTACATAAAACTAAAGAACTAATTATGGACTTTAAGACAGACAGACAGACAGGACCATGCCCCCCTCCTCATCAACGGAGAACGTGTGGAAACTGTCTCCACCATCAGATTCCTGGGCACCCACATCTCGGCTGACCTCTCCTGGATTCCCAATATCAAGGCCTCAGTGAAGAAAGCTCAGCAGCAGCTGCATTTCCTGCGGGTCCTCAGGAAAAACAACTTGGACAAAAAGCTGCTGATGGGTTTCTATCATGTCTCTGTGGAGAGCACACTGACATACTGTCTGGGTGTATGGCACTGCCGGATCCACAGCTGAGGACAAAAAACTGTACAGAGGGTGATAAATACAGCTCAAAAAATCATTGGCTGCCCTCTGCCCTCCCTGGATGACATAATGACAACCTGGAAATAAAATGGATTGTTTGAAGGATTGCATCATTTCTTTTACAGAACATGCCTACAACTTTGAAGATGTGATTTTTTTTTATTGTTAAGCAAACAACAAATAGGACAAAATAACAGAAAACTTCAGCGTGCATAACTATTCACCCCCCTAAAGTCAGTACTTTGTAGAGCCACATTTGGCGGCAACTATAGCTTGCAAGTTGCTTTGGATAAGTCTCTATGAGCTTGCCACATCTTGCCACTGGGATTTTTGCCCATTCCTCAAGGCAAAACTGCTCCAGCTCCTTCATGTTGGATGGTTTCCGCTTGTGAATAGCAATCTTCAAGTCTGACCACAGATTCTCAGTTGGATTGAGGTCTGGGCTTTGACTAGGCCATTCCAACACATTTAAATGTTTCCCCTTAAACCACACAAGTGTTGCTTTAGCATGATGCTTCGGGTCATTGTCCTGCTGGAAGGTGAACCTCCGTCCCAGTCTCAAATCACAGGCAGACTGAAACAGGTTTTGCTCAAGAATATCCCTGTATTTAGCACCATCCATCTTCCCCTTGACTCGGATCAGTTTCCCAGTCCCTGCTGCTGAAAAATATCCCCACAGCATGATGCTGCCACCACCATGTTTCACTGTGGGGATGGTGTTCTTGGGGTGATGGGATGTGTTGGGTTTGCACCAGACATAGTGTTTTCCTTGGGGGCCAAAAAGTTCAATTTTAGTCTCATCTGATCATCATCTCATCTCAGTCTCATCATCTCATTTTAGTCACACCTTCCTCCATACATTTGGGGAGTCGCCCACATGTCTTTTGGCAAACTCAAAACATGACTTCTTATTTTTAACACTTAAGTAATGGTTTTTTTCTGGCCACTCTTCCATAAAGTCCAGCTCTATGGAGTGTACGGCTTATTGTGATCCCATGCACAGATACACCAGTCTCTGCTATGGAACTCTGCAGCTCCTTCAGCTACCTTTGGTCTCTGTGCTGCCTCTCTGATTAATGCCCTGCTTGCCCGGTCTTTTTTTTGAGTTTTGGTGGGTGGCCCTCTCTTGGCAGGTTTGTTGTGGTACCATGTTCTTTCCATTTGAAGATGATGGATTTGATGGTGCTTCGGGGGATCATCAAACATTTGGATATTTTTTATAACCCAACTCTGACTTGTACTTCTCAACAACTTTGTGCCTGACTTGTTTGGAGAGCTCCTTGGTCTTCATGGTGTGATGCCTCTTGCTTAGTGGTGTTGCAGCCTCTGGGGCCTTTCAGAAAAGGTGTGTTTATACTGACAGATCATGTGACACTTAGATTGCACACAGGTGGACTTCATTTCACTAATTATGTGACTTCTGAAGGTAATTGGTTGCACCAGAACTTTTGAGGGCTTCATAGCAAAAGGGGTGAATCCATATGCACATGCCAATTTTCAGATTTCTAATTTTTAAAAAATTTTTATATATATTTTCCTCATTTCACTTCACCAACTTAGACCATTTTGTGCAGATCCATCACATAAATTTCAGATTAAAAAAACATTTAAATTACAGGTTATAATGTAACAAACCATGAAAAATGCCAAGGGCGGGGGGGGGTGAATACTTTTGCAAGGCACTGTATCCAGGTCCCACTGCCTCAGAAAAATCAAGGCCATCACAGGAGACTCCTCACATCCTGCTTATCACTTGTTTGACCTGTTGCCGTCTGGATGGCGCTTCAGGTCAACAAAGTCTCACATCATACCACCAGACTAACAAACAGCTAACACAGTGACTGTGTTCCCCTGGGCCATTTGTACTGCAAACAATCACTAAACACACAACACTAAATACACTTCACCTCATAAAATGTGCAATTTCACTGTGCACTTTAAACAGGAACAGTTTTTACAGTGTGTAAGAAGCAGGAAACATGGACAAGCGTAAGGATTTAAGCTAGTTTGACAAAGGCCAAATTGTGATGGCTAGATGGCTGGATAAGAGCATCTCCAAAACTGCAGCTCTTGTGGGGTGTTCCCAGGCCATGTCCACACGTAGCAGAGTATTTTTAATAACAGATATTTCGTTCACATGCAAACGCAGTTTAAGGCCGTTTAAAATGGAGCTTTTGGAAAACTCCTTCCAAAGTGAAGATTTTCCAAAACTCTGTTTTCAGTGGTGTTGTGTGGACAGGGGAAACAGGGATTTTGGCAAATTGATGTCATTGTCTGTATGCTGGTCTATAGTCTATATGGTCTGATATCAGCTTTGTTTATGAAGATATTTTGTGCAATGGCAGACTTACATAAACTTGTGACTGTGTTAACGTTGCTTACTGGACTTTTTACATGTGTGCACATCCTCGCAGTTACTAGCACATTACATTAATGAACAGAAGTGCTGGAATGTAATATGAAGCTCACTGCTGCTACACACAAAACTCCAACAACACAGACCACGCAGACAGTGTTGGTGGTTTTGGATGAGACCCAATCAGACTTCTACATTCTACAATAAAATTTTCGCATGTCAAGGGCATTGCTTTCCCGCGATGCGCCACTGTTGTTAAACTACTGGGACCTGTAATGATGTTTTTTAAAGATATTTTTAACACATAGGTCATGTAGACATAATTTTAAAATATATATAGAAAAATATCTGTTTTTAAAAATACCCAGCTGGACATGGCCCCAGTGTGCAGGGATCAATATCTATCAAAAGCAGTCCAAGAAATAAACAGTGGTGAACCAGCAACAGGGTCATGGGCGGCCAAGGCTCATTGATGCGTGTGAGGAGCTAAGGCTGGCCCGTGTGGTCCGATCCAACAGCTGAGATACTGTTGCTCAAATTGCTAAAGAAGTTAATGCTATTTCTGATAGAAAGGTGTCAGAATACACAGTGCATAAGTAAAAATAAGTAAGCTTGACCAGAGTTCTTGTGGGGAGAAGAATTTATTGAAAGTAGCAGTGTATTGGGTCTTTAATTGATGGACTCTACATGGGACTCTACTTGTCGGTCTTTGGTCGGTCTTCAAAATATGTTAACCCAATGTCTGTGAGACAGATCTTTATACCAGATTACAGAACTGTAAGGACCTCCCATGTAGAGTCCTCAATACACAAAACTGAATGTTCTTCGTGTGTCATCTGACCAGGATGAAACCCCCACAGTCATAGTGGATTGTATCTGAGAGGCAGTCACAATGTAAATGTATTTGATTAATGGTACACTTAATCTTTCAATCAGAACAGGACCACGGAGCAATGGAAGAAGGTGGCCTGGTCTGATGAATCATGTTTTCTTTTAAGTCACGTGGGTGGCCGGGTGCATGTGTGTCGCTTACCTAGGGAACACATGGCACTAAGATGCACTATGGGAAGAAGGCAAGCCAGTGGAGGCATCCATGTGGATGTTACTTTGGCATGTACCACCTACCTAAGCATTGTTGCAGACCATATACACCCTTTCATGGAAACAGTATTCCCTGATGAATGTGGCCTGGAAACGGTTTAGGAATGGTTTGATGAACACAACAATGAGTTTGAGGTGTTGCCTTTGCCTTCAAATTCCCCAAATCTCAATCCAATCGAGCATCTGTGGGATGTAAAACAGGTCTAATCCATAGAGGATTTGTCCCCACCTCGCAACTTACAGTACTTAAAGGATGTGCTGCTTACATCTTGGTGCCAGATACCACAGCACACCTTCAGGAATCTAGTGGAGTCCATGCCTTAAAGGGTCAGGGCTGTTTCAGCAGCAAATAGCAACTAGAATGTTGCATTTCCAGAAGAAAATGCGTGTGATTGTGAAAAGCAAAGTGCTATGTTGCTTAAACTATTGCAATACATTGTCAAATAATATATACAAGCTAAAGTCACAGTTAAAAAAGTTTTAGGTAGTTTATGTGGTTGTAGAGTAAGAATTCAAGCTGTAGGAACAGTTTAAAGAAGATATGACCTTAAAAATAAAAACTGTTCACTCACTCTAGCTGACACACAGTAGCAGTTTGAAGTCAGTGAAAAATACATTTAAAAATTCATATAAAATAAATTATAATACTTATCAGCATGAAAAGTAATAGCACACTTAAGCACAAAATGCGCAACATTTTAGCATTGGAACCATATTTCTAGCTCTTACCGTTTAAGCGATATGTTGCTTAAACTATTGCAAGAAATTGTCAAATAATATACACTATATTGCCAAAAGTATTCGCTCACCCATCCAAATAATCAGAATCAGGTGTTCCAATCACTTCCATGGCCACAGGTGTATAAAATCAAGCACCTAGGCATGCAGACTGTTTTTACAAACATTTGTGAAAGAATGGGTCGCTCTCAGGAGCTTAGTGAATTCCAGCGTGGAACTGTGATAGGATGCCACCTGTGCAACAAATCCAGTCGTGAAATTTCCTCGCTCCTAAATATTCCACAGTCAACTGTCAGCTGTATTATAAGAACGTGGAAGTGTTTGGGAACGACAGCAACTCAGCCACAAAGTGGTAGGCCACGTAAACTGACGGAGCGGGGTCAGCGGATGCTGAGGCGCATAGTGCGAAGAGGTCGCCAACTTTCTGCAGAGTCAATCACTACAGACCTCTGAACTTCATGTGGCCTTCAGATTAGCTCAAGAACAGTGCGCAGAGAGCTTCATGGAATGGGTTTCCATGGCCGAGCAGCTGCATCCAAGCCATACATCACCAAGTGCAATGCAAAGCGTCGGATGCAGTGGTGTAAAGCACGCCGCCACTGGACTCTAGAGCAGTGGAGACGCGTTCTCTGGAGTGACGAATCGCACTTCTCCATCTGGCAATCTGATGGACGAGTCTGGGTTTGGCGGTTGCCAGGAGAACGGTACTTGTCTGACTGCATTGTGCCAGGTGTAAAGTTTGGTGGAGGGGGGATTATGGTGTGGGGTTGTTTTTCAGGAGCTGGGCTTGGCCCCTTAGTTCCAGTGAAAGGAACTCTGAATGCTTCAGCATACCAAGACATTTTGGACAATTCCATGCTCCCAACTTTGTGGGAACAGTTTGGAGCTGGCCCCTTCCTCTTCCAACATGACTGTGCACCAGTGCACAAAGCAAGGTCCATAAAGACATGGATGACAGAGTCTGGTGTGGATGAACTTGACTGGCCTGCACAGAGTCCTGACCTCAACCCAATAGAACACCTTTGGGATGAATTAGAGCAGAGACTGAGAGCCAGGCCTTCTCATCCAACATCAGTGTGTGACCTCACAAATGCGCTTCTGGAAGAATGGTCAAAAATTCCCATAAACACACTCCTAAACCTTGTGGACAGCCTTCCCAGAAGAGTTGAAGCTTGTTATAGCTGCAAAGGGTGGACCGACGTCATATTGAACCCTATGGATTAGGAACGTGATGTCACTTAAGTTCATATGCGAGTCAAGGCAGGTGAGCGAATACTTTTGGCAATATAGTGTATATACAACTCCAAGCGGGTCTTGAATCCAGGTCACCAGCATAGGAGGCGGGCGCTAGCCTCTGTTACAAATATACAAGCTATGCATGCTTAAACTATTGCACGACATTTTCAAAATATAAATACAAGCTAAAGTCACAGTTAAAATTTGAAGTCTAAACGAACTAGCATGTGCGGTCTGCTTAAAAGTCCGTACGAAAACCAGGAAGTGAACCATAGCTAAAGTTTAAGGTAGTATGTTGGTAGTTTAAGGTAGTATGTGTAGTATGTGCAGTAGTATTTACCAACACCTACCACTAGTCTCTGTTAAATATATACAAGCTATACATGCTCTATACAACTCGCTTTGCCTGCACAGCACCTAGCGCTAGCCTCTGTTAAATATATGCATACTAAATATGCTTAAACTATTGCAGAACATTCTCAAATAATAAATACAAACTAAAGTCACAGTTAAAATATGAAGTCTAAACGAATTAGTGTGTGTGCTATGCTTAAATGTCTGTACGAAAACCAGGAAGTGAAGCATAGCTAAAGTTTAAGGTGGTATGTGGCTGTAAGAGTTAGAATTCAAGCTATTGAAATAGTTTAAAGACAATATGACCTTAAAAAACAAACCTCTTCACTCACTCTAGCTGACGTCACAGCTAGCCCGTATGGATAAAATAATAATAATAATAATAATAATAATAATAATAATAATAATAACTAGATTTTTAAAGTTTGTCACGACAAACTTTTATGTTGGCTTGACAAAGCAAGTAGACATTATGTGATGTCACCAGGACACACGTCAAGCAGTTCCTCACAATGTGATGAGTGTTTTGATATGTCACGTGTATGTTGCGGTACTTTTGCGATTTCGCAAATTTTGGGGCATGGCATGCACGTGACGTCATGTGACGTCGCCAGGATACACGTCAGGAAGTTCCCCTTATTGGGCTGAGCTTTTTGATATGTCACGTGTATGTTGCGGTAGTTTTGCAATTTTCCTAATTTTGAGACGTGGCTTTATGGGAATACCAAAATTCTGATTGGTTCCAAAATTTATGGCTTCATCTCGCCCAAGATTCTGAAGGAGCTGGCCGATAGAACATCTCGCCGAGTTATAAACCTCCAAAGTTTTGAATGGAGTTCTATCTGGAAAAAGGCCACTTTGGGCTTCCGTACCAGGAATTCCAGAATTCCAATTCCTTAGAAAAGTAATAGCACACTTCTCCAGATCAGTACAAAGAAACGTGCCGAGTTTGGTGCATGTAGCTCGAAAGCTGTAGAAGGAGTTACTCTTGATATTTAATTGTCTAAGAATAAGAATAATAATAAATATAGATGGCAATATATTTGGTAGAGAGCAGACAGATAGGTTCCCGATTCGTCTGGATGCGAGTGGATGGATAGGGTGCCAGTACTTTTGGAGGCGGGTGGATATGTCACCAGAACACACGGCACGAAGTTCCCCTCATTGTGCTGAACGTTTTGATATGTCGCATGTGTATGTTGGAGCAATTTTGCAATTCTGCTTATTTTGGGGGCGTGGTGCGCACGTGACGTCACGTGACATCACCCGACACAAGTCACAAAGTTCCCCTCGTTGTGCTGAGTGTTTTGATGTGTCACATGTGTATGTTGGTGTAATTTTGAAATTCCGCTTATTTTGGGGTCGTGGCGCGCACGTGACGTCACGTGACGTCACCCGGACACACGTCACGCAGTTCCCCTCATTGTGATGAGTGTTTTGATATGTCACGTGTATGTTGGAGCAATTTTGAAATTCCGCTTATTTGGGGGGGCGTGGCATGCATGTGACGTCACCCAACATACGTCATGAAGTTCCCCTCATTGTTCTGAGTGTTTTGATATGTCACATGTGTATGCTGGGGTAGTTTTGTGATTTTGGGAATTTTGGGGGCATGGGATGCACGTGACGTCACGTGACGTCACCCAACACAAGTCACGAAGTTCCCCTCGTTGTTCTGAGTGTTTTGATACGTCACATGTGTATGTTTTATGCCAAGTTTTTTGCCATAGTTTTGTGATTTTGCCAATTTTGGGGCGGGGCTCTACTGGAATTTTGAAATTTAGATCGGATCCAAAATTTAGGGCTTCATCCCGTCCAAGATTCTGAAGGACCTGGCTGAGTTTGGTGTCAATATTTCGAAAGCCCGCCAAGTTATAAACCTCCAAAGTTTTGAATGGAATTCTATCTGGAAAAAGGCCACTTTGGGCTTCCGTACCGGGAATACCGGAATTCCGATCGCTCAGAAAAGTATTAGCACACTTCTCCGGACCAGGCCCAACAAACGTGGCGAGTTTGGTGCGTGTAGCTCGAAAGCCTCCAGGAGGGGTTACTCTTGATAATTAATCTGTCTTTGTCTAAGAATAATATTAACTAGAATGTTGGATTTCCAGAAGAAAGTGTGATTGCGAATATGTTGCTTAAAGTAATGCAAGACATGCTCAAATAATATTTAAAAGCTAAAATCACAGTTTAAAAAGTTTAAGGTAGTTTATGTGGCTGTAGAGTAAGAATGCAAGCTGTAGGAACAGTTTAAAGACGATGCGACCTTAAAAAAACCTCTTCCTCACTCTAGCTGACGTCTCACACACACACACACACACACACACAGAGAGAGCGGTCTGAAGTCCTTGGAAAATACATTTAAAAATCCATCTAAAATAAACTATAATACTTATCAGTATGAAAAGTAATAGCACATTTAAGCACAACATGAGCAACACTTCATCGTTGGAACCATACATATATATATATATATATATATATATATATATATATATATATATATATGAGATATGTTGCTTAAACTATTGCGAGAACTTCTGAAATAATATATAAACACAACTCTGCAACTCTGAGCGGGTCTCCAGCATGGGAGGCGGACGCTCTACCAAATAAGCTAAACTGCCACTTGTAACGTAATTGAGATCAGTGGTACTAATACTTTACATACACTACCGCTAGCCACCATTAAATACACAATATACGATATACACGCTAAATATGCTTAAACTATTGCAAGACATTCTCAAATAATATATACAAACTAAAGTCACAGTTAAAATATGAAGTCTAAACGAACTAATGCGCGCGCTCCAACCTCTTCCCTCACTCTAGCTGACGTCACACACACACACAGCAGCGGTCTGAAGTCCGTAATGCATTTAAATATTAATATAAAATAAACTACAATACTTATCAGCATGAAAATAATAGCACACTTAAGCACGGGTGCGCTAACAAATAAGCTAAAGCTATTATAAGCTTATAATACTACTGAGATCAGTGGAGTAAAGGTAGTAAAAGCAAGGTGACTTATAAGCAAGTTGAAAGATGCTTTATACAACTCGGCCTGAGACTTGCGGAATCGCATTTTCGGCGCCAGAGAAGCACAATGCAGAGAGCACACTGCGCTGTGGCAGGAAACAAGCCTGTTCAACGAAAAATGATGAAAGTTGACTTTGTTAAATGAATTTTCATGGAATATCACTGTTTCCAGGTTTCTTATGAATTTTTCCACTTTAATGTAAAAAATCACATATCAAAATTCATATTTTTCATCACTGTTCCCATGTTTCTTATAAATTTTAGCATTTTTAAGTAAACAATCACATTTCATATTGCGCGGAGACCAGGGTTCGAGACCCGCTCTGAGTTGTTTTTATATATTATTTCAGAATTTCTTGCAATACTTTAAGCAACGTATCGCTTAAACGATAATAACTAGAAACATGGTTCCAACAGTTCCTACAGTCACATACTACCTTAACATTTTAAAACTGTGACTTTAGCTTGTATATACTATTTGACAATGTATTGCAATAGTTTAAGCAACATGTTGCTTTGCGACCAATCACACTCTTATCGTCACTCTTTATTATTATTATTCTGGGTCCTCCGCACACTACTTGTCCTAAACGATAATAGCTAGAAACATGGTTCCAACGCTAAAATGTTGCCCATGTTGTGCTTATGTGTGCTATTACTTTTCATGCTGATAAGTTTTATAGTTTATTTTATTTCAATTTTTAAAGCAATACGGACTTTAGACCGCTACTGTGTGTGTGTGCGTGTGTGACGTCAGCTAGAGTGAGGGAAGAGGGTTTTTTATTTAAAGACGCATCCCTACTGTGTGTGTGACGTCAGCTAGAATGAGCGAAGAGGTTTTTTTAAGGTCGTATCATCTTTAAACAGTTCCTACAGCTTGAATTCTTGAACTCTACAGCCACATACTACCTTAAACTTTTTAAACTGTGACTTTAGCTTGTATATACTATTTGACAATGTACTGCAATAGTTTAAGCAACATATTGCTTTGCTTTTCGCAATCACACGCATTTTCTTCTGAAAATGCAAAATTCTAGTTATTATTGCGATTCCTCCGCACGCAACTTTGCATAGCAAGCACCACTAATAATAATAATAAGTATGAGGAATAGTAATAGTGATGCTTTGCATAGCAAACACCACTAATAATAATAATAATAATAATAATAATAATAATAATAATAATAATAATAAGTATGAGGAATAGTAATAGTGATGCTTTGCGTAGCAAGCACCACTAATAATAATAAGTATGCGGAATTGTAATAGTGATGCTTTGCATAGCAAGCACCACTAATAATAAGTATGAGGAATAGTAATAGTGATGCTTTGCATAGCAAGCACCACTAATAATAATAATAATAATAATAATAATAATAATAATAAGTATGAGGAATAGTAATAGTGATGCTTTGCATAGCAAGCACCACTAATAATAATAATAATAATAATAATAATAAGTATGAGGTGATGTGTAATAGTAATAGTGACTAAGTATCACTAAGTAATAGTGATGCTTTGCATAGCAAGCACCACTAATAATAATAATAATAATAATAATAATAATAATAATAAGTATGAGGAATAGTAATAGTGATGCTTTGCATAGCAAGCACCACTAATAATAATAATAAGTATGAGGAATAGTAATAGTGATGCTTTACATAGCAAGCACCACTAATATGCTTAAATAGGAAGGAACATCTAAGATGTCTCCAGTGAGGTCGGCTGCCGTCACAACTGCTCTGACCAAACCTTGCTTGTTTTTGTTTATTTTTCATATTTTTTCATATTTTTTTTTCACACACACACCGGTTTCTTTTTGTAAGATGGCCATCACTACGTATGACAGGGCCACTCTTATTTCTATTGGTGCACAATGCACTCACCTTTCGCCGTTTTTGAACCCGGACCCATCTTGGCCGAGCGAGATCCTGAGAAAGAACAAAGGACGCGACCCGTACCGGCGTCCACGAGGAAAACGAGTTGGCGTCAGGAACAAGGCTGAGGGCACGCGCACACCACGCTCCCTTACCTAGTATCCTGTGAGCCAACGTCCAGTCATTGGAAAACAAGCTTGACAACCTCAGGGCATGGGTCAAGTTCCAGAGGGACATTCGGGACTGCAACCTTCTCTGCTTCACCGAGACATGGCTGAACCCAGCGGTATCGGACCACGCCATCCAGCCGGCCAAGTTCTTCTCAGTTTACCGCATGGACAGAACACTGGACTCGGGGAAGACAAGGGGAGGTGGAGTGTGCTTGATGGTGAACAACCACTGGTGTGACAGCGCGAGCATTGTTCCCCTCTCATGCTCCTGCACACCGAATCTTGAACTTCTGACCATCAAATGTCGCCCGTTTTATTTTCCTCGGGAATTTAGCTTTGTCATAGTCAGTGCCGTTTATATTCCACCTCAATCGGACACGGACACTGCGATATGGGACTTGCACGAGACACTAAACCTAAACCAGACACAGCACCGGGATGCCGCGCTCATTGTTTTGGGTGATTTTAACAGTGCCAACCTCAAGCGCGCAATTTCCATCAGCACATCAGCTGCCCTACCAGGGGTGAAAGGACACTAGACCACTGCTACACACCATTTAAGAACAGCTACAAGGCACAATCACGACCACCGTTTGGGAAATCGGACCATGCCACCATCTTCCTCATGCCTGTATATAAACAGAGGCTGAAACAGGAAGCCCTGGTGCAGAGGGAGGTCACACGCTGGATGGACCAATCGGTGGCCGCTCTGCAGGACACGCTTGATGACGCAGACTGGGACATGTTTCGGCGCAGCTCTGATGACGTCAGCAATGTTTACGGAAGCGGTTGTGGGATTTATAGGGAAACTAATGGATGATATGGTACAGAAAACCATCATCAGGACGTTTCCCAACCAGAAGCTGTGGGTGGATAAGACCATCCGTGATTACAGCGTGCGCTACGGGAGTCACAATTCCAACATGGCGGCTCTAGGAGCCTGTGGCAGGGACTTAGAACCATCACGGACTATAAAACACCATCCTCCAGAATGGGGCTTCTCTGGTAGACGAGCTAAACACTTTTTATGCTCGCTTCGAGGCTGCAGCTAATCACGCTAGCAGCATAAACAGCATGTGTGCTGAGAGAGCCGGTGAGGTTAACGCATTCACCATCTCGGAGCATGACGTGAGGAGGACATTCAGGAGAGTGAACACGAGGAAGGCAGCAGGACCAGATGGCATCACAGGTCGGGTTCTGAAAGCGTGCGCTGACCAGCTAGCACTGGTGTTCACAGAGATCTTCAACCTCTCCCTGAAACAGTCTACAGTCCCCTCATGCTTCAAACAGTCCACCATTGTTCCTGTCCCGAAGAAACCCCAGCCCACCTGCCTCAATGACTACCGACCCGGTAGCCCTGACTTCAGTAGTGATGAAGTGCTTTGAAAGACTGGTCAGAGACTTCATCACTGCATCACTACCAGACACACTGGATCCGCTACAGTTTGTGTACAGGCAAAACTGCTCCACTGAGGACGCCATTTCACACCTCCTTCACACAACAGCAAGCCACCTGGACTGCGGAAAAGGGAATTATGTAAAAATGCTGTTTGTGGACTACAGTTCAACACCATAATTCCTTCCACACTCACCTCTAAGTTGGAGGTCCTAGGTCTCAGCACACCCCTGTGCCAATGGATTTCCAACTTCCTGACGGACAGACCACAAGCCGTACGGATGGGCAAACACACCTCATCCTCCATCACCCTCAGCACTGGAGCTCCTCAAGGTTGTGTTCTGAGCCCCCTGCTGTACTCACTGTACACTTATGACTGTGTGGCCACTTCCAACTCCACCACCATCATTAAGTTTGCTGATCACACTGTTGTGTTGGGCCTGATCTCAAACAACGATGAGACGGCCTACATACGGGAGATTAAAAACCTGGAGAGCTGGTGCCAGGTGAACAACCTACTCCTGAACATCAGCAAGACTAAGGAGTTAATAGTGGACTTCAGTACAAAGCAGGAGCGGTCATACCAACCGACCACGATCAGCGGAACCCAGTGTAGAGGGTGGACAGCTTCCGGTACCTAGGTGTTCACATCACTCAGGACTTGACTTGGTCCTGTCATACCAACACCCTGGTGAAGAAGGCCCGGCAGCGTATATACCACCTGAGGTGCTTTAGAGACTTTAAACATCCCTCTCAGGTGCTAAAGACTTTTTACACCTGCACCATTGAGAGCGTCCTGACGGGTAGCATCATACTTGTACATCAAAGTGTTGAGCTCAAGAGGGGATCTTTAAGGTGCCAGAGGACCATAAAATCAGACTCTATAAAGGTTACAGTTCTGATGCTCGAGGTCCTGTTTGGATATGTCCTTCCGTTCACCATTATAACTGCATCTTACTGCTGGATCTGCAAGACACAGCTACAAGGAGGTAAAAATGTTAAGGAACGGAAGAAGAGAATGAGAAGACTTGTGATTAGTATTGTCACAGCCTTCTTTCTTTTCTGGACTCCTATACATATCATCAACCTGGTTGACATTTCTACTACTCTGACAAGGGAATCGTCTCCAGATGTCTACGATCGACTGAAAGTGTTTCGTAGAGCAACGGGAGATTTGAGCAAAACTGTCGCTATTCTTAACTGCTGTGTGAACCCTTTTCTGTACACTTTTGCATCAGGGATCGTCAAGAAAAAGATTCATCACAAAGAAAAGGAAAACAGCACAGAAATCACTGAAACAAATTAAGTGCCTATAAATGTTTTTCACAATAATCATGAATTATTGTTGGAGGATGTTGTGCTGTTATTTTGAACAAGAAATGCTGTTATATTTTGGTAGGATTCAATGCATAGACTGTAGAGTTAAATGTTTAGAGCTTCTTTTTTTTTTTTTTTAAATCTGCTGTATATTATATATTATATGCTATATAATATTATATATATATATATATATAGCATATAATTTCTTTATTCTTCTTATTCTGTTGTAATTTATTGATCTGAAAGCACTTTGAAACCTTTTTTTTTTATTTTATTTTTGCCTAATATGTATGTGTAATGGATTGTATTACTAGAAGGAGACTCGATTTTGTGTTAATGTCTTGGTTTGTGTTTAAATTATGGTGTTTATTTTATATTTATGTAACACATATGTTTTTTTACATTTCACTGTTGTGCTATACTGTATTTTTCACTTTGTAAAGCAATTTTTGTGAATTTATCTAGAATTTATCTAAAAATGCAATAGACAGAAAATGTGCTTGCCTTCACTAAATAAACACTTTCATTTCTTTGGAAAGGTTCACTTCCTTAAAACAGACTGATTTCACTTCAAAGAAGTGGCTCATGTTTGTTTCATTTAAACATCCAGAATAAATTTATGTGGTCATTTTTACATTGTCCTTTACCACCATTTGGGTATTCTAGTTTTTAAGTGATGAAATCAAGTCATGTCATATTTTCATGTGAGAAGTAACTTTAATGACTTTTGACTATGGTACTGACTTAATGATATTCGATGCTGGGAACATCTAGACACGTTCAGGGTGATTAAACATCCATGACTGCCACAGAAAGACAAGAGTTGTGGAGAGTAGTAAAAAATGAAAGAAAAGATAAATCAGAATGAAACTTGAATGTTCTCCTCAAATAGCTGGTAGCCAGAGTAGACCTTGTTTTCGGAATAACTCCAGCTGAAGAATCAGCATAATAAACAGTAACAATAATAGATGTACAGTTCAGTACTATGTGGCTAGGATTTTAAAATAGACAACTAATGGACTCTATTCTTTTTTTAAATACTAAATATGATTTAGCAGATGTTCTAACCCATTTGCATCATAAACTTCTATAATTATAAAAGTACAAAAAGAGCAATATAATTACATTTACATTCAATTATAACACAGCTGGGTAAAGGGAAGGACTAAAAAAACAGATTGTGGGAACTAATATTTTAATTATTAAACTGTTATTGTCACAGTTGGTTAGCTCCTTTTATTTAAATTAAAAATGAATGAGTTACTCCAACATTGAATTTGTTTTGTGTTGCTAAATAAATTTGCTTTACTCCTTTACAAGAATGCATCTCAACATCATATACATGAGTTTGCCAAAAGCTGTCTGTCTGACAGGATGATTAGTACTCTAACTTAGCAGTCAGCTAAACCTAACCACCTCAGCAGTAAGAGTCCCGCTTTAATCTACTGCCAGTAGCAGTGAGAGTGAAGAATTGCCTAAGCATCTTGCTCTTTATTAACTGTTTCTAGTCTTTAATATCACTCCTAGGAGTTAAGCCATGCTCTAAACTGTATGCTAGGTCGTATTTCATAAAGCATAGCGAACTTATCTGGAAGATATAATATTCAAAGGGAACGTCTTAACCAGTAGGGTGTTCAATGCGACACCCACCAGCTGTAAATATTCCTTTTACAAGGCTTGTGTGTAAACCAGACTCGCAGAACTATAATAAATGAAAGTAAGCAGCATGGTTACGCTTTATAATAAGTAACTTTCAAAATAAGACTTTTTGTTAGACCATTTCTTGTTAGAATATCCCAATTATTTGTTTATAAGTTGAATTCGACAGAGAGTAGCTTGATCAATTTTTTTAATGAAAATATATTAGACATATATTTTCCAGTTATGCAATTTACAGTATGTTTTTAACATCGCAAAGATATTCCAAACCCTTACACACAGATTCGAGGATGAAATAACATTAACAATAACAAATACCAAGTCAATATTCATTTTCACTGTGCTCCTTTTTTTTCAAACTGGATAAGGATTCTGACTATATGCACAACATGTAGTACTTAAAGGTAAAACCACATTCACCAACTTAATTCTGCTGACATATTCTGATATCCAAAATACAACCAATAGGGTGTTAAAAAGCCAAGAAAACATTTGAGGCAGATGGATTTCTTCTCAACATTGCCCTCCAGTGACAAACATCTTGCAGAAGGTGAGTGAAAATGACATAGCTGTTGCCACATTACAGCATAGTAAAAAATGCCTTACTCTTAGCTGATCTTTAGGGGTTCGTTAAAATGTACTATTTGAATAGACTAGGCGTGTTTAACTATGAGGTGGCTAAAGATTTTTATAGAGCTATTAAAAGAAAAAGAGCCTACTCATGGGAACAGACCTGCCATCATGATTAATAAACATTAAAGGTCAGGAATGTGCCAAAAGGAAAAATCTTTTTCAGTTATTAAACAGAACCCCTTGGCTAATATGACCCTGTCCAGCAGGGTGTAGCACTGCAATGGAGAACGCCTTTGGCATGCTGCTAGATACGAAGCCTTATCTAGAACATAGTAAAAAAAACTGGAGTAGTGCACAGCAAGTCACAAAAACCTGTTCAAAATACACAGACGATGACCAGAGTGGGAGAAAGGTGAGCAAGCATACTGAAAAGAATAACAAGTATGTTGGGAATGAAACTACTTAACAGATAAAAAAGACCTACTCTTTTCCCACAAGTTTCCCAAATCTACCCTTGCTTGTGGATCTTCTGAGTCTGTTTCATTAGAATATTTTAGCAGATTTGAAGCGAACTGAATTACCTTCCACCCATTCAGGCAGTCTATGTGTCCAGACTGCCAGTCAGCTCACCCCAACACTTTGCTCCCACCCTGAATCAGCACTGTTGATTAAAAGCACAAAGCGCTGCACATCTGCTGCCATCACTTCCCTCATGCTAACATACAAATTTATTAAAAATCCTCATCACTGATGAAAAATGCCATTAAGTACTTCTACATACACATTTAAAATTCTAGACATCCTTAATATCTCATCAATAATAATAAGAATAATGATGACAATTATTATAATCAGGGCAATAATTACATAATAACAATAATAGTGAATAATAACTAAAAACTACTTTTCAGTTGTTTTTTTCCTCCACTGTTGTTCAAAGAAAAAAAGATACAGTTCATCCTTTCTTGTTGCCCCACTACTTCCCCATCTTCTTACAGAAACTTATATATTTACATAAATTCATTTACAACTCATAGCACTGTTCACGGATAGTGTTTATAGTCTTTTTTTGGGGGGGAATACAAAGCACAAAGCATGGACATGGAACAAGTCGCAGTGGGACTCCATGCATGTGTGGTCTCAGTGTTTCTGTACACTCCCATGTTTGTTTTCACATGGAAAGTAGGTGATTGAGGGCCATGCGGAATTGCTGGGTACAGCCAGACAGCTCGCGGACCCTCTCGGTCATGTCCCGTGCCGCCCCTGGAGATGGGTACTGTAGGGCTGCAGTCTTGGTGCTAACTACAATGTCTTTCAGCTTTTCACAGAGCGCGTTGCTGTGCTGTGCTACCCTACTCCGCACCTCGGGGGACTTGGCCTGACGTGAGACTGTATCTCCAATGAACACCAGCTTATGGGCACTGAGTATGACAAACTTGCTGTGAGCGACAAAGATCTTGGGTGGCTGATTGTTGTTGATGGATGAGTAGAAAGCATCAATGGCATTGGTCAGCGTGGTGATGTTGGCCTCACACTGCTCTGAGTAGAACAGCAGCAGCCGCCGGTCACCTGCACACAGCTTGCTGCGCGACGGTGGTGGGTAGTGTGGGGGCGGGGTCCAGCCTGAAATGTCATTGTTGATTGGCCGACTGACTTCCTGCTCCAGCCTCTCAAACTGCTTGAGCTGAATGCAAAGAAAAGAAAATGATTATTTCCACAATCATTCCTGTATTTGCTATAATACCATTAGCAAAATCTGAGTCTTTTATAACAATGACAGTCTGAATTTGAGTTCTGCACACACTGCTCTCATTCTGACATCCTGGAAGTGACTGATTTGGTCTACAAGCTTCGGATGCTGTTGTACAAAACGTCACAGACAGGATGGCACATGCTCACATGCAAGACCTGCTGGCATATCTGTGCCATGTAACAATGCCTGGTCACAGCATAAGTGGCACACAATAATGAAGGAAAAATGTACAGTACATTAACTCCATTTTCAGTCAGCCATGCAGAAATTATTTATGCAGGTCAACAAGTCCAATGTCACAAATAAAATGTTTCTCAGATTTCATACTGTTTTTACTGTTGAAGACCTTTGTGTGAATTATGAACAATAACAATAATGAACAATGATGATGTATTTAACAGAACATCTGTACATTTCAGTGAATATGCATGGCTCTGTGACTGGAAATAAAACTAATATATTGTACATTTCCTCTTCATTTATTTTTTTCCACTAAATGACTGTTTATGAATGAATCATATTTAACATGTGATCTGTTACCAAGCCAGCATTTTGTCCAGCCTTGATACTGGTATCCAGTATAGTACTGATGTATCACTACTAATCACGTTAACACTGGTGTTACTTGCAATGCACCTTTTTCATTATACGCTCTATAATTCGATTATATGACACGGTTTATTGATGCATTTAGATTAGTACTCTCTCTGAGCACACTTTGACATATCACATTTCAGGTCATTATTTTCATCTGTGCTTTGCAAAGTCTTTATGCATTATCTGCTTCCTCAGCAGTACACCATCACCTGATAGTTAATGGAGTTAACTAAGTTAAATTTTAAAATGCAGAATTTAAAATACAGCTGTAGTTAGTGACTGACCTGCTGCTGCTCCAACTGGGTCTTATTGTGTCTAGTGATGTTGCCTTTTTCCAGCAACTGTCGCTGGTTCTTCTCAAACTCCTCCTTACCCTAAAAGACAACAAATCCATTATTGTTGCATTTCATCTTAGACGGAATCCTGCTAAAATACCTCTCGTATAGTAGTGGAATTTTTTTCCAGCCCTAAACAGAATCATTGCACATGTCATTTCTAATATAGCCACAAGGAGGCAGTGTGGGTTAAGCAGAAAAAAGTCATCCGCAATATCTGCAATCCCTTTGTTTGCCACCATAGCAGTTGTCACTTATCAAGAAATAGCTGTTTGGCTGAGAAATGTCTGCAATAGTGTCTGCAAAAAATATAGCACAGAGTAAAGTCCATACAGCTGGAATAAGAGAAGATGTATTTGGGTTATGAAGAGAAAACAGGCCAGAACATGGTCAGGAGTGATTGATGATGACACGTTAAGCACTACAGTAGGGGATTAGGAGTGCAGCCCACATGAGGGAGGACATGGAGGCCATTGCTCACTCTGATGGCAGTGCAGCCATGTGAGAAGCCACCTGCACCCTGAGTTCACACCTTAACTTGAAGCCAGTTACAATTCCAGCCTAAGGAAAGTATGACCAGAAAAGCTCACAGCACTAGATTTTTTCTCTAGCCTTTCTCCAGATGTAGCACATTGAACTGAATTTTATTAAGTGACATTTTAGGTGTTACTGATGAATTATTAAATAAATTAGAATAAGAAAAGCAAGGTAACAACCATACTGTGACATGCAGGGCTTGGTTTGTTTGGTTGGGACATCTACACCAAACATTGAAATAAGTTGCGGTAGTTTTTCTAATTCCATAAAAAAATACACTCATCACTTTCTAATCACTTATTCACTTTCAGTGCACTTATTTGCTGGTGACATTCAAAGCTAAATGAGTTATACAGAAAATACTGTATAGCTGTAACAGCAATAAGGCATTAAGTAAAGAGGTCCATGGGTTGCCATATCATTCTTATTTCTAAAGTGGTGATGGTAGTTTAATTTGATTTGGCTCCTGTACCTGTAAATGTACATAGTCATAGTCCTCCATCCAGCCCTCCTCCGTGGTTTCATAGGGCCGCTCAGGAGGCTCCTCTTCTGCTGTGAACTTGGGTGGTGAGGGCAGTGGACATGATTGGATGTTGGTCCGGTCAGGTGTGCCTGTCTGATAGGCTGAGACACTAGAGCTGCTGCTGCTCAGCTGGCCCAACACTTCTGAGGTCTGCTGCTGCTGTCTGTTTGTCCTTCTGAAGAGCAACGTTGCATTACCGTGCAGGAAGGATGCGAGTTGCTTGGTGTCATCAGGTACAGCACGAGCACACATGACCAGCTGGTCCAGGTCGTCCCCACCACTGTTGGCAGCTGGTGCTGGGAGAGCAGCAGGAGCCCAGCCCAGGGTGTCCAGTGCCTGAATGTGCTTGAGCAGACCTTGGAATGCCTCGTCCATCTTCTGCACCTGCTTGCTGAGCTTGGCCTGCAACGTACGGTCAGTGGCTTGAGCAGCATTGGCCACAGCACCACGAGAAAACTCCAGTAGTTCCCTGACTGATGCTCGTAATAATTCAGATGCCCTTCGAATGGAGGGCAAATTAGCATCCATTTGGGCAGGGCTTCTCCAATCACCATTGACAAAGGACATGAGCATTGAAGCTGAAGTATCCACAGCCTGCTGCAGGCGTGACAGCCTCTCCATGGCCTGCTCAAGGTCTAGGGAAAGCAAGCGGCTTGGCACTGTGCTGTCCCGCACTGGCACTGTGTCTAGGGATGAGGTGGACAAATTACTGCGTGTGCTGCCTGTGCTGGAAGCAGATAGGCGCTTAAAGCTCACTGTCAGTTCCTCTGTGGTAGCACCTGCTGCATCACGTACCACCTGTGGTGGTACATCATAGATGTATTCACCTGATTCCTCAGCAACTGGTGGGCGCTCACGAGGGAAGTCATAGACATCACCCTGATGCAGGTTGCTGGGGATGTCATAGATCTCCTGTGCTTCAGCCAGTGGTTTGCCACCCGTCTGGGGGGGTGGCACATCATACACATCTTCGGGTATCGGTGGTTCAGGATTGGCTGAGTTTGGGCTTGGACACTTCATTTTGGCAAAATGAGGTGGGACGTCATAGGTCTCCTCCTTGATGAGTGCGTCTGGAACATCCTTACTCACAGATGGAGGGAAGTCATACACCTGGGAGGGAGTACAGATTGCTCATTACAAATAAGTCTGGTGTAATTTAAACTTTTTGGCAAACTAAATTCAACTTTATCACAAAAGTCAAACAGTTATTACATCTTATAATAGTCCACCATAAAACTAGTTGGTACCAGAACCATGACCTGCTGGGCTACAGCCAAGGTTTTTTCACTCATTATGCAGGATTTGAAAAGCCGCAGCATTCCTATTAGATGCAATAACCCACAACTACAACACTGAGCATCATATTTCACTTCGTTCTAACACACCACACATCTCTAAACTAATAAACCTGCCTCTTTTTAGAGATCTCTCCAGCTTAAAGATATTAGCTGTCCTGCATTCATTTTATCTTAAGTGAACCATGTCTGTGTGTGTGTGTGTGTGTATGTATGGATGTCTCACCATTTGCTGGGAGAGCAGCTGGTTCTTCTCCACACTTGGGGGGGTGTCATAGATTCCCTGCGCATCTCTGCTGGTTGGTCCTTTCATTACCATGGGAGGAGCGTCATATACCTGTAAAAACCGATCATTGAGGCACTGAGTATACAAAAGCACCAAATACACTGAAAATATTATGGCTGATTGTTCCCATCAGGTCCAGTTTTCTGTCACGCACCACTGAACTCTCTTGTGCATGTGGGGGTGTGTAGGTGTGATATGGGATTCTAAGTGGCAGTGGAGCACTATCGTGTTTATCATGTGTATGCTACCCTCACTCTTTTTCATCCTGCACATCAATAATTTCTGTTCCACCATGATATGGATGAGAATGGTGGGATGAAAGGAGGAGGAGGAGGACAAAGAGCAAAATATCAGTGATTTTAGGGAAGCTAAAGTGTAACACATTTCTTATTTCTGACAAAACTGTCACGATTCAGTCTCCCTCGACTTCCCCCCCTGCTCTGCCACTGCTCCCTCGTCATGGCTATAGCTAATGGAAACATTCTCCATGGTGCTGTACACACTTTCACACACATTGAGGTGCCTCTGCAGGTGTGTGACCTCACACACTCACAAGAGATGGCCTGTTGTACTGAAATAACGCATGCGTAACAAAATAATACCACAATGCGTGTCCTCGTGGTCCAGGGGTCAAAAAACTCACAGTAGTTATAATTCACTTCCTCCTTTAGAAGGCATTATAAACGTCATTATAAAAAGTCATTTTGTAAGTGAAAAATGTAGAGTTATCATGTAAAGGATTCATATACAATAACTATACAAACATAACGCAAGTTAGCATCAATGACACATGATTTTTTTCATCAAAGTTCAAAAAATCATAAGAAACATGGAAAAAGTGATTATCCTTGAAAATTCACTTAACAAAGTCAACTTTCATCATTTTTCATCGAACTGGCTCGTTTCCTGACTCAGCGCGGTGTGCTGTCTGCATTGTGCTTCTCTGGCGCTGAAAATGCGATTCCGGAAGTCTCAGCGCTCTACGAGCAAGGGAAAGAGGTTTTTCAGACAAACGCATGTGTGCAGCTGAATGGGGCAGTTTTCTTTGACTTTTTTCACGTTTGGGGTCGACTATGATATGAAAAGTGCTTGTTTACTTTAAAATGCAAAAATTCATAAGAAAAAAAGGAAAGTCATCAAAAATATGAATGTTCATATGAAATATGATTTTTTTCATCAAAGTTCAAAAAATCATAAGAAACATGGAAAAACTGATTATCCTTGAAAATTCACTTAACAAAGTCAACTTTCATCATTTTTCATCGAACTGGCTCGTTTCATCCTCAGCGCGGTGTGCTCTCTGCATTGTGCTTCTCTGGCGCTGAAAATGCGATTCCGCAAGTCTCAGCGCTCTACGAGCAAGGGAAAGCGGTTTTTCAGACAAACGCATGTGTGCAGCTGAATGGGGCAGTTTTCTTTGACATTTTTCACATGTTTGGGGTCGACTATGACATGAAAAGTGCTTGTTTACTTTAAAATGCAAAAATTCATAAGAAACAAAGGAAAGTCATCAAAAATATGAATTTTCATATGAAATATGATTTTTTTCATCAAAGTTCAAAAAATCAAAAGAAACTTGGAAAAAGTGATTATCCTTGAAAATTCACTTAACAAATTCAACTCTCATCATTTTTCATCGATCTGGCTAGTTTCCTGCCTCAGTGCGGTGTGCTCTCTGCATTGTGCTTCTCTGGCGCTGTAAATGCGATTCCGCAAGTCTCAAGGCTCTACGAACAAGGGAAAGCGGTTTTTCAGACAAACGCATGTGTGCAGCTGAATGGGGCAGTTTTCTTTGACATTTTTCACATGTTTGGGGTCGACTATGACATGAAAAGTGCTGGTTTACTTTAAAATGCAAAAATTCATAAGAAACAAAGGAAAGTCATCAAAAATATGAATTTTCATATGAAGTATGATTTTTTTCATCAAAGCTCAAAAATTCATAAGAAATATGGAAAAAGTGATTATCCATGAAAATTCACTTAAGAAAGTCAACTTTCATCATTTTTCATCGAACTGGATCGTTTCCTGACTCAGCGCGGTTTGCTCTCTGCATTGTGCTTCTCTGGCGCTGAAAATGCGATTCCGCAAGTCTCAGCGCTCTACGAGCAAGGGAAAGCGGTTTTTCAGACAAACGCATGTGTGCAGCTGAAAGGGGCAGTTTTCTTTGACTTTTTTCACATGTTTGGGGTCGACTATGATATTAAAAGTGCTTGATTACTTTAAAATGCAAAAATTCATAAGAAACAAAGGAAAGTCATCAAAAATATGAATTTTCATATGAAGTATGATTTTTTTCATCAAAGCTCAAAAATTCATAAGAAATATGGAAAAAGTGATTATCCTTGAAAATTCACTTAACAAAGTCAACTTTCATCATTTTTCATCGATCTGGCTCGTTTCCTGACTCAGCGCGGTTTGCTCTCTGCATTGTGCTTCTCTGGCGCTGAAAATGCGATTCCGCAAGTCTCAGCGCTCTACGAGCAAGGGAAAGCGGTTTTTCAGACAAACGCATGTGTGCAGCTGAATGGGGCAGTTTTCTTTGACTTTTTTCACGTTTGGGGTCGACTATGACATGAAAAGTGCTGGTTTACTTTAAAATGCAAAAATTCATAAGAAACAAAGGAAAGTCATCAAAAATATGAATTTTCATATGAAGTATGATTTTTTTCATCAAAGCTCAAAAATTCATAAGAAATATGGAAAAAGTGATTATCCATGAAAATTCACTTAAGAAAGTCAACTTTCATCATTTTTCATCGAACTGGATCGTTTCCTGACTCAGCGCGGTTTGCTCTCTGCATTGTGCTTCTCTGGCGCTGAAAATGCGATTCCGCAAGTCTCAGCGCTCTACGAGCAAGGGAAAGCGGTTTTTCAGACAAACGCATGTGTGCAGCTGAAAGGGGCAGTTTTCTTTGACTTTTTTCACATGTTTGGGGTCGACTATGATATTAAAAGTGCTTGATTACTTTAAAATGCAAAAATTCATAAGAAACAAAGGAAAGTCATCAAAAATATGAATTTTCATATGAAGTATGATTTTTTTCATCAAAGCTCAAAAATTCATAAGAAATATGGAAAAAGTGATTATCCTTGAAAATTCACTTAACAAAGTCAACTTTCATCATTTTTCATCGATCTGGCTCGTTTCCTGACTCAGCGCGGTTTGCTCTCTGCATTGTGCTTCTCTGGCGCTGAAAATGCGATTCCGCAAGTCTCAGCGCTCTACGAGCAAGGGAAAGCGGTTTTTCAGACAAACGCATGTGTGCAGCTGAATGGGGCAGTTTTCTTTGACTTTTTTCACGTTTGGGGTCGACTATGACATGAAAAGTGCTTGTTTACTTTAAAATGCAAAAATTCATAAGAAACAAAGGAAAGTCATCAAAAATATGAATTTTCATATGAAATATGATTTTTTTCATCAAAGTTCAAAAAATCATAAGAAACATGGAAAAAGTGATTATCCTTGAAAATTCACTTAACAAAGTCAACTTTCATCATTTTTCATCGAACTGGCTCGTTTCATCCTCAGCGCGGTGTGCTCTCTGCATTGTGCTTCTCTGGCGCTGAAAATGCGATTCCGCAAGTCTCAGCGCTCTACGAGCAAGGGAAAGCGGTTTTTCAGACAAACGCATGTGTGCAGCTGAATGGGGCAGTTTTCTTTGACATTTTTCACATGTTTGGGGTCGACTATGACATGAAAAGTGCTTGTTTACTTTAAAATGCAAAAATTCATAAGAAACAAAGGAAAGTCATCAAAAATAGGAATTTTCATATGAAATATGATTTTTTTCATCAAAGTTCAAAAAATCATAAGAAACTTGGAAAAAGTGATTATCCTTGAAAATTCACTTAACAAATTCAACTCTCATCATTTTTCATCGATCTGGCTAGTTTCCTGCCTCAGTGCGGTGTGCTCTCTGCATTGTGCTTCTCTGGCGCTGTAAATGCGATTCCGCAAGTCTCAAGGCTCTACGAGCAAGGGAAAGCGGTTTTTCAGACAAACGCATGTGTGCAGCTGAATGGGGCAGTTTTCTTTGACATTTTTCACATGTTTGGGGTCGACTATGACATGAAAAGTGCTGGTTTACTTTAAAATGCAAAAATTCATAAGAAACAAAGGAAAGTCATCAAAAATATGAATTTTCATATGAAGTATGATTTTTTTCATCAAAGCTCAAAAATTCATAAGAAATATGGAAAAAGTGATTATCCATGAAAATTCACTTAACAAAGTCAACTTTCATCATTTTTCATCGAACTGGCTCGTTTCCTGACTCAGCGCGGTTTGCTCTCTGCATTGTGCTTCTCTGGCGCTGAAAATGCGATTCCGCAAGTCTCAGCGCTCTACGAGCAAGGGAAAGCGGTTTTTCAGACAAACGCATGTGTGCAGCTGAAAGGGGCAGTTTTCTTTGACTTTTTTCACGTTTGGGGTCGACTATGACATGAAAAGTGCTTGTTTACTTTAAAATGCAAAAATTCATAAGAAACAAAGGAAAGTCATCAAAAATATGAATTTTCATATGAAATATGATTTTTTTCATCAAAGTTCAAAAAATCATAAGAAACTTGGAAAGAGTGATTATCCTTGAAAATTCACTTAACAAATTCAACTCTCATCATTTTTCATCGATCTGGCTCGTTTCCTGCCTCAGTGCGGTGTGCTCTCTGCATTGTGCTTCTCTGGCGCTGTAAATGCGATTCCGCAAGTCTCAAGGCTCTACGAGCAAGGGAAAGCGGTTTTTCAGACAAACGCATGTGTGCAGCTGAATGGGGCAGTTTTCTTTGACATTTTTCACATGTTTGGGGTCGACTATGACATGAAAAGTGCTTGTTTACTTTAAAATGCAAAAATTCATAAGAAACAAAGGAAAGTCATCAAAAATATGAATTTTCATATGAAATATGATTTTTTTCATCAAAGTTCAAAAAATCATAAGAAACTTGGAAAAAGTGATTATCCTTGAAAATTCACTTAACAAATTCAACTCTCATCATTTTTCATCGATCTGGCTCGTTTCCTGCCTCAGTGCGGTGTGCTCTCTGCATTGTGCTTCTCTGGCGCTATAAATGCGATTCCGCAAGTCTCAAGACTCTACGAGCAAGGGAAAGCGGTTTTTCAGACAAACGCATGTGTGCAGCTGAATGGGGCAGTTTTCTTTGACATTTTTCACATGTTTGGGGTCGACTATGACATGAAAAGTGCTTGTTTACTTTAAAATGAAAAAATTCATAAGAAACAAAGGAAAGTCATCAAAAATATGAATTTTCATATGAAATATGATTTTTTTCATCAAAGTTCAAAAAATCATAAGAAACATGGAAAAAGTGATTATCCTTGAAAATTCACTTAACAAAATCAACTTTCATCATTTTTCATCGCTCTGGTTCGTTTCCTGACTCAGCGCGGTGTGCTCTCTGCAGTTTGCTCTCTGCATTTTGCTTCTCTGGCACTGAAAATGCGATTCCGCAAGTCTCAGCGCTCTACGAGCAAGGGAAAGCGGTTTTTCAGACAAACGCATGTGTTCAGCTGAATGGGGAAGTTTTCTTTGACTTTTTTCACATCTTTGGGGTCGACTATGATATGAAATGTGCTTGTTTACTTTAAAATGCAAAAATTCATAAGAAACAAAGGAAAGTCATCAAAAATGTGAATTTTCATATGAAATATGATTTTTTTTCATCAAAGTTCAAAAAATCATAAGAAACATGGAAAAAGTGATTATCCTTGAAAATTCACTTAACAAAGTCAACTTTCATCATTTTTCATCGCTCTGGCTCGTTTCCTGACTCAGCGCGGTGTGCTCTCTGCATTGTGCTTCTCTGGCGCTGTAAATGCGATTCCGCAAGTCTCAACGCTCTACGAGCAAGGGAAAGCGGTTTTTCAGACAAACGCATGTGTGCAGCTGAATGGGGCAGTTTTCTTTGACATTTTTCACATGTTTGGGGTCGACTATGACATGAAAAGTGCTTGTTTACTTTAAAATGCAAAAATTCATGAGAAAAAAAGGAATGTCATCAAAAATATGAATTTTCATATGAAATATGATTTTTTTCATCAAAGTTCAAAAAATCATAAGAAACTTGGAAAAAGTGATTATCCTTGAAAATTCACTTAATAAATTCAACTCTCATCATTTTTCATCGATCTGGCTCGTTTCCTGCCTCAGTGCGGTGTGCTCTCTGCATTGTGCTTCTCTGGCGCTGTAAATGCGATTCCGCAAGTCTCAAGGCTCTACGAGCAAGGGAAAGCGGTTTTTCAGACAAACGCATGTGTGCAGCTGAATGGGGCAGTTTTCTTTGACATTTTTCACATGTTTGGGGTCGACTATGACATGAAAAGTGCTTGTTTACTTTAAAATGCAAAAATTCATGAGAAACAAAGGAAAGTCATCAAAAATATGAATTTTCATATGAAATATGATTTTTTTCATCAAAGTTCAAAAAATCATAAGAAACATGGAAAAAGTGATTATCCATGAAAGTTCACTTAACAAAGTCAACTTTCATCATTTTTCATCGAACTGGCTCGTTTCCTGACTCAGCGCGGTTTACTCTCTGCATTGTGCTTCTCTGGCACTGAAAATGCGATTCCGCAAGTCTCAGCGCTCTACGAGCAAGGGAAAGCGGTTTTTCAGACAAACGCATGTGTGCAGCTGAATGGGGAAGTTTTCTTTGACTTTTTTCACATGTTTGGGGTCGACTATGATATGAAAAGTGCTTGTTTACTTTAAAATGCAAAAATTCATAAGAAACAAAGGAAAGTCATCAAAAATATGAATTTTCATATGAAATATGATTTCTTTCATCAAAGTTCAAAAAATCATAAGAAACATGGAAAAAGTGATTATCCTTGAAAATTCACTTAACAAAGTCAACTTTCATCATTTTTCATCGAACTGGCTCGTTTCAGCCTCAGCGCGGTGTGCTCTCTGCATTGTGCTTCTCTGGCGCTGAAAATGCGTTTCCGCAAGTCTCTGCGCTCTACGAGTAAGGGAAAGCGGTTTTTCAGACAAACGCATGTGTGCAGCTGAATGGGGCAGTTTTCTTTGACATTTTTCACATGTTTGGGGTCGACTATGACATGAAAAGTGCTTGTATACTTTAAAATGCAATAATTCATAAGAAACAAAGGAAAGTCATCAAAAATATGAATTTTCATATGAAATATGATTTTTTTCATCAAAGTTCAGAAAATCATAAGTAATATAGAAAAAGTGATTATCCTTGAAAATTCACTTAACAAAGTCAACTTTCATCATTTTTCATCGAACTGGCTCGTTTCCTGACTCAGCGCGGTGTGCTCTCTGCATTGTGCTTCTCTGGCGCTGAAAATGCGTTTCCGCAAATCTCAGCGCTCTACGAGCAAGGGAAAGCGGTTTTTCAGACAAACGCATGTGTGCAGCTGAATGGGGCAGTTTTCTTTGACATTTTTCACATGTTTGGGGTCGACTATGATATGAAAAGTGCTTGTTTACTTTAAAATGCAAAAATTCATAAGAAACAAAGGAAAGTCATCAAAAATATGAATTTTCATATGAAATTTGATTTTTTTCATCAAAGTTCAGAAAATCATAAGTAATGTAGAAAAAGTTATTATCCTTGAAAATTCACTTAACAAAGTCAACTTTCATCATTTTTCATCGAACTGGCTCGTTTCAGCCTCAGCGCGGTGTGCTCTCTGCATTTTGCTTCTCTGGCGCTGAAAATGCGTTTCCGCAAGTCTCAGCGCTCTACGAGTAAGGGAAAGCGGTTTTTCAGACAAACGCATGTGTGCAGCTGAATGGGGCAGTTTTCTTTGACATTTTTCACATGTTTGGGGTCGACTATGACATGAAAAGTGCTTGAATACTTTAAAATGCAATAATTCATAAGAAACGAAGGAAAGTCATCAAAAATATGAATTTTCATATGAAATTTGATTTTTTTCATCAAAGTTCAGAAAATCATAAGTAATATAGAAAAAGTGATTATCCTTGAAAATTCACTTAACAAAGTCAACTTTCATCATTTTTCATCGATCTGGCTCGTTTCAGCCTCAGCGCGGTGTGCTCTCTGCATTGTGCTTCTCTGGCGCTGAAAATGCGATTCCGCAAGTCTCAAGGCTCTACGAGCAAGGGAAAGCGGTTTTTCAGACAAACGCATGTGTGCAGCTGAATGGGGCAGTTTTCTTTGACATTTTTCACATGTTTGGGGTCGACTATGACATGAAAAGTGCTTGTTTACTTTAAAATGCAAAAATTCATAAGAAACAAAGGAAAGTCATGAAAAATATGAATTTTCATATGAAATATGATTTTTTTCATCAAAGTTCAAAAAATCATAAAAACATGGAAAAAGTGATTATCCTAGAAAATTCACTTAACAAAGTCAACTTTCATCATTTTTCATCGATCTGGCTCGTTTCCTGACTCAGCGCGATGTGCTCTCTGCATTGTGCTTCTCTGGCGCTGTAAATGCGATTCCGCAAGTCTCAAGGCTCTACGAGCAAGGGAAAGCGGTTTTTCAGACAAACGCATGTGTGCAGCTGAATGGGGCAGTTTTCTTTGACATTTTTCACATGTTTGGGGTCGACTATGACATGAAAAGTGCTTGATTACTTTAAAATGCAAAAATTCATAAGAAACAAAGGAAAGTCATCAAAAATATCAATTTTTATATGAAGTATGATTTTTTTCATCAAAGCTCAAAAATTCATAAGAAACAAAGGAAAGTCATCAAAAATATGAATTTTCATATGAAATATGATTTTTTTCATCAAAGTTCAAAAAATCATAAGAAACATGGAAAAAGTGATTATCCTTGAAAATTTACTTAACAAAATCAACTTTCATCATTTTTCATCGAACTGGCTCGTTTCAGCCTCAGCGCGGTGTGCTCTCTGCATTTTGCTTCTCTGGCGCTGAAAATGCGTTTCCGCAAGTCTCAGCGCTCTACGAGCAAGGGAAAGCGGTTTTTCAGACAAACGCATGTGTGCAGCTGAATGGGGCATTTTTCTTTGACTTTTTTCACATGTTTGGGGTCGACTATGACATGAAAAGTGCTTGTTTACTTTAAAATGCAAAAATTCATAAGAAACAAAGGAAAGTCATGAAAAATATGAATTTTCATATGAAATATGATTTTATTCATCAAAGTTCAAAAAATCATAAGAAACATGGAAAAAGTGATTATCCTTGAAAATTCACTTAACAAATTCAACTCTCATCATTTTTCATCGATCTGGCTCGTTTCCTGCCTCAGTGCGGTGTGCTCTCTGCATTGTGCTTCTCTGGCGCTGAAAATGCGATTCCGCAAGTCTCAAGGCTCTACGAGCAAGGGAAAGCGGTTAATCAAAGAAACGCATGTGTGCAGCTGAATGGGGCAGTTTTCTTTGACATTTATCACATGTTTGGGGTCGACTATGACATGAAAAGTGCTTGTTTACTTTAAAATGCAAAAATTCATAAGAAACAAAGGAAAGTCATCAAAAATATGAATTTTCATATGAAATATGATTTTTTTCATCAAAGTTCAAAAAATCATAAGAAACATGGAAAAGGTGATTATCCTTGAAAATTCACTTAACAAAGTCAACTTTCATCATTTTTCATCGATCTGGCTCGTTTCCTGACTCAGCGCGATGTGCTCTCTGCATTGTGCTTCTCTGGCGCTGAAAATGCGATTCCGCAAGTCTCAGCGCTCTACGAGCAAGGGAAAGCGGTTTTTCAGACAAACGGATGTGTGCAGCTGAAAGGGGCAATTTTCTTTGACTTTTTTCACATGTTTGGGGTCGACTATGATATTAAAAGTGCTTGATTACTTTAAAATGAAAAATTCATAAGAAACAAAGGAAAGTCATCAAAAATATGAATTTTCATATGAAGTATGATTTTTTTTCATCAAAGCTCAAAAATTCATAAGAAACAAAGGAAAGTCATGAAAAATATGAATTTTCATATGAAATATGATTTTTTTCATCAAAGTTCAAAAAATCATAAGAAACGTGGAAAAAGTGATTATCCTTGAAAATTCACTTAACAAAGTCAACTTTCATCATTTTTCATCGCTCTGGCTCGTTTCCTGACTCAGCGCGGTGTGCTCTCTGCATTGTGCTTCTCTGGCGCTGAAAATGCGATTCCGCAAGTCACAAGGCTCTACGAGCAAGGGAAAGCGGTTTTTCAGACAAACGCATGTGTGCAGCTGAATGGGGCAGTTTTCTTTGACATTTGTCACATGTTTGGGGTCGACTATGACATGAAAAGTGCTTGTTTACTTTAAAATGCAAAAATTCATAAGAAACAAATGAAAGTCATCAAAAATATGAATTTTCATATGAAATTTGATTTTTTTCATCAAAGTTCAGAAAATCATAAGTAATGTAGAAAAAGTGATTATCCTTGAAAATTCACTTAACAAAGTCAACTTTCATCATTTTTCATCGAACTGGCTCGTTTCATCCTCAGCGCGGTGTGCTCTCTGCATTGTGCTTCTCTGGCGCTGAAAATGCGATTCCGCAAGTCTCAGCGCTCTACGAAAAAGGGAAAGCGGTTTTTCAGACAAACGCATGTGTGCAGCTGAATGGGGCAGTTTTCTTTGACATTTTTCACATGTTTGGGGTCGACTATGACATGAAAAGTGCTTGTTTACTTTAAAATGCAAAAATTCATGAGAAACAAAGGAATGTCATCAAAAATATGAATTTTCATATGAAATATGATTTTTTTCATCAAAGTTCAAAAAATCATAAGAAACTTGGAAAAAGTGATTATCCTTGAAAATTCACTTAATAAATTCAACTCTCATCATTTTTCATCGATCTGGCTCGTTTCCTGCCTCAGTGCGGTGTGCTCTCTGCATTGTGCTTCTCTGGCGCTGTAAATGCGATTCCGCAAGTCTCAAGGCTCTACGAGCAAGGGAAAGCGGTTTTTCAGACAAACGCATGTGTGCAGCTGAATGGGGCAGTTTTCTTTGACATTTTTCACATGTTTGGGGTCGACTATGACATGAAAAGTGCTTGAATACTTTAAAATGCAATAATTCATAAGAAACGAAGGAAAGTCATCAAAAATATGAATTTTCATATGAAATTTGATTTTTTTCATCAAAGTTCAGAAAATCATAAGTAATATAGAAAAAGTGATTATCCTTGAAAATTCACTTAACAAAGTCAACTTTCATCATTTTTCATCGAACTGGCTCGTTTCAGCCTCAGCGCGGTGTGCTCTCTGCATTGTGCTTCTCTGGCGCTGAAAATGCGATTCCGCAAGTCTCAAGGCTCTACGAGCAAGGGAAAGCGGTTTTTCAGACAAACGCATGTGTGCAGCTGAATGGGGCAGTTTTCTTTGACATTTTTCACATGTTTAGGGTCGACTATGACATGAAAAGTGCATGTTTACTTTAAAATGCAAAAATTCATAAGAAAAAAAGGAAAGTCATGAAAAATATGAATTTTCATATGAAATATGATTTTTTTCATCAAAGTTCAAAAAATCATAAGAAACATGGAAAAAGTGATTATCCTTGAAAATTCACTTAACAAAGTCAACTTTCATCATTTTTCATCGATCTGGCTCGTTTCCTGACTCAGCGCGATGTGCTCTCTGCATTGTGCTTCTCTGGCGCTGTAAATGCGATTCCGCAAGTCTCAAGGCTCTACGAGCAAGGGAAAGCGGTTTTTCAGACAAACGCATGTGTGCAGCTGAATGGGGCAGTTTTCTTTGACATTTTTCACGTTTGGGGTCGACTATGACATGAAAAGTGCTTGATTACTTTAAAATGCAAAAATTCATAAGAAACAAAGGAAAGTCATCAAAAATATCAATTTTTATATGAAGTATGATTTTTTTCATCAAAGCTCAAAAATTCATAAGAAACAAAGGAAAGTCATCAAAAATATGAATTTTCATATGAAATATGATTTTTTTCATCAAAGTTCAAAAAATCATAAGAAACATGGAAAAAGTGATTATCCTTGAAAATTTACTTAACAAAATCAACTTTCATCATTTTTCATCGAACTGGCTCGTTTCAGCCTCAGCGCGGTGTGCTCTCTGCATTGTGCTTCTCTGGCGCTGAAAATGCGTTTCCGCAAGTCTCAGCGCTCTACGAGCAAGGGAAAGCGGTTTTTCAGACAAACGCATGTGTGCAGCTGAATGGGGCATTTTTCTTTGACTTTTTTCACATGTTTGGGGTCGACTATGACATGAAAAGTGCTTGTTTACTTTAAAATGCAAAAATTCATAAGAAACAAAGGAAAGTCATGAAAAATATGAATTTTCATATGAAATATGATTTTATTCATCAAAGTTCAAAAAATCATAAGAAACATGGAAAAAGTGATTATCCTTGAAAATTCACTTAACAAATTCAACTCTCATCATTTTTCATCGATCTGGCTCGTTTCCTGCCTCAGTGCGGTGTGCTCTCTGCATTGTGCTTCTCTGGCGCTGAAAATGCGATTCCGCAAGTCTCAAGGCTCTACGAGCAAGGGAAAGCGGTTAATCAAAGAAACGCATGTGTGCAGCTGAATGGGGCAGTTTTCTTTGACATTTATCACATGTTTGGGGTCGACTATGACATGAAAAGTGCTTGTTTACTTTAAAATGCAAAAATTCATAAGAAACAAAGGAAAGTCATCAAAAATATGAATTTTCATATGAAATATGATTTTTTTCATCAAAGTTCAAAAAATCATAAGAAACATGGAAAAAGTGATTATCCTTGAAAATTCACTTAACAAAGTCAACTTTCATCATTTTTCATCGATCTGGCTCGATTCCTGACTCAGCGCGATGTGCTCTCTGCATTGTGCTTCTCTGGCGCTGAAAATGCGATTCCGCAAGTCTCAGCGCTCTACGAGCAAGGGAAATCGGTTTTTCAGACAAACGGATGTGTGCAGCTGAAAGGGGCAATTTTCTTTGACTTTTTTCACATGTTTGGGGTCGACTATGATATTAAAAGTGCTTGATTACTTTAAAATGAAAAATTCATAAGAAACAAAGGAAAGTCATCAAAAATATGAATTTTCATATGAAGTATGATTTTTTTTCATCAAAGCTCAAAAATTCATAAGAAACAAAGGAAAGTCATGAAAAATATGAATTTTCATATGAAATATGATTTTTTTCATCAAAGTTCAAAAAATCATAAGAAACGTGGAAAAAGTGATTATCCTTGAAAATTCACTTAACAAAGTCAACTTTCATCATTTTTCATCGCTCTGGCTCGTTTCCTGACTCAGCGCGGTGTGCTCTCTGCATTGTGCTTCTCTGGCGCTGAAAATGCGATTCCGCAAGTCTCAAGGCTCTACGAGCAAGGGAAAGCGGTTTTTCAGACAAACGCATGTGTGCAGCTGAATGGGGCAGTTTTCTTTGACATTTTTCACATGTTTGGGGTCGACTATGACATGAAAAGTGCTTGTTTACTTTAAAATGCAAAAATTCATAAGAAACAAAGGAAAGTCATCAAAAATATGAATTTTCATATGAAATATGATTTTTTTCATCAAAATTCAGAAAATCATAAGAAACATGGAAAAAAAGATTATCCATGAAAATTCACTTAACAATGTCAACTTTCATCATTTTTCATCGAACTGGCTCGTTTCCTGACTCAGCGCGGTGTGCTCTCTGCATTGTGCTTCTCTGGCGCTGAAAATGCGATTCCGCAAGTCTCAGCGCTCTACGAGCAAGGGAAAGCGGTTTTTCAGACAAACGCATGTGTGCAGCTGAATGGGGCAGTTTTCTTTGACATTTTTCACATGTTTGGGGTCGACTATGACATGAAAAGTGCTTGTTTACTTTAAAATGCAAAAATTCATAAGAAACAAAGGAAAGTCATCAAAAATATGAATTTTCATATGAAATATGATTTTTTTCATCAAAGTTCAAAAAATCATAAGAAACTTGGAAAAAGTGATTATCCTTGAAAATTCACTTAATAAATTCAACTCTCATCATTTTTCATCGATCTGGCTCGTTTCCTGCCTCAGTGCGGTGTGCTCTCTGCATTGTGCTTCTCTGGCGCTGTAAATGCGATTCCGCAAGTCTCAAGGCTCTACGAGCAAGGGAAAGCGGTTTTTCAGACAAACGCATGTGTGCAGCTGAATGGGGCAGTTTTCTTTGACATTTTTCACATGTTTGGGGTCGACTATGACATGAAAAGTGCTTGTTTACTTTAAAATGAAAAATTCATAAGAAACAAAGGAAAGTCATCAAAAATATGAATTTTCATATGAAATATGATTTTTTTCATCAAAGTTCAAAAAATCATAAGTAATATAGAAAAAGTGATTATCCTTGAAAATTCACTTAACAAAGTCAACTTTCATCATTTTTCATCGCTCTGGCTCGTTTCCTGAGTCAGCGCGGTGTGCTCTTTTCATTTTGCTTCTCTGGCGCTGAAAATGCGATTCCGCAAGTCTCAGCGCTCTACGAGCAAGGGAAAGCGGTTTTTCAGACAAACGCATGTGTGCAGCTGAATGGATCAATTTTCTTTGATTTCTTCACATATTTGGAGTCAAATATGATATGAAACGTGATTGTTTCCTTTAAAATGCCAAAATTCATAAGAAACATAGGAAAATTATAAAAGATATTAATTTTGATATGAAATATAATTTTTTTCATTAAAGTGTAAAAAATCATATGTAATATGGAAAAAGTGATATTCCATCAAAATTCACTTAACAAAGTCAACATTCAACATTTTTCGTCGAACTGGCTCGTTTCCTGCCACAGCGCAGTGTGGTCTCTGCATTGTGCTTCTCTGGCGCTGAAAATGCGATTCCGCAAGTCTCAACGCTCTACGAGCAAGGGAAAGCGGTTTTTCAGACAAACGCATGTGTGCAGCTGAATGGGGCAGTTTTCTTTGACATTTTTCACATGTTTGGGGTCGACTATGACATGAAAAGTGCTTGTTTACTTTAAAATGCAAAAATTCATAAGAAACAAAGGAAAGTCATCAAAAATATGAATTTTCATATGAAATATGATTTTTTTCATCAAAGTTCAAAAATCATAAGAAACATGGAAAAAGTGATTATCCTTGAAAATTCACTTAACAAATTCAACTCTCATCATTTTTCATCGATCTGGCTCGTTTCCTGCCTCAGTGCGGTGTGCTCTCTGCATTGTGCTTCTCTGGCGCTGAAAATGCGATTCCGCAAGTCTCAAGGCTCTACGAGCAAGGGAAAGCGGTTTTTCAGACAAACGCATGTGTGCAGCTGAATGGGGCAGTTTTCTTTGACATTTTTCACATGTTTGGGGTCGACTATGACATGAAAAGTGCTTGTTTACTTTAAAATGCAAAAATTCATAAGAAACAAAGGAAAGTCATCAAAAATATGAATTTTCATATGAAATATGATTTTTTTCATCAAAGTTCAAAAATCATAAGAAACATGGAAAAAGTGATTAACCTTGAAAATTCACTTAACAAAGTCAACTTTCATCATTTTTCATCGAACTGGCTCGTTTCCTGACTCAGCGCGGTGTGCTCTCTGCATTGTGCTTCTCTGGCGCTGAAAATGCGTTCCCGCAAGTCTCAGCGCTCTACGAGCAAGGGAAAGCGGTTTTTCAGACAAACGCATGTGTGCAGCTGAATGGGGCAGTTTTCTTTGACTTTTCTCACATGTTTGGGGTCGACTATGACATGAAAAGTGCTTGTTTACTTTAAAATGCAAAAATTCATAAGAAACAAAGGAAAGTCATGAAAATATGAATTTTCATATGAAATATGATTTTTTTCATCAAAGTTCAAAAATCATAAAAATCTAGAAAAACTGATTATCCTCGAAAATTCACTTAACAAAGTCAACTTTCATCATTTTTCATCGAACTGGCTCGTTTTCAGCCTCAGCGCGGTGTGCTCTCTGCATTGTGCTTCTCTGGCGCTGAAAATGCGATTCCGCAAGTCTCAGCGCTCTACGAGCAAGGGAAAGCGGTTTTTCAGACAAACGCATGTGTGCAGCTGAATGGGGCAGTTTTCTTTGACATTTTTCACATGTTTGGGGTCGACTATGACATGAAAAGTGCTTGTTTACTTTAAAATGCAAAAATTCATAAGAAACAAAGGAAAGTCATCAAAAATATGAATTTTCATATGAAATATGATTTTTTTCATCAAAGTTCAAAAATCATAAGAAACATGGAAAAAGTGATTAACCTTGAAAATTCACTGAACAAAGTCAACTTTCATCATTTTTCATCGAACTGGCTCGTTTTCAGCCTCAGCGCGATGTGCTCTCTGCATTGTGCTACTCTGGCGCTGAAAATGCGATTCCGCAAGTCTCAGCGCTCTACGAGTAAGGCAAAGCGTTTTTTCAGACAAACGCATGTGTGCAGCTGAATGGGGCAGTTTTCTTTGACATTTTTCACATGTTTGGGGTCGAGTATGACATGAAAAGTGCTTGAATACTTTAAAATGCAATAATTCATAAGAAACGAAGGAAAGTCATCAAAAATATGAATTTTCATATGAAATTTGATTTTTTTTCATCAAAGTTCAGAAAATCATAAGTAATATAGAAAAAGTGATTATCCTTGAAAATTCACTTAACAAAGTCAACTTTCATCATTTTTCATCGATCTGGCTCGCTTTCAGCCTCAGCGCGGTGTGCTCTCTGCATTGTGCTTCTCTGGCGCTGAAAATGCGATTCCGCAAGTCTCAAGGCTCTACGAGCAAGGGAAAGCGGTTTTTCAGACAAACGCATGTGTGCAGCTGAATGGGGCAGTTTTCTTTGACATTTTTCACATGTTTGGGGTCGACTATGACATGAAAAGTGCTTGTTTACTTTAAAATGCAAAAATTCATAAGAAACAAAGGAAAGTCATGAAAAATATGAATTTTCATATGAAATATGATTTTTTTCATCAAAGTTCAAAAAATCATAAGAAACATGGAAAAAGTGATTATCCTAGAAAATTCACTTAACAAAGTCAACTTTCATCATATTTCATCGATCTGGCTCGTTTCCTGACTCAGCGCGATGTGCTCTCTGCATTGTGCTTCTCTGGCGCTGTAAATGCGATTCCGCAAGTCTCAAGGCTCTACGAGCAAGGGAAAGCGGTTTTTCAGACAAACGCATGTGTGCAGCTGAATGGGGCAGTTTTCTTTGACATTTTTCACATGTTTGGGGTCGACTATGACATGAAAAGTGCTTGATTACTTTAAAATGCAAAAATTCATAAGAAACAAAGGAAAGTCATCAAAAATATGAATTTTTATATGAAGTATGATTTTTTTCATCAAAGCTCAAAAATTCATAAGAAACAAAGGAAAGTCATCAAAAATATGAATTTTCATATGAAATATGATTTTTTTCATCAAAGTTCAAAAAATCATAAGAAACATGGAAAAAGTGATTATCCTTGAAAATTTACTTAACAAAATCAACTTTCATCATTTTTCATCGAACTGGCTCGTTTCAGCCTCAGCGCGGTGTGCTCTCTGCATTGTGCTTCTCTGGCGCTGAAAATGCGTTTCCGCAAGTCTCAGCGCTCTACGAGCAAGGGAAAGCGGTTTTTCAGACAAACGCATGTGTGCAGCTGAATGGGGCATTTTTCTTTGACTTTTTTCACATGTTTGGGGTCGACTATGACATGAAAAGTGCTTGTTTACTTTAAAATGCAAAAATTCATAAGAAACAAAGGAAAGTCATGAAAAATATGAATTTTCATATGAAATATGATTTTATTCATCAAAGTTCAAAAAATCATAAGAAACATGGAAAAAAGTGATTATCCTTGAAAATTCACTTAACAAATTCAACTCTCATCATTTTTCATCGATCTGGCTCGTTTCCTGCCTCAGTGCGGTGTGCTCTCTGCATTGTGCTTCTCTGGCGCTGAAAATGCGATTCCGCAAGTCTCAAGGCTCTACGAGCAAGGGAAAGCGGTTAATCAAAGAAACGCATGTGTGCAGCTGAATGGGGCAGTTTTCTTTGACATTTATCACATGTTTGGGGTCGACTATGACATGAAAAGTGCTTGTTTACTTTAAAATGCAAAAATTCATAAGAAACAACGGAAAGTCATCAAAAATATGAATTTTCATATGAAATATGATTTTTTTCATCAAAGTTCAAAAAATCATAAGAAACATGGAAAAAGTGATTATCCTTGAAAATTCACTTAACAAAGTCAACTTTCATCATTTTTCATCGATCTGGCTCGTTTCCTGACTCAGCGCGATGTGCTCTCTGCATTGTGCTTCTCTGGCGCTGAAAATGCGATTCCGCAAGTCTCAGCGCTCTACGAGCAAGGGAAATCGGTTTTTCAGACAAACGGATGTGTGCAGCTGAAAGGGGCAATTTTCTTTGACTTTTTTCACATGTTTGGGGTCGACTATGATATTAAAAGTGCTTGATTACTTTAAAATGAAAAATTCATAAGAAACAAAGGAAAGTCATCAAAAATATGAATTTTCATATGAAGTATGATTTTTTCATCAAAGCTCAAAATTCATAAGAAACAAAGGAAAGTCATGAAAATATGAATTTTCATATGAAATATGATTTTTTCATCAAAGTTCAAAAATCATAAGAAACATGGAAAAAGTGATTATCCTTGAAAATTCACTTAACAAAGTCAACTTTCATCATTTTTCATCGCTCTGGCTCGCTTTCCTGACTCAGCGCGGTGTGCTCTCTGCATTGTGCTTCTCTGGCGCTGAAAATGCGATTCCAAGAAGTCTCAAGGCTCTACGAGCAAGGGAAAGCGGTTTTTCAGACAAACGCATGTGTGCAGCTGAATGGGGCAGTTTTCTTTGACATTTTTCACATGTTTGGGGTCGACTATGACATGAAAAGTGCTTGTTTACTTTAAAATGCAAAAATTCATAAGAAACAAAGGAAAGTCATCAAAAATATGAATTTTCATATGAAATATGATTTTTTCATCAAAGTTCAAAAATCATAAGAAACATGGAAAAAGTGATTATCCTTGAAAATTCACTTAACAAAGTCAACTTTCATCATTTTTCATCGAACTGGCTCGCTTCCTGACTCAGCGCGGTGTGCTCTCTGCATTGTGCTTCTCTGGCGCTGAAAATGCGATTCCGCAAGTCTCAGCGCTACGAGCAAGGGAAAGCGGTTTTTCAGACAAACGCATGTGTGCAGCTGAATGGGGCAGTTTTCTTTGACATTTTTCACATGTTTGGGGTCGACTATGACATGAAAAGTGCTTGTTTACTTTAAAATGCAAAAATTCATAAGAAACAAAGGAAAGTCATGAAAATATGAATTTTCATATGAAATATGATTTTTTTCATCAAAGTTCAAAAAATCATAAGAAACATGGAAAAGTGATTATCCTTGAAAATTCACTTAACAAAGTCAACTTTCATCATTTTTCATCGCTCTGGCTCGTTTCCTGACTCAGCGCGGTGTGCTCTCTGCATTGTGCTTCTCTGGCGCTGAAAATGCGATTCCGCAAGTCTCAAGGCTCTACGAGCAAGGGAAAGCGGTTTTTCAGACAAACGCGTGTGTGCAGCTGAATGGGGCAGTTTTCTTTGACATTTTTCACATGTTTGGGGTCGACTATGATATGAAAAGTGCTTGTTTACTTTAAAATGCAAAAATCCATAAGAAACAAAGGATAGTCATCAAAAATATGTATTTTCATATGAAATATGATTTTTTTCATCAAAGTTCAAAAAATCATAAGAAACATGGAAAAAGTGATTATCCTTGAAAATTCGCTTAACAAAGTCAACTTTCATCATTTTTCATCGATCTGGCTCCTTTCCTGACTCAGCGCGATGTGCTCTCTGCATTGTGCTTCTCTGGCGCTGAAAATGCGATTCCGCAAGTCTCAGCGCTCTACGAGCAAGGGAAAGCGGTATTTCAGACAAACGCATGTGTGCAGCTGAAAGGGGCAGTTTTCTTTGACTTTTTTCACATGTTTGGGGTCGACTATGATATGAAAAATGCTTGTTTACTTTAAAATGCAAAAATTCATAAGAAACAAAGGAAAGTCATCATAAATATGAATTTTCATATGAAATATGATTTTTTTCATCAAAGTTCAAAAAATCATAAGAAACATGGAAAAAGTGATTATACTTGAAAATTCACTTAACAAAGTCAACTTTCATCATTTTTCATCGCTCTGGCTCGTTTCCTGACTCAGCGCGGTGTGCTCTCTGCATTGTGCTTCTCTGGCGCTGAAAATGCGATTGCGCAAGTCTCAAGGCTCTACGAGCAAGGGAAAGCGGTTTTTCAGACAAACGCATGTGTGCAGCTGAATGGGGCAGTTTTCTTTGACATTTTTCACATGTTTGGGGTCGACTATGACATGAAAAGTGCTTGTTTACTTTAAAATGCAAAAATTCATAAGAAACAAAGGAAAGTCATCAAAAATATGAATTTTCATATGAAATATGATTTTTTCATCAAAGTTCAAAAATCATAAGAAACATGGAAAAAGTGATTATCCTTGAAAATTCCCTTATCATAGCCAACTTTGATCATTTTTCATCGAACCTGCTCGCTTCCTGCCTCAGTACACTGTTCTCTCTGCATTCTGCTTCCCTGGCGCTGAAAATGCGATTCCAAGAAGTCTCAAGGCTCTACGAGCAAGGGAAAGCGGTTTTTCAGACAAACGCATGTGTGCAGCTGAATGGGGCAGTTTTCTTTGACATTTTTCACATGTTTGGGGTCGACTATGACATGAAAAGTGCTTGTTTACTTTAAAATGCAAAAATTCATAAGAAACAAAGGAAAGTCATCAAAAATATGAATTTTCATATGAAATATGATTTTTTTCATCAAAGTTCAAAAAATCATAAGAAACATGGAAAAAGTGATTATCCATGAAAATTCACTTAACAAAGTCAACTTTCATCATTTTTCATCGCTCTGGCTCGTTTCCTGACTCAGTGCGGTGTGCTCTCTGCAGTTTGCTCTCGGCATTTTGCTTCTCTGGAACTGAAAATGCGATTCCGCAAGTCTCAGCGCTCTACGAGCAAGGGAAAGCGGTTTTTCAGACAAACGCATGTGTTCAGCTGAATGGGGAAGTTTTCTTTGACTTTTTTCACATCTTTGGGGTCGACTATGATATGAAATGTGCTTGTTTACTTTAAAATGCAAAAATTCATAAGAAACAAAGGAAAGTCATCAAAAATATGAATTTTCATATGAAATATGATTTTTTTCATCAAAGTTCAAAAATCATAAGAAACATGGAAAAGTGATTATCCTTGAAAATTCACTTAACAAAGTCAACTTTCATCATTTTTCATCGCTCTGGCTCGCTTCCTGACTCAGCGGTGTGCTCTCTGCATTGTGCTTCTCTGGCGCTGAAAATGCGATTCAAGAAGTCTCAAGGCTCTACGAGCAAGGGAAAGCGGTTTTTCAGACAAACGCATGTGTGCAGCTGAATGGGGCAGTTTTCTTTGACATTTTTCACATGTTTAGGGTCGACTATGACATGAAATGTGCTTGTTTACTTTAAAATGCAAATATTCATAAGAAACAAAGGGAAGTCATGAAAATATGAATTTTCATATGAAATATGATTTTTTCATCAAAGTTCAAAAATCATAAGAAACATGGAAAAAGTGATTATCCTTGAAAATTCACTTAACAAAGTCAACTTTCATCATTTTTCATCGATCTGGCTCGCTTCCTGACTCAGCGCGGTGTGCTCTCTGCATTGTGCTTCTCTGGCGCTGAAAATGCGATTCAAGAAGTCTCAAGGCTCTACGAGCAAGGGAAAGCGGTTTTTCAGACAAACGCATGTGTGCAGCTGAATGGGGCAGTTTTCTTTGACATTTTTCACATGTTTGGGGTCGACTATGACATGAAAAGTGCTTGTTTACTTTAAAATGCAAAAATTCATAAGAAACAAAGGAAAGTCATCAAAAATATGAATTTTCATATGAAGTATGATTTTTTCATCAAAGTTCAAAAAATCATAAGAAACATGGAAAAAGTGATTATCCTTGAAAATTCTCTTAACAAAGTCAACTTTCATCATTTTTCATCGATCTGGCTCGTTTCCTGACTCAGCGCGATGTGCTCTCTGCATTGTGCTTCTCTGGCGCTGAAAATGCGATTCCGCAAGTCTCAAGGTTCTACGAGCAAGGGAAAGCGGTTTTTCAGACAAACGCATGTGTGCAGCTGAATGGGGCAGTTTTCTTTGACTTTTTTTCACATGTTTGGGGTCGACTATGATATGAAAGTGCTTGTTTACTTTAAAATGCAAAAATTCATAAGAAACAAAGGAAAGTCATCAAAAATATGAATTTTCATATGAAGTATGATATTTTTCATCAAAGCTCAAAAATTCATAAGAAACAAAGGAAAGTCATCAAAAATATGAATTTTCATATGAAGTATGATTTTTTTCATCAAAGTTCAAAAAATCATAAGAAACATGGAAAAAGTGATTATCCTTGAAAATTCTCTTAACAAAGTCAACTTTCATCATTTTTCATCGATCTGGCTCGTTTCCTGACTCAGCGCGATGTGCTCTCTGCATTGTGCTTCTCTGGCGCTGAAAATGCGATTCCGCAAGTCTCAAGGCTCTACGAGCAAGGGAAAGCGGTTTGTCAGACAAACGCATGTGTTCAGCTGAATGGGGCAGTTTTCTTTGACATTTTTCACATGTTTGGGGTCGACTATGACATGAAAAGTGCTTGTTTACTTTAAAATGCAAAAATTCATAAGAAACAAAGGAAAGTCATGAAAAATATGAATTTTCATATGAAATATGATTTTTTCATCAAAGTTCAAAAATCATAAGAAACATGGAAAAGTGATTATCCTTGAAAATTCACTTAACAAAGTCAACTTTCATCATTTTTCATCGATCTGGCTCGCTTCCTGACTCAGCGCGATGTGCTCTCTGCATTGTGCTTCTCTGGCGCTGAAAATGCGATTCCAAGAAGTCTCAAGGCTCTACGAGCAAAGGAAAGCGGTTTTTCAGACAAACGCATGTGTGCAGCTGAATGGGGCAGTTTTCTTTGACATTTTTCACATGTTTGGGGTCGACTATGACATGAAAAGTGCTTGTTTACTTTAAAATGCAAAAATTCATAAGAAACAAAGGAAAGTCATGAAAATATGAATTTTCATATGAAATATGATTTTTTCATCAAAGTTCAAAAATCATAAGAAATATGGAAAAAGTGATTATCCTTGAAAATTCACTTAACAAAGTCAACTTTCATCATTTTTCATCGCTTCTGGCTCGCTTCCTGACTCAGCGGTGTGCTCTCTGCATTGTGCTTCTCTGGCGCTGAAAATGCGATTCCACAAGGCTCAGCGCTCTACGAGCAAGGGAAAGCGGTTTTTCAGACAAACGCATGTGTGCAGCTGAATGGGGCAGTTTTCTTTGACATTTTTCACATGTTTGGGGTCGACTATGACATGAAAAGTGCTTGTTTACTTTAAAATGCAAAAATTCATAAGAAACAAAGAAAAGTCATGAAAAATATGAATTTTCATATGAAATATGATTTTTTTCATCAACGTTCAAATAATCATAAGAAACATGGAAAAAGTGATTATCCTTGAAAATTCACTTAACAAAGTCAACTTTCATCATTTTTCATCGATCTGGCTCGCTTCCTGACTCAGCGGTGTGCTCTCTGCATTGTGCTTCTCTGGCGCTGAAAATGCGATTCAAGAAGTCTCAGCGCTCTACGAGCAAGGGAAAGCGGTTTTTCAGACAAACGCATGTGTGCATCTGAATGGGGCAGTTTTCTTTGACATTTTTCACATGTTTGGGGTCGACTATGACATGAAAAGTGCTTGTTTACTTTAAAATGCAAAATTCATAAGAAACAAAGGAAAGTCATGTAAAATATGAATTTTCATATGAAATATGATTTTTTCATCAAAGTTCAAAAATCATAAGAAACATGGAAAAAGTGATTATCCTTGAAAATTCACTTAACAAAGTCAACTTTCATCATTTTTCATCGAACTGGCTCGCTTTCTGTCTCAGCGCGGTGTGCTCTCTGCATTGTGCTTCTCTGGCGCTGAAAATGCGATTCCGCAAGTCTCAGCGCTCTACGAGCAAGGGAAAGCGGTTTTTCAGACAAACGCATGTGTGCAGCTGAATGGGGCAGTTTTCTTTGACATTTTTCACATGTTTGGGGTCGACTATGACATGAAAAGTGCTTGTTTACTTTAAAATGCAAAAATTCATAAGAAACAAAGGAAAGTCATCAAAAATATGAATTTTCATATGAAATCTGATTTTTTCATCAAAGTTCAAAAATCATAAGAAACATGGAAAAAGTGATTATCCTTGAAAATTCACTTAACAAAGTCAACTTTCATCATTTTTCATCGATCTGGCTCACTTCCTGACTCAGCGGTGTGCTCTCTGCATTGTGCTTCTCTGGCGCTGAAAATGCGATTCAAGAAGTCTCAAGGCTCTACGAGCAAGGGAAAGCGGTTTTTCAGACAAACGCATGTGTGCAGCTGAATGGGGCAGTTTTCTTTGACATTTTTCACATGTTTGGGGTCGACTATGACATGAAAAGTGCTTGTTTACTTTAAAATGCAAAAATTCATAAGAAACAAAGGAAAGTCATGAAAATATGAATTTTCATATGAAATATGATTTTTTCATCAAAGTTCAAAAATCATAAGAAACGTGGAAAAGTGATTATCCTTGAAAATTCACTTAACAAAGTCAACTTTCATCATTTTTCATCGATCTGGCTCGCTTCCTGACTCAGCGCGGTGTGCTCTCTGCATTGTGCTTCTCTGGCGCTGAAAATGCGATTCAAGAAGTCTCAGCGCTCTACGAGCAAGGGAAAGCGGTATTTCAGACAAACGCATGTGTGCAGCTGAAAGGGGCAGTTTTCTTTGACTTTTTTCACATGTTTGGGGTCGACTATGATATGAAAAGTGCTTGTTTACTTTAAAATGCAAAAATTCATAAGAAACAAAGGAAAGTCATCAAAAATATGAATTTTCATATGAAGTATGATTTTTTTCATCAAAGCTCAAAAATTCATAAGAAACAAAGGAAAGTCATGAAAAATATGAATTTTCATATGAAATATGATTTTTTCATCAAAGTTCAAAAATCATAAGAAACATGGAAAAAGTGATTATCCTTGAAAATTCACTTAACAAAGTCAACTTTCATCATTTTTCATCGCTTCTGGCTCGCTTCCTGACTCAGCGCGGTGTGCTCTCTGCATTGTGCTTCTCTGGCGCTGAAAATGCGATTCAAGAAGTCTCAAGGCTCTACGAGCAAGGGAAAGCGGTTTTTCAGACAAACGCATGTGTGCAGCTGAATGGGGCAGTTTTCTTTGACATTTTTCACATGTTTGGGGTCGACTATGACATGAAAAGTGCTTGTTTACTTTAAAATGCAAAAATTCATAAGAAACAAAGGAAAGTCATCAAAAATATGAATTTTCATATAAAATATGATTTTTTTCATCAAAGTTCAAAAATCATAAGAAACATGGAAAAAGTGATTATCCTTAAAAATTCACTTAACAAAGTCAACTTTCATCATTTTTCATCGATCTGGCTCGCTTCCTGACTCAGCGCTGTGCTCTCTGCATTGTGCTTCTCTGGCGCTGAAAATGCGATTCAAGAAGTCTCAAGGCTCTACGAGCAAGGGAAAGCGGTTTTTCAGACAAACGCATGTGTGCAGCTGAATGGGGCAGTTTTCTTTGACATTTTTCACATGTTTGGGGTCGACTATGACATGAAAAGTGCTTGTTTACTTTAAAATGCAAAAATTCATAAGAAACAAAGGAAAGTCATCAAAAATATGAATTTTCATATGAAATATGAGTATTTTCATCAAAGTTCAAAATCATAAGAAACATGGAAAAGGTGATTATCCTTGAAAATTCACTTAACAAAGTCAACTTTCATCATTTTTCATCGCTTCTGGCTCGTTTCCTGACTCAGCGCGATGTGCTCTCTGCATTGTGCTTCTCTGGCGCTGAAAATGCGATTCCGCAAGTCTCAGCGCTCTACGAGCAAGGGAAAGCGGTATTTCAGTCAAACGCATGTGTGCAGCTGAAAGGGGCAGTTTTCTTTGACTTTTTCACATGTTTGGGGTCGACTATGATATGAAAAATGCTTGTTTACTTTAAAATGCAAAAATTCATAAGAAACAAAGGAAAGTCGTCAAAAATATGAATTTTCGTATGTAATATGATTTTTTCATCAAAGTTCAAAAATCATAAGAAACATGGAAAAAGTGATTATCCTTGAAAATTCACTTAACAAAGTCAACTTTCATCATTTTTCATCGATCTGGCTCGTTTCCTGACTCAGCGCGATGTGCTCTCTGCATTGTGCTTCTCTGGCGCTGAAAATGCGATTCCGCAAGTCTCAGCGCTCTACGAGCAAGGGAAAGCGGTTTTTCAGACAAACGCATGTGTGCAGCTGAATGGGGCAGTTTTCTTTGACATTTTTCACATGTTTGGGGTCGACTATGACATGAAAAGTGCTTGTTTACTTTAAAATGCAAAAATTCATAAGAAACAAAGGAAAGTCATGAAAAATATGAATTTTCATATGAAATATGATTTTTTCATCAAAGTTCAAAAATCATAAGAAACATGGAAAAAGTGATTATCCTTGAAAATTCACTTAACAAAGTCAACTTTCATCATTTTTCATCGCTCTGGCTCGCTTCCTGACTCAGCGGTGTGCTCTCTGCATTGTGCTTCTCTGGCGCTGAAAATGCGATTCAAGAAGTCTCAAGGCTCTACGAGCAAGGGAAAGCGGTTTTTCAGACAAACGCATGTGTGCAGCTGAATGGGGCAGTTTTCTTTGACATTTTTCACATGTTTGGGGTCGACTATGACATGAAAAGTGCTTGTTTACTTTAAAATGCAAAAATTCATAAGAAACAAAGGAAAGTCATGAAAAATATGAATTTTCATATGAAATATGATTTTTTTTTCATCAAAGTTCAAAAAATCATAAGAAACATGGAAAAAGTGATTATCCTTGAAAATTCACTGAACAAAGTCAACTTTCATCATTTTTCATCGCTCTGGCTCGTTTCCTGACTCAGCGCGGTGTGCTCTCTGCATTGTGCTTCTCTGGCGCTGAAAATGCGATTCCGCAAGTCTCAAGGCTCTACGAGCAAGGGAAAGCGGTTTTTCAGACAAACGCATGTGTGCAGCTGAAAGGGGCAGTTTTCTTTGACATTTTTCACGTTTGGGGTCGACTATGACATGAAAAGTGCTTGTTTACTTTAAAATGCAAAAATTCATAAGAAACAAAGGAAAGTCATCAAAAATATGAATTTTCATATGAAATATGATTTTTTTCATCAAAGTTCAAAAAATCATAAGAAACATGGAAAAAGTGATTATCCTTGAAAATTCACTTAACAAAGTCAACTTTCATCATTTTTCATCGATCTGGCTCGTTTCCTGACTCAGCGCGATGTGCTCTCTGCATTGTGCTTCTCTGGCGCTGAAAATGCGATTCCAAGAAGTCTCAAGGCTCTACGAGCAAGGGAAAGCGGTTTTTCAGACAAACGCATGTGTGCAGCTGAATGGGGCAGTTTTCTTTGACATTTTTCACATGTTTGGGGTCGACTATGACATGAAAAGTGCTTGTTTACTTTAAAATGCAAAAATTCATAAGAAACAAAGGAAAGTCATCAAAAATATGAATTTTCATATGAAATATGATTTTTTCATCAAAGTTCAAAAAATCATAAATAACATGGAAAAAGTGATTATCCTTGAAAATTCACTTAACAAATTCAACTCTCATCATTTTTCATCGATCTGGCTCGCTTCCTGACTCAGCGGTGTGCTCTCTGCATTGTGCTTCTCTGGCGCTGAAAATGCGATTCAAGAAGTCTCAGCGCTCTACGAGCAAGGGAAAGCGGTTTTTCAGACAAACGCATGTGTGCAGCTGAATGGGGCAGTTTTCTTTGACTTTTTCACATGTTTGGGGTCGACTATGATATGAAAAGTGCTTGATTACTTTAAAATGCAAAAATTCATAAGAAACAAAGGAAAGTCATCAAAAATATGAATTTTCATATGAAATATGATTTTTTCATCAAAGTTCAAAAATCATAAGAAACATGGAAAAAGTGATTATCCTTGAAAATTCACTTAACAATGTCAACTTTCATCATTTTTCATCGCTTCTGGCTCGCTTCCTGACTCAGCGGTGTGCTCTCTGCATTGTGCTTCTCTGGCGCTGAAAATGCGATTCCAAGAAGTCTCAGCGCTCTACGAGCAAGGGAAAGCGGTTTTTCAGACAAACGCATGTGTGCAGCTGAATGGGGCAGTTTTCTTTGACATTTTTCACATGTTTGGGGTCGACTATGACATGAAAAGTGCTTGTTTACTTTAAAATGCAAAAATTCATAAGAAACAAAGGAAAGTCATGAAAATATGAATTTTCATATGAAATATGATTTTTTCATCAAAGTTCAAAAATCATAAGAAACATGGAAAAAGTGATTATCCTTGAAAATTCACTTAACAAAGTCAACTTTCATCATTTTTCATCGATCTGGCTCGCTTTCCTGACTCAGCGGTGTGCTCTCTGCATTGTGCTTCTCTGGCGCTGAAAATGCGATTCAAGAAGTCTCAGCGCTCTACGAGCAAGGGAAAGCGGTTTTTCAGACAAACGCATGTGTGCAGCTGAATGGGGCAGTTTTCTTTGACATTTTTCACATGTTTGGGGTCGACTATGACATGAAAAGTGCTTGTTTACTTTAAAATGCAAAAATTCATAAGAAACAAAGGAAAGTCATGAAAATATGAATTTTCATATGAAATATGATTTTTTCATCAAAGTTCAAAAATCATAAGAAATATGGAAAAAGTGATTATCCTTGAAAATTCACTTAACAAAGTCAACTTTCATCATTTTTCATCGATCTGGCTCGTTTCCTGACTCAGCGCGGTTTGCTCTCTGCATTGTGCTTCTCTGGCGCTGAAAATGCGATTCCTCAAGTCTCAGCGCTCTACAAGCAAGGGAAAGCGGTTTTTCAGACAAACGCATGTGTGCAGCTGAAAGGGGCAGGTTTCTTTGACATTTTTCACATGTTTGGGGTCGACTATGATATTAAAAGTGCTTGATTACTTTAAAATGCAAAAATTCATAATTAACAAAGGAAAGTCATCAAAAATATAAATTTTCATATGAAGTATGATTTTTTTCATCAAAGCTCAAAAATTCATAAGAAACAAAGGAAAGTCATGAAAAATATGAATTTTCATATGAAATATGATTTTTTTCATCAAAGCTCAAAAATTCATAAGAAACAAAGGAAAGAAATGAAAAATATGAATTTTCATATGAAATATGATTTTTTTTTCATCAAAGTTCAAAAAATCATAAGAAACATGGAAAAAGTGATTATCCTTGAAAATTCACTGAACAAAGTCAACTTTCATCATTTTTCATCGCTCTGGCTCGTTTCCTGACTCAGCGCGGTGTGCTCTCTGCATTGTGCTTCTCTGGCGTTGAAAATGCGATTCCGCAAGTCTCAAGGCTCTACGAGCAAGGGAAAGCGGTTTTTCAGACAAACGCATGTGTGCAGCTGAATGGGGCAGTTTTCTTTGACATTTTTCACATGTTTGGGGTCGACTATGACATGAAAAGTGCTTGTTTACTTTAAAATGCAAAAATTCATAAGAAACAAAGGAAAGTCATCAAAAATATGAATTTTCATATGAAATATGATTTTTTCATCAAAGTTCAAAAATCATAAGAAACATGGAAAAAGTGATTATCCTTGAAAATTCACTTAACAAAGTCAACTTTCATCATTTTTCATCGCTCTGGCTCGTTTCCTGACTCAGTGCGTGTGCTCTGCAGTGCTCTCTGCATTGTGCTTCTCTGGCGCTGAAAATGCGATTCAAGAAGTCTCAGCGCTCTACGAGCAAGGGAAAGCGGTTTTTCAGACAAACGCATGTGTGCAGCTGAATGGGGCAGTTTTCTTTGACTTTTTCACATGTTTGGGGTCGACTATGACATGAAAAGTGCTTGTTTACTTTAAAATGCAAAAATTCATAAGAAACAAAGGAAAGTCATGAAAATATGAATTTTCATATGAAATATGATTTTTTCATCAAAGTTCAAAAATCATAAGAAACATGGAAAAAGTGATTATCCTTGAAAATTCACTTAACAAAGTCAACTTGCATCATTTTTCATCGATCTGGCTCGCTTTCCTGACTCAGCGATGTGCTCTCTGCATTGTGCTTCTCTGGCGCTGAAAATGCGATTCAAGAAGTCTCAGCGCTCTACGAGCAAGGGAAGGCGGTTTCTCAGACAAACGCATGTGTGCAGCTGAAAGGGGCAGTTTTCTTTGACATTTTTCACATGTTTGGGGTCGACTATGACATGAAAAGTGCTTGTTTACTTTAAAATGCAAAATTCATAAGAAACAAAGGAAAGTCATCAAAAATATGAATTTTCATATGAAATATGATTTTTTCATCAAAGTTCAAAAATCATAAGAAACATGGAAAAAGTGATTATCCTTGAAAATTCACTTAACAAAGTCAACTTTCATCATTTTTCATCGATCTGGCTCGCTTCCTGACTCAGCGATGTGCTCTCTGCATTGTGCTTCTCTGGCGCTGAAAATGCGATTCAAGAAGTCTCAGCGCTCTACGAGCAAGGGAAAGCGGTTTTTCAGACAAACGCATGTGTGCAGCTGAAAGGGGCAGTTTTCTTTGACTTTTTCACATGTTTGGGGTCGACTATGACATTAAAAGTGCTTGATTAATTTAAAATGCAAAAATTCATAAGAAACAAAGGAAAGTCATCAAAAATATGAATTTTCATATGAAGTATGATTTTTTCATCAAAGCTCAAAAATTCATAAGAAACAAAGGAAAGTCATGAAAATATGAATTTTCATATGAAATGTGATTTTTTTTCATCAAAGTTCAAAAAATCATAAGAAACATGGAAAAAGTGATTATCCTAGAAAATTCACTTAACAAAGTCAACTTTCATCATTTTTCATCGCTCTGGCTCGTTTCCTGACTCAGCGCGGTGTGCTCTCTGCATTGTGCTTCTCTGGCGCTGAAAATGCGATTCCGCAAGTCTCAGCGCTCTACGAGCAAGGGAAAGCGGTTTTTCAGACAAACGCATGTGTGCAGCTGAATGGGGCAGTTTTCTTTGACTTTTCTCACATGTTTGGGGTCGACTATGACATGAAAAGTGCTTGTTTACTTTGAAATGCAAAAATTCATAAGAAACAAAGGAAAGTCATCAAAAATATGAATTTTCATATGAAGTATTATTTTTTTCATCAAAGCTCAAAAATTCATAAGAAACAAAGGAAAGTCATCAAAAATATGAATTTTCATATGAAGTATGATTTTTTTCATCAAAGTTCAGAAAATCATAAGTAATGTAGAAAAAGTGATTATCCTTGAAAATTCACTTAACAAAGTCAACTTTCATCATTTTTCATCGAACTGGCTCGTTTCCTGACTCAGCGCGGTGTGCTCTCTGCATTGTGCTTCTCTGGCGCTGAAAATGCGATTCCGCAAGTCTCAAGGCTCTACGAGCAAGGGAAAGCGGTTTTTCAGACAAACGCATGTGTGCAGCTGAATGGGGCAGTTTTCTTTGACATTTTTCACATGTTTGGGGTCGACTATGACATGAAAAGTGGTTGTTTACTTTAAAATGAAAAATTCATAAGAAACAAAGGAAAGTCATCAAAAATATGAATTTTCATATGAAGTATGATTTTTTTTCATCAAAGCTCAAAAATTCATAAGAAACAAAGGAAAGTCATGAAAAATATGAATTTTCATATGAAGTATGATTTTTTTCATCAAAGTTCAGAAAATCATAAGAAACATGGAAAAAGTGATTATCCTTGAAAATTCACTTAACAAAGTCAACTTTCATCATTTTTCATCGCTTCTGGCTCGCTTCCTGACTCAGCGCGGTGTGCTCTCTGCATTGTGCTTCTCTGGCGCTGAAAATGCGATTCAAGAAGTCTCAAGGCTCTACGAGCAAGGGAAAGCGGTTTTTCAGACAAACGCATGTGTGCAGCTGAATGGGGCAGTTTTCTTTGACATTTTTCACATGTTTGGGGTCGACTATGACATGAAAAGTGCTTGTTTACTTTAAAATGCAAAAATTCATAAGAAACAAAGGAAAGTCATCAAAAATATGAATTTTCAAATGAAATATGATTTTTTCATCAAAGTTCAAAAATCATAAGAAACATGGAAAAAGTGATTATCCTTGAAAATTCACTTAACAAAGTCAACTTTCATCATTTTTCATCGCTCTGGCTCGTTTCCTGACTCAGCGCGGTGTGCTCTCTGCATTGTGCTTCTCTGGCGCTGAAAATGCGATTCCGCAAGTCTCAAGGCTCTACGAGCAAGGGAAAGCGGTTTTTCAGACAAACGCATGTGTGCAGCTGAATGGGGCAGTTTTCTTTGACATTTTTCACATGTTTGGGGTCGACTATGATATTAAAAGTGCTTGTTTACTTTAAAATGCAAAAATTCATAAGAAACAAAGGAAAGTCATCAAAAATATGAATTTTCATATGAAATATGATTTTATTCATCAAAGTTCAAAAAATCATAAGAAACAAAGGAAAGTCATGAAAATATGAATTTTCATATGAAATATGATTTTTTCATCAAAGTTCAAAAATCATAAGAAACATGGAAAAAGTGATTATCCTTGAAAATTCACTTAACAAAGTCAACTTTCATCATTTTTCATCGCTCTGGCTCGCTTCCTGACTCAGCGCGGTGTGCTCTCTGCATTGTGCTTCTCTGGCGCTGAAAATGCGATTCCGCAAGAAGTCTCAGCGCTCTACGAGCAAGGGAAAGCGGTTTTTCAGACAAACGCATGTGTGCAGCTGAATGGGGCAGTTTTCTTTGACTTTTTCACATGTTTGGGGTCGACTATGACATGAAAAGTGCTTGTTTACTTTAAAATGCAAAAATTCATAAGAAACAAAGGAAAGTCATGAAAAATATGAATTTTCATATGAAATATGATTTTTTTCATCAAAGTTCAAAAAATCATAAGAAACATGGAAAAAGTGATTATCCTTGAAAATTCACTGAACAAAGTCAACTTTCATCATTTTTCATCGCTCTGGCTCGTTTCCTGACTCAGCGCGGTATGCTCTCTGCATTGTGCTTCTCTGGCGCTGAAAATGCGATTCCGCAAGTCTCAAGGCTCTACGAGCAAGGGAAAGCGGTTTGTCAGACAAACGCATGTGTGCAGCTGAATGGGGCAGTTTTCTTTGACGTTTTTCACATGTTTGGGGTCGACTATGACATGAAAAGTGCTTGTTTACTTTAAAATGCAAAAATTCATAAGAAACAAAGGAAAGTCATCAAAAATATGAATTTTCATATGAAATATGATTTTTTTCATCAAAGTTCAAAAAATCATAAGAAACATGGAAAAAGTGATTATCCTTGAAAATTCACTTAACAAAGTCAACTTTCATCATTTTTCATCGCTCTGGCTCGTTTCCTGACTCAGTGCGGTGTGCTCTCTGCAGTTTGCTCTCTGCATTTTGCTTCTCTGGCACTGAAAATGCGATTCCGCAAGTCTCAGCGCTCTACGAGCAAGGGAAAGCGGTTTTTCAGACAAACGCATGTGTTCAGCTGAATGGGGAAGTTTTCTTTGACTTTTTTCACATCTTTGGGGTCGACTATGATATGAAATGTGCTTGTTTACTTTAAAATGCAAAAATTCATAAGAAACAAAGGAAAGTCATGAAAAATATGAATTTTCATATGAAATATGATTTTTTTCATCAAAGTTCAAAAAATCATAAGAAACATGGAAAAAGTGATTATCCTTGAAAATTCACTTAACAAAGTCAACTTTCATCATTTTTCATCGATCTGGATCCTTTCCTGACTCAGCGCGATGTGCTCTCTGCATTGTGCTTCTCTGGCGCTGAAAATGCGATTCCGCAAGTCTCAGCGCTCTACAAGCAAGGGAAAGCGGTTTTTCAGACAAACGCATGTGTGCAGCTGAAAGGGGCAGGTTTCTTTGACTTTTTTCACATGTTTGGGGTCGACTATGACATGAAAAGTGCTTGTTTACTTTAAAATGCAAAAATTCATAAGAAACAAAGGAAAGTCATCAAAAATATGAATTTTCATATGAAATATGATTTTTTTCATCAAAGTTCAAAAAATCATAAGAAACATGGAAAAAGTGATTATCCTTGAAAATTCACTTAACAAAGTCAACTTTCATCATTTTTCATCGATCTGGATCCTTTCCTGACTCAGCGCGATGTGCTCTCTGCATTGTGCTTCTCTGGCGCTGAAAATGCGATTCCGCAAGTCTCAGCGCTCTATGAGCAAGGGAAAGCGGTTTTTCAGACAAACGCATGTGTGCAGCTGAAAGGGGCAGTTTTCTTTGACTTTTTTCACATGTTTGTGGTCGACTATGATATTAAAAGTGCTTGATTACTTTAAAATGCAAAAATTCATAAGAAACAAAGGAAAGTCATCAAAAATATGAATTTTCATATGAAGTATGATTTTTTTCATCAAAGCTCAAAAATTCATAAGAAACAAAGGAAAGTCATGAAAAATATGAATTTTCATATGAAATATGATTTTTTTCATCAAAGTTCAAAAAATCATAAGAAACATGGAAAAAGTGATTATCCTTGAAAATTCACTGAACAAAGTCAACTTTCATCATTTTTCATCGCTCTGGCTCGTTTCCTGACTCAGCGCGGTGTGCTCTCTGCATTGTGCTTCTCTGGCGCTGAAAATGCGATTCCGCAAGTCTCAAGGCTCTACGAGCAAGGGAAAGCGGTTTGTCAGACAAACGCATGTGTGCAGCTGAATGGGGCAGTTTTCTTTGACATTTTTCACATGTTTGTGGTCGACTATGACATGAAAAGTGATTGTTTACTTTAAAATGCAAAAATTCATAAGAAACAAAGGAAAGTCATCAAAAATATGAATTTTCATATGAAATATGATTTTTTTCATCAAAGTTCAAAAAATCATAAGAAACATGGAAAAAGTGATTATCCTTGAAAATTCACTTAACAAAGTCAACTTTCATCATTTTTCATCGCTCTGGCTCGTTTCCTGACTCAGCGCGGTGTGCTCTCTGCATTGTGCTTCTCTGGCGCTGAAAATGCGATTCCGCAAGTCTCAGCGCTCTACGAGCAAGGGAAAGCGGTTTTTCAGACAAACGGATGTGTGCAGCTGAAAGGGGCAATTTTCTCTGACATTTTTCACATGTTTAGGGTCGACTACGACATGAAAAGTGCTTGTTTACTTTAAAATGCAAAAATTCATAAGAAACAAAGGAAAGTCATGAAAAATATGAATTTTCATATGAAATATGATTTTATTCATCAAAGTTCAAAAAATCATAAGAAACATGGAAAAAGTGATTATCCTTGAAAATTCACTTAACAAAATCAACTTTCATCATTTTTCATCGCTCTGGTTCGTTTCCTGACTCAGCGCGGTGTGCTCTCTGCAGTTTGCTCTCTGCATTTTGCTTCTCTGGCACTGAAAATGCGATTCCGCAAGTCTCAGCGCTCTACGAGCAAGGGAAAGCGGTTAATCAAAGAAACGCATGTGTGCAGCTGAATGGGACTGTTTTCTTTGACATTTATCACATGTTTGGGGTCGACTATGACATGAAAAGTGCTTGTTTACTTTAAAATGCAAAAATTCATAAGAAACAAAGGAAAGTCATCAAAAATATGAATTTTCATATGAAATATGATTTTTTTCATCAAAGTTCAAAAAATCATAAGTAATATAGAAAAAGTGATTATCCTTGAAAATTCACTTAACAAAGTCAACTTTCTTCATTTTTCATCGATCTGGCTCGATTCAGCCTCAGCGCGGTGTGCTCTCTGCATTGTGCTTCTCTGGCGCTGAAAATGCGTGTCCGCAAGTCTCAGCGCTCTACGAGTAAGGCAAAGCGGTTTTTCAGACAAACGCATGTGTGCAACTGAATGGGGCAGTTTTCTTTGACATTTTTCACATGTTTAGGGTCGACTATGATATTAAAAGTGCTTGATTACTTTAAAATGCAAAAATTCATAAGAAACAAAGGAAAGTCATCAAAAATATGAATTTTCATATGAAGTATGAGTTTTTTCATCAAAGCTCAAAAATTCATAAGAAACAAAGGAAAGTCATGAAAAATATGAATTTTCATATGAAATATTATTTTTTTCATCAAAGTTCAAAAAATCATAAGAAACATGGAAAAAGTGATTATCCTTGAAAATTCACTTAACAACGTCAACTTTCATCATTTTTCATCGTTCTGGCTCGTTTCCTGACTCAGTGCGGTGTGCTCTCTGCAGTTTGCTCTCTGCATTTTGCTTCTCTGGCACTGAAAATGCGATTCCGCAAATCTCAGCGCTCTACGAGCAAGGGAAAGCGGTTTTTCAGACAAACGCATGTGTTCAGCTGAATGGGGAAGTTTTCTTTGACTTTTTTCACATCTTTGGGGTCGACTATGATATGAAATGTGCTTGTTTACTTTAAAATGCAAAAATTCATAAGAAACAAAGGAAAGTCATGAAAAATATGAATTTTCATATGAAATATGATTTTATTCATCAAAGTTCAAAAAATCATAAGAAACATGGAAAAAGTGATTATCCTTGAAAATTCACTTAACAAATTCAACTCATCATTTTTCATCGATCTGGCTCGTTTCCTGACTCAGCGCGGTGTGCTCTCTGCATTGTGCTTCTCTGGCGCTGAAAATGCGATTCCGCAAGTCTCAAGGCTCTACGAGCAAGGGAAAGCGGTTAATCAAAGAAACGCATGTGTGCAGCTGAATGGGGCTGTTTTCTTTGACATTTATCACATGTTTGGGGTCGACTATGACATGAAAAGTGCTTGTTTACTTTAAAATGAAAAAAATTCATAAGAAACAAAGGAAAGTCATCAAAAATGTGAATTTTCATATGAAATATGATTTTTTTCATCAAAGTTCAAAAAATCATAAGAAACATGGAAAAAGTGATTATCTTTGAAAATTCACTTAACAAAGTCAACTTTCATCATTTTTCATCGCTCTGGCTCGTTTCCTGACTCAGTGCGGTGTGCTCTCTGCAGTTTGCTCTCTGCATTTTGCTTCTCTGGCACTGAAAATGCGATTCCGCAAGTCTCAGCGCTCTACGAGCAAGGGAAAGCGGTTTTTCAGACAAACGCATGTGTTCAGCTGAATGGGGAAGTTTTCTTTGACTTTTTTCACATCTTTGGGGTCGACTATGATATGAAATGTGCTTGTTTACTTTAAAATGCAAAAATTCATAAGAAACAAAGGAAAGTCATCAAAAATGTGAATTTTCATATGAAATATGATTTTTTTCATCAAAGTTCAAAAAATCATAAGAAACATGGAAAAAGTGATTATCCTTGAAAATTCACTTAACAAAGTCAACTTTCATCATTTTTCATCGCTCTGGCTCGTTTCCTGACTCAGCGCGGTGTGCTCTCTGCATTGTGCTTCTCTGGCGCTGTAAATGCGATTCCGCAAGTCTCAACGCTCTACGAGCAAGGGAAAGCGGTTTTTCAGACAAACGCATGTGTGCAGCTGAATGGGGCAGTTTTCTTTGACATTTTTCACATGTTTGGGGTCGACTATGACATGAAAAGTGCTTGTTTACTTTAAAATGCAAAAATTCATGAGAAACAAAGGAATGTCATCAAAAATATGAATTTTCATATGAAATATGATTTTTTTCATCAAAGTTCAAAAAATCATAAAAATATAGAAAAAGTGATTATCCTTGAAAATTCACTTAACAAAGTCAACTTTCATCATTTTTCATCGAACTGGCGCGATTCAGCCTCAGCGCGGTGTGCTCTCTGCATTGTGCTTCTCTGGCGCTGAAAATGCGATTCCGCAAGTCTCAAGGCTCTACGAACAAGGGAAAGCGGTTTTTCAGACAAACGCATGTGTGCAGCTGAATGGGGCAGTTTTCTTTGACATTTTTCACATGTTTGGGGTCGACTATGACATGAAAAGTGCTTGTTTACTTTAAAATGCAAAAATTCATAAGAAACAAAGGAAAGTCATCAAAAATATGAATTTTCATATGAAATATGATTTTTTTCATCAAAGTTCAAAAAATCATAAGAAACATGGAAAAAGTGATTATCCTTGAAAATTCACTTAACAAAGTCAACTTTCATCATTTTTCATCGCTCTGGCTCGTTTCCTGACTCAGCGCGGTGTGCTCTCTGCATTGTGCTTCTCTGGCGCTGAAAATGCGATTCCGCAAGTCTCAAGGCTCTACGAGCAAGGGAAAGCGGTTTGTCAGACAAACGCATGTGTGCAGCTGAATGGGGCAGTTTTCTTTGACATTTTTCACATGTTTGGGGTCGACTATGACATGAAAAGTGCTTGTTTACTTTAAAATGCAAAAATTCATAAGAAACAAAGGAAAGTCATCAAAAATATGAATTTTCATATGAAATATGATTTTTTTCATCAAAGTTCAAAAAATCATAAGAAACATGGAAAAAGTGATTATCCTTGAAAATTCACTTAACAAAGTCAACTTTCATCATTTTTCATCGCTCTGGCTCGTTTCCTGACTCAGCGCGGTGTGCTCTTTTCATTGTGCTTCTCTGGCGCTGAAAATGCGATTCCGCAAGTCTCAGCGCTCTACGAGCAAGGGAAAGCGGTTTTTCAGACAAACGGATGTGTGCAGCTGAAAGGGGCAATTTTCTCTGACATTTTTCACATGTTTAGGGTCGACTACGACATGAAAAGTGCTTGTTTACTTTAAAATGCAAAAAATCATGAGAAACAAAGGAATGTCATCAAAAATATGAATTTTTCATATGAAATATGTTTTTTTCATCAATGTTCAAAAAATCATAAGAAACATGGAAAAAGTGATTATCCTTGAAAATTCACTTAACAAAATCAACTTTCATCATTTTTCATCGCTCTGGTTCGTTTCCTGACTCAGCGCGGTGTGCTCTCTGCATTGTGCTTCTCTGGCGCTGAAAATGCGAGTCCGCAAGTCTCAGCGCTCTACGAGCAAGGGAACGCGGTTTTTCAGACAAACGCATGTGTGCAGTTGAATGGGGAAGTTTTCTTTGACTTTTTTCACATGTTTGGGGTCGACTATGATATGAAAAGTGCTTGTTTACTTTAAAATGCAAAAATTCATAAGAAACAAAGGAAAGTCATGAAAAATATGAATTTTCATATGAAATATGATTTTTTTCATCAAAGTTCAAAAAATCATAAGAAACATGGAAAAAGTGATTATCCTTGAAAATTCACTTAACAAAGTCAACTTTCATCATTTTTCATCGATCTGGCTCGTTTCCTGACTCAGCGCGGTGTGCTCTCTGCATTGTGCTTCTCTGGCGCTGTAAATGCGATTCCGCAAGTCTCAACGCTCTACGAGCAAGGGAAAGCGGTTTTTCAGACAAACGCATGTGTGCAGCTGAATGGGGCAGTTTTCTTTGACTTTTTTCACATGTTTGGGGTCGACTATGACATGAAAAGTGCTTGTTTACTTTAAAATGCAAAAATTCATAAGAAACAAAGGAAAGTCATCAAAAATATGAATTTTCATATGAAATATGATTTTTTTCATCAAAGTTCAAAAAATCATAAGAAACATGGAAAAAGTGATTATCCTTGAAAATTCACTTAACAAAGTCAACTTTCATCATTTTTCATCGCTCTGGCTCGTTTCCTGACTCAGCGCGGTGTGCTCTCTGCATTGTGCTTCTCTGGCGCTGAAAATGCGATTCCGCAAGTCTCAGCGCTCTACGAGCAAGGGAAAGCGGTTTTTCAGACAAACGCATGTGTGCAGCTGAAAGGGGCAGTTTTCTTTGACTTTTTTCACATGTTTGGGGTCGACTATGACATGAAAAGTGCTTGTTTACTTTAAAATGCAAAAATTCATAAGAAACAAAGGAAAGTCATCAAAAATATGAATTTTCATATGAAGTATGATTTTTTTCATCAAAGCTCAAAAATTCATAAGAAACAAAGGAAAGTCATGAAAAATATGAATTTTCATATGAAATATGATTTTTTTCATCAAAGTTCAAAAAATCATAAGAAACATGGAAAAAGTGATTATCCTTGAAAATTCACTTAACAAAGTCAACTTTCATCATTTTTCATCGCTCTGGCTCGTTTCCTGACTCAGCGCGGTGTGCTCTCTGCATTGTGCTTCTCTGGCGCTGAAAATGCGATTCCGCAAGTCTCAAGGCTCTACGAGCAAGGGAAAGCGGTTTTTCAGACAAACGCATGTGTGCAGCTGAATGGGGCAGTTTTCTTTGACATTTTTCACATGTTTGGGGTCGACTATGACATGAAAAGTGCTTGTTTACTTTAAAATGCAAAAATTCATAAGAAACAAAGGAAAGTCATCAAAAATATGAATTTTCATATGAAATATGATTTTTTTCATCAAAGTTCAAAAAATCATAAGAAACATGGAAAAAGTGATTATCCTTGAAAATTCACTTAACAAAGTCAACTTTCATCATTTTTCATCGCTCTGGCTCGTTTCCTGACTCAGCGCGGTGTGCTCTCTGCATTGTGCTTCTCTGGCGCTGAAAATGCGATTCCGCAAGTCTCAGCGCTCTACGAGCAAGGGAAAGCGGTTTTTCAGACAAACGCATGTGTGCAGCTGAATGGGGCAGTTTTCTTTGACATTTTTCACATGTTTGGGGTCGACTATGACATGAAAAGTGCTTGTTTACTTTAAAATGCAAAAATTCATAAGAAACAAAGGAAAGTCATGAAAAATATGAATTTTCATATGAAATATGATTTTTTTCATCAAAGTTCAAAAAATCATAAGAAACATGGAAAAAGTGATTATCCTTGAAAATTCACTTAACAAAGTCAACTTTCATCATTTTTCATCGCTCTGGCTCGTTTCCTGACTCAGCGCGGTGTGCTCTCTGCATTGTGCTTCTCTGGCGCTGAAAATGCGATTCCGCAAGTCTCAAGGCTCTACGAGCAAGGGAAAGCGGTTTTTCAGACAAACGCATGTGTGCAGCTGAATGGGGCAGTTTTCTTTGACATTTTTCACATGTTTGGGGTCGACTATGACATGAAAAGTGGTTGTTTACTTTAAAATGAAAAATTCATAAGAAACAAAGGAAAGTCATCAAAAATATGAATTTTCATATGAAGTATGATTTTTTTTCATCAAAGCTCAAAAATTCATAAGAAACAAAGGAAAGTCATGAAAAATATGAATTTTCATATGAAATATGATTTTTTTCATCAAAGTTCAAAAAATCATAAGAAACATGGAAAAAGTGATTATCCTTGAAAATTCACTTAACAAAGTCAACTTTCATCATTTTTCATCGCTCTGGCTCGTTTCCTGACTCAGCGCGGTGTGCTCTCTGCATTGTGCTTCTCTGGCGCTGAAAATGCGATTCCGCAAGTCTCAAGGCTCTACGAGCAAGGGAAAGCGGTTTTTCAGACAAACGCATGTGTGCAGCTGAATGGGGCAGTTTTCTTTGACTTTTTTCACATGTTTGGGGTCGACTATGACATGAAAAGTGCTTGTTTACTTTAAAATGCAAAAATTCATAAGAAACAAAGGAAAGTCATCAAAAATATGAATTTTCATATGAAATATGATTTTTTTCATCAAAGTTCAAAAAATCATAAGAAACATGGAAAAAGTGATTATCCTTGAAAATTCACTTAACAAAGTCAACTTTCATCATTTTTCATCGCTCTGGCTCGTTTCCTGACTCAGCGCGGTGTGCTCTCTGCATTGTGCTTCTCTGGCGCTGAAAATGCGATTCCGCAAGTCTCAGCGCTCTACGAGCAAGGGAAAGCGGTTTTTCAGACAAACGCATGTGTGCAGCTGAATGGGGCAGTTTTCTTTGACTTTTTTCACATGTTTGGGGTCGACTATGATATGAAAAGTGCTTGTTTACTTTAAAATGCAAAAATTCATAAGAAACAAAGGAAAGTCATCAAAAATATGAATTTTCATATGAAATATGATTTTTTTCATCAAAGTTCAAAAAATCATAAGAAACATGGAAAAAGTGATTATCCTTGAAAATTCACTTAACAAAGTCAACTTTCATCATTTTTCATCGATCTGGCTCGTTTCCTGACTCAGCGCGGTGTGCTCTTTTCATTGTGCTTCTCTGGCGCTGAAAATGCGATTCCGCAAGTCTCAGCGCTCTACGAGCAAGGGAAAGCGGTTTTTCAGACAAACGGATGTGTGCAGCTGAAAGGGGCAATTTTCTTTGACTTTTTTCACATGTTTGGGGTCGACTATGACATGAAAAGTGCTTGTTTACTTTAAAATGCAAAAATTCATAAGAAACAAAGGAAAGTCATCAAAAATATGAATTTTCATATGAAATATGATTTTTTTCATCAAAGTTCAAAAAATCATAAGAAACATGGAAAAAGTGATTATCCTTGAAAATTCACTTAACAAAGTCAACTTTCATCATTTTTCATCGCTCTGGCTCGTTTCCTGACTCAGCGCGGTGTGCTCTCTGCATTGTGCTTCTCTGGCGCTGAAAATGCGATTCCGCAAGTCTCAGCGCTCTACGAGCAAGGGAAAGCGGTTTTTCAGACAAACGCATGTGTGCAGCTGAATGGGGCAGTTTTCTTTGACTTTTTTCACATGTTTGGGGTCGACTATGATATTAAAAGTGCTTGATTACTTTAAAATGCAAAAATTCATAAGAAACAAAGGAAAGTCATCAAAAATATGAATTTTCATATGAAGTATGATTTTTTTCATCAAAGCTCAAAAATTCATAAGAAACAAAGGAAAGTCATCAAAAATATGAATTTTCATATGAAATATGATTTTTTTCATCAAAGTTCAAAAAATCATAAGAAACATGGAAAAAGTGATTATCCTTGAAAATTCACTTAACAAAGTCAACTTTCATCATTTTTCATCGCTCTGGCTCGTTTCCTGACTCAGCGCGGTGTGCTCTCTGCATTGTGCTTCTCTGGCGCTGAAAATGCGATTCCGCAAGTCTCAGCGCTCTACGAGCAAGGGAAAGCGGTTTTTCAGACAAACGCATGTGTGCAGCTGAAAGGGGCAGTTTTCTTTGACTTTTTTCACATGTTTGGGGTCGACTATGATATTAAAAGTGCTTGTTTACTTTAAAATGCAAAAATTCATAAGAAACAAAGGAAAGTCATCAAAAATATGAATTTTCATATGAAGTATGATTTTTTTCATCAAAGCTCAAAAATTCATAAGAAACAAAGGAAAGTCATGAAAAATATGAATTTTCATATGAAATATGATTTTTTTCATCAAAGTTCAAAAAATCATAAGAAACATGGAAAAAGTGATTATCCTTGAAAATTCACTTAACAAAGTCAACTTTCATCATTTTTCATCGCTCTGGCTCGTTTCCTGACTCAGCGCGGTGTGCTCTCTGCATTGTGCTTCTCTGGCGCTGAAAATGCGATTCCGCAAGTCTCAGCGCTCTACGAGCAAGGGAAAGCGGTTTTTCAGACAAACGCATGTGTGCAGCTGAATGGGGCAGTTTTCTTTGACATTTTTCACATGTTTGGGGTCGACTATGACATGAAAAGTGCTTGTTTACTTTAAAATGCAAAAATTCATAAGAAACAAAGGAAAGTCATCAAAAATATGAATTTTCATATGAAGTATGATTTTTTTTCATCAAAGCTCAAAAATTCATAAGAAACAAAGGAAAGTCATCAAAAATATGAATTTTCATATGAAATATGATTTTTTTCATCAAAGTTCAAAAAATCATAAGAAACATGGAAAAAGTGATTATCCTTGAAAATTCACTTAACAAAGTCAACTTTCATCATTTTTCATCGCTCTGGCTCGTTTCCTGACTCAGCGCGGTGTGCTCTCTGCATTGTGCTTCTCTGGCGCTGAAAATGCGATTCCGCAAGTCTCAGCGCTCTACGAGCAAGGGAAAGCGGTTTTTCAGACAAACGCATGTGTGCAGCTGAAAGGGGCAGTTTTCTTTGACTTTTTTCACATGTTTGGGGTCGACTATGACATGAAAAGTGCTTGTTTACTTTAAAATGCAAAAATTCATAAGAAACAAAGGAAAGTCATCAAAAATATGAATTTTCATATGAAATATGATTTTTTTCATCAAAGTTCAAAAAATCATAAGAAACATGGAAAAAGTGATTATCCTTGAAAATTCACTTAACAAAGTCAACTTTCATCATTTTTCATCGCTCTGGCTCGTTTCCTGACTCAGCGCGGTGTGCTCTCTGCATTGTGCTTCTCTGGCGCTGAAAATGCGTTTCCGCAAGTCTCAGCGCTCTACGAGTAAGGGAAAGCGGTTTTTCAGACAAACGCATGTGTGCAGCTGAATGGGGCAGTTTTCTTTGACTTTTTTCCCATGTTTGGGGTCGACTATGACATGAAAAGTGCTTGTTTACTTTAAAATGCAAAAATTCATAAGAAACAAAGGAAAGTCATCAAAAATATGAATTTTCATATGAAGTATGATTTTTTTCATCAAAGCTCAAAAATTCATAAGAAACAAAGGAAAGTCATGAAAAATATGAATTTTCATATGAAATATGATTTTTTTCATCAAAGTTCAAAAAATCATAAGAAACATGGAAAAAGTGATTATCCTTGAAAATTCACTTAACAAAGTCAACTTTCATCATTTTTCATCGCTCTGGCTCGTTTCCTGACTCAGCGCGGTGTGCTCTCTGCATTGTGCTTCTCTGGCGCTGAAAATGCGATTCCGCAAGTCTCAGCGCTCTACGAGCAAGGGAAAGCGGTTTTTCAGACAAACGCATGTGTGCAGCTGAATGGGGCAGTTTTCTTTGACTTTTTTCACATGTTTGGGGTCGACTATGACATGAAAAGTGCTTGTTTACTTTAAAATGCAAAAATTCATAAGAAACAAAGGAAAGTCATCAAAAATATGAATTTTCATATGAAATATGATTTTTTTCATCAAAGTTCAAAAAATCATAAGAAACATGGAAAAAGTGATTATCCTTGAAAATTCACTTAACAAAGTCAACTTTCATCATTTTTCATCGCTCTGGCTCGTTTCCTGACTCAGCGCGGTGTGCTCTCTGCATTGTGCTTCTCTGGCGCTGAAAATGCGATTCCGCAAGTCTCAAGGCTCTACGAGCAAGGGAAAGCGGTTTTTCAGACAAACGCATGTGTGCAGCTGAATGGGGCAGTTTTCTTTGACATTTTTCACATGTTTGGGGTCGACTATGACATGAAAAGTGCTTGTTTACTTTAAAATGCAAAAATTCATAAGAAACAAAGGAAAGTCATCAAAAATATGAATTTTCATATGAAATATGATTTTTTTCATCAAAGTTCAAAAAATCATAAGAAACATGGAAAAAGTGATTATCCTTGAAAATTCACTTAACAAAGTCAACTTTCATCATTTTTCATCGCTCTGGCTCGTTTCCTGACTCAGCGCGGTGTGCTCTCTGCATTGTGCTTCTCTGGCGCTGAAAATGCGATTCCGCAAGTCTCAGCGCTCTACGAGCAAGGGAAAGCGGTTTTTCAGACAAACGCATGTGTGCAGCTGAATGGGGCAGTTTTCTTTGACTTTTTTCACATGTTTGGGGTCGACTATGACATGAAAAGTGCTTGTTTACTTTAAAATGCAAAAATTCATAAGAAACAAAGGAAAGTCATCAAAAATATGAATTTTCATATGAAATATGATTTTTTTCATCAAAGTTCAAAAAATCATAAGAAACATGGAAAAAGTGATTATCCTTGAAAATTCACTTAACAAAGTCAACTTTCATCATTTTTCATCGCTCTGGCTCGTTTCCTGACTCAGCGCGGTGTGCTCTCTGCATTGTGCTTCTCTGGCGCTGAAAATGCGATTCCGCAAGTCTCAGCGCTCTACGAGCAAGGGAAAGCGGTTTTTCAGACAAACGCATGTGTGCAGCTGAATGGGGCAGTTTTCTTTGACATTTTTCACATGTTTGGGGTCGACTATGACATGAAAAGTGCTTGTTTACTTTAAAATGCAAAAATTCATAAGAAACAAAGGAAAGTCATCAAAAATATGAATTTTCATATGAAATATGATTTTTTTCATCAAAGTTCAAAAAATCATAAGAAACATGGAAAAAGTGATTATCCTTGAAAATTCACTTAACAAAGTCAACTTTCATCATTTTTCATCGAACTGGCTCGTTTCAGCCTCAGCGCGGTGTGCTCTCTGCATTGTGCTTCTCTGGCGCTGAAAATGCGATTCCGCAAGTCTCAGCGCTCTACGAGCAAGGGAAAGCGGTTTTTCAGACAAACGCATGTGTGCAGCTGAATGGGGCAGTTTTCTTTGACTTTTTTCACATGTTTGGGGTCGACTATGACATGAAAAGTGCTTGTTTACTTTAAAATGCAAAAATTCATAAGAAACAAAGGAAAGTCATCAAAAATATGAATTTTCATATGAAATATGATTTTTTTCATCAAAGTTCAAAAAATCATAAGAAACATGGAAAAAGTGATTATCCTTGAAAATTCACTTATGTCATCTTTCATCATTTTTCATCGAACTGGCTCGTTTCCTGACTCAGCGCAGTGTGCTCTCTGCATTGTGCTTCTCTGGCGCTGAAAATGCGATTCCGCAAGTCTCAGCGCTCTACGAGCAAGGGAAAGCGGTTTTTCAGACAAACGCATGGTGCAGCTGAAAGGGGCGGTTTTCTTTGACTTTTTTCACATGTTTGGGGTCGACTATGATATGAAAAGTGCTTGTTTACTTTAAAATGCAAAAATTCATAAGAAACAAAGGAAAGTCATCAAAAATATGAATTTTCATATGAAATATGATTTTTTTCATCAAAGTTCAAAAAATCATAAGAAACATGGAAAAAGTGATTATCCTTGAAAATTCACTTAACAAAGTCAACTTTCATCATTTTTCATCGCTCTGGCTCGTTTCCTGACTCAGCGCGGTGTGCTCTCTGCATTGTGCTTCTCTGGCGCTGAAAATGCGATTCCGCAAGTCTCAAGGCTCTACGAGCAAGGGAAAGCGGTTTTTCAGACAAACGCATGTGTGCAGCTGAATGGGGCAGTTTTCTTTGACATTTTTCACATGTTTGGGGTCGACTATGACATGAAAAGTGCTTGTTTACTTTAAAATGCAAAAATTCATAAGAAACAAAGGAAAGTCATCAAAAATATGAATTTTCATATGAAGTATGATTTTTTTCATCAAAGCTCAAAAATTCATAAGAAACAAAGGAAAGTCATCAAAAATATGAATTTTCATATGAAATATGATTTTTTTCATCAAAGTTCAAAAAATCATAAGAAACATGGAAAAAGTGATTATCCTTGAAAATTCACTTAACAAAGTCAACTTTCATCATTTTTCATCGCTCTGGCTCGTTTCCTGACTCAGCGCGGTGTGCTCTCTGCATTGTGCTTCTCTGGCGCTGAAAATGCGATTCCGCAAGTCTCAAGGCTCTACGAGCAAGGGAAAGCGGTTTTTCAGACAAACGCATGTGTGCAGCTGAATGGGGCAGTTTTCTTTGACATTTTTCACATGTTTGGGGTCGACTATGACATGAAAAGTGCTTGTTTACTTTAAAATGCAAAAATTCATAAGAAACAAAGGAAAGTCATCAAAAATATGAATTTTCATATGAAATATGATTTTTTTCATCAAAGTTCAAAAAATCATAAGAAACATGGAAAAAGTGATTATCCTTGAAAATTCACTTAACAAAGTCAACTTTCATCATTTTTCATCGCTCTGGCTCGTTTCCTGACTCAGCGCGGTGTGCTCTCTGCATTGTGCTTCTCTGGCGCTGAAAATGCGATTCCGCAAGTCTCAAGGCTCTACGAGCAAGGGAAAGCGGTTTTTCAGACAAACGCATGTGTGCAGCTGAATGGGGAAGGTTTCTTTGACTTTTTTCACATGTTTGGGGTCGACTATGACATGAAAAGTGCTTGTTTACTTTAAAATGCAAAAATTCATAAGAAACAAAGGAAAGTCATGAAAAATATGAATTTTCATATGAAATATGATTTTTTTCATCAAAGTTCAAAAAATCATAAGAAACATGGAAAAAGTGATTATCCTTGAAAATTCACTTAACAAAGTCAACTTTCATCATTTTTCATCGATCTGGCTCGTTTCCTGACTCAGCGCGGTGTGCTCTCTGCATTGTGCTTCTCTGGCGCTGAAAATGCGATTCCGCAAGTCTCAAGGCTCTACGAGCAAGGGAAAGCGGTTTTTCAGACAAACGCATGTGTGCAGCTGAAAGGGGCAGTTTTCTTTGACTTTTTTCACATGTTTGGGGTCGACTATGACATGAAAAGTGCTTGTTTACTTTAAAATGCAAAAATTCATAAGAAACAAAGGAAAGTCATCAAAAATATGAATTTTCATATGAAGTATGATTTTTTTCATCAAAGCTCAAAAATTCATAAGAAACAAAGGAAAGTCATGAAAAATATGAATTTTCATATGAAATATGATTTTTTTCATCAAAGTTCAAAAAATCATAAGAAACATGGAAAAAGTGATTATCCTTGAAAATTCACTTAACAAAGTCAACTTTCATCATTTTTCATCGCTCTGGCTCGTTTCCTGACTCAGCGCGGTGTGCTCTCTGCATTGTGCTTCTCTGGCGCTGAAAATGCGATTCCGCAAGTCTCAGCGCTCTACGAGCAAGGGAAAGCGGTTTTTCAGACAAACGCATGTGTGCAGCTGAAAGGGGCAGTTTTCTTTGACTTTTTTCACATGTTTGGGGTCGACTATGACATGAAAAGTGCTTGTTTACTTTAAAATGCAAAAATTCATAAGAAACAAAGGAAAGTCATCAAAAATATGAATTTTCATATGAAATATGATTTTTTTCATCAAAGTTCAAAAAATCATAAGAAACATGGAAAAAGTGATTATCCTTGAAAATTCACTTAACAAAGTCAACTTTCATCATTTTTCATCGCTCTGGCTCGTTTCCTGACTCAGCGCGGTGTGCTCTCTGCATTGTGCTTCTCTGGCGCTGAAAATGCGATTCCGCAAGTCTCAGCGCTCTACGAGCAAGGGAAAGCGGTTTTTCAGACAAACGCATGTGTGCAGCTGAAAGGGGCAGTTTTCTTTGACTTTTTTCACATGTTTGGGGTCGACTATGACATGAAAAGTGCTTGTTTACTTTAAAATGCAAAAATTCATAAGAAACAAAGGAAAGTCATCAAAAATATGAATTTTCATATGAAATATGATTTTTTTCATCAAAGTTCAAAAAATCATAAGAAACATGGAAAAAGTGATTATCCTTGAAAATTCACTTAACAAAGTCAACTTTCATCATTTTTCATCGCTCTGGCTCGTTTCCTGACTCAGCGCGGTGTGCTCTCTGCATTGTGCTTCTCTGGCGCTGAAAATGCGATTCCGCAAGTCTCAAGGCTCTACGAGCAAGGGAAAGCGGTTTTTCAGACAAACGCATGTGTGCAGCTGAATGGGGCAGTTTTCTTTGACATTTTTCACATGTTTGGGGTCGACTATGACATGAATAGTGCTTGTTTACTTTAAAATGCAAAAATTCATAAGAAACAAAGGAAAGTCATCAAAAATATGAATTTTCATATGAAGTATGATTTTTTTTCATCAAAGCTCAAAAATTCATAAGAAACAAAGGAAAGTCATCAAAAATATGAATTTTCATATGAAATATGATTTTTTTCATCAAAGTTCAAAAAATCATAAGAAACATGGAAAAAGTGATTATCCTTGAAAATTCACTTAACAAAGTCAACTTTCATCATTTTTCATCGCTCTGGCTCGTTTCCTGACTCAGCGCGGTGTGCTCTCTGCATTGTGCTTCTAAGGCGCTGAAAATGCGATTCCGCAAGTCTCAAGGTTCTACGAGCAAGGGAAAGCGGTTTTTCAGACAAACGCATGTGTGCAGCTGAATGGGGCAGTTTTCTTTGACTTTTTTTCACATGTTTGGGGTCGACTATGATATGAAAGTGCTTGTTTACTTTAAAATGCAAAAATTCATAAGAAACAAAGGAAAGTCATGAAAAATATGAATTTTCATATGAAATATGATTTTTTTCATCAAAGTTCAAAAAATCATAAGAAACATGGAAAAAGTGATTATCCTTGAAAATTCACTTAACAAAGTCAACTTTCATCATTTTTCATCGATCTGGCTCGTTTCCTGACTCAGCGCGATGTGCTCTCTGCATTGTGCTTCTCTGGCGCTGAAAATGCGATTCCGCAAGTCTCAGCGCTCTACGAGCAAGGGAAAGCGGTTTTTCAGACAAACGCATGGTGCAGCTGAAAGGGGCGGTTTTCTTTGACTTTTTTCACATGTTTGGGGTCGACTATGATATGAAAAGTGCTTGTTTACTTTAAAATGCAAAAATTCATAAGAAACAAAGGAAAGTCATGAAAAATATGAATTTTCATATGAAATATGATTTCTTTCATCACAGTTCAAACATTCATAAGAAACATGGAAAAAAAGATTATCCATGAAAATTCACTTAACAAAGTCAACTTTCATCATTTTTCATCGAACTGGCTCGTTTCCTGACTCAGCGCGGTGTGCTCTCTGCATTGTGCTTCTCTGGCGCTGAAAATGCGATTCCGCAAGTCTCAAGGCTCTACGAGCAAGGGAAAGCGGTTTTTCAGACAAACGCATGTGTGCAGCTGAATGGGGCAGTTTTCTTTGACTTTTTTCACATGTTTGGGGTCGACTATGACATGAAAAGTGCTTGTTTACTTTAAAATGCAAAAATTCATAAGAAACAAAGGAAAGTCATCAAAAATATGAATTTTCATATGAAGTATGATTTTTTTCATCAAAGCTCAAAAATTCATAAGAAACAAAGGAAAGTCATCAAAAATATGAATTTTCATATGAAATATGATTTTTTTCATCAAAGTTCAAAAAATCATAAGTAATATAGAAAAAGTGATTATCCTTGAAAATTCACTTAACAAAGTCAACTTTCATCATTTTTCATCGAACTGGCTCGTTTCAGCCTCAGCGCGGTGTGCTCTCTGCATTGTGCTTCTCTGGCGCTGAAAATGCGATTCCGCAAGTCTCAAGGCTCTACGAGCAAGGGAAAGCGGTTTTTCAGACAAACGCATGTGTGCAGCTGAAAGGGGCAGTTTTCTTTGACTTTTTTCACATGTTTGGGGTCGACTATGACATGAAAAGTGCTTGTTTACTTTAAAATGCAAAAATTCATAAGAAACAAAGGAAAGTCATGAAAAATATGAATTTTCATATGAAATATGATTTTTTTCATCAAAGTTCAAAAAATCATAAGAAACATGGAAAAAGTGATTATCCTTGAAAATTCACTTAACAAAGTCAACTTTCATCATTTTTCATCGATCTGGCTCGTTTCCTGACTCAGCGCGGTGTGCTCTCTGCATTGTGCTTCTCTGGCGCTGAAAATGCGATTCCGCAAGTCTCAAGGCTCTACGAGCAAGGGAAAGCGGTTTTTCAGACAAACGCATGTGTGCAGCTGAATGGGGCAGTTTTCTTTGACTTTTATCACATGTTTGGGGTCGACTATGACATGAAAAGTGCTTGTTTACTTTAAAATGCAAAAATTCATAAGAAACAAAGGAAAGTCATGAAAAATATGAATTTTCATATGAAATATGATTTTTTTCATCAAAGTTCAAAAAATCATAAGAAACATGGAAAAAGTGATTATCCTTGAAAATTCACTTAACAAAGTCAACTTTCATCATTTTTCATCGCTCTGGCTCGTTTCCTGACTCAGCGCGGTGTGCTCTCTGCATTGTGCTTCTCTGGCGCTGAAAATGCGATTCCGCAAGTCTCAGCGCTCTACGAGCAAGGGAAAGCGGTTTTTCAGACAAACGCATGTGTGCAGCTGAAAGGGGCAGTTTTCTTTGACTTTTTTCACATGTTTGGGGTCGACTATGACATGAAAAGTGCTTGTTTACTTTAAAATGCAAAAATTCATAAGAAACAAAGGAAAGTCATGAAAAATATGAATTTTCATATGAAATATGATTTTTTTCATCAAAGTTCAAAAAATCATAAGAAACATGGAAAAAGTGATTATCCTTGAAAATTCACTTAACAAAGTCAACTTTCATCATTTTTCATCGCTCTGGCTCGTTTCCTGACTCAGCGCGGTGTGCTCTCTGCATTGTGCTTCTCTGGCGCTGAAAATGCGATTCCGCAAGTCTCAAGGCTCTACGAGCAAGGGAAAGCGGTTTTTCAGACAAACGCATGTGTGCAGCTGAATGGGGCAGTTTTCTTTGACTTTTTTTCACATGTTTGGGGTCGACTATGACATGAAAAGTGCTTGTTTACTTTAAAATGCAAAAATTCATAAGAAACAAAGGAAAGTCATGAAAAATATGAATTTTCATATGAAATATGATTTTTTTCATCAAAGTTCAAAAAATCATAAGAAACATGGAAAAAGTGATTATCCTTGAAAATTCACTTAACAAAGTCAACTTTCATCATTTTTCATCGATCTGGCTCGTTTCCTGACTCAGCGCGATGTGCTCTCTGCATTGTGCTTCTCTGGCGCTGAAAATGCGATTCCGCAAGTCTCAGCGCTCTACGAGCAAGGGAAAGCGGTTTTTCAGACAAACGCATGTGTGCAGCTGAAAGGGGCAGTTTTCTTTGACTTTTTTCACATGTTTGGGGTCGACTATGATATGAAAAGTGCTTGTTTACTTTAAAATGCAAAAATTCATAAGAAACAAAGGAAAGTCATGAAAAATATGAATTTTCATATGAAATATGATTTTTTTCATCAAAGTTCAAAAAATCATAAGAAACATGGAAAAAGTGATTATCCTTGAAAATTCACTTAACAAAGTCAACTTTCATCATTTTTCATCGAACTGGCTCGTTTCCTGCCTCAGCGCGGTGTGCTCTCTGCATTGTGCTTCTCTGGCGCTGAAAATGCGATTCCGCAAGTCTCAGCGCTCTACGAGCAAGGGAAAGCGGTTTTTCAGACAAACGCATGTGTGCAGCTGAAAGGGGCAGTTTTCTTTGACTTTTTTCACATGTTTGGGGTCGACTATGACATGAAAAGTGCTTGTTTACTTTAAAATGCAAAAATTCATAAGAAACAAAGGAAAGTCATGAAAAATATGAATTTTCATATGAAATATGATTTTTTTCATCAAAGTTCAAAAAATCATAAGAAACATGGAAAAAGTGATTATCCTTGAAAATTCACTTAACAAAGTCAACTTTCATCATTTTTCATCGCTCTGGCTCGTTTCCTGACTCAGCGCGGTGTGCTCTCTGCATTGTGCTTCTCTGGCGCTGAAAATGCGATTCCGCAAGTCTCAAGGCTCTACGAGCAAGGGAAAGCGGTTTTTCAGACAAACGCATGTGTGCAGCTGAATGGGGCAGTTTTCTTTGACATTTTACACATGTTTGGGGTCGACTATGACATGAAAAGTGCTTGTTTACTTTAAAATGCAAAAATTCATAAGAAACAAAGGAAAGTCATGAAAAATATGAATTTTCATATGAAATATGATTTTTTTCATCAAAGTTCAAAAAATCATAAGAAACATGGAAAAAGTGATTATCCTTGAAAATTCACTTAACAAAGTCAACTTTCATCATTTTTCATCGCTCTGGCTCGTTTCCTGACTCAGCGCGGTGTGCTCTCTGCATTGTGCTTCTCTGGCGCTGAAAATGCGATTCCGCAAGTCTCAGCGCTCTACGAGCAAGGGAAAGCGGTTTTTCAGACAAACGCATGTGTGCAGCTGAAAGGGGCAGTTTTCTTTGACATTTTTCACATGTTTGGGGTCGACTATGACATGAAAAGTGCTTGTTTACTTTAAAATGCAAAAATTCATAAGAAACAAAGGAAAGTCATGAAAAATATGAATTTTCATATGAAATATGATTTTTTTCATCAAAGTTCAAAAAATCATAAGAAACATGGAAAAAGTGATTATCCTTGAAAATTCACTTAACAAAGTCAACTTTCATCATTTTTCATCGCTCTGGCTCGTTTCCTGACTCAGCGCGGTGTGCTCTCTGCATTGTGCTTCTCTGGCGCTGAAAATGCGATTCCGCAAGTCTCAGCGCTCTACGAGCAAGGGAAAGCGGTTTTTCAGACAAACGCATGTGTGCAGCTGAATGGGGCAGTTTTCTTTGACTTTTTTCCCATGTTTGGGGTCGACTATGACATGAAAAGTGCTTGTTTACTTTAAAATGCAAAAATTCATAAGAAACAAAGGAAAGTCATCAAAAATATGAATTTTCATATGAAGTATGATTTTTTTCATCAAAGTTCAAAAAATCATAAGAAACATGGAAAAAGTGATTATCCTTGAAAATTCTCTTAACAAAGTCAACTTTCATCATTTTTCATCGATCTGGCTCGTTTCCTGACTCAGCGCGATGTGCTCTCTGCATTGTGCTTCTCTGGCGCTGAAAATGCGATTCCGCAAGTCTCAGCGCTCTACAAGCAAGGGAAAGCGGTTTTTCAGACAAACGCATGTGTGCAGCTGAAAGGGGCAGGTTTCTTTGACTTTTTTCACATGTTTGGGGTCGACTATGATATTAAAAGTGCTTGATTACTTTAAAATGCAAAAATTCATAATTAACAAAGGAAAGTCATCAAAAATATAAATTTTCATATGAAGTATGATTTTTTTCATCAAAGCTCAAAAATTCATAAGAAACAAAGGAAAGTCATGAAAAATATGAATTTTCATATGAAATATGATTTTTTTCATCAAAGTTCAAAAAATCATAAGAAACATGGAAAAAGTGATTATCCTTGAAAATTCACTTAACAAAGTCAACTTTCATCATTTTTCATCGCTCTGGCTCGTTTCCTGACTCAGCGCGGTGTGCTCTCTGCATTGTGCTTCTCTGGCGCTGAAAATGCGATTCCGCAAGTCTCAAGGCTCTACGAGCAAGGGAAAGCGGTTTTTCAGACAAACGCATGTGTGCAGCTGAATGGGGCATTTTTCTTTGACTTTTTTCACATGTTTGGGGTCGACTATGACATGAAAAGTGCTTGTTTACTTTAAAATGCAAAAATTCATAAGAAACAAAGGAAAGTCATGAAAAATATGAATTTTCATATGAAATATGATTTTTTTCATCAAAGTTCAAAAAATCATAAGAAACATGGAAAAAGTGATTATCCTTGAAAATTCACTTAACAAAGTCAACTTTCATCATTTTTCATCGCTCTGGCTCGTTTCCTGACTCAGCGCGGTGTGCTCTCTGCATTGTGCTTCTCTGGCGCTGAAAATGCGATTCCGCAAGTCTCAAGGCTCTACGAGCAAGGGAAAGCGGTTTTTCAGACAAACGCATGTGTGCAGCTGAAAGGGGCAGTTTTCTTTGACTTTTTTCACATGTTTGGGGTCGACTATGACATGAAAAGTGCTTGTTTACTTTAAAATGCAAAAATTCATAAGAAACAAAGGAAAGTCATGAAAAATATGAATTTTCATATGAAATATGATTTTTTTCATCAAAGTTCAAAAAATCATAAGAAACATGGAAAAAGTGATTATCCTTGAAAATTCACTTAACAAAGTCAACTTTCATCATTTTTCATCGCTCTGGCTCGTTTCCTGACTCAGCGCGGTGTGCTCTCTGCATTGTGCTTCTCTGGCGCTGAAAATGCGATTCCGCAAGTCTCAAGGCTCTACGAGCAAGGGAAAGCGGTTTTTCAGACAAACGCATGTGTGCAGCTGAAATGGGCATTTTTCTTTGACTTTTTTCACATGTTTGGGGTCGACTATGACATGAAAAGTGCTTGTTTACTTTAAAATGCAAAAATTCATAAGAAACAAAGGAAAGTCATGAAAAATATGAATTTTCATATGAAATATGATTTTTTTCATCAAAGTTCAAAAAATCATAAGAAACATGGAAAAAGTGATTATCCTTGAAAATTCACTTAACAAAGTCAACTTTCATCATTTTTCATCGCTCTGGCTCGTTTCCTGACTCAGCGCGGTGTGCTCTCTGCATTGTGCTTCTCTGGCGCTGAAAATGCGATTCCGCAAGTCTCAAGGCTCTACGAGCAAGGGAAAGCGGTTTTTCAGACAAACGCATGTGTGCAGCTGAATGGGGCAGTTTTCTTTGACATTTTTCACATGTTTGGGGTCGACTATGACATGAAAAGTGCTTGTTTACTTTAAAATGCAAAAATTCATAAGAAACAAAGGAAAGTCATGAAAAATATGAATTTTCATATGAAATATGATTTTTTTCATCAAAGTTCAAAAAATCATAAGAAACATGGAAAAAGTGATTATCCTTGAAAATTCACTTAACAAAGTCAACTTTCATCATTTTTCATCGCTCTGGCTCGTTTCCTGACTCAGCGCGGTGTGCTCTCTGCATTGTGCTTCTCTGGCGCTGAAAATGCGATTCCGCAAGTCTCAGCGCTCTACGAGCAAGGGAAAGCGGTTTTTCAGACAAACGCATGTGTGCAGCTGAAAGGGGCAGTTTTCTTTGACTTTTATCACATGTTTGGGGTCGACTATGACATGAAAAGTGCTTGTTTACTTTAAAATGCAAAAATTCATAAGAAACAAAGGAAAGTCATGAAAAATATGAATTTTCATATGAAATATGATTTTTTTCATCAAAGTTCAAAAAATCATAAGAAACATGGAAAAAGTGATTATCCTTGAAAATTCACTTAACAAAGTCAACTTTCATCATTTTTCATCGCTCTGGCTCGTTTCCTGACTCAGCGCGGTGTGCTCTCTGCATTGTGCTTCTCTGGCGCTGAAAATGCGATTCCGCAAGTCTCAAGGCTCTACGAGCAAGGGAAAGCGGTTTTTCAGACAAACGCATGTGTGCAGCTGAAAGGGGCAGTTTTCTTTGACTTTTTTCACATGTTTGGGGTCGACTATGACATGAAAAGTGCTTGTTTACTTTAAAATGCAAAAATTCATAAGAAACAAAGGAAAGTCATGAAAAATATGAATTTTCATATGAAATATGATTTTTTTCATCAAAGTTCAAAAAATCATAAGAAACATGGAAAAAGTGATTATCCTTGAAAATTCACTTAACAAAGTCAACTTTCATCATTTTTCATCGCTCTGGCTCGTTTCCCGACTCAGCGCGGTGTGCTCTCTGCATTGTGCTTCTCTGTCGCTGAAAATGCGATTCCGCAAGTCTCAGCGCTCTACGAGCAAGGGAAAGCGGTTTTTCAGACAAACGCATGTGTGCAGCTGAAAGGGGCATTTTTCTTTGACATTTTTCACATGTTTGGGGTCGACTATGACATGAAAAGTGCTTGTTTACTTTAAAATGCAAAAATTCATAAGAAACAAAGGAAAGTCATGAAAAATATGAATTTTCATATGAAATATGATTTTTTTCATCAAAGTTCAAAAAATCATAAGAAACATGGAAAAAGTGATTATCCTTGAAAATTCACTTAACAAAGTCAACTTTCATCATTTTTCATCGCTCTGGCTCGTTTCCTGACTCAGCGCGGTGTGCTCTCTGCATTGTGCTTCTCTGGCGCTGAAAATGCGATTCCGCAAGTCTCAAGGCTCTACGAGCAAGGGAAAGCGGTTTTTCAGACAAACGCATGTGTGCAGCTGAATGGGGCAGTTTTCTTTGACATTTTACACATGTTTAGGGTCGACTATGACATGAAAAGTGCTTGTTTACGTTAAAATGCAAAAATTCATAAGAAACAAAGGAAAGTCATGAAAAATATGAATTTTCATATGAAATATGATTTTTTTCATCAAAGTTCAAAAAATCATAAGAAACATGGAAAAAGTGATTATCCTTGAAAATTCACTTAACAAAGTCAACTTTCATCATTTTTCATCGATCTGGCTCGTTTCCTGACTCAGCGCGATGTGCTCTCTGCATTGTGCTTCTCTGGCGCTGAAAATGCGATTCCGCAAGTCTCAGCGCTCTACGAGCAAGGGAAAGCGGTTTTTCAGACAAACGCATGTGTGCAGCTGATAGGGGCAGGTTTCTTTGTCTTTTTTCACATGTTTGGGGTCGACTATGATATTAAAAGTGCTTGATTACTTTAAAATGCAAAAATTCATAAGAAACAAAGGAGAGTCATCAACAATATGAATTTTCATATGAAGTATGATTTTTTTCTTCAAAGCTCAAAAATTCATGAGAAACAAAGGAATGTCATGAAAAATATGAATTTTCATATGAAATATGATTTTTTTTCATCAACGTTCAAAAAATCATAAGAAACATGGAAAAAGTGATTATCCTTGAAAATTCACTGAACAAAGTCAACTTTCATCATTTTTCATCGAACTGGCTCGTTTCAGCCTCAGCGCGGTGTGCTCTCTGCATTGTGCTTCTCTGGCGCTGAAAATGCGTTTCCGCAAGTCTCAGCGCTCTACGAGCAAGGGAATGCTGTTTTTCAGACAAACGCATGTGTGCAGCTGAATGGGGCATTTTTCTTTGACTTTTTTCACATGTTTGGGGTCGACTATGACATGAAAAGTGCTTGTTTACTTTAAAATGCAAAAATTCATAAGAAACAAAGGAAAGTCATGAAAAATATGAATTTTCATATGAAATATGATTTTTTTCATCAAAGTTCAAAAAATCATAAGAAACATGGAAAAAGTGATTATCCTTGAAAATTCACTTAACAAATTCAACTCTCATCATTTTTCATCGATCTGGCTCGTTTCCTGCCTCAGTGCGGTGTGCTCTCTGCATTGTGCTTCTCTGGCGCTGAAAATGCGATTCCGCAAGTCTCAAGGCTCTACGAGCAAGGGAAAGCGGTTTTTCAGACAAACGCATGTGTGCAGCTGAAAGGGGCAGTTTTCTTTGACTTTTATCACATGTTTGGGGTCGACTATGACATGAAAAGTGCTTGTTTACTTTAAAATGCAAAAATTCATAAGAAACAAAGGAAAGTCATGAAAAATATGAATTTTCATATGAAATATGATTTTTTTCATCAAAGTTCAAAAAATCATAAGAAACGTGGAAAAAGTGATTATCCTTGAAAATTCACTTAACAAAGTCAACTTTCATCATTTTTCATCGCTCTGGCTCGTTTCCTGACTCAGCGCGGTGTGCTCTCTGCATTGTGCTTCTCTGGCGCTGAAAATGCGATTCCGGAAGTCTCAAGGCTCTACGAGCAAGGGAAAGCGGTTTTTCAGACAAACGCATGTGTGCAGCTGAATGGGGAAGTTTTCTTTGACATTTTTCACGTTTGGGGTCGACTATGACATGAAAAGTGCTTGTTTACTTTAAAATGCAAAAATTCATAAGAAACAAAGGAAAGTCATGAAAAATATGAATTTTCATATGAAATATGATTTTTTTCATCAAAGTTCAAAAAATCATAAGAAACATGGAAAAAGTGATTATCCTTGAAAATTCACTTAACAAATTCAACTCTCATCATTTTTCATCGATCTGGCTCGTTTCCTGCCTCTGTGCGGTGTGCTCTCTGCATTGTGCTTCTCTGGCGCTGAAAATGCGATTCCGCAAGTCTCAAGGCTCTACGAGCAAGGGAAAGCGGTTTTTCAGACAAACGCATGTGTGCAGCTGAAAGGGGCATTTTTCTTTGACTTTTTTCACATGTTTGGGGTCGACTATGACATGAAAAGTGCTTGTTTACTTTAAAATGCAAAAATTCATAAGAAACAAAGGAAAGTCATGAAAAATATGAATTTTCATATGAAATATGATTTTTTTCATCAAAGTTCAAAAAATCATAAGAAACATGGAAAAAGTGATTATCCTTGAAAATTCACTTAACAAATTCAACTCTCATCATTTTTCATCGATCTGGCTCGTTTCCTGCCTCTGTGCGGTGTGCTCTCTGCATTGTGCTTCTCTGGCGCTGAAAATGCGATTCCGCAAGTCTCAAGGCTCTACGAGCAAGGGAAAGCGGTTTTTCAGACAAACGCATGTGTGCAGCTGAAAGGGGCAGTTTTCTTTGACTTTTATCACATGTTTGGGGTCGACTATGACATGAAAAGTGCTTGTTTACTTTAAAATGCAAAAATTCATAAGAAACAAAGGAAAGTCATGAAAAATATGAATTTTCATATGAAATATGATTTTTTTCATCAAAGTTCAAAAAATCATAAGAAACATGGAAAAAGTGATTATCCTTGAAAATTCACTTAACAAATTCAACTCTCATCATTTTTCATCGATCTGGCTCGTTTCCTGCCTCTGTGCGGTGTGCTCTCTGCATTGTGCTTCTCTGGCGCTGAAAATGCGATTCCGCAAGTCTCAAGGCTCTACGAGCAAGGGAAAGCGGTTTTTCAGACAAACGCATGTGTGCAGCTGAAAGGGGCAGTTTTCTTTGACTTTTATCACATGTTTGGGGTCGACTATGACATGAAAAGTGCTTGTTTACTTTAAAATGCAAAAATTCATAAGAAACAAAGGAAAGTCATGAAAAATATGAATTTTCATATGAAATATGATTTTTTTCATCAAAGTTCAAAAAATCATAAGAAACATGGAAAAAGTGATTATCCTTGAAAATTCACTTAACAAAGTCAACTTTCATCATTTTTCATCGCTCTGGCTCGTTTCCCGACTCAGCGCGGTGTGCTCTCTGCATTGTGCTTCTCTGTCGCTGAAAATGCGATTCCGCAAGTCTCAGCGCTCTACGAGCAAGGGAAAGCGGTTTTTCAGACAAACGCATGTGTGCAGCTGAAAGGGGCATTTTTCTTTGACTTTTTTCACATGTTTGGGGTCGACTATGACATGAAAAGTGCTTGTTTACTTTAAAATGCAAAAATTCATAAGAAACAAAGGAAAGTCATGAAAAATATGAATTTTCATATGAAATATGATTTTTTTCATCAAAGTTCAAAAAATCATAAGAAACATGGAAAAAGTGATTATCCTTGAAAATTCACTTAACAAAGTCAACTTTCATCATTTTTCATCGCTCTGGCTCGTTTCCTGACTCAGCGCGGTGTGCTCTCTGCATTGTGCTTCTCTGGCGCTGAAAATGCGATTCCGCAAGTCTCAAGGCTCTACGAGCAAGGGAAAGCGGTTTTTCAGACAAACGCATGTGTGCAGCTGAATGGGGCAGTTTTCTTTGACATTTTACACATGTTTGGGGTCGACTATGACATGAAAAGTGCTTGTTTACGTTAAAATGCAAAAATTCATAAGAAACAAAGGAAAGTCATGAAAAATATGAATTTTCATATGAAATATGATTTTTTTCATCAAAGTTCAAAAAATCATAAGAAACATGGAAAAAGTGATTATCCTTGAAAATTCACTTAACAAAGTCAACTTTCATCATTTTTCATCGATCTGGCTCGTTTCCTGACTCAGCGCGATGTGCTCTCTGCATTGTGCTTCTCTGGCGCTGAAAATGCGATTCCGCAAGTCTCAGCGCTCTACGAGCAAGGGAAAGCGGTTTTTCAGACAAACGCATGTGTGCAGCTGATAGGGGCAGGTTTCTTTGTCTTTTTTCACATGTTTGGGGTCGACTATGATATTAAAAGTGCTTGATTACTTTAAAATGCAAAAATTCATAAGAAACAAAGGAAAGTCATGAAAAATATGAATTTTCATATGAAATATGATTTTTTTCATCAAAGTTCAAAAAATCATAAGAAACATGGAAAAAGTGATTATCCTTGAAAATTCACTGAACAAAGTCAACTTTCATCATTTTTCATCGAACTGGCTCGTTTCAGCCTCAGCGCGGTGTGCTCTCTGCATTGTGCTTCTCTGGCGCTGAAAATGCGTTTCCGCAAGTCTCAGCGCTCTACGAGCAAGGGAATGCTGTTTTTCAGACAAACGCATGTGTGCAGCTGAATGGGGCATTTTTCTTTGACTTTTTTCACATGTTTGGGGTCGACTATGACATGAAAAGTGCTTGTTTACTTTAAAATGCAAAAATTCATAAGAAACAAAGGAAAGTCATGAAAAATATGAATTTTCATATGAAATATGATTTTTTTCATCAAAGTTCAAAAAATCATAAGAAACATGGAAAAAGTGATTATCCTTGAAAATTCACTTAACAAATTCAACTCTCATCATTTTTCATCGATCTGGCTCGTTTCCTGCCTCTGTGCGGTGTGCTCTCTGCATTGTGCTTCTCTGGCGCTGAAAATGCGATTCCGCAAGTCTCAAGGCTCTACGAGCAAGGGAAAGCGGTTTTTCAGACAAACGCATGTGTGCAGCTGAAAGGGGCAGTTTTCTTTGACTTTTATCACATGTTTGGGGTCGACTATGACATGAAAAGTGCTTGTTTACTTTAAAATGCAAAAATTCATAAGAAACAAAGGAAAGTCATGAAAAATATGAATTTTCATATGAAATATGATTTTTTTCATCAAAGTTCAAAAAATCATAAGAAACATGGAAAAAGTGATTATCCTTGAAAATTCACTTAACAAAGTCAACTTTCATCATTTTTCATCGATCTGGCTCGTTTCCTGCCTCAGCGCGGTGTGCTCTCTGCATTGTGCTTCTCTGGCGCTGAAAATGCGATTCCGCAAGTCTCAAGGCTCTACGAGCAAGGGAAAGCGGTTTTTCAGACAAACGCATGTGTGCAGCTGAAAGGGGCAGTTTTCTTTGACTTTTATCACATGTTTGGGGTCGACTATGACATGAAAAGTGCTTGTTTACTTTAAAATGCAAAAATTCATAAGAAACAAAGGAAAGTCATGAAAAATATGAATTTTCATATGAAATATGATTTTTTTCATCAAAGTTCAAAAAATCATAAGAAACATGGAAAAAGTGATTATCCTTGAAAATTCACTTAACAAAGTCAACTTTCATCATTTTTCATCGCTCTGGCTCGTTTCCCGACTCAGCGCGGTGTGCTCTCTGCATTGTGCTTCTCTGTCGCTGAAAATGCGATTCCGCAAGTCTCAGCGCTCTACGAGCAAGGGAAAGCGGTTTTTCAGACAAACGCATGTGTGCAGCTGAAAGGGGCATTTTTCTTTGACTTTTTTCACATGTTTGGGGTCGACTATGACATGAAAAGTGCTTGTTTACTTTAAAATGCAAAAATTCATAAGAAACAAAGGAAAGTCATGAAAAATATGAATTTTCATATGAAATATGATTTTTTTCATCAAAGTTCAAAAAATCATAAGAAACATGGAAAAAGTGATTATCCTTGAAAATTCACTTAACAAAGTCAACTTTCATCATTTTTCATCGCTCTGGCTCGTTTCCTGACTCAGCGCGGTGTGCTCTCTGCATTGTGCTTCTCTGGCGCTGAAAATGCGATTCCGCAAGTCTCAAGGCTCTACGAGCAAGGGAAAGCGGTTTTTCAGACAAACGCATGTGTGCAGCTGAATGGGGCAGTTTTCTTTGACATTTTACACATGTTTAGGGTCGACTATGACATGAAAAGTGCTTGTTTACGTTAAAATGCAAAAATTCATAAGAAACAAAGGAAAGTCATGAAAAATATGAATTTTCATATGAAATATGATTTTTTTCATCAAAGTTCAAAAAATCATAAGAAACATGGAAAAAGTGATTATCCTTGAAAATTCACTTAACAAAGTCAACTTTCATCATTTTTCATCGATCTGGCTCGTTTCCTGACTCAGCGCGATGTGCTCTCTGCATTGTGCTTCTCTGGCGCTGAAAATGCGATTCCGCAAGTCTCAGCGCTCTACGAGCAAGGGAAAGCGGTTTTTCAGACAAACGCATGTGTGCAGCTGATAGGGGCAGGTTTCTTTGTCTTTTTTCACATGTTTGGGGTCGACTATGATATTAAAAGTGCTTGATTACTTTAAAATGCAAAAATTCATAAGAAACAAAGGAGAGTCATCAACAATATGAATTTTCATATGAAGTATGATTTTTTTCTTCAAAGCTCAAAAATTCATGAGAAACAAAGGAATGTCATGAAAAATATGAATTTTCATATGAAATATGATTTTTTTTAATCAACGTTCAAAAAATCATAAGAAACATGGAAAAGGTGATTATCCTTGAAAATTCACTGAACAAAGTCAACTTTCATCATTTTTCATCGAACTGGCTCGTTTCAGCCTCAGCGCGGTGTGCTCTCTGCATTGTGCTTCTCTGGCGCTGAAAATGCGTTTCCGCAAGTCTCAGCGCTCTACGAGCAAGGGAATGCTGTTTTTCAGACAAACGCATGTGTGCAGCTGAATGGGGCATTTTTCTTTGACTTTTTTCACATGTTTGGGGTCGACTATGACATGAAAAGTGCTTGTTTACTTTAAAATGCAAAAATTCATAAGAAACAAAGGAAAGTCATGAAAAATATGAATTTTCATATGAAATATGATTTTTTTCATCAAAGTTCAAAAAATCATAAGAAACGTGGAAAAAGTGATTATCCTTGAAAATTCACTTAACAAAGTCAACTTTCATCATTTTTCATCGCTCTGGCTCGTTTCCTGACTCAGCGCGGTGTGCTCTCTGCATTGTGCTTCTCTGGCGCTGAAAATGCGATTCCGGAAGTCTCAAGGCTCTACGAGCAAGGGAAAGCGGTTTTTCAGACAAACGCATGTGTGCAGCTGAATGGGGAAGTTTTCTTTGACATTTTTCACGTTTGGGGTCGACTATGACATGAAAAGTGCTTGTTTACTTTAAAATGCAAAAATTCATAAGAAACAAAGGAAAGTCATGAAAAATATGAATTTTCATATGAAATATGATTTTTTTCATCAAAGTTCAAAAAATCATAAGAAACATGGAAAAAGTGATTATCCTTGAAAATTCACTTAACAAAGTCAACTTTCATCATTTTTCATCGCTCTGGCTCGTTTCCTGACTCAGCGCGGTGTGCTCTCTGCATTGTGCTTCTCTGGCGCTGAAAATGCGATTCCGCAAGTCTCAAGGCTCTACGAGCAAGGGAAAGCGGTTTTTCAGACAAACGCATGTGTGCAGCTGAAAGGGGCATTTTTCTTTGACTTTTTTCACATGTTTGGGGTCGACTATGACATGAAAAGTGCTTGTTTACTTTAAAATGCAAAAATTCATAAGAAACAAAGGAAAGTCATGAAAAATATGAATTTTCATATGAAATATGATTTTTTTCATCAAAGTTCAAAAAATCATAAGAAACATGGAAAAAGTGATTATCCTTGAAAATTCACTTAACAAATTCAACTCTCATCATTTTTCATCGATCTGGCTCGTTTCCTGCCTCTGTGCGGTGTGCTCTCTGCATTGTGCTTCTCTGGCGCTGAAAATGCGATTCCGCAAGTCTCAAGGCTCTACGAGCAAGGGAAAGCGGTTTTTCAGACAAACGCATGTGTGCAGCTGAAAGGGGCAGTTTTCTTTGACTTTTATCACATGTTTGGGGTCGACTATGACATGAAAAGTGCTTGTTTACTTTAAAATGCAAAAATTCATAAGAAACAAAGGAAAGTCATGAAAAATATGAATTTTCATATGAAATATGATTTTTTTCATCAAAGTTCAAAAAATCATAAGAAACATGGAAAAAGTGATTATCCTTGAAAATTCACTTAACAAATTCAACTCTCATCATTTTTCATCGATCTGGCTCGTTTCCTGCCTCTGTGCGGTGTGCTCTCTGCATTGTGCTTCTCTGGCGCTGAAAATGCGATTCCGCAAGTCTCAAGGCTCTACGAGCAAGGGAAAGCGGTTTTTCAGACAAACGCATGTGTGCAGCTGAAAGGGGCAGTTTTCTTTGACTTTTATCACATGTTTGGGGTCGACTATGACATGAAAAGTGCTTGTTTACTTTAAAATGCAAAAATTCATAAGAAACAAAGGAAAGTCATGAAAAATATGAATTTTCATATGAAATATGATTTTTTTCATCAAAGTTCAAAAAATCATAAGAAACATGGAAAAAGTGATTATCCTTGAAAATTCACTTAACAAAGTCAACTTTCATCATTTTTCATCGCTCTGGCTCGTTTCCCGACTCAGCGCGGTGTGCTCTCTGCATTGTGCTTCTCTGTCGCTGAAAATGCGATTCCGCAAGTCTCAGCGCTCTACGAGCAAGGGAAAGCGGTTTTTCAGACAAACGCATGTGTGCAGCTGAAAGGGGCATTTTTCTTTGACTTTTTTCACATGTTTGGGGTCGACTATGACATGAAAAGTGCTTGTTTACTTTAAAATGCAAAAATTCATAAGAAACAAAGGAAAGTCATGAAAAATATGAATTTTCATATGAAATATGATTTTTTTCATCAAAGTTCAAAAAATCATAAGAAACATGGAAAAAGTGATTATCCTTGAAAATTCACTTAACAAAGTCAACTTTCATCATTTTTCATCGCTCTGGCTCGTTTCCTGACTCAGCGCGGTGTGCTCTCTGCATTGTGCTTCTCTGGCGCTGAAAATGCGATTCCGCAAGTCTCAAGGCTCTACGAGCAAGGGAAAGCGGTTTTTCAGACAAACGCATGTGTGCAGCTGAATGGGGCAGTTTTCTTTGACATTTTACACATGTTTGGGGTCGACTATGACATGAAAAGTGCTTGTTTACTTTAAAATGCAAAAATTCATAAGAAACAAAGGAAAGTCATGAAAAATATGAATTTTCATATGAAATATGATTTTTTTCATCAAAGTTCAAAAAATCATAAGAAACATGGAAAAAGTGATTATCCTTGAAAATTCACTTAACAAAGTCAACTTTCATCATTTTTCATCGCTCTGGCTCGTTTCCTGACTCAGCGCGATGTGCTCTCTGCATTGTGCTTCTCTGGCGCTGAAAATGCGATTCCGCAAGTCTCAGCGCTCTACGAGCAAGGGAAAGCGGTTTTTCAGACAAACGCATGTGTGCAGCTGAAAGGGGCAGTTTTCTTTGTCTTTTTTCACATGTTTGGGGTCGACTATGATATTAAAAGTGCTTGATTACTTTAAAATGCAAAAATTCATAAGAAACAAAGGAAAGTCATGAAAAATATGAATTTTCATATGAAATATGATTTTTTTCATCAAAGTTCAAAAAATCATAAGAAACATGGAAAAAGTGATTATCCTTGAAAATTCACTTAACAAAGTCAACTTTCATCATTTTTCATCGCTCTGGCTCGTTTCCTGACTCAGCGCGGTGTGCTCTCTGCATTGTGCTTCTCTGGCGCTGAAAATGCGATTCCGCAAGTCTCAGCGCTCTACGAGCAAGGGAAAGCGGTTTTTCAGACAAACGCATGTGTGCAGCTGAATGGGGCAGTTTTCTTTGACATTTTTCACATGTTTGGGGTCGACTATGACATGAAAAGTGCTTGTTTACTTTAAAATGCAAAAATTCATAAGAAACAAAGGAAAGTCATGAAAAATATGAATTTTCATATGAAATATGATTTTTTTCATCAAAGTTCAAAAAATCATAAGAAACATGGAAAAAGTGATTATCCTTGAAAATTCACTTAACAAAGTCAACTTTCATCATTTTTCATCGAACTGGCTCGTTTCAGCCTCAGCGCGGTGTGCTCTCTGCATTGTGCTTCTCTGGCGCTGAAAATGCGATTCCGCAAGTCTCAAGGCTCTACGAGCAAGGGAAAGCGGTTTTTCAGACAAACGCATGTGTGCAGCTGAATGGGGCAGTTTTCTTTGACTTTTTTTCACATGTTTGGGGTCGACTATGACATGAAAAGTGCTTGTTTACTTTAAAATGCAAAAATTCATAAGAAACAAAGGAAAGTCATGAAAAATATGAATTTTCATATGAAATATGATTTTTTTCATCAAAGTTCAAAAAATCATAAGAAACATGGAAAAAGTGATTATCCTTGAAAATTCACTTAACAAAGTCAACTTTCATCATTTTTCATCGCTCTGGCTCGTTTCCTGACTCAGCGCGGTGTGCTCTCTGCATTGTGCTTCTCTGGCGCTGAAAATGCGATTCCGCAAGTCTCAAGGCTCTACGAGCAAGGGAAAGCGGTTTTTCAGACAAACGCATGTGTGCAGCTGATAGGGGCAGGTTTCTTTGTCTTTTTTCACATGTTTGGGGTCGACTATGATATTAAAAGTGCTTGTTTACTTTAAAATGCAAAAATTCATAAGAAACAAAGGAAAGTCATGAAAAATATGAATTTTCATATGAAATATGATTTTTTTCATCAAAGTTCAAAAAATCATAAGAAACATGGAAAAAGTGATTATCCTTGAAAATTCACTTAACAAAGTCAACTTTCATCATTTTTCATCGCTCTGGCTCGTTTCAGCCTCAGCGCGGTGTGCTCTCTGCATTGTGCTTCTCTGGCGCTGAAAATGCGATTCCGCAAGTCTCAGCGCTCTACGAGCAAGGGAAAGCGGTTTTTCAGACAAACGCATGTGTGCAGCTGAATGGGGCAGTTTTCTTTGACTTTTTTCACATGTTTGGGGTCGACTATGACATGAAAAGTGCTTGTTTACTTTAAAATGCAAAAATTCATAAGAAACAAAGGAAAGTCATGAAAAATATGAATTTTCATATGAAATATGATTTTTTTCATCAAAGTTCAAAAAATCATAAGAAACATGGAAAAAGTGATTATCCTTGAAAATTCACTTAACAAATTCAACTCTCATCATTTTTCATCGATCTGGCTCGTTTCCTGCCTCAGTGCGGTGTGCTCTCTGCATTGTGCTTCTCTGGCGCTGAAAATGCGATTCCGCAAGTCTCAAGGCTCTACGAGCAAGGGAAAGCGGTTTTTCAGACAAACGCATGTGTGCAGCTGAATGGGGCAGTTTTCTTTGACATTTTTCACATGTTTGGGGTCGACTATGACATGAAAAGTGCTTGTTTACTTTAAAATGCAAAAATTCATAAGAAACAAAGGAAAGTCATGAAAAATATGAATTTTCATATGAAATATGATTTTTTTCATCAAAGTTCAAAAAATCATAAGAAACATGGAAAAAGTGATTATCCTTGAAAATTCACTTAACAAATTCAACTCTCATCATTTTTCATCGATCTGGCTCGTTTCCTGCCTCAGTGCGGTGTGCTCTCTGCATTGTGCTTCTCTGGCGCTGAAAATGCGATTCCGCAAGGCTCAGCGCTCTACGAGCAAGGGAAAGCGGTTTTTCAGACAAACGCATGTGTGCAGCTGAATGGGGCAGTTTTCTTTGACATTTTTCACATGTTTGGGGTCGACTATGACATGAAAAGTGCTTGTTTACTTTAAAATGCAAAAATTCATAAGAAACAAAGGAAAGTCATGAAAAATATGAATTTTCATATGAAATATGATTTTTTTCATCAAAGTTCAAAAAATCATAAGAAACATGGAAAAAGTGATTATCCTTGAAAATTCACTTAACAAAGTCAACTTTCATCATTTTTCATCGCTCTGGCTCGTTTCCTGACTCAGCGCGGTGTGCTCTCTGCATTGTGCTTCTCTGGCGCTGAAAATGCGATTCCGCAAGTCTCAGCGCTCTACGAGCAAGGGAAAGCGGTTTTTCAGACAAACGCATGTGTGCAGCTGAAAGGGGCAATTTTCTTTGACTTTTTTCACATGTTTGGGGTCGACTATGACATGAAAAGTGCTTGATTACTTTAAAATGCAAAAATTCATAAGAAACAAAGGAAAGTCATCAAAAATATGAATTTTCATATGAAGTATGATTTTTTTCATCAAAGCTCAAAAATTCATAAGAAATATGGAAAAAGTGATTATCCTTGAAAATTCGCTTAACAAAGTCAACTTTCATCATTTTTCATCGATCTGGCTCGTTTCAGCCTCAGCGCGGTGTGCTCTCTGCATTCTGCTTCTCTGGCGCTGAAAATGCGTTTCCGCAAGTCTCAGCGCTCTACGAGCAAGGGAAAGCGGTTTTTCAGACAAACGGATGTGTGCAGCTGAAAGGGGCAATTTTCTTTGACTTTTTTCACATGTTTGGGGTCGACTATGATATTAAAAGTGCTTGATTACTTTAAAATGAAAAATTCATAAGAAACAAAGGAAAGTCATCAAAAATATGAATTTTCATATGAAATATGATTTTTTTCATCAAAGTTCAAAAAATCATAAGAAACATGGAAAAAGTGATTATCCTTGAAAATTCACTTAACAAAGTCAACTTTCATCATTTTTCATCGCTCTGGCTCGTTTCCTGACTCAGCGCGGTGTGCTCTCTGCATTGTGCTTCTCTGGCGCTGAAAATGCGATTCCGCAAGTCTCAGCGCTCTACGAGCAAGGGAAAGCGGTTTTTCAGACAAACGCATGTGTGCAGCTGAATGGGGCAGTTTTCTTTGACTTTTCTCACATGTTTGGGGTCGACTATGACATGAAAAGTGCTTGTTTACTTTAAAATGCAAAAATTCATAAGAAACAAAGGAAAGTCATCAAAAATATGAATTTTCATATGAAGTATGATTTTTTTCATCAAAGCTCAAAAATTCATAATAAACAAAGGAAAGAAATGAAAAATATGAATTTTCATATGAAATATGATTTTTTTCATCAAAGTTCAAAAAATCATAAGAAACATGGAAAAAGTGATTATCCTTGAAAATTCACTTAACAAAGTCAACTTTCATCATTTTTCATCGCTCTGGCTCGTTTCCTGACTCAGCGCGGTGTGCTCTCTGCATTGTGCTTCTCTGGCGCTGAAAATGCGATTCCGCAAGTCTCAAGGCTCTACGAGCAAGGGAAAGCGGTTTTTCAGACAAACGCATGTGTGCAGCTGAATGGGGCAGTTTTCTTTGACATTTTTCACATGTTTGGGGTCGACTATGACATGAAAAGTGCTTGTTTACTTTAAAATGCAAAAATTCATAAGAAACAAAGGAAAGTCATGAAAAATATGAATTTTCATATGAAATATGATTTTTTTCATCAAAGTTCAAAAAATCATAAGAAACATGGAAAAAGTGATTATCCTTGAAAATTCACTTAACAAAGTCAACTTTCATCATTTTTCATCGCTCTGGCTCGTTTCCTGACTCAGCGCGGTGTGCTCTCTGCATTGTGCTTCTCTGGCGCTGAAAATGCGATTCCGCAAGTCTCAAGGCTCTACGAGCAAGGGCAAGCGGCTTTTTCGTCAACCGCATGTGTGCAGCTGAATGGGGCAGTTTTCTTTGACATTTTTCACATGTTTGGGGTCGACTATGACATGAAAAGTGCTTGTTTACTTTAAAATGCAAAAATTCATAAGAAACAAAGGAAAGTCATGAAAAATATGAATTTTCATATGAAATATGATTTTTTTCATCAAAGTTCAAAAAATCATAAGAAACATGGAAAAAGTGATTATCCTTGAAAATTCACTTAACAAAGTCAACTTTCATCATTTTTCATCGCTCTGGCTCGTTTCCTGACTCAGCGCGGTGTGCTCTCTGCATTGTGCTTCTCTGGCGCTGAAAATGCGATTCCGCAAGTCTCAAGGCTCTACGAGCAAGGGAAAGCGGTTTTTCAGACAAACGCATGTGTGCAGCTGAATGGGGCAGTTTTCTTTGACATTTTTCACATGTTTGGGGTCGACTATGACATGAAAAGTGCTTGTTTACTTTAAAATGCAAAAATTCATAAGAAACAAAGGAAAGTCATCAAAAATATGAATTTTCATATGAAATATGATTTTTTTCATCAAAGTTCAAAAAATCATAAGAAACATGGAAAAGGTGATTATCCTTGAAAATTCACTTAACAAAGTCAACTTTCATCATTTTTCATCGATCTGGCTCGTTTCCTGACTCAGCGCGATGTGTTCTCTGCATTGTGCTTCTCTGGCGCTGAAAATGCGATTCCGCAAGTCTCAGCGCTCTACGAGCAAGGGAAAGCGGTTTTTCGACAAACGCATGTGTGCAGCTGAAAGGTGCAGTTTTCTTTGACTTTTTTCACATGTTTGGGGTCGACTATGATATTAAAAGTGCTTGATTACTTTAAAATGCAAAAATTCATAAGAAACAAAGGAAAGTCATCAAAAATATGAATTTTCATATGAAGTATGATTTTTTTCATCAAAGCTCAAAAATTCATAAGAAACAAAGGAAAGTCATCAAAAATATGAATTTTCATATGAAATATGATTTTTTTCATCAAAGTTCAAAAAATCATAAGAAACATGGAAAAAGTGATTATCCTTGAAAATTCACTTAACAAAGTCAACTTTCATCATTTTTCATCGAACTGGCTCGTTTCAGCCTCAGCGCGGTGTGCTCTCTGCATTGTGCTTCTCTGGCGCTGAAAATGCGATTCCGCAAGTCTCAGCGCTCTACGAGCAAGGGAAAGCGGTTTTTCAGACAAACGCATGTGTGCAGCTGAATGGGGCAGTTTTCTTTGACATTTTTCACATGTTTGGGGTCGACTATGACATGAAAAGTGCTTGTTTACTTTAAAATGCAAAAATTCATAAGAAACAAAGGAAAGTCATGAAAAATATGAATTTTCATATGAAATATGATTTTTTTCATCAAAGTTCAAAAAATCATAAGAAACATGGAAAAAGTGATTATCCTTGAAAATTCACTTAACAAAGTCAACTTTCATCATTTTTCATCGAACTGGCTCGTTTCCTGACTCAGCGCAGTGTGCTCTCTGCATTGTGCTTCTCTGGCGCTGAAAATGCGATTCCGCAAGTCTCAGCGCTCTACGAGCAAGGGAAAGCGGTTTTTCAGACAAACGCATGTGTGCAGCTGAATGGGGCAGTTTTCTTTGACATTTTTCACATGTTTGGGGTCGACTATGACATGAAAAGTGCTTGTTTACTTTAAAATGCAAAAATTCATAAGAAACAAAGGAAAGTCATCAAAAATATGAATTTTCATATGAAATATGATTTTTTTCATCAAAGTTCAAAAAATCATAAGAAACATGGAAAAAGTGATTATCCTTGAAAATTCACTTAACAAAGTCAACTTTCATCATTTTTCATCGATCTGGCTCGTTTCAGCCTCAGCGCGGTGTGCTCTCTTCATTGTGCTTCTCTGGCGCTGAAAATGCGATTCCGCAAGTCTCAGCGCTCTACGAGCAAGGGAAAGCGGTTTTTCAGACAAACGCATGTGTGCACCTGAAAGGGGCAGTTTTCTTTGACTTTTTTCACATGTTTGGGGTCGACTATGACATGAAAAGTGCTTGTTTACTTTAAAATGCAAAAATTCATAAGAAACAAAGGAAAGTCATCAAAAATATGAATTTTCATATGAAGTATGATTTTTTTCATCAAAGCTCAAAAATTCATAAGAAATATGGAAAAAGTGATTATCCTTGAAAATTCACTTAACAAAGTCAACTTTCATCATTTTTCATCGATCTGGCTCGTTTCCTGACTCAGCGCGGTTTGCTCTCTGCATTGTGCTTCTCTGGCGCTGAAAATGCGATTCCGCAAGTCTCAGCGCTCTACAAGCAAGGGAAAGCGGTTTTTCAGACAAACGCATGTGTGCAGCTGAAAGGGGCAGGTTTCTTTGACTTTTTTCACATGTTTGGGGTCGACTATGATATTAAAAGTGCTTGATTACTTTAAAATGCAAAAATTCATAAGAAACAAAGGAAAGTCATCAAAAATATGAATTTTCATATGAAGTATGATTTTTTTCATCAAAGCTCAAAAATTCATAAGAAATATGGAAAAAGTGATTATCCTTGAAAATTCACTTAACAAAGTCAACTTTCATCATTTTTCATCGCTCTGGCTCGTTTCCTGACTCAGCGCGGTGTGCTCTCTGCATTGTGCTTCTCTGGCGCTGAAAATGCGATTCCGCAAGTCTCAGCGCTCTACGAGCAAGGGAAAGCGGTTTTTCAGACAAACGCATGTGTGCAGCTGAATGGGGCATTTTTCTTTGACTTTTTTCACATGTTTGGGGTCGACTATGACATGAAAAGTGCTTGTTTACTTTAAAATGCAAAAATTCATAAGAAACAAAGGAAAGTCATGAAAAATATGAATTTTCATATGAAATATGATTTTTTTCATCAAAGTTCAAAAAATCATAAGAAACATGGAAAAAGTGATTATCCTTGAAAATTCACTTAACAAAGTCAACTTTCATCATTTTTCATCGCTCTGGCTCGTTTCCTGACTCAGCGCGGTGTGCTCTCTGCATTGTGCTTCTCTGGCGCTGAAAATGCGATTCCGCAAGTCTCAAGGCTCTACGAGCAAGGGAAAGCGGTTTTTCAGACAAACGCATGTGTGCAGCTGAATGGGGCAGTTTTCTTTGACATTTTTCACATGTTTGGGGTCGACTATGACATGAAAAGTGCTTGTTTACTTTAAAATGCAAAAATTCATAAGAAACAAAGGAAAGTCATCAAAAATATGAATTTTCATATGAAATATGATTTTTTTCATCAAAGTTCAAAAAATCATAAGTAATATAGAAAAAGTGATTATCCTTGAAAATTCACTTAACAAATTCAACTTTCATCATTTTTCATCGAACTGGCTCGTTTCAGCCTCAGCGCGGTGTGCTCTCTGCATTGTGCTTCTCTGGCGCTGAAAATGCGTTTCCGCAAGTCTCAGCGCTCTACGAGCAAGGGAAAGCGGTTTTTCAGACAAACGCATGTGTGCAGCTGAAAGGGGCAGTTTTCTTTGACTTTTTTCACATGTTTGGGGTCGACTATGACATGAAAAGTGCTTGTTTACTTTAAAATGCAAAAATTCATAAGAAACAAAGGAAAGTCATCAAAAATATGAATTTTCATATGAAATATGATTTTTTTCATCAAAGTTCAAAAAATCATAAGAAACATGGAAAAAGTGATTATCCTTGAAAATTCACTTAACAAAGTCAACTTTCATCATTTTTCATCGATCTGGCTCGTTTCCTGACTCAGCGCGATGTGCTCTCTGCATTGTGCTTCTCTGGCGCTGAAAATGCGATTCCGCAAGTCTCAGCGCTCTACGAGCAAGGGAAAGCGGTTTTTCAGACAAACGCATGTGTGCAGCTGAAAGGGGCAATTTTCTTTGACTTTTTTCACATGTTTGGGGTCGACTATGATATTAAAAGTGCTTGATTACTTTAAAATGAAAAATTCATAAGAAACAAAGGAAAGTCATCAAAAATATGAATTTTCATATGAAGTATGATTTTTTTTCATCAAAGCTCAAAAATTCATAAGAAACAAAGGAAAGTCATGAAAAATATGAATTTTCATATGAAATATGATTTTTTTCATCAAAGTTCAAAAAATCATAAGAAACATGGAAAAAGTGATTATCCTTGAAAATTCACTTAACAAAGTCAACTTTCATCATTTTTCATCGCTCTGGCTCGTTTCCTGACTCAGCGCGGTGTGCTCTCTGCATTGTGCTTCTCTGGCGCTGAAAATGCGATTCCGCAAGTCTCAGCGCTCTACGAGCAAGGGAAAGCGGTTTTTCAGACAAACGCATGTGTGCAGCTGAATGGGGCAGTTTTCTTTGACTTTTCTCACATGTTTGGGGTCGACTATGACATGAAAAGTGCTTGTTTACTTTAAAATGCAAAAATTCATAAGAAACAAAGGAAAGTCATCAAAAACATGAATTTTCATATGAAGTATGATTTTTTTCATCAAAGCTCAAAAATTCATAAGAAACAAAGGAAAGTCATGAAAAATATGAATTTTCATATGAAATATGATTTTTTTCATCAAAGTTCAAAAAATCATAAGAAACATGGAAAAAGTGATTATCCTTGAAAATTCACTTAACAAAGTCAACTTTCATCATTTTTCATCGCTCTGGCTCGTTTCCTGACTCAGCGCGGTGTGCTCTCTGCATTGTGCTTCTCTGGCGCTGAAAATGCGATTCCGCAAGTCTCAAGGCTCTACGAGCAAGGGAAAGCGGTTTTTCAGACAAACGCATGTGTGCAGCTGAATGGGGCAGTTTTCTTTGACATTTTTCACATGTTTGGGGTCGACTATGACATGAAAAGTGCTTGTTTACTTTAAAATGCAAAAATTCATAAGAAACAAAGGAAAGTCATGAAAAATATGAATTTTCATATGAAATATGATTTTTTTCATCAAAGTTCAAAAAATCATAAGAAACATGGAAAAAGTGATTATCCTTGAAAATTCACTTAACAATGTCAACTTTCATCATTTTTCATCGAACTGGCTCGTTTCCTGACTCAGCGCGGTTTGCTCTCTGCATTGTGCTTCTCTGGCGCTGAAAATGCGATTCCGCAAGTCTCAGCGCTCTACGAGCAAGGGAAAGCGGTTTTTCAGACAAACGCATGTGTGCAGCTGAATGGGGCAGTTTTCTTTGACATTTTTCACATGTTTGGGGTCGACTATGACATGAAAAGTGCTTGTTTACTTTAAAATGCAAAAATTCATAAGAAACAAAGGAAAGTCATCAAAAATATGAATTTTCATATGAAATATGATTTTTTTCATCAAAGTTCAAAAAATCATAAGAAACATGGAAAAAGTGATTATCCTTGAAAATTCACTTAACAAAGTCAACTTTCATCATTTTTCATCGATCTGGCTCGTTTCAGCCTCAGCGCGGTGTGCTCTCTGCATTCTGCTTCTCTGGCGCTGAAAATGCGTTTCCGCAAGTCTCAGCGCTCTACGAGCAAGGGAAAGCGGTTTTTCAGACAAACGCATGTGTGCAGCTGAATGGGGCAGTTTTCTTTGACTTTTCTCACATGTTTGGGGTCGACTATGACATGAAAAGTGCTTGTTTACTTTAAAATGCAAAAATTCATAAGAAACAAAGGAAAGTCATCAAAAATATGAATTTTCATATGAAATATGATTTTTTTCATCAAAGTTCAAAAAATCATAAGAAACATGGAAAAAGTGATTATCCTTGAAAATTCACTTAACAAAGTCAACTTTCATCATTTTTCATCGATCTGGCTCGTTTCCTGACTCAGCGCGGTTTGCTCTCTGCATTGTGCTTCTCTGGCGCTGAAAATGCGATTCCGCAAGTCTCAGCGCTCTACGAGCAAGGGAAAGCGGTTTTTCAGACAAACGCATGTGTGCAGCTGAAAGGGGCAGTTTTCTTTGACTTTTTTCACATGTTTGGGGTCGACTATGATATTAAAAGTGCTTGATTACTTTAAAATGCAAAAATTCATAAGAAACAAAGGAAAGTCATCAAAAATATGAATTTTCATATGAAATATGATTTTTTTCATCAAAGTTCAAAAAATCATAAGAAACATGGAAAAAGTGATTATCCTTGAAAATTCACTTAACAAAGTCAACTTTCATCATTTTTCATCGCTCTGGCTCGTTTCCTGACTCAGCGCTGTGTTCTCTTTTCATTGTGCTTCTCTGGCGCTGAAAATGCGATTCCGCAAGTCTCAGCGCTCTACGAGCAAGGGAAAGCGGTTTTTCAGACAAACGGATGTGTGCAGCTGAAAGGGGCAATTTTCTTTGACTTTTTTCACATGTTTGGGGTCGACTATGATATTAAAAGTGCTTGATTACTTTAAAATGAAAAATTCATAAGAAACAAAGGAAAGTCATGAAAAATATGAATATTCATATGAAATATGATTTTTTTCATCAAAGTTCAAAAAATCATAAGAAACGTGGAAAAAGTGATTATCCTTGAAAATTCACTTAACAAAGTCAACTTTCATCATTTTTCATCGCTCTGGCTCGTTTCCTGACTCAGCGCGGTGTGCTCTCTGCATTGTGCTTCTCTGGCGCTGAAAATGCGATTCCGCAAGTCTCAAGGCTCTACGAGCAAGGGAAAGCGGTTTTTCAGACAAACGCATGTGTGCAGCTGAATGGGGCAGTTTTCTTTGACATTTTTCACATGTTTGGGGTCGACTATGACATGAAAAGTGCTTGTTTACTTTAAAATGCAAAAATTCATAAGAAACAAAGGAAAGTCATCAAAAATATGAATTTTCATATGAAGTATGATTTTTTTCATCAAAGCTCAAAAATTCATAAGAAACAAAGGAAAGTCATCAAAAATATGAATTTTCATATGAAATATGATTTTTTTCATCAAAGTTCAAAAAATCATAAGTAATATAGAAAAAGTGATGATCCTTGAAAATTCACTTAACAAAGTCAACTTTCATCATTTTTCATCGAACTGGCTCGATTCAGCCTCAGCGCGGTGTGCTCTCTGCATTGTGCTTCTCTGGCGCTGAAAATGCGTTTCCGCAAGTCTCAGCGCTCTACGAGTAAGGGAAAGCGGTTTTTCAGACAAACGCATGTGTGCAGCTGAAAGGGGCAGTTTTCTTTGACTTTTTTCACATGTTTGGGGTCGACTATGACATGAAAAGTGCTTGTTTACTTTAAAATGCAAAAATTCATAAGAAACAAAGGAAAGTCATCAAAAATATGAATTTTCATATGAAATATGATTTTTTTCATCAAAGTTCAAAAAATCATAAGAAACATGGAAAAAGTGATTATCCTTGAAAATTCACTTAACAAAGTCAACTTTCATCATTTTTCATCGATCTGGCTCGTTTCCTGACTCAGCGCGATGTGCTCTCTGCATTGTGCTTCTCTGGCGCTGAAAATGCGATTCCGCAAGTCTCAGCGCTCTACGAGCAAGGGAAAGCGGTTTTTCAGACAAACGGATGTGTGCAGCTGAAAGGGGCAATTTTCTTTGACTTTTTTCACATGTTTGGGGTCGACTATGATATTAAAAGTGCTTGATTACTTTAAAATGAAAAATTCATAAGAAACAAAGGAAAGTCATGAAAAATATGAATTTTCATATGAAATATGATTTTTTTCATCAAAGTTCAAAAAATCATAAGAAACATGGAAAAAGTGATTATCCTTGAAAATTCACTTAACAAAGTCAACTTTCATCATTTTTCATCGCTCTGGCTCGTTTCCTGACTCAGCGCGGTGTGCTCTCTGCATTGTGCTTCTCTGGCGCTGAAAATGCGATTCCGCAAGTCTCAAGGCTCTACGAGCAAGGGAAAGCGGTTAATCAAAGAAACGCATGTGTGCAGCTGAATGGGGCAGTTTTCTTTGACATTTATCACATGTTTGGGGTCGACTATGACATGAAAAGTGCTTGTTTACTTTAAAATGCAAAAATTCATAAGAAACAAAGGAAAGTCATCAAAAATATGAATTTTCATATGAAGTATGATTTTTTTCATCAAAGCTCAAAAATTCATAAGAAACAAAGGAAAGTCATCAAAAATATGAATTTTCATATGAAATATGATTTTTTTCATCAAAGTTCAAAAAATCATAAGAAACATGGAAAAAGTGATTATCCTTGAAAATTCACTTAACAAAGTCAACTTTCATCATTTTTCATCGATCTGGCTCGTTTCCTGACTCAGCGCGGTGTGCTCTCTGCATTGTGCTTCTCTGGCGCTGAAAATGCGATTCCGCAAGTCTCAAGGCTCTACGAGCAAGGGAAAGCGGTTTTTCAGACAAACGCATGTGTGCAGCTGAATGGGGCAGTTTTCTTTGACATTTTTCACATGTTTGGGGTCGACTATGACATGAAAAGTGCTTGTTTACTTTAAAATGCAAAAATTCATAAGAAACAAAGGAAAGTCATGAAAAATATGAATTTTCATATGAAATATGATTTTTTTCATCAAAGCTCAAAAAATCATAAGAAACGTGGAAAAAGTGATTATCCTTGAAAATTCACTTAACAAAGTCAACTTTCATCATTTTTCATCGCTCTGGCTCGTTTCCTGACTCAGCGCGGTGTGCTCTTTTCATTGTGCTTCTCTGGCGCTGAAAATGCGATTCCGCAAGTCTCAGCGCTCTACGAGCAAGGGAAAGCGGTTTTTCAGACAAACGGATGTGTGCAGCTGAAAGGGGCAATTTTCTTTGACTTTTCTCACATGTTTGGGGTCGACTATGATATTAAAAGTGCTTGATTACTTTAAAATGAAAAATTCATAAGAAACAAAGGAAAGTCATGAAAAATATGAATTTTCATATGAAATATGATTTTTTTCATCAAAGTTCAAAAAATCATAAGAAACGTGGAAAAAGTGATTATCCTTGAAAATTCACTTAACAAAGTCAACTTTCATCATTTTTCATCGCTCTGGCTCGTTTCCTGACTCAGCGCGGTGTGCTCTCTGCATTGTGCTTCTCTGGCGCTGAAAATGCGATTCCGCAAGTCTCAAGGCTCTACGAGCAAGGGAAAGCGGTTTTTCAGACAAACGCATGTGTGCAGCTGAATGGGGCAGTTTTCTTTGACATTTTTCACATGTTTGGGGTCGACTATGACATGAAAAGTGCTTGTTTACTTTAAAATGCAAAAATTCATAAGAAACAAAGGAAAGTCATCAAAAATATGAATTTTCATATGAAGTATGATTTTTTTCATCAAAGCTCAAAAATTCATAAGAAACAAAGGAAAGTCATCAAAAATATGAATTTTCATATGAAATATGATTTTTTTCATCAAAGTTCAAAAAATCATAAGTAATATAGAAAAAGTGATTATCCTTGAAAATTCACTTAACAAATTCAACTTTCATCATTTTTCATCGTACTGGCTCGTTTCAGCCTCAGCGCGGTGTGCTCTCTGCATTGTGCTTCTCTGGCGCTGAAAATGCGTTTCCGCAAGTCTCAGCGCTCTACGAGCAAGGGAAAGCGGTTTTTCAGACAAACGCATGTGTGCAGCTGAAAGGGGCAGTTTTCTTTGACTTTTTTCACATGTTTGGGGTCGACTATGACATGAAAAGTGCTTGTTTACTTTAAAATGCAAAAATTCATAAGAAACAAAGAAAAGTCATCAAAAATATGAATTTTCATATGAAATATGATTTTTTTCATCAAAGTTCAAAAAATCATAAAAAACATGGAAAAAATGATTATCCTTGAAAATTCACTTAACAAAGTCAACTTTCATCATTTTTCATCGATCTGGCTCGTTTCCTGACTCAGCGCGATGTGCTCTCTGCATTGTGCTTCTCTGGCGCTGAAAATGCGATTCCGCAGGTCTCAGCGCTCTACGAGCAAGGGAAAGCGGTTTTTCAGACAAACGGATGTGTGCAGCTGAAAGGGGCAATTTTCTTTGACTTTTTTCACATGTTTGGGGTCGACTATGATATTAAAAGTGCTTGATTACTTTAAAATGCAAAAATTCATAAGAAACAAAGGAAAGTCATCAAAAATATGAATTTTCATATGAAGTATGATTTTTTTTCATCAAAGCTCAAAAATTCATAAGAAACAAAGGAAAGTCATGAAAAATATGAATTTTCATATGAAATATGATTTTTTTCATCAAAGTTCAAAAAATCATAAGAAACATGGAAAAAGTGATTATCCTTGAAAATTCACTTAACAAAGTCAACTTTCATCATTTTTCATCGCTCTGGCTCGTTTCCTGACTCAGCGCGGTGTGCTCTCTGCATTGTGCTTCTCTGGCGCTGAAAATGCGATTCCGCAAGTCTCAGCGCTCTACGAGCAAGGGAAAGCGGTTTTTCAGACAAACGCATGTGTGCAGCTGAATGGGGCAGTTTTCTTTGACATTTTTCACATGTTTGGGGTCGACTATGATATTAAAAGTGCTTGTTTACTTTAAAATGCAAAAATTCATAAGAAACAAAGGAAAGTCATCAAAAACATGAATTTTCATATGAAGTATGATTTTTTTCATCAAAGCTCAAAAATTCATAAGAAACAAAGGAAAGTCATGAAAAATATGAATTTTCATATGAAATATGATTTTTTTCATCAAAGTTCAAAAAATCATAAGAAACATGGAAAAAGTGATTATCCTTGAAAATTCACTTAACAAAGTCAACTTTCATCATTTTTCATCGCTCTGGCTCGTTTCCTGACTCAGCGCGGTGTGCTCTCTGCATTGTGCTTCTCTGGCGCTGAAAATGCGATTCCGCAAGTCTCAAGGCTCTACGAGCAAGGGAAAGCGGTTTTTCAGACAAACGCATGTGTGCAGCTGAATGGGGCAGTTTTCTTTGACTTTTCTCACATGTTTGGGGTCGACTATGACATGAAAAGTGCTTGTTTACTTTGAAATGCAAAAATTCATAAGAAACAAAGGAAAGTCATCAAAAATATGAATTTTCATATGAAGTATTATTTTTTTCATCAAAGCTCAAAAAATCATAAGAAACATGGAAAAGGTGATTATCCTTGAAAATTCACTTAACAAAGTCAACTTTCTTCATTTTTCATCGATCTGGCTCGTTTCCTGACTCAGCGCGGTGTGCTCTCTGCATTGTGCTTCTCTGGCGCTGAAAATGCGATTCCGCAAGTCTCAAGGCTCCACGAGCAAGGGAAAGCGGTTAATCAAAGAAACGCATGTGTGCAGCTGAATGGGGCAGTTTTCTTTGACATTTATCACATGTTTGGGGTCGACTATGACATGAAAAGTGCTTGTTTACTTTATAATGCAACAATTCATAAGAAACAAAGGAAAGTCATCAAAAATATGAATTTTCATATGAAATATGATTTTTTTCATCAAAGTTCAAAAAATCATAAGAAACATGGAAAAGGTGATTATCCTTGAAAATTCACTTAACAAAGTCAACTTTCATCATTTTTCATCTCTCTGGCTCGTTTCCTGACTCAGCGCGGTGTGCTCTCTGCATTGTGCTTCTCTGGCGCTGAAAATGCGATTCCGCAAGTCTCAAGGCTCTACGAGCAAGGGAAAGCGGTTTTTCAGACAAACGCATGTGTGCAGCTGAATGGGGCAGTTTTCTTTGACATTTTTCACATGTTTGGGGTCGACTATGACATGAAAAGTGCTTGTTTACTTTAAAATGCAAAAATTCATAAGAAACAAAGGAAAGTCATCAAAAATATGAATTTTCATATGAAATATGATTTTTTTCATCAAAGTTCAAAAAATCATAAGAAACATGGAAAAAGTGATTATCCTTGAAAATTCACTTAACAAAGTCAACTTTCATCATTTTTCATCGCTCTGGCTCGTTTCCTGACTCAGCGCGGTGTGCTCTCTGCATTGTGCTTCTAAGGCGCTGAAAATGCGATTCCGCAAGTCTCAAGGCTCTACGAGCAAGGGAAAGCGGTTTTTCAGACAAACGCATGTGTGCAGCTGAATGGGGCAGTTTTCTTTGACTTTTTTTCACATGTTTGGGGTCGGCTATGATATGAAAGTGCTTGTTTACTTTAAAATGCAAAAATTCATAAGAAACAAAGGAAAGTCATGAAAAATATGAATTTTCATATGAAATCTGATTTTTTTCAACAAAGTTCAAAAAAATCATAAGAAACATGGAAAAAGTGATTATCCTTGAAAATTCACTTAACAATGTCAACTTTCATCATTTTTCATCGAACTGGCTCGTTTCCTGACTCAGCGCGGTTTGCTCTCTGCATTGTGCTTCTCTGGCGCTGAAAATGCGATTCCGCAAGTCTCAGCGCTCTACGAGCAAGGGAAAGCGGTTTTTCAGACAAACGCATGTGTGCAGCTGAATGGGGCAGTTTTCTTTGACATTTTTCACATGTTTGGGGTCGACTATGACATGAAAAGTGCTTGTTTACTTTAAAATGCAAAAATTCATAAGAAACAAAGGAAAGTCATCAAAAATATGAATTTTCATATGAAATATGATTTTTTTCATCAAAGTTCAAAAAATCATAAGAAACATGGAAAAAGTGATTATCCTTGAAAATTCACTTAACAAAGTCAACTTTCATCATTTTTCATCGATCTGGCTCGTTTCCTGACTCAGCGCGGTGTGCTCTCTGCATTGTGCTTCTCTGGCGCTGAAAATGCGATTCCGCAAGTCTCAGCGCTCTACGAGCAAGGGAAAGCGGTTTTTCAGACAAACGCATGTGTGCAGCTGAATGGGGCAGTTTTCTTTGACATTTTTCACATGTTTGGGGTCGACTATGATATGAAAAGTGCTTGTTTACTTTAAAATGCAAAAATTCATAAGAAACAAAGGAAAGTCATGAAAAATATGAATTTTCATATGAAATCTGATTTTTTTCAACAAAGTTCAAAAAAATCATAAGAAACATGGAAAAAGTGATTATCCTTGAAAATTCACTTAACAATGTCAACTTTCATCATTTTTCATCGAACTGGCTCGTTTCCTGACTCAGCGCGGTTTGCTCTCTGCATTGTGCTTCTCTGGCGCTGAAAATGCGATTCCGCAAGTCTCAGCGCTCTACGAGCAAGGGAAAGCGGTTTTTCAGACAAACGCATGTGTGCAGCTGAATGGGGCAGTTTTCTTTGACTTTTCTCACATGTTTGGGGTCGACTATGACATGAAAAGTGCTTGTTTACTTTAAAATGCAAAAATTCATAAGAAACAAAGGAAAGTCATGAAAAATATGAATTTTCATATGAAATATGATTTTTTTCATCAAAGTTCAAAAAATCATAAGAAACATGGAAAAAGTGATTATCCTTGAAAATTCACTTAACAATGTCAACTTTCATCATTTTTCATCGAACTGGCTCGTTTCCTGACTCAGCGCGGTTTGCTCTCTGCATTGTGCTTCTCTGGCGCTGAAAATGCGATTCCGCAAGTCTCAGCGCTCTACGAGCAAGGGAAAGCGGTTTTTCAGACAAACGCATGTGTGCAGCTGAAAGAGTCAGTTTTCTTTGTCTTTTTTCACATGTTTGGGGTCGACTATGATATTAAAAGTGCTTGATTACTTTAAAATGCAAAAATTCATAAGAAACAAAGGAAAGTCATCAAAAATATGAATTTTCATATGAAATATGATTTTTTTCATCAAAGTTCAAAAAATCATAAGAAACATGGAAAAAGTGATTATCCTTGAAAATTCACTTAACAAAGTCAACTTTCATCATTTTTCATCGATCTGGCTCGTTTCCTGACTCAGCGCGATGTGCTCTCTGCATTGTGCTTCTCTGGCGCTGAAAATGCGATTCCGCAAGTCTCAGCGCTCTACGAGCAAGGGAAAGCGGTTTTTCAGACAAACGCATGTGTGCAGCTGAAAGGGGCAGGTTTCTTTGTCTTTTTTCACATGTTTGGGGTCGACTATGATATTAAAAGTGCTTGATTACTTTAAAATGCAAAAATTCATAAGAAACAAAGGAAAGTCATCAAAAATATGAATTTTCATATGAAGTATGATTTTTTTTCATCAAAGCTCAAAAATTCATAAGAAACAAAGGAAAGTCATGAAAAATATGAATTTTCATATGAAATATGATTTTTTTCATCAAAGTTCAAAAAATCATAAGAAACATGGAAAAAGTGATTATCCTTGAAAATTCACTTAACAAAGTCAACTTTCATCATTTTTCATCGAACTGGCTCGTTTCCTGACTCAGCGCAGTGTGCTCTCTGCATTGTGCTTCTCTGGCGCTGAAAATGCGATTCCGCAAGTCTCAGCGCTCTACGAGCAAGGGAAAGCGGTTTTTCAGACAAACGCATGTGTGCAGCTGAAAGGGGCAGTTTTCTTTGACTTTTTTCACATGTTTAGGGTCGACTATGACATGAAAAGTGCTTGTTTACGTTAAAATGCAAAAATTCATAAGAAACAAAGGAAAGTCATCAAAAATATGAATTTTCATATGAAATATGATTTTTTTCATCAAAGTTCAAAAAATCATAAGAAATATGGAAAAAGTGATTATCCTTGAAAATTCACTTAACAAAGTCAACTTTCATCATTTTTCATCGATCTGGCTCGTTTCCTGACTCAGCGCGGTTTGCTCTCTGCATTGTGCTTCTCTGGCGCTGAAAATGCGATTCCGCAAGTCTCAGCGCTCTACGAGCAAGGGAAAGCGGTTTTTCAGACAAACGCATGTGTGCAGCTGAAAGGGGCAATTTTCTTTGACTTTTTTCACATGTTTGGGGTCGACTATGATATTAAAAGTGCTTGATTACTTTAAAATGAAAAATTCATAAGAAACAAAGGAAAGTCATCAAAAATATGAATTTTCATATGAAGTATGATTTTTTTCATCAAAGCTCAAAAATTCATAAGAAACAAAGGAAAGTCATGAAAAATATGAATTTTCATATGAAATATGATTTTTTTCATCAAAGTTCAAAAAATCATAAGAAACATGGAAAAAGTGATTATCCTTGAAAATTCACTTAACAAAGTCAACTTTCATCATTTTTCATCGCTCTGGCTCGTTTCCTGACTCAGCGCGGTGTGCTCTCTGCATTGTGCTTCTCTGGCGCTGAAAATGCGATTCCGCAAGTCTCAGCGCTCTACGAGCAAGGGAAAGCGGTTTTTCAGACAAACGCATGTGTGCAGCTGAAAGGGGCAATTTTCTTTGACTTTTTTCACATGTTTGTGGTCGACTATGATATTAAAAGTGCTTGTTTACTTTAAAATGCAAAAATTCATAAGAAACAAAGGAAAGTCATGAAAAATATGAATTTTCATATGAAATATGATTTTTTTCATCAAAGTTCAAAAAATCATAAGAAACGTGGAAAAAGTGATTATCCTTGAAAATTCACTTAACAAAGTCAACTTTCATCATTTTTCATCGCTCTGGCTCGTTTCCTGACTCAGCGCGGTGTGCTCTCTGCATTGTGCTTCTCTGGCGCTGAAAATGCGATTCCGCAAGTCTCAAGGCTCTACGAGCAAGGGAAAGCGGTTTTTCAGACAAACGCATGTGTGCAGCTGAATGGGGCAGTTTTCTTTGACATTTTTCACATGTTTGGGGTCGACTATGACATGAAAAGTGCTTGTTTACTTTAAAATGCAAAAATTCATAAGAAACAAAGGAAAGTCATCAAAAATATGAATTTTCATATGAAGTATGATTTTTTTCATCAAAGCTCAAAAATTCATAAGAAACAAAGGAAAGTCATCAAAAATATGAATTTTCATATGAAATATGATTTTTTTCATCAAAGTTCAAAAAATCATAAGTAATATAGAAAAAGTGATTATCCTTGAAAATTCACTTAACAAATTCAACTTTCATCATTTTTCATCGAACTGGCTCGTTTCAGCCTCAGCGCGGTGTGCTCTCTGCATTGTGCTTCTCTGGCGCTGAAAATGCGTTTCCGCAAGTCTCAGCGCTCTACGAGCAAGGGAAAGCGGTTTTTCAGACAAACGCATGTGTGCAGCTGAAAGGGGCAGTTTTCTTTGACTTTTTTCACATGTTTGGGGTCGACTATGACATGAAAAGTGCTTGTTTACTTTAAAATGCAAAAATTCATAAGAAACAAAGAAAAGTCATCAAAAATATGAATTTTCATATGAAATATGATTTTTTTCATCAAAGTTCAAAAAATCATAAAAAACATGGAAAAAATGATTATCCTTGAAAATTCACTTAACAAAGTCAACTTTCATCATTTTTCATCGATCTGGCTCGTTTCCTGACTCAGCGCGATGTGCTCTCTGCATTGTGCTTCTCTGGCGCTGAAATGCGATTCCGCAGGTCTCAGCGCTCTACGAGCAAGGGAAAGCGGTTTTTCAGACAAACGGATGTGTGCAGCTGAAAGGGGCAATTTTCTTTGACTTTTTTCACATGTTTGGGGTCGACTATGATATTAAAAGTGCTTGATTACTTTAAAATGAAAAATTCATAAGAAACAAAGGAAAGTCATCAAAAATATGAATTTTCATATGAAGTATGATTTTTTTTTCATCAAAGCTCAAAAATTCATAAGAAACAAAGGAAAGTCATGAAAAATATGAATTTTCATATGAAATATGATTTTTTTCATCAAAGTTCAAAAAATCATAAGAAACGTGGAAAAAGTGATTATCCTTGAAAATTCACTTAACAAAGTCAACTTTCATCATTTTTCATCGCTCTGGCTCGTTTCCTGACTCAGCGCGGTGTGCTCTCTGCATTGTGCTTCTCTGGCGCTGAAAATGCGATTCCGCAAGTCTCAAGGCTCTACGAGCAAGGGAAAGCGGTTTTTCAGACAAACGCATGTGTGCAGCTGAATGGGGCAGTTTTCTTTGACATTTTTCACATGTTTGGGGTCGACTATGACATGAAAAGTGCTTGTTTACTTTAAAATGCAAAAATTCATAAGAAACAAAGGAAAGTCATCAAAAATATGAATTTTCATATGAAGTATGATTTTTTTCATCAAAGCTCAAAAATTCATAAGAAACAAAGGAAAGTCATCAAAAATATGAATTTTCATATGAAATATGATTTTTTTCATCAAAGTTCAAAAAATCATAAGAAACATGGAAAAAGTGATTATCCTTGAAAATTCACTTAACAAAGTCAACTTTCATCATTTTTCATCGATCTGGCTCGTTTCCTGACTCAGCGCGATGTGCTCTCTGCATTGTGCTTCTCTGGCGCTGAAAATGCGATTCCGCAAGTCTCAGCGCTCTACGAGCAAGGGAAAGCGGTTTTTCAGACAAACGCATGTGTGCAGCTGAAAGGGGCAGTTTTCTTTGACTTTTTTCACATGTTTGGGGTCGACTATGACATGAAAAGTGCTTGTTTACTTTAAAATGCAAAAATTCATAAGAAACAAAGGAAAGTCATCAAAAATATGAATTTTCATATGAAATATGATTTTTTTCATCAAAGTTCAAAAAATCATAAGAAACATGGAAAAAGTGATTATCCTTGAAAATTCACTTAACAAAGTCAACTTTCATCATTTTTCATCGATCTGGCTCGTTTCCTGACTCAGCGCGGTGTGCTCTCTGCATTGTGCTTCTCTGGCGCTGAAAATGCGATTCCGCAAGTCTCAAGGCTCTACGAGCAAGGGAAAGCGGTTTTTCAGACAAACGCATGTGTGCAGCTGAATGGGGCAGTTTTCTTTGACATTTTTTTCACATGTTTGGGGTCGACTATGACATGAAAAGTGCTTGTTTACTTTAAAATGCAAAAATTCATAAGAAACAAAGGAAAGTCATGAAAAATATGAATTTTCATATGAAATATGATTTTTTTCATCAAAGTTCAAAAAATCATAAGAAACATGGAAAAAGTGATTATCCTTGAAAATTCACTTAACAAAGTCAACTTTCATCATTTTTCATCGCTCTGGCTCGTTTCCTGACTCAGCGCGGTGTGCTCTCTGCATTGTGCTTCTCTGGCGCTGAAAATGCGATTCCGCAAGTCTCAGCGCTCTACGAGCAAGGGAAAGCGGTTTTTCAGACAAACGCATGTGTGCAGCTGAATGGGGCAGTTTTCTTTGACATTTTTCACATGTTTGGGGTCGACTATGACATGAAAAGTGCTTGTTTACTTTAAAATGCAAAAATTCATAAGAAACAAAGGAAAGTCATCAAAAATATGAATTTTCATATGAAATATGATTTTTTTCATCAAAGTTCAGAAAATCATAAGTAATGTAGAAAAAGTGATTATCCTTGAAAATTCACTTAACAAAGTCAACTTTCATCATTTTTCATCGAACTGGCTCGTTTCAGCCTCAGCGCGGTGTGCTCTCTGCATTGTGCTTCTCTGGCGCTGAAAATGCGTTTCCGCAAGTCTCAGCGCTCTACGAGCAAGGGAAAGCGGTTTTTCAGACAAACGCATGTGTGCAGCTGAAAGGGGCAGTTTTCTTTGACTTTTTTCACATGTTTGGGGTCGACTATGACATGAAAAGTGCTTGTTTACTTTAAAATGCAAAAATTCATAAGAAACAAAGGAAAGTCATGAAAAATATGAATTTTCATATGAAATATGATTTTTTTCATCAAAGTTCAAAAAATCATAAGAAACATGGAAAAAGTGATTATCCTTGAAAATTCACTTAACAAAGTCAACTTTCATCATTTTTCATCGATCTGGCTCGTTTCCTGACTCAGCGCGATGTGCTCTCTGCATTGTGCTTCTCTGGCGCTGAAAATGCGATTCCGCAAGTCTCAAGGCTCTACGAGCAAGGGAAAGCGGTTTTTCAGACAAACGCATGTGTGCAGCTGAATGGGGCAGTTTTCTTTGACTTTTTTTCACATGTTTGGGGTCGACTATGACATGAAAAGTGCTTGTTTACTTTAAAATGCAAAAATTCATAAGAAACAAAGGAAAGTCATGAAAAATATGAATTTTCATATGAAATATGATTTTTTTCATCAAAGTTCAAAAAATCATAAGAAACATGGAAAAAGTGATTATCCTTGAAAATTCACTTAACAAAGTCAACTTTCATCATTTTTCATCGCTCTGGCTCGTTTCCTGACTCAGCGCGGTGTGCTCTCTGCATTGTGCTTCTCTGGCGCTGAAAATGCGATTCCGCAAGTCTCAAGGCTCTACGAGCAAGGGAAAGCGGTTTTTCAGACAAACGCATGTGTGCAGCTGAATGGGGCAGTTTTCTTTGACATTTTTCACATGTTTGGGGTCGACTATGACATGAAAAGTGCTTGTTTACTTTAAAATGCAAAAATTCATAAGAAACAAAGGAAAGTCATCAAAAATATGAATTTTCATATGAAGTATGATTTTTTTCATCAAAGTTCAGAAAATCATAAGTAATGTAGAAAAAGTGATTATCCTTGAAAATTCACTTAACAAAGTCAACTTTCATCATTTTTCATCGAACTGGCTCGTTTCAGCCTCAGCGCGGTGTGCTCTCTGCATTGTGCTTCTCTGGCGCTGAAAATGCGTTTCCGCAAATCTCAGCGCTCTACGAGCAAGGGAAAGCGGTTTTTCAGACAAACGCATGTGTGCAGCTGAATGGGGCAGTTTTCTTTGACATTTTTCACATGTTTGGGGTCGACTATGATATGAAAAGTGCTTGTTTACTTTAAAATGCAAAAATTCATAAGAAAGAAAGGAAAGTCATCAAAAATATGAATTTTCATATGAAATATGATTTTTTTCATCAAAGTTCAAAAAATCATAAGAAACATGGAAAAAGTGATTATCCTTGAAAATTCACTTAACAAAGTCAACTTTCATCATTTTTCATCGCTCTGGCTCGTTTCCTGACTCAGCGCGGTGTGCTCTCTGCATTGTGCTTCTAAGGCGCTGAAAATGCGATTCCGCAAGTCTCAAGGCTCTACGAGCAAGGGAAAGCGGTTTTTCAGACAAACGCATGTGTGCAGCTGAATGGGGCAGTTTTCTTTGACTTTTTTTCACATGTTTGGGGTCGACTATGATATGAAAGTGCTTGTTTACTTTAAAATGCAAAAATTCATAAGAAACAAAGGAAAGTCATGAAAAATATGAATTTTCATATGAAATATGATTTTTTTCATCAAAGTTCAAAAAATCATAAGAAACATGGAAAAAGTGATTATCCTTGAAAATTCACTTAACAAATTCAACTCTCATCATTTTTCATCGATCTGGCTCGTTTCCTGACTCAGCGCGGTGTGCTCTCTGCATTGTGCTTCTCTGTCGCTGAAAATGCGATTCCGCAAGTCTCAGCGCTCTACGAGCAAGGGAAAGCGGTTTTTCAGACAAACGCATGTGTGCAGCTGAAAGGGGCATTTTTCTTTGACTTTTTTCACATGTTTGGGGTCGACTATGACATGAAAAGTGCTTGTTTACTTTAAAATGCAAAAATTCATAAGAAACAAAGGAAAGTCATGAAAAATATGAATTTTCATATGAAATATGATTTTTTTCATCAAAGTTCAAAAAATCATAAGAAACATGGAAAAAGTGATTATCCTTGAAAATTCACTTAACAAAGTCAACTTTCATCATTTTTCATCGATCTGGCTCGTTTCAGCCTCAGCGCGGTGTGCTCTCTTCATTGTGCTTCTCTGGCGCTGAAAATGCGATTCCGCAAGTCTCAGCGCTCTACGAGCAAGGGAAAGCGGTTTTTCAGACAAACGCATGTGTGCACCTGAAAGGGGCAGTTTTCTTTGACTTTTTTCACATGTTTGGGGTCGACTATGATATTAAAAGTGCTTGATTACTTTAAAATGCAAAAATTCATAAGAAACAAAGGAAAGTCATCAAAAATATGAATTTTCATATGAAGTATGATTTTTTTTCATCAAAGCTCAAAAATTCATAAGAAATATGGAAAAAGGGATTATCCTTGAAAATTCGCTTAACAAAGTCAACTTTGATCATTTTTCATCGATCTGGCTCGTTTCCTGACTCAGCGCGGTTTGCTCTCTGCATTGTGCTTCTCTGGCGCTGAAAATGCGATTCCGCAAGTCTCAGCGCTCTACGAGCAAGGGAAAGCGGTTTTTCAGACAAACGCATGTGTGCAGCTGAAAGGGGCAGGTTTCTTTGTCTTTTTTCACATGTTTGGGGTCGACTATGATATTAAAAGTGCTTGATTACTTTAAAATGCAAAAATTCATAAGTAACAAAGGAAAGTCATCAAAAATATGAATTTTCATATGAAGTATGATTTTTTTTCATCAAAGCTCAAAAATTCATAAGAAACAATGGAAAGTCATGAAAAATATGAATTTTCATATGAAATATGATTTTTTTCATCAAAGTTCAAAAAATCATAAGAAACGTGGAAAAAGTGATTATCCTTGAAAATTCACTTAACAAAGTCAACTTTCATCATTTTTCATCGCTCTGGCTCGTTTCCTGACTCAGCGCGGTGTGCTCTCTGCATTGTGCTTCTCTGGCGCTGAAAATGCGATTCCGCAAGTCTCAGCGCTCTACGAGCAAGGGAAAGCGGTTTTTCAGACAAACGCATGTGTGCAGCTGAATGGGGCAGTTTTCTTTGACATTTTTCACATGTTTGGGGTCGACTATGACATGAAAAGTGCTTGTTTACTTTAAAATGCAAAAATTCATAAGAAACAAAGGAAAGTCATCAAAAATATGAATTTTCATATGAAATATGATTTTTTTCATCAAAGTTCAAAAAATCATAAGAAACATGGAAAAAGTGATTATCCTTGAAAATTCACTTAACAAAGTCAACTTTCATCATTTTTCATCGCTCTGGCTCGTTTCCTGACTCAGCGCGGTGTGCTCTCTGCATTGTGCTTCTCTGGCGCTGAAAATGCGATTCCGCAAGTCTCAAGGCTCTACGAGCAAGGGAAAGCGGTTTTTCAGACAAACGCATGTGTGCAGCTGAATGGGGCAGTTTTCTTTGACATTTTTCACATGTTTGGGGTCGACTATGACATGAAAAGTGCTTGTTTACTTTAAAATGCAAAAATTCATAAGAAACAAAGGAAAGTCATGAAAAATATGAATTTTCATATGAAATATGATTTTTTTCATCAAAGTTCAAAAAATCATAAGAAACATGGAAAAAGTGATTATCCTTGAAAATTCACTTAACAAAGTCAACTTTCATCATTTTTCATCGATCTGGCTCGTTTCCTCACTCAGCGCGATGTGCTCTCTGCATTGTGCTTCTCTGGCGCTGAAAATGCGATTCCGCAAGTCTCAGCGCTCTACGGGCAAGGGAAAGCGGTTTTTCAGACAAACGCATGTGTGCAGTTGAATGGGGCATTTTTCTTTGACTTTTTTCACATGTTTGGGGTCGACTATGACATGAAAAGTGCTTGTTTACTTTAAAATGCAAAAAATCATAAGAAACAAAGGAAAGTCATGAAAAATATGAATTTTCATATGAAATATGATTTTTTTCATCAAAGTTCAAAAAATCATAAGAAACATGGAAAAAGTGATTATCCTTGAAAATTCACTTAACAAAGTCAACTTTCATCATTTTTCATCGCTCTGGCTCGTTTCCTGACTCAGCGCGGTGTGCTCTCTGCATTGTGCTTCTCTGGCGCTGAAAATGCGATTCCGCAAGTCTCAAGGCTCTACGAGCAAGGGAAAGCGGTTAATCAAAGAAACGCATGTGTGCAGCTGAATGGGGCAGTTTTCTTTGACATTTATCACATGTTTGGGGTCGACTATGACATGAAAAGTGCTTGTTTACTTTAAAATGCAAAAATTCATAAGAAACAAAGGAAAGTCATGAAAAATATGAATTTTCATATGAAATATGATTTTTTTCATCAAAGTTCAAAAAATCATAAGAAACATGGAAAAAGTGATTATCCTTGAAAATTCACTTAACAAAGTCAACTTTCATCATTTTTCATCGCTCTGGCTCGTTTCCTGACTCAGCGCGGTGTGCTCTCTGCATTGTGCTTCTCTGGCGCTGAAAATGCGATTCCGCAAGTCTCAGCGCTCTACGAGCAAGGGAAAGCGGTTTTTCAGACAAACGCATGTGTGCAGCTGAAAGGGGCAATTTTCTTTGACTTTTTTCACATGTTTGGGGTCGACTATGATATTAAAAGTGCTTGATTACTTTAAAATGCAAAAATTCATAAGAAACAAAGGAAAGTCATGAAAAATATGAATTTTCATATGAAATATGATTTTTTTCATCAAAGTTCAAAAAATCATAAGAAACGTGGAAAAAGTGATTATCCTTGAAAATTCACTTAACAAAGTCAACTTTCATCATTTTTCATCGCTCTGGCTCGTTTCCTGACTCAGCGCGGTGTGCTCTCTGCATTGTGCTTCTCTGGCGCTGAAAATGCGATTCCGCAAGTCTCAAGGCTCTACGAGCAAGGGAAAGCGGTTTTTCAGACAAACGCATGTGTGCAGCTGAAAGGGGCAGTTTTCTTTGACTTTTTTCACATGTTTGGGGTCGACTATGATATTAAAAGTGCTTGATTACTTTAAAATGCAAAAATTCATAAGAAACAAAGGAAAGTCATGAAAAATATGAATTTTCATATGAAATATGATTTTTTTCATCAAAGTTCAAAAAATCATAAGAAACGTGGAAAAAGTGATTATCCTTGAAAATTCACTTAACAAAGTCAACTTTCATCATTTTTCATCGCTCTGGCTCGTTTCCTGACTCAGCGCGGTGTGCTCTCTGCATTGTGCTTCTCTGGCGCTGAAAATGCGATTCCGCAAGTCTCAAGGCTCTACGAGCAAGGGAAAGCGGTTTTTCAGACAAACGCATGTGTGCAGCTGAATGGGGCAGTTTTCTTTGACATTTTTCACATGTTTGGGGTCGACTATGACATGAAAAGTGCTTGTTTACTTTAAAATGCAAAAATTCATAAGAAACAAAGGAAAGTCATCAAAAATATGAATTTTCATATGAAATATGATTTTTTTCATCAAAGTTCAAAAAATCATAAGAAACATGGAAAAAGTGATTATCCTTGAAAATTCACTTAACAAAGTCAACTTTCATCATTTTTCATCGAACTGGCTCGTTTCAGCTTCAGCGCGGTGTGCTCTCTGCATTCTGCTTCTCTGGCGCTGAAAATGCGTTTCCGCAAGTCTCAGCGCTCTACGAGCAAGGGAAAGCGGTTTTTCAGACAAACGGATGTGTGCAGCTGAAAGGGGCAATTTTCTTTGACTTTTTTCACATGTTTGGGGTCGACTATGACATGAAAAGTGCTTGTTTACTTTAAAATGCAAAAATTCATAAGAAACAAAGGAAAGTCATGAAAAATATGAATTTTCATATGAAATATGATTTTTTTCATCAAAGTTCAAAAAATCATAAGAAACATGGAAAAAGTGATTATCCTTGAAAATTCACTTAACAAAGTCAACTTTCATCATTTTTCATCGATCTGGCTCGTTTCCTGACTCAGCGCGATGTGCTCTCTGCATTGTGCTTCTCTGGCGCTGAAAATGCGATTCCGCAAGTCTCAGCGCTCTACGAGCAAGGGAAAGCGGTTTTTCAGACAAACGCATGTGTGCAGCTGAAAGGGGCAATTTTCTTTGACTTTTTTCACATGTTTGGGGTCGACTATGATATTAAAAGTGCTTGATTACTTTAAAATGAAAAATTCATAAGAAACAAAGGAAAGTCATCAAAAATATGAATTTTCATATGAAGTATGATTTTTTTTCATCAAAGCTCAAAAATTCATAAGAAACAAAGGAAAGTCATGAAAAATATGAATTTTCATATGAAATATGATTTTTTTCATCAAAGTTCAAAAAATCATAAGAAACGTGGAAAAAGTGATTATCCTTGAAAATTCACTGAACAAAGTCAACTTTCATCATTTTTCATCGAACTGGCTCGTTTCCTGACTCAGCGCGATGTGCTCTCTGCATTGTGCTTCTCTGGCGCTGAAAATGCGTTTCCGCAAGTCTCAGCGCTCTACGAGCAAGGGAAAGCGGTTTTTCAGACAAACGCATGTGTGCAGCTGAATGGGGCATTTTTCTTTGACTTTTTTCACATGTTTGGGGTCGACTATGACATGAAAAGTGCTTGTTTACTTTAAAATGCAAAAATTCATAAGAAACAAAGGAAAGTCATGAAAAATATGAATTTTCATATGAAATATGATTTTTTTCATCAAAGTTCAAAAAATCATAAGAAACATGGAAAAAGTGATTATCCTTGAAAATTCACTTAACAAATTCAACTCTCATCATTTTTCATCGATCTGGCTCGTTTCCTGCCTCAGTGCGGTGTGCTCTCTGCATTGTGCTTCTCTGGCGCTGAAAATGCGATTCCGCAAGTCTCAAGGCTCTACGAGCAAGGGAAAGCGGTTTTTCAGACAAACGCATGTGTGCAGCTGAAAGGGGCAGTTTTCTTTGACTTTTATCACATGTTTGGGGTCGACTATGACATGAAAAGTGCTTGTTTACTTTAAAATGCAAAAATTCATAAGAAACAAAGGAAAGTCATGAAAAATATGAATTTTCATATGAAATATGATTTTTTTCATCAAAGTTCAAAAAATCATAAGAAACATGGAAAAAGTGATTATCCTTGAAAATTCACTTAACAAAGTCAACTTTCATCATTTTTCATCGAACTGGCTCGTTTCAGCCTCAGCGCGGTGTGCTCTCTGCATTGTGCTTCTCTGGCGCTGAAAATGCGATTCCGCAAGTCTCAGCGCTCTACGAGCAAGGGAAAGCGGTTTTTCAGACAAACGCATGTGTGCAGCTGAAAGGGGCAGTTTTCTTTGACTTTTTTCACATGTTTGGGGTCGACTATGACATGAAAAGTGCTTGTTTACTTTAAAATGCAAAAATTCATAAGAAACAAAGGAAAGTCATGAAAAATATGAATTTTCATATGAAATATGATTTTTTTCATCAAAGTTCAAAAAATCATAAGAAACATGGAAAAAGTGATTATCCTTGAAAATTCACTTAACAAAGTCAACTTTCATCATTTTTCATCGCTCTGGCTCGTTTCCTGACTCAGCGCGGTGTGCTCTCTGCATTGTGCTTCTCTGGCGCTGAAAATGCGATTCCGCAAGTCTCAAGGCTCTACGAGCAAGGGAACGCGGTTTTTCAGACAAACGCATGTGTGCAGTTGAATGGGGAAGTTTTCTTTGACTTTTTTCACATGTTTGGGGTCGACTATGATATGAAAAGTGCTTGTTTACTTTAAAATGCAAAAATTCATAAGAAACAAAGGAAAGTCATGAAAAATATGAATTTTCATATGAAATATGATTTTTTTCATCAAAGTTCAAAAAATCATAAGAAACATGGAAAAAGTGATTATCCTTGAAAATTCACTTAACAAAGTCAACTTTCATCATTTTTCATCGCTCTGGCTCGTTTCCTGACTCAGCGCGGTGTGCTCTCTGCATTGTGCTTCTCTGGCGCTGAAAATGCGATTCCGCAAGTCTCAGCGCTCTACGAGCAAGGGAAAGCGGTTTTTCAGACAAACGCATGTGTGCAGCTGAAAGGGGCAGTTTTCTTTGACTTTTTTCACATGTTTGGGGTCGACTATGACATGAAAAGTGCTTGTTTACTTTAAAATGCAAAAATTCATAAGAAACAAAGGAAAGTCATCAAAAATATGAATTTTCATATGAAATATGATTTTTTTCATCAAAGTTCAAAAAATCATAAGAAACATGGAAAAAGTGATTATCCTTGAAAATTCACTTAACAAAGTCAACTTTCATCATTTTTCATCGCTCTGGCTCGTTTCCCGACTCAGCGCGGTGTGCTCTCTGCATTGTGCTTCTCTGTCGCTGAAAATGCGATTCCGCAAGTCTCAGCGCTCTACGAGCAAGGGAAAGCGGTTTTTCAGACAAACGCATGTGTGCAGCTGAAAGGGGCAGTTTTCTTTGACTTTTTTTACATGTTTGGGGTCGACTATGATATTAAAAGTGCTTGATTACTTTAAAATGCAAAAATTCATAAGAAACAAAGGAAAGTCATCAAAAATATGAATTTTCATATGAAGTATGATTTTTTTTCATCAAAGCTCAAAAAATCATAAGAAACAAAGGAAAGTCATCAAAAATATGAATTTTCATATGAAATATGATTTTTTTCATCAAAGTTCAAAAAATCATAAGAAATATGGAAAAAGTGATTATCCTTGAAAATTCACTTAACAAAGTCAACTTTCATCATTTTTCATCGCTCTGGCTCGTTTCCTGACTCAGCGCGGTGTGCTCTCTGCATTGTGCTTCTCTGGCGCTGAAAATGCGATTCCGCAAGTCTCAAGGCTCTACGAGCAAGGGAAAGCGGTTTTTCAGACAAACGCATGTGTGCAGCTGAATGGGGCAGTTTTCTTTGACATTTTTCACATGTTTGGGGTCGACTATGACATGAAAAGTGCTTGTTTACTTTAAAATGCAAAAATTCATAAGAAACAAAGGAAAGTCATCAAAAATATGAATTTTCATATGAAATATGATTTTTTTCATCACAGTTCAAACATTCATAAGAAACATGGAAAAAGTGATTATCCTTGAAAATTCACTTAACAATGTCAACTTTCATCATTTTTCATCGAACTGGCTCGTTTCCTGACTCAGCGCGGTTTGCTCTCTGCATTGTGCTTCTCTGGCGCTGAAAATGCGATTCCGCAAGTCTCAGCGCTCTACGAGCAAGGGAAAGCGGTTTTTCAGACAAACGCATGTGTGCAGCTGAATGGGGCAGTTTTCTTTGACTTTTTTCACATGTTTGGGGTCGACTATGACATGAAAAGTGCTTGTTTACTTTAAAATGCAAAAATTCATAAGAAACAAAGGAAAGTCATCAAAAATATGAATTTTCATATGAAATATGATTTTTTTCATCAAAGTTCAAAAAATCATAAGAAATATGGAAAAAGTGATTATCCTTGAAAATTCACTTAACAAAGTCAACTTTCATCATTTTTCATCGCTCTGGCTCGTTTCCTGACTCAGCGCGGTGTGCTCTCTGCATTGTGCTTCTCTGTCGCTGAAAATGCGATTCCGCAAGTCTCAAGGCTCTACGAGCAAGGGAAAGCGGTTTTTCAGACAAACGCATGTGTGCAGCTGAATGGGGCAGTTTTCTTTGACATTTTTCACATGTTTGGGGTCGACTATGACATGAAAAGTGCTTATTTACTTTAAAATGCAAAAATTCATAAGAAACAAAGGAAAGTCATGAAAAATATGAATTTTCATATGAAATATGATTTTTTTCATCAAAGTTCAAAAAAATCATAAGAAACATGGAAAAAGTGATTATCCTTGAAAATTCACTTAACAAAGTCAACTTTCATCATTTTTCATCGATCTGGCTCGTTTCCTGACTCAGCGCGATGTGCTCTCTGCATTGTGCTTCTCTGGCGCTGAAAATGCGATTCCGCACGTCTCAGCGCTCTACGAGCAAGGGAAAGCGGTTTTTCAGACAAACGCATGTGTGCAGCTGAATGGGGCAGTTTTCTTTGACTTTTTTTCACATGTTTGGGGTCGACTATGACATGAAAAGTGCTTGTTTACTTTAAAATGCAAAAATTCATAAGAAACAAAGGAAAGTCATGAAAAATATGAATTTTCATATGAAATATGATTTTTTTCATCAAAGTTCAAAAAATCATAAGAAACATGGAAAAAGTGATTATCCTTGAAAATTCACTTATGTCATCTTTCATCATTTTTCATCGAACTGGCTCGTTTCCTGACTCAGCGCAGTGTGCTCTCTGCATTGTGCTTCTCTGGCGCTGAAAATGCGATTCCGCAAGTCTCAGCGCTCTACGAGCAAGGGAAAGCGGTTTTTCAGACAAACGCATGTGTGCAGCTGAAAGGGGCAGTTTTCTTTGACTTTTTTCACATGTTTGGGGTCGACTATGATATGAAAAGTGCTTGTTTACTTTAAAATGCAAAAATCCATAAGAAACAAAGGAAAGTCATCAAAAATATGAATTTTCATATGAAATATGATTTTTTTCATCACAGTTCAAACATTCATAAGAAACATGGAAAAAAAGATTATCCATGAAAATTCACTTAACAAAGTCAACTTTCATCATTTTTCATCGAACTGGCTCGTTTCCTGACTCAGCGCGGTTTGCTCTCTGCATTGTGCTTCTCTGGCGCTGAAAATGCGATTCCGCAAGTCTCAGCGCTCTACGAGCAAGGGAAAGCGGTTTTTCAGACAAACGCATGTGTGCAGCTGAATGGGGCAGTTTTCTTTGACTTTTTTCACATGTTTGGGGTCGACTATGACATGAAAAGTGCTTGTTTACTTTAAAATGCAAAAATTCATAAGAAACAAAGGAAAGTCATCAAAAATATGAATTTTCATATGAAGTATGATTTTTTTCATCAAAGTTCAAAAAATCATAAGAAACAAAGGAAAGTCATCAAAAATATGAATTTTCATATGAAATATGATTTTTTTCATCAAAGTTCAAAAAATCATAAGAAACATGGAAAAAGTGATTATCCTTGAAAATTCACTTAAAGTCAACTTTCATCATTTTTCATCGCTCTGGCTCGTTTCCTGACTCAGCGCGGTGTGCTCTCTGCATTGTGCTTCTCTGGCGCTGAAAATGCGATTCCGCAAGTCTCAGCGCTCTACGAGCAAGGGAAAGCGGTTTTTCAGACAAACGCATGTGTGCAGCTGAATGGGGATGTTTTTTTTTGACTTTTTTCACGTTTGGGGTCGACTATGATACGAAAAGTGCTTGTTTACTTTAAAATGCAAAAATTCATAAGAAACAAAGGAAAGTCATCAAAAATATGAATTTTCATATGAAATATGATTTTTTTCAACAAAGTTCAACAAAATCATAAGAAACATGGAAAAAGTGATTATCCTTGAAAATTCACTTAACAAAGTCAACTTTCATCATTTTTCATCGAACAGGCTCGTTTCCTGACTCAGCGCGGTTTGCTCTCTGCATTGTGCTTCTCTGGCGCTGAAAATGCGATTCCGCAAGTCTCAGCGCTCTACGAGCAAGGGAAAGCGGTTTTTCAGACAAACGCATGTGTGCAGCTGAATGGGGCAGTTTTCTTTGACTTTTTTCACGTTTGGGGTCGACTATGATATGAAAAGTGCTTGTTTACTTTAAAATGCAAAAATTCATAAGAAACAAAGGAAAGTCATGAAAAATATGAATTTTCATATGAAATATGATTTTTTTCATCAAAGTTCAAGAAATCATAAGAAACATGGAAAAAGTGATTATCCTTGAAAATTCACTTAACAAATTCAACTCTCATCATTTTTCATCGAACTGGCTCGTTTCCTGCCTCAGTGCGGTGTGCTCTCTGCATTGTGCTTCTCTGGCGCTGAAAATGCGATTCCGCAAGTCTCAAGGCTCTACGAGCAAGGGAAAGCGGTTTTTCAGACAAACGCATGTGTGCAGCTGAATGGGGCAGTTTTCTTTGACTTTTTTCACATGTTTGGGGTCGACTATGACATGAAAAGTGCTTGTTTACTTTAAAATGCAAAAATTCATAAGAAACAAAGGAAAGTCATCAAAAATATGAATTTTCATATGAAATATGAATTTTTTCATCAAAGTTCAAAAAATCATAAGAAACATGGAAAAAGTGATTATCCTTGAAAATTCACTTAACAAAGTCAACTTTCATCATTTTTCATCGCTCTGGCTCGTTTCCTGACTCAGCGCGGTGTGCTCTCTGCATTGTGCTTCTCTGGCGCTGAAAATGCGATTCCGCAAGTCTCAGCGCTCTACGAGCAAGGGAAAGCGGTTTTTCAGACAAACGCATGTGTGCAGCTGAAAGGGGCAGTTTTCTTTGACTTTTTTCACATGTTTGGGCTCGACTATGATATGAAAAGTGCTTGTTTACTTTAAAATGCAAAAATTCATAAGAAACAAAGGAAAGTCATCAAAAATATGAATTTTCATATGAAATATGATTTTTTTCATCAATGTGTAAAAATTCATAGAAAAAGTGATATTCCATGAAAATTCACTTAACAATCTCAACTTTAAATATTTTTTATCCAACTGGCTCGTTTCCTGCCTCGGCGCTGTGTGCTCTCTGCATTGTGCTTCTCTGGCGCTGAAAATGCGATTCCGCAAGTCTTTTTCAGACAAACGCATGTGTGCAGCTGACTAGGGCAGTTTTCTTTGACTCTTTTCACGTTTGGGGTCAACTATGATATAAAATGTGATTGTTTAGTTCAAAATAATAATATTCATTAGATTCATTTTAAAGTAAAAAAAAATATGAATTTTGATTGAAAAAATGATTTTTTTCATTTAAGTGCAAAAATTCATAAGAAACATTGAAAAAGTGATATTCAATGAAAATATGATTTTTTTCATTAAAGTGCAAAAATTCATAAGAAACATGGAAAAAGTGATATTCAATGAAAATTCATTTAACAAAGTCATCTTTCAACATTTTTCATCGAACTGGCTCGTTTCCTGCCTCGGCGCAGAGTGCTCTCTACATTGTGCCTCTCTGGGGCTTGAAAATGCGATTCCGCGAGTCTCAGCGCTCTACGAGCAACGGAAAGCGGTTTTTCAGCTGAATGGGGCAGTTTTCTTTGACTTTTTTCACGTTTGTGGTCAACTATGAAATGAAATGTGATTGATTATTTTAAAATACCAAAATTCATGAGAAACATAGGAAAGTTATAAAAATATGAATTTTGGCATTTTTAGTCTTCTCAAGGCCAGACTAAGGATTGTAACGTGAACCCAGACCAAGGCCACAAAGCCAAACCAGTGAACACAATAGCTAAAAAGCCTGAGAACAATCCTACACAAACCCCATTCCCTCTATTCTCCTTCTCAAACCCAGTCATAGCCCAAAACCAGACTAGAGAACACATGATATTATCCAAAAGACCAGGAAGATATAAACATTTATCTCCTCTGCTTAACGGACAGCCTCAGGCCACACCTCTGCAGGCATGCATAAAGTCACATAACCAAATAAGACTCAACTCCTGGAAATTACCCATTTAACATTGAAGCATACACAGCTTTGCTAGAGCAAAGCTCATAAACATACATCAAACTCAGGGATGTTCCTCTCCACAGAAATCTTTAGTAAAAGGCAAAAGATTTAAGCGTGACTTAAGAGAAACCAGAGTTATAAGGAAAAAAAGGCGAGCAGCACCAGGAAACCCTTGTCGGAGAAACACAATGCACGATGAGGGTAAGGCCGGCCCCTTGGGTTGGTTGAGTGGAGAAAGGGTGGGGAAAGGTTGACGAGCAACAACTGACAGTGGTGAGCAGAAGGAGGCGAAGATAGGCTAGGGAACAGGGCGGGTTGAATGCAGACATAATTTGGTAAGTAAGTAAGTAAGTTAGTAATTTTTTCTCCTTCACTTTACATCAGAAAACGGTGCACCAAGCCTGGACGTACTGCAATACCAGGCTGATCTGCGGAGTGGGCGTAGCAATCCCCTTTTCCAGCTTCCAGCTCTAAAAATCTGTTTAATATAGAGGACGTATGAGATATTAAGCTGATAAGAACAGATTTCTTTGTACAATCCAAATCCTACCCATATCCATACCTAACCATTCACCTTCTCAAGGCCAGACTAAGGCAAAAAAGCCAGACCAGTGAACCCAATAGATCGTAGCTTAAAAGCCTGAGAAGCGATCCTACACAACATCAATGAGTTTGATGTATTTTTGTGAGCTTTGCTCTGGCAAAGCTGTGTATGCTTCAATGTTAAATGGGTAGTTTCCAGTACTTGGGTCTTATTTGGTTATGTGACTTTATGCATGCCTGTATAGGTGTGGCCTGAAACTGTCCGTTAAGCAGAAGAGATAAAGTGTTCTCTGGTCTGGCTTTGGGCTGTGACTGTATTCACATTGCACTTCTTAGTCTGCCTTTGAGAAGGCGAGTGTGACGGAAAGGATATAAAAAAAAAGAAAAGAAAAGAAAAAAGAACAAAAAAAAAAAGGGGCCGGCCTTACCATCATCGAGCATTGTGTTTCTCCGACAAGGGTTTCCTGGTGCTGCTCGCCTTTTTTTCTTCATAGCTCTGGTTTCTCTTAAGTCACGCAAAAATCTTTCGCTTTTTAATAAAAATTTCTGTGGAGAGAAACATCAATGAGTTTGAAGTATTTTCATGAGCTTTGCTCTGGCAAAGCTGTGTATGCTTCAATGTTAAATGGGTAGTTTCCAGTACTTGGGTCTTATTTCGTTATGTGACTTTATGCATGCTTGTATAGATGCTGAGGCTGTCCGTTAAGCAGAGGAGACAAAAGTTTATTGCTTCTTGGCCTTTTGGCTAAGATAAAGTGTTCTCTGGTCTGGTTTTGGGTTTTGATTGGGTTGGAGAAGGAGAATAGACATCATTTTTCATCCAACTGGCTCGTTTCCTGCCTCGGCGCAGTGTGCTCTCTGCATTGTGCTTCTCTGGTGCTGAAAATGCGATTTCTCAAGTCTCAGCGCTCTACGAGCAAGGCAAAGTGGTTTTTCAGACAAACGCCTGTGTGCAGCTGAACAAGCTGGGGAACAATAGTCTGCTTCGGGTGGGGAAGAAAGGAAAAAAATGGGGAAGGAGGGGAAGGAAGAAAAAAGAGAAGAAAAGAGAAGAAATTAAAGAAAGGAAGAATGCAAAGGAGAGACAGAATGCCACGTGTGATTTATATGCGCCTTTTTCGTAATATTTTTTTTTTTTTTTTACAAAAAATCACAAATAATTCAAGTCCCCCTCCCATCCACACTGACCCCGTTGGAATCCCACCTCAGACAAGGATTAATCCACACTTATCCAGTTCGGAATCCCACCTCAGTCAAGGATTAAATTAATTAATATAATTTAATTCAGTTTAGAAATGGCAATTGTTAGTCTACAGAAACCTTCCTGTTGTCAAAATGAACAACAGTGTAGTTAGTTGACTTTGTAGTTAGCTGACTTTGATTATTTAATTATCTGCAAAATATGGCTTCTCAGAACAACCTACTGTTAGAAATATTGTCTTCTTTTTTTTTTTTTTACATAGATAAGAATAATACAGTACAAGACACACACCATAACAATATACACAAGTGATAAATTATTATAAAATACTAACAAAGTATAGAAATTTATAAACAAAAAACTACAAATATTTATATTATTAAATATATATGTTGAAGCACACACCTAAATAAACTCATAAATAATAATAAAACAAAGAATACATTCAAGTCAAGTCAAGAAGCTTTTATTGTCCTTTTGACCACATATAGCTGATGCAGTTTACAGTGAAATGAGATGTTTCTCCAGGACCCTGGTGCTACATAAACAACATAACATAATTACAAAACACAGAGCTAAGGACAGGAGGTAAGTTGTCCTTGCTACATAAAGTACATCGGGTGCAACTTGGTGCAAACAGTGCAAGACAAAAGACAGTGCAAAGAGACATACAGTATGTATAGCAGCAGTTGAATAATATGCAAATACAATTCAAATAATACATGACATGTCCCCTAATAATAAATACAATTGACAAATTATAAAATAGCAATATATCAAACTATTAAAAAAAACAGATTTAAACATCAAATATTTAAATATAAAATATACATGTAACTTTGTAAGAATACAAGCACTATATGCAACATATCTATATTTTCTTCATTTTTTTGAGCAACTGCTCTTTTGTCATCGTCTATCACTGGACAATAAATTCTGGCCATGTCCTGGCTATGTCCAGTTGCTGATGTCCTAGAATGACCACACTTTCTGCACGTGTCAGCCTTCCACTCACCTAATGTATGTACGTGGTTGACGTGGCACAGGTGGTTGAAATGCTGTTAGAGGAACACGTCTTGGCTGATGGACCATCACGTAGGGTGGAGTGCTGCTGGGCTGGGGAGTGCTGGTTGCTGAGGCTCCAGGGTCATGGGTGTGGGGACCGTGCTTGATAAAAGTGCTGGGCCCGATGGAAACAGCACAAGCGCCATTATGCCTAAAACAACATGATGAAAAAAATATACATTAACAGACTACATATATGGCAGTAAAATTTAAGCAGTGGGTAAAGAGTTTAGGTGAGATTTCAGATATAATATACTGAGATATTTACATACCAAATTCTCTTCTGCCTGCACTGGACATTTACTGGTCTGTAACATTAAAAAAAAACAAAAAACACTGTCAGTTGGCACGCAACTTATAGATTACATGGTATGGCTTTATGTCTTTTCTATACATACAATCTGGTGAGGAGCAGGTCTGTCCCCAGCTGCAGAGGGCCCCACACCTGTGCTGGAAAACTGCCATGGCCTTTTTGATTTTTGAGGCTTTAGTAGTCAAAAATCTGTGTAAGTTAAATTCAACATGTTGAATTGAATAATACTAAATCATAATATACAATAATTAAATAAATAAAAACGAACAACATGCAATTCCATACAGTTACCAGACCTCTTATATTGTAAATTGTACATAATAATGCACGCTATATTAATAATACACTATAATGAATAATAACAGTACACCATAATGTATAATAACAGTACACTATAATGAATAATAAAAGTACATTATAATGAATAATAATAGTACACTGTGATGTATAATAACAGTACACTATAATGTATAATAACAGTACACTATGATGTATTTATAACGCATATCAATACATGATAAATATCGATTTAAACAAAACACAGCTCTTACCTGGGGCGGTATAATGTTCCAAAACCTCCTAAAATAAAGGTTAATCAAAGCACACGATTATAATAGTCCAAAAGATATTAAAGTAAACAGGTAAATACGCGATATACGAAAACACACACTGCAAGCGACACACGTAACTTGAATGACACGTCACTGGGCGCGCGCGATTTGATGGGCGAATTCATCCGTTTCCGTGGGCGGGCCCAGCGCCGCGAACGAACGGGATTAGCGGAGAACGATAAAATTGCGAGAGATTCGATAGGCTCGCTATGGGCGCGGCCATCATTGTCTGTCCATCTTTGCAGCGCAGGGATTGGGGAAGAAAGATGTAGAAATATGTAACGGGCCGATGTGATTGGCCGACAAAGATTCCAGGGTGAGCTGTGATTGGCCAGTTGACCCAGACTATCGTTCTTCAGGAACAGTAGTTTAAAGACAATGCGTCCAACCTCTTCCCTCCACTCTAGCTGACGTCACACACACAGTAGCGGTCTGAAGAGCGTATTGCATTTAATAATTCATATAAAATAAACTATAATACTTATCAGCATGAAACGTAATAGCACACTTAACCACAACATGAGCAACATTTTAACGTTGGAACCATGTTTCTAGTGTGTACAGGAAGTGAAGTCCGTAAAAAAAAGCATTTAAATATTAATATAAAATAAACTACAATACTTAGCATGAAAAGTAATAGCACACGTAAGCATGGGCGCGCTAACAAATAGGCTAAAGTGCAGCTTATAATACTACTGAGATTAGTGGAGTAAAGGTAGTAAAAGCAAGGTGACTTATAAGCAAGTTGAAACATGCTTTATACAACTCGCTGCACGGCATCTAGCGCAAGCCTCCGTTACATATACTGTATAAAAACTATACATGCTTAAACTATTGCAAAAAATTATCGAATAATAAACACAAACAAGCATGAAACGTAATAGCACACGTAAGCACAACAGGAGCAGCATTTTAGCGTTGGAACCATGTTTCTAGCTATTACCGTTTAAGCGATATGTTGCTTAAACTATTGCAAGACATTCTCAAATAATAAATACAAACTAAAGTCACAGTTAAAATATGAAGTCTAAACGAACTAGCGTGTGCATTCTGCTTGAATATCCGTATGAAACCCAGGAAGTGAAGCATAGCTAAAGTTTAATGTAGTATGAGTAGTATGAGTAGTAGTATTTACCAACACCGCTTTGCCTGCACCTTTACGGCATGTTTACGGCAGCCACCGAAAATCTCCGAGAAAAACCGAACTGTACGGAAACCAGGAAGTGAAGTCCGTGAAAAATGCATTTACAAATTAATATAAAATGAACTACAATGCGTATCAGCATGAAAAGTAATAGCAAACTTAAGCACAACATGGGCAACATTTTAGCGCTGGAACCATGTTTCTAGCTATTACCGTTTAGGACTAGTAATGTTTTACATGCTTGTTTACGGCAACTGCCGAAAATTTGTGCATGGCTATATGCACATTAGTAAGCTAAGTAAGCTAAAGTAATCAGTAACTCTTGAGCTCTGAGATCTGTATTAACATTACTCATGTTATACAGCAACCCAACAACCAAATAGCTCAACTTTTAGTCCTTTAAATACTGAAATATTGACTGTGCTGAATATGAACTTTTTTCTTCTAAATCTGTAAGTTTCTGTTAAAGTGAATTTGCTTAGATCCTTGCTTGTCCATTTGTTTAAAACTGATTCCCTAGAACAGAGGCATGCCCAGCACGTCAGTTATTCTGTACAAGTTACCAAGTCAGAATATATTTACTAATATTTACTATTTTCTTCTGCCATAATGTATATTTTCATTTTTAAGCACTTTATGAAACAATTTACAAGCCACAGACCATGTATTTATATAATGGTCCTTTTTCTTGTGTAATGTAGTGCCCATGCACAAATACCTGTGCCCTGCAAACACTGACACACACACGAACAAACACCAACATGTGTCATTTCAACATGTTTTATTGGGTTTTAATTTGTTACTATCTCAAGTATAACATAAATCTTAACAAAAACGTAATTGTTCAGAAGAACTTAATTCTACAGCCCCCCATATACCCCTTGCACACCTTGGTTGCTCAGAATAATGTTAACTGACATCTGTATCATGTTCATTTCTAACACCTTGTATTAAAAGGCACGTGTGAGTAGAGTGACCAATTCTTCTCACATAAAATGAACAGTTAATTATAAAAAAATGACAGCAGAGCTAGGATAAATGTAGTAAATTTTTACTTAAGTACATTTGGATACAAGTACTTTTGTACTTTAACTCAAGTAGAAATTCAAATTGAGGACTTCTACTTTCACTGGAGTAATATTCTAACTAGGATATCTCTACTTTCAGTCAAGTACAGGACATGTGCACTTTGCCCACAACTAAGTGCAGGTGACAGCTGCGTGAAGCACAAGGGACATTGAGCCTGGGGTCTGTTTTTCCACCAGTAGATGGTAGTCACATTACATTAGTGTGCACCATGCATACAGAAGAAATGTGCTTTGGGGAGAAATGCCATCCCTTCACCACAAATATGGATTTAACCCTATCTCTTCATTTTTTTCCCTGTGAATGTTAAAGGGAAAGTGTATCAAATGTGCTAAACCAGCTAATCAATAAAAAAAATCTAATTAATCTATCAATCTAATTAATTGATTAATGCCAGCTAAAGAATCATGTGGACAAAGATATAAGGATGCTAATATGACCTTTTTACAACAAGTAATGCAATACAAGACATGACAAGTCAAATTTAGCATGTTTTACATACCTACTGAGGATGCTTCCAGTTTTATATAATCTGCCTAGACTCTAGTAACACTATATATTAAATCCATAACATAGTCTTGCCCATAGTCTTGCACAATAAAGGAGCTGTAGTTGATGGGGAGTAGTTACTTGCGGTGAGCTCAGGTCCCTGAGGGGGCTGAAGTGTCAGAAGAAAGGATGAAGAGATGAAAAGCACACCAATCCTTCTCAAGCTTGATGTTCACTAAATCTGAAAGGTCATGTCATGTTTTCTGGCAAGTGACTCAATTGGTTTTGGTTCTGTAGCATAAGGCTGGGACTGTAGTATGTGTGTGTGTGTGCATTTATTTGGAAATGTGCCCCTGGGTTGTTTTTTCACATTGACCTTATTACCATGCACTGTGATAAGCCTGCCAGTAAATTTCTTCCAACCTCTCTGCCTGTTATCTCTCTTTTTTTTCTATATCCATCCTGCAAAAATACTATGGATTTTGGTTTCTTACATTATTTTAATTATTGGGTCAAATTCACAACAGTGTATCTACACAATCCAATTTTTATAACGTTGTTACTCATAGCGACATAAAAGAATCACGGAAAAAAGGTATTTTCAGCCCGCTGTGACCCAAACCAAAAGCAGACAAAGAAAAGAAGAACAATATTAGCAAATTAAATTATGGACTGATCGGTCACTGAATTCAGATATCTTGCATTCAGCAACCAAACAAAACCACTTAGGACTGGGGCTTGCAGGTGAAAATATTCCTTTGATACGTTGCCTTGCAGTCATTTCTCTGAATGTAGTTTGTCCAGAACAATATAATTTTAACCTTTACCCTTGCATCATCATCTGGATTACTCTGGAAATGAAGAAATTGTCTTTTGACATACCAAGACACACTATGAAACAAAAACATTGTTATTAAAACAAAACCTCCCTCCCTCTCACTCTCTGATCATTTTAATTAGGGCATAGAGAGGGGAGTGAGGAGCCACTGACCTTACACTCACCCAGGCACAGTTTTATGCCTCACTGACTTTTCCTGTTGTGACATTTTCTCTTGTCTAGTTCCATCTTTTCCCATCCGCCTCATATCCCTTTTTTCTACACTTCTTATTTCACCAACTACATTACAAAGGAGACAGCATCAGAAATGAAGAGAAACAAAAATAAAATCTGTCACTGCTGAATCTGCTGTCAGAATGTTGGCATTCATACAAAATAAAAGCCATTTTATGTATAAAAAACAAAACAATTCTCTCAGTAATTACATGTGCAATTCATTAAATCAAGTGTAATAACTGTGCAATAAAGTAGATGTAGATGTCCGCACGCATGGGTATACTCCTGTGTGTGTGTGTGTGTTCTTATATTTTTTTATTGTTCATAATATTTTTGTTATTTTTTTTACTTAGCACCTCTGAGATAGTTGCATCAGATTTTGTTGTAGCAATAAAGGAATTTGTGGCAAAAAATAATACAATTCTATTCTATTTTATTTTATTCTATTGTATAACTAGCTATAAAATAACTAATTAACTAATTATATTGGTCTTTACAGCACATTATTACCTGCTTTCCTAAAACACAGCAGTGACATGGGGAAGATGGGTGGGGGGGGGGGGGGGGGGGGGTTACTGTCAGTGTTACTGGTGCACCTTCCACCAATTTGGGCAAACAGCTGCCAACTGATCCATCATTTGCATTTACCTATCTTTAAAGGGATGCCTTTAGCCTTCCCATCACTTCTACATGTCGCTATGCTTGGTCTTACCTGCCAAAAATTGTCTCACTAATCTGTCTGCTGAGTCAAATAAGGTGTTCGAATGGCCTCCTATTAGCCAGTTCAGGGCACAATGTCTAAGAAGTGAGCACCATGTGGAGCTGAACTGCTTGTTAGAAAAGACAGTGCTGATAAGAAATGTAGGGAACCCCCTCCTCCTAGCCAACATGGCAGCAGTTTGAAGAACTGACTTACTATGCAAGGACATCCAATGGCATCCAAGACTCCATCTCCTCACGGATTAGCATCGAGCCACAGTTTGATGAGAGACATGTGCTTGCCACTGTTTGCACTGGTGAAGAAATTAATTTATCAAATTAATTACTGGTGTGCCCAGGCATCTTTCCGATACCTCTTTATTTTGAGGTGTGTAAATGGGGACTTGGATGTGGCATAACAGAAAAGCCTAACACAGCCCACTGTCTTCTTCCCCTTCAACATAATAAAACTCTGCTGCTTTGACAAATTTAAATGATGAATCTATGTTCTATGAATAGCATAAAGAAAAGAGTGAGAGACAGAGAGAGATAGAGAGAAATACATAATCAGACACCAGTGCATTCGGCACCTCTGTGCCTTAGCTGGATATTGTGATCCATTCGGGCTAAAAGAAAGCATGTTATTGTGGAAACAGACCTTTTGCCTTATTTCTCTGCCTCAATGGATCACTTTGGTCCTTCATTTTATAGAGTGGTCAAGGTTGAACAGTTCTGTTGTACAGTTCAAGAGAAATAAACAGTGATTAGTCATTAATCATAAAAAAATTGTTCTTGACTATAAATGGCCTGATGACTTTAAGTGTCTAATGACTTTCTAGTTCTAACAATGTTCATGCTCTGTGTTGTTCCTAGAAAGGTTCATAACTGCCTGCAGTATATTAAATTATAAAAGGTGCTGTGTAATGAGACTATGTAGGATCCATAAGCAGTTTATTTACAAAAACAGCAGGCAAAGGACGTGGTCAGAAAACGTAGCGAGGATCAGAAAACCGGAAAAAACACACTCAATAAACCAAAACCGAAGGCACAAAACGAGAACGAGAATCAGAGAAACAGGTCATACACAATAAATTGAACACGAATCATATAGCAAGGTTTGGTACATTTAGCAAAAGCGAAACGATACTTCTCGCGGTCTGCTGTGTGCGCACTGCGCAGTGCTTATATGTCCGTGTGGAAACCCGGAAGTGAGTTTCAAAACTCGGGAGAGGGCTCCCTCTAGTGTTCTGTGTCTAGACGAGATTCTAGATGAGACATGCTGTCAAATGGAAATCTACTTTCATATCAAGCTTAAATTATATATATATATATATATAATTTAAGCTTGATATGAAAGTAGATTTCCATTTGACAGCATGTCTCATCTAGAATCTCGTCTGCAATGTATATGAGACATTCCAGAAATGGAGGACATTTTCAGTCCCAGCTGTGAAATTTCAAATAATCCATGAATAAAATATTAAATCATGCCCTTGTGTAAATTGTACACAATTTTTGTTTCCAAAATAGTATATAAAATATCAAATAGCCTTCAAGCACCCCCTAAAATGGCTTTTTTCTTTTGTCCCAACTTCCTGATAACCAAATTGCATTTCAAATATAACAGTTAAAATAAATTTTAAATCTCCTTTTTTTGTATGATTTTGTTGATATACATCTCTTGCAATTAAAATTAGCATTGATTTGCAACCCTGTTACTTGCAACCCTGTTACTGTAATTAGAGTAACAGGGTTGCACTACAGTAACAGGGTTGAATGTTACTGAGTTCATTCAGAAAGGGAAATGTATTTTCTATAGTAAAATGTGAGATGTGTAAGATGTGTAATTTCATTTGGCATGATCTACGTTTTAAATTTATTACGGTATTTTCATGAATATAATTTGCCTTTTTTCCCTTCTGTTTCCACCAGTTGCATGATAAGGTTACAACAATTACCTGGATGTTATTATTAATTCAAAATTAACTCAACTGTTAACTCATGGTTTTTAAAAAAATTAATTGATTTCTCTAGTTGTCTGGCACACCACTGTGTGCTGCTGAAAAGCAGATGCGCTACCGTACCAGATGTGATGCTGATGAACAGAGGAGACAGCAATATTTAGAAAAAGAGAGAGAGAGAAGTGGAGGAAAGATGTAGAAACAGGGAAGAAGAAAAGGCAAAAAGACCGGAGTGAGCAGCGTGCCCAGCGAAAAGAGTCAGAGGCTCATAAGAGGAATAAGGCCAGGAAAAATGTACTTGAAGGATTAAACACCCCTCCAGTCAGCCCTGATTCTCCAGTCAGCTCTCAAACAGGGACTTCAAGATCAGAACAGAAGTTTAGGTTCTTGAGGAATGAAAGTTAGTATGAGTACTGATCATATTACTGATTACATATTTATGTAAAGAAAGGTAAAGGAACTGTGTCTGTACAACAAAAGTAATTATATGGTTACAGTTGATGGATTGAATGTCTATTTTGATGCAGATGAAATAGTTAAGTGACAATATAATTATGTTTATATGTTTCTTTTAAGCAACATGCACTTGGGAGAAGAAAAAGGAGGGCTGCCAAAGCAAAATTAAAAAGAGAGTTGCAGAAACTACAGGATCATTTGAGGAAAGTTGAACAGCGAGCAGAAAAATACAGAAAGCGTCTCTAGCGGTTGAAAAAGGACAATCCATCTCCAAGATCCAAAGTCAACAAGTTGGTTCAGAAAATCTCAGGAACATCCCTAAGGAGAACCCTGTTGTTCCATACGGCAGTAGCTGAGGATGTATGTACCAAGTATGCACAAGCAAAGAGAGAGAGTGACAGACAAGTCATTGCAGGAATGGTCACCAGAAAAATCCTGAAGAAGTACAGGCTGCAGCGATTGGCTGAGGAGGTTTTTGGATTTTCAAGGAGGAGGTGGACAAAACTAGGAAATGAAAATGTCTGAAGGTACCAGAGGAAGAAATGCAATGGTATTGCTGCCACACTGAGATCATCGGTGAGATTATTCTTTTTACGTGATGATGTCAGCAGGATCACAACTGGAAAAAAGCAAACTGTAACAAAAGAAAAGAAGAAAATGAAGAAAAGATTACTTCGTCTATCATATTCACTGTTCTACACACTTCGCCCCTACTGGGTTGTGCATCCAACATTGGCAGATCGTGAAACATGCATTTGCAAACAACATGAAAATCTAAGCTTTATTGCCAAAAAGCTTCACCAGATGCACATCATCAACACATCCAATTTGGAGAGCCTGACACAAACCATCACATGTGACACCACAAACAAGCAATGTATGTATGGGGAATGTGAGGAATGCAGCAATAATACCTATATACTCACAAGCCACTACAGCGCCACTGATCATGTCTCCTACCTTCAGTGAGCCACTGTGGACAAAGAGCACAAAAACAATCCTGGAGCAGCCTCAAAGATAACTTTGAAAAAAGAATTTGAATGCTCCCAAGAAGAGCTGGTGAAAAAGTTTAACATTTTGCTCCAGAAGTTCAGACACCATCTCTATAACATCAGACATCAATATGCTTTCTCACGAGCCCTGAAGCTAAATCTCCCTGCAAATTAATATGCAGTCCATATTGACTTCTTGGAGAACTACAACTGCAAGTATAGCGCTGAAGTACAAGCTGTTCATTTTGGTGCATCACACCAACAGGCCACATTACACACTGGGGTTTACTATTTGGGGGGGCATCTGCCCCTACCTCCTTCTGCACTGTATCGGCATCCAGACTGAAGGGGCCATCTGCCATATGGGAACACCTGGAACCCATCCTCAAATCAGAGAGAAATTCCCAAATGTGACAACTGTCCATTTTTTAGCGATGGCCCCTGCACGCAGTACAAGCAGCGTGGTAATTTTTACCTCTTTTGTACTGAACTTTTCAAGAAGGGGTTTATACAAGGAACCTGGAACTACTTCGAAGCCAACCATGGTAAAGGTGCCCCAGATGGTGTGGGTGGCACATTGAAAAGGAGGGCCGACAGACTTGTCAGCCAAGGAGTTGATATCCCCACGCCACTGTCACTGTACCAAGCTCTTAGTGAGGGACAATCGAAGGTGAAATTGTTTTACATTCAGGAGCAAGCAGTGGAGCATGCAGTGAAAGAAAGAAACAACTGCTTCAGTTTTAAACTGACAGATGACCACACACAAGGCCCCATGTACAGCACAACAGAAGAAGTGCAATGGCACAGTCCAGAGGTTGTGGGGAAATGGTGTGCCCTGGTATATGACCACACTATCTACCCAGGGATCATCCAAGAGGAGAATGAGACCCACTGTCAGGTGAAATGTATGCACAGAGTGGGGGTAAACCGTTTTTTCTGGCCTTTAAGGGACGATCTTCTTTGGTATCCCTTTGAGGATGTGCTGACCCTCATTCCTCCCCCAGAGAATGTTACCTCACGCCATATGGCCATCGCAAGAGAGATATGGGATACGCTGGCCAGCCACAAAAATTAAACATGAATATTTTAACATATGCTTTCTAAAATACGGATCAGTTCGTACTGTTCAGTCCTGTTTTTGATAATTCATTTTAATGCTAGGTTGTAAGCCTAGTGTAACATGGCTATTTTTTATGTATGTCCATATGTCAGAATATTTGATCAGATCCAGTTTGTGGTCTTGTTGATTGTTATCATTCATTCATACAGAATTCATTCTCTTGAATATTATTAAATAACATCCGTTCTTTGTCATATTTATGTCATGATCTAAAATCAAAAGAAATGTATCCATTCAATACATTTACCATTTACTTTAATTTCAACCCTGTTATCATATAATGTTTTCATAAAATAATCTTAAATGCTTTTCTAAGCTTGTTAGGGTTTCAATGTTTCAATGTTTCAATGATTACATGCATATTGTGTTTGAGCAAATATTTGAAAATAAATAATTAAATGAGTAAAAATAAATGTGTGATTACCAAAAATTGTGACTTTCTTTACTTAAGGGTAAAAGATTTATTAAGCAATATTTTAAAATATACTTTTTTCAGGTTCCTGAGTATTTGTAAAAGGGTTGCGCCAAGCAGAGCACACAACAAATTAAATATCTCATAAAAAGTGTGCCTTTGATGTTTGAGCAGGACGAATCAAATTATTTGACAGATTGTTACTTGTTTTTCTTTAATACATAACAGAAATGATAAAATAAAGGTTACAAATTTAAATTGTTCTGGTGCCTAAATTGTCCTCTAATTCTGGAATGTCTTATATACTTCATGGATTCTCACTGGTTATATAAACACACAAACAGATTACATATTAACTTGAAATATTCATGTGTGCAGGTGGATGAGATTTGTTAAAGTTCATGGCTTTACAGTTGTTATTCTTGGGTTAAAAATGTGCTTGTGAGTCAAAATAGCATGGGAACGTCCCCTTGAGTTTACAAGCACAATGCTGGATAGATTATGCTCTGAAAATAACAAACTGGTAGAAGACCTGCAGGGGCATCATATTAACATTTTAGGATGTAAAAGCAACTCCAACCCTTTTCATGCATAGATTCTGTATTACTAACCTACTCAATCCTGTCTTCCACGTATGTCAGGACTTGTGAGAATCTTACCACCTCTACATTCTCTCTTCTATCTTTTATGTCTTCTTCCCCAATAAAGGCCAACTACTCTGACATGTTAGCACTGGTTTTAATCTGTGCATGACCTATTAAAGTTGGTTAAATATAGATTTAATTTTAGTTTCCTAATGAGCATGCCAGGTAAAAATTAATACAAAATGTAGAAGAACTCTCAAGAGTCCTTCAACCTCGAGGAACCACACTTAATAAGGGAACCCATCCTGTTCCTGCTGACACCAGATAATGATATTATTAAAAAGATCAATATACAATTGTAGAAGATTAAATGCAAATCACAGTAAGTGTTTTGAACAGATGTATGAGCATGAGCATACTGTGAATAAGAGTTCTGGATTAAATGATGTACAGTTCAGATCCTCTTCTTCTTCTTCATCCTAGCATTTGTCCCGCGCAATGGCAGGGTCCACTTGTCGGCACGCCTGTCTCCATCTGGCATGATCCAAGGTGTCTTCTGGGACAAGGTTAATTTGTCTCTGGCCTCTGGCCATCAGTCTCGAAACGCATGGCAGTCTGCACTACCGAATTTTCGTCTCTGCACATGACATGGCCGTGCCATCGGCACCATTCTTCCATCATCTTGGCTGTGATTGGACCGATGCCCAATTGTTGTCATACATCTTCATTCATGGCATGGTTGAGTCGTGTTAGCTGAAGACTCCAATGAAGCATTCGCATTTCCATGACATGGAGAGCTTGCTCGTGCTTCGCTGTCTCTGGCCAGCATTTGGATCCATACAAGGCGACTAGGTGGACTATGGTCTGGTAAATCTTTGACTTGAGACATCCGGCAGTCGCACATGACACCAGTTACTTGGCACCATTTTGCCCAGGTGGTGTTGGCACGGGCTGCAGGAAGGGACTCGCCGTCACTGCAGATGACAGAGCCAAGGTACTTGAATTGCTGCACTTTCTTCAGGTCCGCTCCGCCGATGCAGATGATTCTGTTGGTTTGGGGGCCGCACTCCATGTACTCCGTCTTCTCTGTGCCACTGCCGCGCAGTTCAGTATGTACAGTTCAAATACAAAGATGAGATTTTCCACTTGAAATAAAGGTTGCACTTGGACATAAACTGTTCTTTGGCCATCCACACCAACAAAAGTTAGTTAAATTCAGGCTGGTAACTTGGTGGAGTTCATGGAACCACAATGAATCATCCTCCAACACGTGTGCTATAAAAGATTACACAAGACATTTGCAACATGCTGATAGGCAAAAAAGCACACACAATAATAATTTAGTTTCCTTTTGTTTTCCACCATATGCTACCTTTTATATTATCTCTGTATCTGTGCTCAGAGAAACACATGCAGAAAATATGATAAGGTTGACCATGTGAAGGACACATCTTTTTCATGGTAACTACTCACCCATAATAGATTTAGGCCTGCTGCTGAAATCTATGTTCCCTGAGGCAGTGTGACATTACTGTCATCCCTAGGGAGGAGCACAGACTGATCTAAACTCAGACAAAACTTGGACAGGACAAAAGGGCTAAATAAAGTCTCAGATGGATTGAACTGTGCTGCTCATTATTGTATGTAATCCTCATTATTGTATTTTTTAAATGCTGTGCTACAACATAGTTCCCATTGTAATGTTACTTTGATTGTAGATGGGAAAAAGGAGAGTGTAAATGCTGTGTTGCTTAAATATTATAAATACTACAGCCATAAGGGCTTTGACATTATTACATGATTTCTATTAAGAAGCTCCTCTTAACCAATTAATTTATTAATAAGTCATACTTGATGAATATATAAAGAATACTGGACAGAATTACAGAGCATGAGTTTTCTTTAAAAGTAATCCTCTATATTTAAATTCATTGCGACAGTTTCTTCTAAATGATATGTGCACTCTCATTATGGTGTCACATGGTTACATGACCACTTTGTAGGCAGGTACTGTTTTAAAACAAAAACTGAAAATGGTTAGTAGAGCCATTTAAGATAAAGGTGTCTCTTTGGGAAGAAAACGGAAATTCCCTATTCCTTATTCCCCACATAAAATCAGCAGACAATAATATAGATCAGAGTTAAACAACTTTCCTACAAAACAAGTTTTTGCAGGAGAAGCAGACCTTCAGACCTTCACATCAGTTATACCACAGAAGTAAGCCAGTGATTGGAAAAACAGAGCATATACAATATTTTACTTCTACTTAAGCTGTAATGACAGCTTAAGAGGGTGATTTCCTATCATCTTATGCAACCACTCTGCACACATACTCTCACTTATAGAATTATCATATAACATTGTGGTTATAGAAATAACACAGTGAAGCAAAAATGTACACCATGTTATATACTGTATGTAACCCAGTTCCCTGAGATGGGAATGAGACTCTGCATAATGGCAGAAGCGGTGTGTGAATCTCTGTGTGAAATATATTGGCTACGGAGGTCATGTGACAAAGTGAAGCTCACCAGCAACACCATAAAAGGCATTTAAGTCACTCCAGGTTCTACTTATCTTAAGGAAGTGTGAGTGGATGCCTGGAGTGTGGCCATCAATGCAGCATCTCTGTCCCTTCCAAAGTTTATTAACTTTGTACTGAGTCTGAAAGACCTGTGTAGAGCGAGTGACTGTGGTAGTGACGTCAGTCTGACAGGCCTTCTCAGCAGTAGGTGAAACTCGGACAGAAGTGCCAAATTTGGTACAGCCAGGGTTGGAGCTGTGCCCAAGGCCATCGTGCCCAGCTACAGACAGTTACCTCGAGAAGAATAGAGCTCGTCCCTGAGTGCAAATAGAGCGTGCCGAATGGAAGTGATAGTTGCAGGGGAGATAGCTGGGATTAAAATATGCAGAAAGATACATAAGAGAACAGTTAGTACAAAATCTAATAGAAAGAATAGTGATAATTAAAATTAAGCAACAAAAGATGGAGCCGTGGCCCTGAGAACTTACTCATGCTGTCCTCTGTGTTCAAATAGGCTACTTGATGAAAGTGAGCTGGACAAAGTCCAACTGATAAGGGTGAAAATGCCCATATTTTTTATATAATAATTCTCGAAAATTTGATTATAATAGTATTCGAAAAAGTTACAAAGTAAAAGATAATGGTATCCAACTGTATACAATTCTCTGTCTCTCTCACACACATATACACACACACACTCTCTCTCTTGACTGTGTGGACGCACACACACACACAATTTATATTGTTCATTACTTATTGCACTACCTCAACCTGTCATCTGCTGCTATAGTTATATTTATGTTATTTCTATTTGCACTACCTCAACCTGTCATCTGCTGCTATAGTTGTATTTATGTTTATTTCTATTTGTACTACCTCAACCGCTGCTGTTGTATTTTTGCACAATCTTATTTATCTTATTTTATTTCACATACATTCCATTACACATATTCTTTTCTTTCTTTTTCGGCGCTAAGTGTCCTGTGTTTTTTGTGTTGTCTTTCTTGTATTTATTGTCTTTTGCACTGTCTTGTCTATGCTCTGTTTGCATCTAGCTGCACACTGTGCACTTTATGTGGCTAAGACAGACTTCTGTCCGAGCTCTGTGGTGTTGTTTTTTTGTGTTGACCTCTTTGTTGTTGTATGTTTATGTAGCACCAGGTCCTGGAGAAACGTTGTTTCATTTCACTATGTACTGCGTCAGCTATATGTGGTTGAAATGACAATAAAGCTTCTTGAATCTTGAATCTTGAATCTTGAATCCAAAAAGAACCTGATGTTCCAAAAAGAAAATAGGTGGGACTTTCTCAGCAAAGAGGTGTTGGCTTGAAATGTATGAAAAGATAAGAAAAATGAATAAAAGGCCTGTGTTTTGAGATGTTTTGTTAGAGGTTGTTGGGATGTTTATTCGCGAGCAACTCAATTCTTGTAAACAGCGCTGATTGCAAATAAAACCTTGTATCTGCATTCATCCAGTCTGCATGATTCGTCTTCTTTAGTTAGAGTCTTGCTCAAACTGAGCTGTCAGATCAATGTGGAGTTGGAGTCAGATAATTACAGAGTGTTAGCAGAGTAGTGTTAGATAGAGAGCTTTTTGTGCTGAACAGAATATTTTTCCATAGTGTACAGAGAGGACCAAACACGCTGCAGTGCAAATATCCTGGAGGAGGAATTATGCCCCTAGCCAGAGTGCTGGACAAGGCAATACACCATGAAGGCCTCCATCCTGAGATGCAGGGCAGCCATGACCATGCTAGGAGCAGACAAGATGGGGGGTGAATGATAGGGCCTGCAGAACTCCTACCATTCTTAGGGTGACCAAGGCTAATAGCCAAGCCATTTCCAGGGTCAGAAACCCCTTTGAGGCTGACACCACTGGCTCAAAGGGGGTTTAGAGCAGCCCCTATAGGACCACTGAGAGTTCTCAGGAAGGGAGATGTGGTCTGCAGAAAAGCCTCAGGCACCTGACAACATGCAAAAAATGAGAGACCACAGAACAGGCATGTGACTCATAACAATGGCTGCCACATATATCTTAATGTAGAGGGTGATAGGCCCTCAAAGAGGCATTTCTGCAGGAACTGTATTAACAGTGCAGTGAACTAGATTCTGATGATGCCAATTACACCAGACCTGAAAGACCAACACTCTCCACAACCTTGGTTGAGAGACCAGAGTCAAGGATCTGGTCCCCCTCAGAAACTAGACAAAGAGGTTCCAAATCTCAAGGCAGGTGTGAAGAATCACCCCCTGCATCTGAGAGAGCAGGCTCCTCCTCACAGGAATTTACCAAGAAGCACCATCCAGAAGTAATATTCCACAAGCCAGACTTAGGATGAGGAGCCATCAGTAACAGGTGGACACATGGCATACCCTGGCTAGGACTACCGTGAGCAGAGCTATTGTGGAAAACGTACAGATGAAGCCTCGGCTATATTTGCACCATGACATTCAGTCCCAGAGGGGACAGTGGGACAACTCTTCAGAGATGAAAGATGCCACTTCCGAGAGGCATTAACCTAGCCAGATGACCTTTATGGCAGATCAAGTTCTCTCTTGCCTGGCGGACCTGCCCCTAAGTGCTGGCCGGCCATCAAGATTTTACACTGGGTGGTTCAGACTGCAATGTTCACCTTTTTTCGTGCCTCAGCAGGCCAAGCTGGTTCCACTGGCTACTGGTTGACAGCCCTAGCGCCTCGCTGGCAACCAATGCAGCCATGGAAAGGTGTGGGCTGTCTGCTTTGTGGCATGGAGGGCTAAATCTGTGGCTTGGCATAGTTTGAATCTTATTAGTGAGCCCCTCACAGCAGACAAGCTCCTTTAGCAGGTCAGCCTGGTAGACCTGTAAAACCACTATTGTGTGCTGCCGGCTTAACCTGTGGCCATGTAGGCCTATAAGGGTTGACCTGGCCTGACAGGGCTTCAATGAGAGTGCAGACTTTCTCCATGCAGCCGATGAAGAGGAGAAACAGCTCACAAGTGTTTCTTTATCCCGAGGCATCACCACATAAACATGTTCATCTAGGCCCAATAGTTAGGCTGAATAGTTAGCAGTGGCTGAGGAAAACAAACTGGCAGATTAAGGATTATTCCACAAGCTCGACACCTCAGTGTGGATTTCTGTGAAAAATGCGAGACACCTGCATGAAGCTGGAAGGTGGCATGTCATCAGGTAGCAGTCTCAAGCTCAGAGTTAACAATGCTAACCTTTTATCAGGCAAATCTAAGCTAAGCTTTACAAAATCATATGTAATCCCCTCTAGGAGCTTTTTGAACACTACAGAATGCAGTGGCAATTCGGCTGCTGCTTGATCCTCGTTACCCACATCGAGCTCCTCAGAGTCTGATGTTGACAATAATAATAATACCTCATTTGGGTCAGGAGAAATCACAAAGCGAACTCCCAGAGCCATAGCAGAAGTATTAGAGTCAGCGGAGAGGATGAAAGAAGTGACTCATCCTTCTCTCATTCCATTTCTGCTAACTCAACCTGCAATCTCCATGACCTATGCCGACAACCTTCCTGGTCTTGCTGGTCACATGACCTCCTTAGCAAATAGATGGGTGTGATTTTACATAGAGCTTCAGACTCATTATCAATCAATGTAAATTGGGATTTTATGTGATAGACCAACACAAAGTGGCACATAATTCTGAAGTGAAAGGAAAATGATAAATGGTTTTCAAAATTTTGAAAAGTGTGGTGTGCATTTGTATTAAGCCTCCTTTAATCTGATGCTAAACTAAACCTAACTAAAATCCAGTAGATCCAATTTCTTTCAGAAGTCACCTATCTAGTAGAGTCTTTGTGTAGTCAGTATAAATATAGCTGTTCTGTGAAGCCCTCAGAAGTTTGTTAGAGAACATTAGTGAAGAAATGGCATCATGAAGCCCAAGGAACACGCCATACAGGTCAGGGATAAAGTTGTGAAGTTTAAAGAAGGGTTAGGTTATAAATAAAAGATCAGAAGCTTTGAACATCTCACAAAGCACTGTTCAATCCATCATCTAAAAATGGAAAGCTTAAAAGAAGGTCCTGTGCTCAGATAAGACCAAAATTAAACTTTTTGGCCTAAATGCAAAACATGATGTCTGGTGGAAAACTAACAGTGCACATTACCCTGTACACACCATCCCCACCATGAAATATGGTGGTGGAAGAATCATGTTGTGGGGTTGCCTTTCTTCAGCAGGGACAGGAAAGCCAGTCAGAGTTAATAGGAAGATGGATGGAGCCAAGGCAAGACAGGGCAATCTTAGAACAAAACTGTAGAGTTTGCAAAAGACTTGAGACTGGGGCAGAGGTTCACCTTCCAGCAAGACAATGACTCTAAACACACAGCCAAAGCTAGAATGGAATGGTTTAGATCAAAGTACAATAATACCTTGACTTACGAGTTTAATTCATTCTGTGACCGAGCTCGTAACTCAATTTGCTCGTATATCAAATTAAATTTCTCCATTAAAATGAATTGAAATGCTATTAATCCGTTCCAGACCCACAAAAACCACACCAATTTTTTTTGTTACGTTTTTTTAAATAAGAAAAATGTACTTTATAAATAACAAATAATGTATAAAAAAATAATAATACATCATAAAAGAGAATGTAAAGAAATAAACTGGTTTTATTAAGTGTATTTACATTGAAGATCAAACAAGCAACAAAAATACAAACCAGGGAAACAGAAACCAAAAAGATAAAACAGAGAACTAAACTGTTCTAAATCTGTGGTTACTGGCATGACTCTTTATAGTGCTCAGCCTAGCACAGGCAATTAGGGCTGATGTGCGGCACCTGTGCATGCCGTTATATATACTTTAGGTTTTTGTCAGTCGGCGTGGGGACATAGAATTTGGTATTAGGTTTACTTTTTAAAAGGCTTTATGTCTAAAGAGTCTTGAGAAAGTTATTTACTGGCATGGTAGACTGAGGATCAGCTCCTCTGCATTTATCATAGAGAACTTTGATCCCGACTTGGGGAGAGTATTGTTTGAGCCACCAAAGGCCTGCTTGTGTCAAGCGGGGCCCTTCCCTTCACCTCACAGTGTTTGTGTGCATCCTGATGCCACATTTGTGTGTTCTTCTCCATATACATTACATGGGTTGATAGCACAGTGGTTAACGTGTCAGAAAATCCAACACAGTGCCTAACCTCCCTGGTTTGTGCCCTGCTTCAGACAGTTTCCTAAGATTGTGTTCCTTTTTGCCTAATTCTGCCCATTATTCCACCTGACTCCCTGATTAAACTCTTTTATCATCCTCCATCTATCTGGATAAAGGGCCAGGCTTGGTGCTCCACACTTCTTTGGTACCAAGTCCTTCTATCCCCGTACACACACTTTTATCGCAGCCCAGATGCGTCAAGGCATCCACTCCATGGCTGCATATACCATCGAGTTTCGGACTGTGACAGCTAGCTTGGATTGGAATGAGAAAGCCCTCCAGGCAGCTTATGTACAGGGACATTCAGAGGAGTTAAAAGACGAGCTGGCAGCTTGGGACCCTACCAATGACCTGGAAGCCCTGTATGAGCTCGTAATATGCTTGGACAATCGTCTTCAAGAGAGAAGGTAAGAGCAACAGACACGCAGGGAAGCTCAACATAGGCATGCCTACAGGCGGCGATGCCTAGCCTCCTCTGGGATTCTTGAACCACCAGATACCCCTTTAGAACCTATGAAGTTAGGGGCCACCAGCTTACCAGGGCATGAGAGGTCTGCTAACCAAGAACCACTCTGGCCCCAGGGCTCAAGCCAGAGGCAGGCTGGCCACCCACACAATTCGTTAAAAGGCAAGGGTCCACCCAAATAGACGAGTTTGGGTTGGCCCTAAATGCAGCCCCTCACACATCAGGCCTGTTTCTATAGGCCACCCTTTGTTGGGGCAAGGGCAGACAAGCTGGCCTCCAAGTCTTTATTGAATCGGGGGCTGCAGGTAATTTCTTTACCAAAGAACTGGCCTGCTGGCTGGGCTTTCCACTAGAGGGTCTATCACATCCATTGCTGGTTTCCGCCCTGGAAGGGCGGCCCCTGACATCTGGACCAGTAATCTCCCAGACAGCCCCACGATCCCTGCATATTGGGCATCACACAGAGCTCATTACCCTATTTGTCACTAAGGTTCCAGAGCTCAGTCTTGTCCTAGGTTTCCCCTGGCTGCAGTTACATAACCCCCATATAGATTGGTCCACGGGGTCCATTTGGGGGCCTCAATGCCCTCAGAACTGCCTCAGGGGTTTCTGAACCTCACCTCCCACCACAGAGGAATCAGAGGACCTGGCCAGGCTACTGGAAGATTATTGGAACCTTCAAATGGTCTTTTCCATGCAATGGGCCCAAACCATGCCACCTCATAGGCCCTTTGATGTTTTCCCTTTCTCCTCCAGAGCAAAAAGCTATGGATGAAAATATCCAGGAGGCCCTATCCTTAGGGTTAATCCACCCATCCACCGCACCAGCAGGCGCAGGCTTCTTCATCAAGAAGAAAGATGGCAGCCTGCATTCCTGCATTGATTATCGTGGCTTAAATTCCATCACTCAAAAGGACAGATACCCCCTGCCCTTGATGAACTTAGCATTTGACCTCCTTTAACAAGCCAAGGTTTGTCTATCATCTTATCTGAATCAGGGCAGGGGATGAATGGAAGAACGCATTTATTACACCCTCATGAATGCCCTGGCGGTCTTCCAACGCTTCATAAACGAAGCCCTCCACAAGACCTTGAACCACTACATGTTCATCTACCTAGATGACATCTGGAACCCAGTTTATTATACCTCTAACATTGGGGTGGGAGCAGTCCTGTCCCAATGCTAAGGCCCTAAAGGAGAACTGCATCCCTGTGCATACTTCTCCCTCTGGCTGACTGCCCCTGAGAGAAACTATGGTGTGGGGGACCGTGAGCTCCTGGCCATTAAATTGGCCTTGGAGGAATGGAGACACTGGCTGGAGGAGGCTAGGCAGCCATTCCTCATCCTCACTGATCACAAAAACCTGACCTACATCCAACAGGCCAAGTGTCTGAATCTGCGACAGGCCAGATGGTCCTTGTTCTTCACCCGCTTTGACTTCTAATTGTCTTTTAAACCAGGGTTGAAGAATCTTTTGCCAGATGCACTTTCACATCAGTGGAACCCTCCATCCCCTGACCCCACCCCCCCAGCCCATAATTCCATCTTACAAGATAGGTTCAACTTTATGGTGGGGTTTGGAGGTAGGTGGTCCGCCGGGTGCCCCAACAGGAGCCAGATCCAGGGGTAGGCCCATCTGGCAAGCTTTATGTTCCTCGGTCTGCTCGGCTGCATGTTTTCTCCTGGGGTCATATCTTTCCCTCTGTGGGGCACCTGGGGGCAGTCTGGACGGCCTCGGTTCTGGTGGCCTGTTATGGACAGGGATGTCTGGGCCTATGTGGCAGCCTGCCAAACCTGCGGGCATAATACAGAGCCTTGGACCTGTCCACAGGGCCTGCTTCACCCTCTCCTTTACCATCTTGGCCTTGGTCTCACCTCTCTTTGGACTTTGTCACCGGCCTGCCAGTGTCTCAAGAAAGGACAGTTATCCTTGTGGTGGTGGACTGATTCTCGAAGGCCAGTAAATTTATTCACCTTCCCAAACTTCCCTCAGCCATAGAGACCGTGGAGCTCATCCTGCAGCATGTCGTCAGGACCCATGGCTTCCCTTCTGACTTGGTCTCGGATCGTGGCTCCCAGCTTGCTTTTGGAAAGCCTTTTGCCGTCTGGTGGGTGCCACAGCCAGCGTGTCATCGGGGTTTCATCCCGAATTGAATGGCCAAACTGAGAGGGTCAACCAGGACCTGGAATGGTCCCTCTGGTGCTTGGCCTCCTCCATTCCTTCCACCTGGGCTAAACACTTAATGTGGGTGGAGTATGCCCAAAACACACTCTGGCACTTGGCACACAGCTATTTGAGTGCCAGTTTGGCTATCCTCCAGCCATGTTTGACGAGCAGGAAGAGGAACTGGGGGTCCAGGCAACAGAAGAACTGGTGGGCCAGTGTCGCAGGATCTGGCAGAGGTCCAGGGCAGCACAGCAAGCTGCTGTCCAGAGAAGCACCCATGCGGCCAACTGCAAGAGATGCATGGCCCCCACATTCTGTCCTGGCCAGCGGGTCTGGCTGGCAACTAGAAATCTGCCACTGCGAGTGGAGTCCAAGAAATTGGCCCCTCGCTATATTGGTCCATTTAAGGTCCTGAGGCGGATAAATCCGGTGGCCTTCCGCCTGGAGATTCCTTGCTCCATGAGGATTAACCCCAGTTTTCACGTGTCTAGGCTGAAGCTGGTTCTCTGTAGTTCCCTGGCACCTACCACTGAGCCAGCTCCCTCACCCCCACACATCTTTGATGGGTGTCTGGCCTTTACAGTACGTTGGATCTTGGACTCCTGTCGCCACCGCTGGGGTGTACAGTATTTGGTCAACTGGGAGGGGTATGCCGGTGTGGCACATCATAAACCATCTCATCAGGGATTATCATAGGAGTCGGGGTGTGAGTCCTGGAATGTCAGGGGCCAATCCTTCGGGCGGGGGTACTGTAACATTGCGGGTGCCTGCTTAGGTAAATCTGCAGTTACTGACATGTCTCTTTATAGTGTTCAGCCCAGCACAGGCAATTAGAGCTGATGCGCGGCACCTGTGCACATCGCTATATAAACCATAGGTTTTTATCAGTCGGCGTGCGGACATAGAGTCTGTGCTAAATAAATTGAATTGAATTTATCATAAAAAACTTTGATCCTGACTCAGAGAGGGTATTGTTCGAGCCACCAAAGGCTTGCTTATGTCAAGCAGGGCTCTTCCCCTCACCTCACGGTGTTTGTATGCATCCCGACATGTTTCTAGCCACATTTGTGTGCTCTTCTACGTATACGTTGCATGGGTTAGCGCGTCGGAAAATCCAGACAGTTTCTTAAGGTTGTGTTCCTTTTCGCCTAATTCTGCCAGTTATTCCACCCGACTCCCTGATTAAACCCTTTTGCCATCCTCCATCTATCTGGATAACAGGCAAGGCTTGGGACTCCACACTTCTTTAGTACAGAGTCCTTCTATCCCCGTAACATAAACCTTGTACCAGGTACCAACACAAGGATTCAGCAAAAAAAAAGCACAAGACAGCAGGACTACATAGGGAGGGATATAGTGAGACATATGGAACAGGTGTGCAGAGGTGAGAAGGAGTAAAAGGATTGGGTGGGGCAAACACATGCACAAACACAAAATGTAACTAAGCGGAACATAACAACAATAAAGAAAGCCCTGCATGATCACCCTCTGGTGTATTGGCAGGGAACTGTCCTGCAGTCTGTGACAACCCCCGCACCCCATTCATTCTTTGTGAGTTATTAAAATGTCCCATTGTTTGTCTGCTTTCAGCTTCTTTCACTAAGTCATCACCTCACAGGCTCAATCATTCTAATCTGGGATGCCTTTTATGCCACCAGCTAGCTCACTTGGTCAACCCAATGACCCTGCTGGAACAGCTCTGTGCTTCTCCAGTTCCTCCAGACTTTCCCCCACCTCCATTCTACCGCATCTGACTACAGCCTACTACAGCCTTGTGCCAGTCCCACTGATACAATCCTGGCTGTCCTGTCACACCTCCTCACTTTAACCATCAGCCTCAGGTTAAATCTAGTCAGCCTCAGCTGGGACCTAGGCACCTAAATCCTGTGCTGAGTGTGTTTTATTTCAATTTTCCACATTAAATTACCACATTACCCTCTTTGAGGCTTTAGAAGCCTCACTCTACTCAAACATTGCCTTACAAACCCTATCCTCATCAGACACCAATTGGTAAATGCTTGGCAGACATACCAATGTGTTACCATAATTATTGATACAATTGAATAATTAGTTAAACTATTGCCAATAGTTTTCCTAAATATCTTATTGTCCCTCTCTTCCCCATATTTTCTCTAATAAGCACATATTCTGAACTGCTCTGTGAAATATGCTGATATCATTTAAAATCTAGTTGTTACTTTAGACATTAATGTCTGCCACAAAGCATCTGTGGGAGACATTAATATTCATTTAGATAAGTCAAAAGATACTCTGAGAACAGCAGATGTGTCCATCTTAGATTCAGTAGGTGTTAATCAGAATGTAATCGGGCCCACTCAAAATGGAGGTCCCATTCTTGATCTTATTCTAACATTCAGATTGATAACATTTTGATAATTTTACTGATAACATATTGTGGCAGTACATGCACAATCGAAGCTCAGCGTCTACCCAGAATCTGCAGATTATTATTATTATTATCTGTTCATACAGAACAGTCTAAGTTTAACATCATATAGCCAACAAGGGGCAGTTGGCTATATGATGGGGGCAGTGGTGGCTCAAGTGGTTAAGGCTCTGGGTCATTGACCAGAAGATCATGGGTTCAAGCCCCAGCACTGTCAAGTTGCCACTGTTGGGCCCTTGAGCAAGGCCCTTAACCCTCTCTGCTCCAGGGGTGCCGTATCATGGCTGACCCTGCGCTCTGACCCCAACCTCCAAGGATGGGATATGCGAAGAAAGAATTTCACTGTGCTGTAATGTATATGTGACAAATAAAGGCTGTTTCATTTTCATTCATTTCATTCATTCAGCAGGAACTTCCAATTAAAACACACCAACAGTGACATTGTCGACATTCGACTCATCCCTGCTGAGCTCTTCCTGGCATGGAGGAAGTGCTCACAGACAGTGATGAGACCATCAACAAAGACGGGGGGTTGAGAGCTAAGCTAAGGCTAAGACCACACCGGTTATCCTTATTTTTCTTGTGAATGTGTCGTCTTTGCTGAACAAAATGGATGAACTTTGACTTTGTATCGCCAAAAACAAAAGATTAAAAGTAGGGCTGGGCAACGATTAAAATTTTTAATCGCGATTAATCGCATTGTTAGACACAAAATTGAACAGGTAGCAGATCTATCTATCTGCTATTTTTGAAGATGGCGGCGTGGCAGTAGCACGCAGTGGCCATTCCGGAACCAAAACCCTCGACCGCCAGACGATATTACAGTACAGAACTCATGCAGTTACTAACTTGCATGATGATGTACTCTGCAACTTCGTGACCTCGGCTTGCTGAGAAGACCAGGCCTTCAGTCCTCGGTGTTGCCTGATGGCGGTGTTCGAGGAAGCGGAAGTGCGGAAAACGGGCGGGTGTCCGTGCTAGGCTAACAACAAACCCTAGCCGGCCGGCACTCCCTTCCATCATCTTGTCCAACGTCTGCTCCCTGGATAATAAACTGGACTACAACTGACTCCAGCGAACTACACGGCGTGAGTTCAGAGACTGCTGCGTCTTTGTTTTCACAGAGACGTGGCTCAGCGACAGAGTTCCGGACGCCGCCATTCAGCTAGCCGGGCTAACCGTGTTTCCGACAGGAATGCAGATCTGTGCGGTAAGACTCGCGGTGGTGGCGTGTGTGTTTACATCAACACGGAATGGTGTAAGGACTCTGTGCTTGTGTCTAATTATTGCTCATCGCTAGTGGAGTTTGTGACTGTTAGATGCAGACCTTTTTATTTACCCCGGGAATTCACCACCACTTTCATTATTGGAGTGTACATTCCACCCAGCGTTAATGCTAAGGAGGCTCTGTGTGAGCTGTACGGAGCTATTAGTGAGCTGCAGAATGCTCACCCTGACAGACTGTTTATCATCGCTGGAGATTTCATTCATGCAAATCTCAGAACAGTGCTCCCTAAATTCCATCAGTATGTGGACTTTGCTACAAGAGGGGCGAACACGCTGGATCTTGTTTACACAAACATTCCCGGCGCGTATCATGCGGAGCCCACCCCCACCTCAGCTACTCAGACCACATCTCTGTTATGTTGATTCTAGCATACAGGCCACTCGTCAGACGCTCTAAACCGGTTCTGAAACAGGTTAAAACCATCTGCGACTCTATTGACTTGGAGGAGTACATGGCATCAATGACCGGCTACATCGGGAAATACATTGATGACATGACCGTCTCCAAGACCATCACCACACGCTCCAATCAGAAGCCGTGGATGATTGCGAATGTGCGTGCTCTCCTGAAGTCGAGAGACTCTGCCTTCAGATCAGGGGACAGGGCGGCCTTAAAAATAGCAAGGGCCAAACTGTCCCGAGCCATCAGAGAGGCGAAGCGTGCGCACGCCCAGACGATCACCAACTACAGGACAACTTCAACTCCATCCATCCATCCATCCATCCATCCGCCATCTGGAAGAACTTTAAAATGAAAATGTCCTTGTAAAAGTTCTCTGCCTTTCTCCATGTTTGTTTATCTGCCAGTTATTTTCTTCTCTGGTTCCTGTGAGCACCGCAGCAGTCTTGCGGTCATCCCAAATGCTCTCATTGGTTGAGACGCGTGATGACGTTCATCCCAAGCCAATACAGATCAAGATGCCACCCCTCCCATCACCCACGGTTTGTCTGTATGTGTATTCAGAACTAGTGAGCAACAGACTTTCAAAATAATAATAATAAAAAAAAAACTGTGTTAATGCGTTATAAAATAATTGTTGACATTAATTAATTCATGAGTTAATGCGATAACAATGCATTAACTTGCCCAGCCCTAATTAAAAGACTTCTGTAAAGATTAAGAAAACATTTTAATATTTTGTTAATGTATGACTTGGGAAGGCAAGAAGGCAATGCAAAGCTACAAGATAAAGACTGAGGATCATTTCTCCAACTCCAATCCCCGGTGCACATGACAGGGCATCCAGACCATCAGTGATTACAAGCTCACCTACTCTGCTCCCCCATCCACTGATGTCTCCTTCTTTAATGAGCTAAATGACAACCAGGAGATAACCACCAAAACACACTGCAAACTACTAGCACCTTACACTTTCCACCACCTAGGTCTGTGCCACTCTGAGTCAGATCAATGTATACCAAGCTGCTGGCATACCCAGATGTGTACTCATGGCCAGTGCTGGACAGCTGTCTGAGGTTTTTACTGGTATCTTCAATCTGTCTCTATCCCAAGCAAATGTACCAACTTGCTTCAAAACCACCTACCGATGCCTCAGCAGTCCAAGCCAGAGTGCCTGAATGTCTACTGCCCTGTAGCACTTACACCCATAATCATGAAGTGTTTTGAGTGATTAGTCCTGGCACACCTGATCCTTGTTTACTACAGTGTTGCCCCTAGTGACAAAAGCACAGTTTTATGCATCCTGACCCTTCACAATAGCTAGCTTGGCAGGTAAAATCATTGCATGTAACAAATCTGAGATAGCTGTCCCATGAATGATTCTTGAACCATCTGCCCTTTGAAATCCCCTCTGTGCCCATATTGGGCCGAACACATGGCATACCCTATAAGCGTAAGCCGATCAGTATAAATTGTACAGTTTTTACTCATCCCTAAGTTTCATGCAGCTGTTAAAGCTTTAATCTCAGCTAACTGAGCAAAGCACGGCTGAGCAAGTGAGACCCCTGCTATTGTATCAAATGAAACTGGATCCCCCTTGGCTTCAACCACTGCGTATCCTGCCTCATTCACATTCTGTTCTTTTTGAGTCCTTGCAAAAATGCTAAATAGAAGAAAGTGCAGAAGATTGTTACAGCAGCAGCATGCCGGGAACTTTAACCAAAGCAGCCTTGAGGGTATGTTAAGGGCCCTAACTGCAGTAGCCAGCAGATGCGAAAATAGGAAGAATTTATGCTATAAATAACCATAGCAACAGATGCAGATGTTAGTCAAAAGGGCATGGCGTATAAATGGCATTAATTAGCAAGCAAAATTAAGCATGGGCTGAAGCTTAAGAGTATAAGTTATCGTAAGGGGAAAATGTATATATTTTTGTGAATGTGCAAAGACTAAGGAAATAAGGTGTATATATGGACGTTTTTTTTAGCAGAGGCTGAATAAAAGATTCGAAGCCAAATAAAAAAAAAGATTTTATGTACATGGAGCAAAAGAGAATCACAGAAGCAGAAATTTTCATAAGTCATGAAGCTCTATCACACTTTTTGGGTATTAATCAATTAGATTAGATAACATATAAAAGTAAATTGCAATTAAGTACATTTTGTGTTAGAACTTTGGCCTACTCATCCAAGCCTGAAGAAGTTTTATTATTTATCAGTTTGTTTAGTAAATAATAGGTAATTGGAAAAGACCCTGGATCACCCTGTTATGTGTCCACTCAGAGAGGCACTCTGACACGTCTTTTTCTTGGCAGTTGAGATGCATGTATTTTAGCCACATTTTCCATTCCTTACATTTCCTCAATTGTTAGTCCATCTAGTGTAAGTTCTTGAGGCTCTGTAAATCATAAGGTACTTTCCCTGAGATCCCAATTGTTTGTATTGCCTTACGGGTGATGGGAACCTATGAATCTTCCTTTCCAATACTCGAATATATAGCCTCAGTGTCGATCATGAAGGGAACCTCCAAGTCCCGACCATCTGACAACATGAAGGTTGGATCTTGTTCTGAGTGCAGTGAGGTGACATCAGTTCCCCCTCTGGCTTCTCTGGGCATCTTCAACTTTGATTGAAGGCTGGCCCCATCGGAGGACCACTCAACTGTCCTTCAGGTGGAATCCAGGGTTGCCACTGTTGTTGTCCCATACATTGGCTCCTTGGTCAGGCATGGGTCCCCTCAGCCCCAAAACCTGGCCTCTCATCTCAGCTCTGTCCACACCGTCTCCCAATGTGTATTTGACCTGGGCCTGTGGGCCTGTTCCTTCTAAGATGGTTAGGATCCCCACATTTCCAACATCCACTGGCCAGCTGGTTTTACCCACTTATACCCAGCACTGGACCTCCTCTTGGGACTCTTCTTCCATGACCTCTGTTTTGGAATGGTTGTCCAAGAATATGATGATTCTCAGAACCCTACAGTCCTCCTGTATTCATATATTCTACGAGTGCCAGCTATATTGATGGTATCTGTACCAGTGCATTTAAGGTGCTGCTGGAGGCTCTTATATCTGAGTGGTTTGCAGTGCTATAATCAGGGCAGCCTGCTTAGCTGCTTCGTTCTTTTCCTTTTTCTTCTCCTGTTCATCCTGTTTTAGCTGTTCTATCTACCCTAGTTTATAAAGCAGGGTCAACAAAGCTTCAGCTGCTTCCTATGCTGCTTTTTTCTTTTTCCTATATTCCACACATGGTGTGTCACATGGGCCAAAATTATGCCCAACTCTATTGTACCCAGTGCTAGCATCTCTTCCAGTTTCCCCTGGACTCCATCAGGAAGAGCCTTCTTCACCATCATCGTAAAAAGACCTTTACTTGTGTGAGATTCATCCCAAGTTCTGCTGGTCTTATGCACTTATCCTGGAACTCTTGCACAAATGTAGTCACATTCTCATCCTCCTTTTACTTCACTACTTCCAGCTTCTTGGGAACCATCTTTGTTGGGTACATTTCTCTCAATGCTCTCCACATTGCATTTTGACATGGCCCAAATGAGGGTCATCGCTCATATGACATTCTATTACCTCACTCATTTTTATGCTTTTTTCGTGACCTTTGTCAAAATCACCTTTATGTCTCCTATAACCAGCTGTTGTCCAGCCATCTTTTCCTCAGACTTCGTTTTCCATCTTTGTCCTCCATCACAGAGGTTAGGCAGTCGCTTGACCAACCCCTTGAGGTCCATAAACGTTCACGATACATAATGTAGCTCTTTCCCTTTTACTGACAAGGGGCACTGAAGTACATGTTCAGCTTGTTTTTGCCTTCCTCTTCCATTCCCTGCACCCTGCATGGGCATTGGAGTATCTGTCTTGGTCCTCACACTGTCTTTTCCATAGCGAACAAGAGGTTTGAGTGAATTCCTGTTATGCAGTCCCGGTCTGGTTCTGCTCTGTCCCACTCCATCAACCTAATTCTCTGCTGAGTACATCTACTCTAGTGAACTCCATAGCAATGTCATCATGACTTTGTTCAACATCTGATGCCTCTGCCTGTCCTTTCATACCCTGTATCCTCTGTTCAGCTTGCTCCAGGAACTCAATCTGTGAATTACAGCTCTGCTCCATTTTATCCATCATTTCCTCTGCATTTTGCTTGTTTCTCACCCAACACAGTGATAATTTCTGCTGCATTTTTAGCCACTTCTGCCATTGCTTGCACCTGATCCACCACTCGCTGACTGCTTTCGATCCACCACTCCTTGACTGTTCTCAAGCACTTGACGCATCTCTTCCTGTAGCTTTTCCTTCTCTCCTTCTCTTCTGGAAGCAGTGGGAAGATCCTTACTTCTAACTGGACCTCTCGCTTCTTCTGTTATCTACCATTTCAGATTTGTCTTCCGGATCAGATGTCGTTCTTATCAGCCCTTCCCTTGTCACATTCCACTGGCACTGATCATCATGCATGAATGGTGAATGGCCCTATTTGCTGGGATGACAATACAGGTTGCTCCAGTTCTGGGTCTGGCATCTGTGGTTGGATTAGAATTTCATTTCTCTTCTGGTTTCTAGGTTCTGGTGCCTTCCCCATCTCTTCATACTTCATCTCTCCCTCCAGATACTGAGCTGCCACATTTGGCCACCGCTCTTCTGCCACTACTCAAGGGTGGCTATCAACCTGATCAATCACCAGCTCGCCGAGGACTTATGTCGACAACTGCCCTGTTGGGAAGGGCCTCATTTCATGACAAACCAGCCAATTTGTCAAATTTGGATTACTGCACTTTGAGGAGATTTGCTTCTTCATCATCTCCTCCCCTACTAACCTGATCATCCTGGGCTTTGCCCGTGGCTGCATCACCATGATCCGGTTCGGTGGTCACCACACTGTCTATGCCACTGACTCTGAGAGGTGATCATTCAGGCATTCAGCATAGAAAGTGCGGCACAGCTGCCTCCACATTGACCATGGGACTGTGCCATTTAACTACTTCCAATGCCATGCCACCACGGTGTAGAGTGTACCTGCACTCACTTCCTGAAACTAAAGCCATGGAGGAATTTGTAGAGAAGGCTCTAGCCTATGGGTTATATTCGTCCCTCTACATCCCCAGCTGCTGCTGGATTCTTCTTTGTGGAGAAAAAGGATGGGGTCCTCCGGCCATGTATTGACTATCGGGGGTTGAACGGCATCACCATACGTTACCACTACCCCTTACCACTCGTCCCGTCAGCACTGGAACAGCTGAGGGAGGCCCGGATCTTCACCAAACTCGATCTGCGCAGCGCATACAACTTGGTGCGGATCAAGGAGGATGACGAGTGGAAAACGGCCTTCCACACCATGCGAGGGTACTATGAGTACCTGGTAATGGCCTACGGTCTGACCAATGCCCCAGCAGCATTCCAATCCAAATACAATGAAATATTTCGAAATCTTCTCAACCACTATGGAAATACGTACATTGACGACATCCTCATCTACTCTTCCTCTTATGACGACCACATCCGCCATGTCCAAACAGTTCTCACCCACCTGCGACAACACAACCTTTATGTTAAGGCAGAAAAGTGTGAGTTACACTGAGACATGACCATGTTGCTGGGGTACATTATCTCATGACGAGGAGGAGAGATGGATGCTAGTAAAGTAAAGGCATTCGTGGACTGGCCAGAAACAACTACTATCAAAGAACTGCAGTGATTCTTGGGGTTTGCCAACTTTTACTGGCGATTTATATGTGAATACAGCAGCATAGCCAGTCCACTGACATCTCTATTTCGGGGCAAACCAAGACTGCTACGCTGGACCGAACAGGCTTGCGCCACTTTCACTCACCTGAAGGCTAGCCTAACCACAGCCCCAATCCAGTTGCGGAATTGGGGCAGTACTGTGACAATGCTAGGGGACCCCAGCAATATATATCTATGTGCTTACATTTCGCAAAAGTTGACCCTGGCTGAAGCCAATTATGACATCGGGAATCACGAGTTGCTGTCTATTAAGGAAGCTCTGGAGGAGTGGCACCACTGGCTAGAAGGGGGCCCGTATTAACAGTCCACAGGAATCTTGAATATCTACGCAACCAAGAGACTAAATCCTCGCCAAGTATTTGATTTCTTTCACCTGTCCCCATTTCTGAGTTTGCCTTGCATTTTGGATTATTTAAAAAATCTGCTCATGGACCCTATTTCATCTGCCTCTGGCATTTTGTTACATCGTACTTGGTGTTTGGTTGTAGCATACAAGTTTGGCTTAAGCCCAGCATTTTTTTGTGTGTGTGTTTTATGAAATATTTTCCTAACAAAGTGAAGACTCTTTTGTGAGGTGAGGTCCTTACATCTTCAAAGGGTTTTTTGTGGGTTAATGCTTGGTTTTAGGGTTAGGATCAGAATTAGACGGTTACGACGACGAACTGCAGTCAGGTCGAGACCCCGATGAGGACGACGAGCATGCAGATGAGCTTCCCCGAGACGGTTTCTGACAGTTTGTGCAGAAATTCTTTGGTTATGCAAACTGATTGCAGCAGCTGTCCGGGTGGCTGGTCTCAGACGATCTTGGAGGTGAAGATGCTGGATGTGGAAGTCCTGGGCTGGTGTGGTTACACGTGGTCTGCGGTTGTGAGGCCGGTTGGATGTACTGCCAAATTCTCTGAAACGCCTTTGGAGATGGCTTATGGTAGAGAAATGAACATTCAAATCACGGGCAACAGCTCTGGTGGACATTCCTGCAGTCATCATGCCAATTGCAATCTGCGGCATTGTGCTGTGTGATAAAACTGCACATTTTAGAGTGGCCTTTTATTGTGGCCAGCCTAAGGCACACCTGTGCAATAATCATGCTGTCTAATCAGCATCTTGATATGCCACACCTGTGAGGTGGATGAATTATCTCGGCAAAGGAGATGTGCTCACTAACACAAATTTAGACAGATTGTGAACAATATTTGAGAGAAATAGGCCTTTTGTGTACATAGAAAAAATCTTAGATCTTTGAGTTCAGCTCATGAAAAATGGGGGCAAAAACAAGTGTTGCGTTTATAATTTTGTTCAGTATATATTAAATCCAAGCATGCCAAGCAGCCAGACTAATGACTAGTATACTTAAAGTTTGCGATTTTGCAACAACTAATTTTGTACTAAGTGTATAAGTTGTAATTAAATTGTACAAAAGCACAATTTTAAGTTTATTAAGTATACATTTATGTGCTAAAGTGGAACAACTTCAAGTATACTTAGTACACTTAAAGTATATGGCTGTGTATGTACTAATGTACATACCTGACACAGTAATTAATGAAATTAAAGTATATCTTTAATGTATTATAAGGACATTAGTGCGACTTTTTACTGTGTTACAAATACACAAGTAATATACCACTAATATATTCTTATTGCAGAAGTAGCATGCTGTAATACTTCTGGCCAATTCCAAATACACTTTTTGGTTAATAAAAATATACTTTGTTATATCATTTGTTATATGTAGTACACACAACCTTCTATACAACTACTGTATTGCAAATGTGCTACTGGTACACTAAAGGGTTTTACAACCTTTTACATATGCTGAATGTATTTTGAAACATTACATTAATAGTGACAAAGCAGATTACATTGGAGTTCAAAAATTTTAATTCACATGGTTTAAAAAAAAAGCAAGCTGACGATGTTTCTAAACAAAAGAAGAACTTGAAAACTGTTGCACATGAATGAACATAAATAACATTTCTTACACGATGATTTGCTGCAATGAACACCTAGGCCCCAGACACAGACACTACACATTAGCAGCCTTTTTTAGGCTACATCAGAGGCACTTGTCCGTGGAAACTCCTGAAGAACAGCATCTGTTAACAAAATGCATAAGAGATCATGTCACAGGGCATATTTATGCAACACTTTCTTCTGTTTTAACTACATTAAAGGAAAACTGTGGTCATTTTCTAAATGCATCTTATTTTCATACACATGCTAAAGACAGCAATGATTTTCTTCTACTTACAACTGGAAGTCTGTAAGCCTGCAACCTGAATCAGGTCATTTGTCTTTTTGATCAATATTTAAAAAAAAATCTTCTTAACCATCCTGCTTTGGAATGAAGGAACATGTCACCCAGTGGAGCAGTGCATCTGGGAACAGTGGAGGTCTATGGCACAGATGGATAAGTGTCGGAACCCAGAGCCCCTCTCCGGGTGGATACTTCAGGGTGGTCCTAGAGCCTTCTTCAATTACCAATATTATCAAAAGTCTTACAGTTCATATCAAAAATTGCAGGAGAAACAAAGAAATAAAGAACTCCTCCAGGCTTGGATGAGAAATGATTGGATGATTTTTTTAGAAAACCCCACCTTTCTGTTGCCTTCATACAGCCTATGGGTCACAAGTTTTAATACTGACACGTATTAGTTGTTGATCTGTCTAACCTTCTAAACTTATTTAGCCCAAAACCACATTTATTTCATTACACCCATTACACCTTTAATTCAACACTTATAATTTAACCTACATAACCCACATGTTCCATATGTTTGTGTATTTGTTTGTTGTTCCTGTGTGGTTCATGGTGACTGCCTGGCATTTACTTAGAATCCTGAGGAATTTACCACTTTTATCATCACTTCTTTGCCACTATTTAGGGAATGGATGCTACCCTTATTTTACTTCAGTTTTCACTCATTGCCTATGTGATGATAATATGGTAAAAGTAAAAGGGATAAAATGGCTGTGTTTAGTAAAGTGTAGTTTAGTTTGATTTATGTTGAGTTTATTTATTTATTTAGGCTAGAAGTAGTCAGTTTACTTTAGTTTTAGTTTAATTAAAATTCCTAAATCCTCTCTATTGCTTCAAGGTCTGTGTTTTTCCATTACATTTACTCGGTGTGTTGTGTCCCTACGTTTACATTAACATCCGTCACTGCAATAATATTTTGCTGGCGCTTCAATAACATCTTCTCCAAACACCCTCTACTTCTTATTTGCATAGGTGGTGTAATATAATACCTATACATTATATAAAGGTGGATTTAACTTTATTTTTTCTAAATTAAACGTTTGCATCAGAGTCAGGTCAAATAAGACTGTTATAGTGTTCTCGCCCCTAAGCTCAAGGATTCTGAATTTCATCAACGTTTTTTCAGTCTCAGTGGAGCCAACTCCATGATATGGTACGATGTGCTAGCCTATGCCCTTGTGATGTTTACGCCAAAGCCAGAAAGTTCTAGAATAATAGCCCACTAACGATGACTCAGCCAGTTTTGCTCATCTCTATTTTTGTGATTTTATATATTTTTTTGGGTCCCCTATAACGAACCAACTGGTTCCCTACTCAGATTCTATGTCTATGTTTGTGCAAATTTCATCTATTTATCATAAGTTTAGCTGTTGACTAATGATTATGACAGGTGCTTAATACTGAAAGGATTATCAAATAATTTATTGATGATCAAATAATCAGTAAATTAGAGACGATAATTAGATAGGCAACATGTGTATAACAATGAGTGTAAGTACTGATTAACGTAACTTAGTTGTCAAAATTAAAATCATCATATGATTAAACATAAGTGAGTGAGTAATGATTAAAGAATTTATCATTAATCATTATTTATGATTAAACGATTTACCTAGTAACATCTCTTTGGTTATGTTTTAATGATTAAACCTGAATCGAATCTGTCTTAATATTTCCCACATAAGCTAATCCAGGTTGCAGACTGACAGACTTCAAACTGTGACTACAAGGAGATCATTGTTGGTTTCACTGTCAATGGGGATTGTTGAAAATACCATTAATTAATAAATAGAAGTTATATTTTAAGAACCGACTGTCAGGGAAGTACTAGAGTTAACCAGTAGAGTGCTCTCAAAAATTAAAACATTGTGAAAATGTTCATTTTCTTTTTTAATTTAATTTAAAAAGTAAAAACTTTCCTGCATATTCTAGATTCATTGGATGTACAGTGAAATATTTCAAGCCTTTAAAAAAACAAAACATTTCAATGATTACAACTCACAGCTCATGAAAAACTCATGGATTTCTTATGATCAATAATAAAGTATTTACAATATAGAAACTTAAAAAAATTATGTTCATTTAAATGCATTGCACTTATTTTTTAAACTGTCAGAATTATAGGAATTATGACAATTGCTGGTCATTTGTTTTCCATGTGTATGTAATCGTACTGCTATTAAAACCACAGGGGCTTTTTAAGTAGACAAAATGCAACTGATAACAAGTACCTACCTGTTATGGCCTGCACTTTGGCAATGTCCAGCTGTCTTTTTGGCGTTCCCCCCTTCCCAGATTTGCCAGTCAAGGACCTCCTTTGTGAACACCAACACAGATAGCGCTTGGGCAAAAATGGTCATGCGTGTGCAGTTCAGCTACAAAAAGGCCCTCTTAGGAACTCCAACTGTGCTGCCAGCCAATGGGTGATGAATATGAGAGAGTCAGATAAGAGAGAAAGAGAGAGAGAGAGCGAGAGTCAATTAAATTCATATGAATATGGGTGCTTTCCACCTACCTATGAGAAATGGACATTATCCAAATATAAAAACAATGTGCTAAATTTACAGTGGTGGGATATGGGTGTAAGATGAATGCAAGATATGATACACATAACCTATTAAACCATATAACTTTAATACTGACCTACAGTGCCTTGCAAAAGCATTCACCCCCCCCTTGGCATTTTTCATGTTTTGTTGCCTCACAACCTGGAAATAAAATGGATTGTTTGAAGGTTTGCATCATTTCATTTACAGAACATGCCTACAACTTTGAAGATGTGATTTTTTTTTTTAGGGAAGCAAACAACAAATAGGACAAAATAACAGAAAACTTCAGCGTGCATAACTATTCACCCCCCTAAAGTCAGTACTTTATAGAGCCACCTTTTGTGGCAATTACAGCTGCAAGTCACTTTGGATAAGTCTCTATGAGCTTGCCACAAGCTTTACCATTTTACCATGCAAAGCACCAAGCTATGAGGCCAAAGTGGTGCAAATTCAGCATTCTATACATACATGAATGAACAATGACTACTAATAAATAGATGCTTTCACCAGTTAATTGTAACGTACCATTTCAGTTTCATAGTTCTCTGAGAAAGATGACATGGGGTGGTCCCATGATAGGGGGTCCCACTGGGTGAAGGCATCAGTGTCAGAACACACTCTATACACTCCTTCATTAATTTCATCATTTCTGGTAGTTCTAAGTTAATGTAAAAAGGGGAAAGAGCAAACTTGTTGATTTTATTAGTGTGTCTGTTGCATGGCACAAATGGATCAAACGTAAGCTGGCCAGTGGTAGAGGGATAATGGTACTTGAGTTTGTGTATAATGTGAAAAAACCCTAAATAGTTAAATAAACACAATGTATTTTGTCACCAAACCATGCCCATCTGAACACCTACCATGAAGGGATGCCATGATCTCATCTACTCGTGGTGGCATGCCATGACCAGTATTATCATATAACTTCTGCAACATAAAGAACAATCGAATACCAGGCTTTTTTTTTTGAATAAGATTAATCACATTAAACCATATTAACATCTCCCTGAAATTTTGAAAAGTGAAAAGGACACAGAGCTGTGAATGACAATAATACACAAAGAAAACATGTCTGAGAAAGTACACAGCAAACAGCTATGATATGCAGAAGTATAACTTACAATGTCAGGATGTTGTGGACTCCTTATGTTTGTGGTGTCATCGGAACTGTGGTGATGATCAGGTGATGATGCCACGGGTAACAACTTTTCTAGCTGCTGTTGCGTGCATTGCCTGGATAAAAAATTTTATAAAGTAAAAAAGAATTTAAATTCTCAAACTCTTTAATCTTTAAGCTTGCACTGCCTGCCAGAAAATGTGTATAGTTTACAAAAAGAGAGAGAATATGGACAAGAATATATTCACAATGTGAAAGAAATCCTCATGCGTTTTGGAGAGGCGTGCGTGCTTGGTGGATGTGATTATTCAAAATCCTTATGTGTTTGTCCCATAGAGAAAAACGCCTTACTCATACTGGACTCCAACTTCTAGAGTACAAGAAAGCATTAACTTTTTGCTAGCTAGCATGTACCACACATATTGTACATAAAACATGTCTAAAACTGGACTGTCAAGTTGAAAACATGGCGTTTTTCAAAATTATTCATATCCACTCACCAGTCTTGCTTTTTAGGCTCCACCATGTTGTTCGCTTGGTCTATTTTTGTTTTTTCATGCGTGCACCTCTGCTTTCCTCCTCGGTCCAAATATCTTTACCCAGAATATACAAATTCTTCTTTGTGACAAGTTCTAATATAAATAATCTAATATAAAAGAGCAAAACAACCTTTATGCAAACTTTTTATACAATTAAACAAATTGCTAATAGGTTAGCTAAAAAAACACAAACCCCCAAATAGCAGGACTTTAGCTGGCACTGTCTTCTCAGGTTCTTTTCTGCTGGGCCATTTTATTTCAAGCCAATTATCGTCGCTGTCAAGGTCTTGCTCGGACGTCACTTGGTTAATTTGTTGGTCAGAATAACAAACAATGAGCGATGTACTTTCCACCTTTACCGTTTTATTAAAGAGGTAATAAATAGCGAACTGGAACAACATTTCGACTGCTAGCACTGCGCACCTGCATTCAAGTGAAACAAGCAAGCGCGTGCGGTATAAATTTCGTCCCCAGCTCTGATTGGCAGACAAGGAAAATCAGAACACACTTGATTGGTCGAAGGACCGAGCAATTCAAAAGTTTAAATTTAATTTAGAGTCATAGCATCAAAACGAAAGCTGAAAAATCATTTGAATGATGATGACCCAGAACCAATTCCTAGAACAACAAAATATAGAAGACTCCAGCAAAAACAGGTAAGATGACTGTCATCATGTGAATGTTATATATTATATGACTGATTTGTATTGGACTTAAAATTACCGATTCTTTTTATACATTAGTAATTTTCTGATTATTGTCATGATTTTTTATTGTTTGGTCTGTCAAAACAATTTAAGGAAAGGTTTGTTTAATTGCAAGGTTTGTTTTGTCCAAACAACCAACCAACAGTTCAAAACTCCAAAGAAGTTGAATAAAACAAACAAACAAACAAACATATATATACACACAAATCTCATGTTTGAGAATAGATCCACAAAATAAATTACATATAAAGGTAATCTACTTAATTTCAGCTACTTGTGGGCAGGGGTGTGTTGGTGATGGTGGTGGGGGTAGGGGGGGTTAAGCAGGGAAGTTTTTTTGTTGTTGTTGTTAATGCTAGAAAAAGGCTTTAAACATTTTAGGATAGCCCTCTCATTTGAGTGGCACAAGTTCTTATAATAGACTTTTTTTTCTGAGCTTGACACCCCTACTTTAGTGGCCCTAATTATAGTGCCCTGACAGTCATAAGGCCACAAGTCTCCATAAAGGATTCTTTGGAAAACATCACCTTTAAAACACAAATTTCAAATTCAATAGTATGAGTCTCTATTTTTCATCATATTGTCATGTAACTTGTTGGTTAAAAAACGCATTTTACTAATGGATAGATCATTGTTTTTCTGTTTTTTAACAAGTTTTGAATGTACTGTATCTGCAGAAACTGAGAAGGTCATTCTACAAGCAATTTCTTTTTACATCTTCAGTTCCTAGAACATCTGATTACAGGAGAAAGTTTTTTGAAAAGGTAGGTTCAGGAGAAAAATGCTAAGGCAAATGTCTTTTTAATAAAGTAGTAGAGTTCTACTAAAAGTTTTAACCTGTTGCTTCTACAGTATTACAATAATAGCCTTACAGTTACTGCTTTGATGTAGGCTAAAGCAGCACTGCTCACAAGACTATATTGAGTGGCCTGTTTTTTTGGGTGGCGCTTATTATTTGCTGTATGTTTGTCTCAGATTCCTCTTACAGACCTTACTTATACAGATACTTCTGCATCACTTCCTAAGTCCTTCCAAAAAGTGGACAGGAGCCACCCAAATGGTGATGAAAGTGAGCAGGTAGAGTTGGAAGAAAGGAGACAAAATGCAACACCAAGACAGGAGAAAAGCCTCAAAGAACATAAAGGCAATGAAGATGATGGAAGTGGATCCCAGGAAGGAGAGAAAGCTGACAGAAGTGGACAAGAGGACAGAGAGGAAGATGAAAGAGACAGACAAGAGGATGGAGGGGAAGATCACGAAAGTGGACAAGAGGAGGAAGGAGATGATGACAGAAGTGAACAACAGAATGGAGGAGAAGATGACGGAAGTGGAGAAGAACTGAGAGCAGGAAATGAGAGGAGCCAGGACAGTGTCCAAGGAAATCAAGATTCGAACCCAGAAATGGTACAACAATGCATTTCCAGAATATTTGTGCATGGTGTTCCTTTAAGTTGACTTTGTGAGCCAATAGTATAAATATAACAACACTGTCAATGCTATTTCTGTTTATGTTTCAGTTTCATATTGTATTATAAATGTTATGATTATTTTTATCTTTTATTACAGAAACAACATGACAATGATCCTGTGTATCCTGGTGCTCACCTCACAAAAGGACAGTGTGTGCTCTTGCTCATGTCATATGTGCTGAGGCACAATTTGACAGGAATAGCTCTTCAGGACCTTCTCACAATGTTCATGGAACATTTCCCTGGCTTAGTGCCAACAACCTCATATCTTTTTCATATGGACAATTTGGCCAATATGTGCCCCATTTTTATTGCATCAACTGTGAAAGCTACATGGGGCCCAGTGAGTCAGCTCCAAAAACCTGCTCTTCATGTAAATCTGAATTTGACATGGCAAATAACCTAAGGTTTGGCTCTTATTTCTTTGTTCTTAGTCTGTCAACTCAAATAGTGGAGATTTTGGAGAAACCTGAAATACAGTTATATAAAAAGGAACCAACTCCAGGCATTGTTTCAGATTTACAGTGTGGGGCAGAATATCAGAAATTCAAGCAGGTAGTCGGGCCTGAGAACATCTTAATCTCGTGGAACTGTGATGGAGTTCCAGTTTTCAAAAGTAATAATGTACAAAAATGGCCTAGGGTTAGTGCCAAATCATAGAGCTTTCACCAAAAGATTGTCAAGGCAAAATATGTATACCATGCTTATGGTTTGGTAACAGCAAGCCAAATATGATCACATTTTTAACTGCATTTGTGTCGCAACTCAAAGAACTGGAACAGGTTGAAATTAAACGAGGGATTCTGAAAACAAAGAGCATACAAACAAAGTTTATTCACTTATCTGCTCCTCAGACTCTGTAGCACGCCCCCTCCTGAGAAGTACAAAGCAGTTCAATGGCAAATACGGGTGTTACTTCTGCCTCCATACAGGTGGTGGAGCATACGCCTAGGAAACCCCAGAACCACCTTTAAAAGGACGGAAGCAGATCATCTTCGGCATGCTATGCTGGCAACCCCTGCTGAACCAGTAATGGGTGTGAAAGGCCCATCTCCTTTGATGGAACTTGAGCATTTCAGCATGGTAACTGGATTCATTCCTGAGTACCAGCACAGAGTCTGCTTAGGAATAACTAAACAGATGACATCTCTCTGGCTAGACAGTAAGCACCATAATGAAGACTGGTACTTGAGGTCAAAGGTCAGTGACATAGACCAGGAATTGCTAGCTATTAAGCCACCTGTGGAAGTCACAAGAGCATCAAGATCACTGATGGACAGAAAATTCTGGAAAGCATCTGAATGGAGGTAATTTTTATTGTTTTATGCATTGCCTGTTTTTAATGGCCTTTTGAAAAGGAAGTACTGGAATCATGTTTTTTTTTATTAGTTTTTGCAATGCATACTCTTCTTCAGGATGCCATTAATATCAGCCATGTGTATATGGCAGAAAAAGCTCTTTGAAAGTTTGTGTTTAACTTTGAGAAACTATATGGTCCAACTGTGTTAATGTTTCTTTCAACGTGCATTTGTTAACGCATTTGGCAGCAAGTGTTCGGAGCTGGGGACCACTGTGGGCAACCTCCACATTTCCTTTTGAATCTTTTAATGGGACTTTGCTTAGGTTTTTCAATGGGACTACACATGTCCCAACTCATACAGTGAAGAAATTCCTTAGGTGGAAGGGTCTCTCAACAAAAACAGGCACTACAATGGCAAACACAAATTACAGTGTAAGGCAATTATTTGAAAGCCTCCAAGGTAGCTCTAGCTTAACAAAAAGGTCAAAGGAATTTCACAATAATGTTAGAGTTTTTGGCTTCCCAAAGAAAGATAGCACATCTGTGTTGCAGAGGATGGCTATAAAAGATTTCACAGGATTGCCAATTCATTCAGGTTTATTTTATGATCGTTTTATTTGTAGCAGTGTTGTTTATCATTCATATAAGAACACAGCTCTTAAAAAGAGAAATAATTCAGTTGTACAGTTAAGTGATGGAATGTTCTGTGAAATCATGACCCATGACATCAGAGGATGGGACCTTCTGCATCCACCTCAAATGATTTCTGTGTTTTAGTAAAAGAACTTGCAAAGAGTGAAGGAAAGCTTTGTAGAGATATTCAATTAAATATATCCTCTACATTTATAAATGAAGTATCTAAAACAAATAATGTATTTCTGTTCATCCTCAGTCACTCAAACGAAAATGTGTAATGGTTAGGTCAAAGGAAAAAATGTATGTCATTCCACTTCCAAACAATGTTGAACGAGACTAAAACCTCACTGACTCTAGGGAGACTTATGGCAACAAAATTTTGTGTTCCAAATGTTTAAACAATGATTAAAATTGTGATGTCATAATTCAGTAGTGAACTTCAAAATTATTTGTATTTTTCCACAGTGTATTTATATATTTGTTGTTTTCATGCAAGTGAATATGTATTTCAAGATCATAATGTAACAGCTAATGTACTTGTCTGGAGATGGCTGCTCCAACTGTCTTAACCACTTATACGAGCACCAAGTGTGCTTTAAGTGTTGACTTATCATGGGTTTAAGATTTTGTAACATGATTGTCAGTTACAATCTGTAATATAAACTGATTAAAGATTACATGACAACAACAAGAGTAGCCACTTGCACACATATTTACACCTTATTTAAATATATGTTATAAACTTTCAATGCATTATTGCAGCATATTTTTGGCACTTAAAACAAGCACAAGTAGTGCACTGAAATATAAGCATGAATAAGTGCATTGAAAATTAACTGAAAATATACTGAGACTACAGTATATTAAAAGCTTTATTCTAATGTATGCTTTCTGTACAATGATTATTTTGAACATATTTTTTTAAAAATATGCCAAAAATAAAATGATTTAAAAAAAAAAAAAAAGTATGCTTTGAAAAGTACACTGGGCTTTCACTTAAAGTATATTTTCCTATAACATATTTCTGGAAAATGTATTATAATACAATTATTTTGAAGTATGTTTAAAGTTTAATTCCCAAAATTGGTAAAAGCATGAAGTTAGTATACTTTTTATACATTAACTGATATTAAAAATTTTTTGTCAGTATATTTGCAATGTACTATAGAAAATATATTTGTAATACATTAAAGTGTATTTTTTTTCACTAGGGAAACCACCAACTATTATATAGTGTCATGGCTGTGCAGTCTAAAAATTGTTATAATGGAAGTCTATGTGGCAAAAACTTCCATGAACAGTAAATGAGAGAGAAAAAATTTAAATCTGATGCTGCAAAAAAACTAACAATGCATCGAAGCCAATTTTATTACTATTCTTTGACATATCCAAGACTGTGATAAAAAATCCAGTCCACAATCACTTTTCATATTGAAATTCAGTCATTTTGTGTGTTTTTTTCTCCAAATCAGTGACATCATATATGAAATTGGCATTTAAAGAAATAAAAGCCTGAATAAGAAATAAAAATTAAATTAAAGAAATAAAATCCTGTTTTTATCAGACCTGAGGTTAATTAACAGTTTTGAGCAAAAAAAGTTGAAAAAAATATTTATTATATTATATAACAACATAACAGTGTTTTAGTAGTGTTTTTGAACAATACACAAGGGTTAATAGTACAGCCTCACCTGGGAGAAGAGGGTAAGTTGGATGATCTGTAGGTAAAAGGAGAGAAACAGAGATGAAATAGGCAGAAGCAGAGACTATGCACACTGTTAAATTATTCAATCAGTGCTTGAGTGTAATTGCAGACAATTACTTCCAGGTCACCTGAAAAGGAAACAACCAGAATTAGTCCAAGGGGCTAGAAATGGCTTTCCCATAATTATATCAATAGGAGATAGTTGGGTGTGGTGTCATGTGAATTTCACAAAGAGCTGAGGGCAGGAGATTCACCCAATTTTGGCGGTAGGTTTGCAATAACACTTTAATTAGTCTGTTTGTAATGGTTCTATTTTTTCTTTCTACTATCACTGAAATTTGGCGATGGTATGGAAAGTGAAAATTCCAGTCAATTTTGAGATAGTTACAAAGTTTTAGGGTCACTTTAAATTTGAAAGATGTGTAATCATTGTCAATTAACTGTCATACGATCCCTAGGTATTTTTTTTTGCCAAGATTTTACAACAACAACAACAATATTGTTATTTATAATAATATTTATAGTATAAATATAGTTATAGTATAAGTATAGTTATTTATAGTTATATTTATATAAATATTTAACAATATTTTCATTTTGTTTTGCATAAGGAAAAGCTTCAACCCATTTTGTGAGCTAATCAATGATTTAGATAGGGGAGTGTAATGCTGCCTGGAGAGCAGTGAATCAGTTTGTCCTTGTCTGAGAACAGTTCTCTGAAAACTAAAACAAAATATCTTGTTTTGTAGCCGTGTTTGGAGAGAAGATATGTCAATATTTAGGTTAAAATTTGTGTAAACAGAGAAAATACTCTGTTTTGTGTACAAAAGCAGAGGGCATCCCCTCTTTGGCAGTCCGTTTTGCAACTTCAGCTAGAGAGTTATCACAAACCATTTTAGAACCTCCTGGGTTTTGACCCTTGACCTTAATGACAGCTAGACATCAAGGCAACATTGAGGTATCTAAAAGATAATAAAACTACTGTAGCATGTGCAATGGGCTTACTATTGGCAGCTTTGAAGTCATGTGCATCCCAAATTTTTAAACCGGCAACAAGCCCTGGTTAAGCAACAATTGCCGCAGCTTGTGCTAAAAGAAAAAGAATAGGGTGAGCTTTGTGTACAACATTAACCAAAAAGCAAACTGAATTTCTACACAAGGTGGTATTATCATTGGGTTTAGAACAAAAGCCATCTACAAATATGTGTCCACTGCCCTCCAACAGATGTTGTGACAGATCTGAGCACAGAGATGATGATTCTGAAATCTCAGCCAAACAGTTGTGATCCAACCAGCCATCCGGCACCTATTCCTCCAAACAGGAGGGCAGAAGGTGGTGTTTAAGGACAGCTAGGTTATTATGTTCTTTTGGTTTGATAGTATTATTTTGTGTGGCACAGGGGATGGCTGCATTGCCTGAAGGATGCTGTTCGGTTATGTGTTGTGTCTGAATGTTATTATGAATGGTGACTGATGGAACTTCCAGAAGGGATTCCTTCACTCTGTGTACAGCCCTATTGTTGTTGAAATTTCCACTAATGAGGAGCATCACTTTGAAAATTCTGCATCTGTGTGTGTGAGGTGAATCACATCATTTCTAAGGTCATGTTGCTTCTTTCTACATTCCTTTTCTCAGTGACCAGAAATGTGGCAATAATTACACTTGCCAGATTTTGAACCCTAGGCATGGCCGAATACCCATATTCCTCGAGCCCCACAATGGCCATATAATTAGAGGTAGTCAAGGAAAACACACAGGCAGAATAAGGATTCCTGCAGGACCTCGATATCTTGGCATGAAGGTCCAGTAAAGACAGCAGATACCTGCATGGGGGTGGCATGTGGCCTGAAGTCAGGAAGTCATCAAGCTTAGAACAAGCAAAACTAACTTTCTCTTTAGTCCAATTTAAACTTTACGAAGGGACGTATTACCACCTCAAGGAGCTCCTTGAATGCCATAGATAGCAGTGGCAGATTGAGAGAGGAATGCTCCTTGTACTTCCTAAGAAGGCTGGCTTCCTTTAACATCTACAAAAAGCTGCTGCAGTTGTTCTATCAGACTGTTGTGGTGAGTGCCCTCTTCTATGCAGCAGTATGCTGGGGAGGCAGCATAAAGAAGAAGGACGCCTCATGTCTGGACAAGCTGGTGAGGAAGGCGGGCTCGATTGTGGGCTCAGAACTGGACAGCCTGACATCAGTGGCAGAGAGGAGGGCGCTGAGCAGGGTCCTGTCCATCATGGACAATCCACTGCATCCTCTGTACAGCATCATCTCCAGACAGAGAAGCAGCTTCAGTGACAGGCTGCTTTCACTGCTCTGCTCCACTGACAGACTGAGGAGGTCGTTCCTCCCCCATGCCATGCGACTCTTTAATTCAACATGGGGTGGGAGAAGTCAGTGCTGACACTACTCTTCTCTCTGTCCTGGACTGTACAATAAACCACACACTACACATAATACACTCCGGTTTATACAGAACTCTCAATAAACTGAGATTTGCACAGGACTCATAAACATGCAGTTTTTGCACATAACAGTTTTTGCACATCAACTAGGTCTGTAACCTTAAACACTTGTTTTGCACATTACTTATCATGTTTTTCATCTCATTATCCATAATTATTTCCTAAATCTCTGTATTTAGTATTTTTCTGCTATATTTTGTTATATTGACAGCATAACTAAAAGGGAGCGCCAGAAGGTGAAAGACCGATGCCCATGAAACTTCCAGATCTGCTCCTTTACCTCAGAAAAACTATACATTGAAAGCTTGAATAAACAAATGTGTCTTCAGCCTAGACTTAAACATTGTGACTGTGTCTGAATCCCGAACACTTGTAATAATTGGAAGCTGTTCCATAACCATGGGGCTTTGAAAGAAAAAGCTCTGTCCTCTGCTGTAGCCTTTGCTACTTGAGGTACTACCAAATAACCTGCACCCTTTGATCGGAGCAGGTGTGGCGGATCATAAATGACCTCTCAGGTACTGCAGTTTAGTGCTTTATAGGTCAGTAAAAGTATTTTATAATCAATGCGAAATTTGACTGGGAGCCAATGTAGTATTGGCTATGATGTGTAGTGATGTGTTCATATATTCTGGTTCTAATTAGGACTCTAGCTGCTGCTTTCTGGACTAACTGGAGCTTGTTTATGCTCCTACTGGAACATCCAGGCAGTAAGGCATTACAATAATCCAACCTAAAGGTAACAAAAGCATGATCTAGTTTTTCTACATCATGAAGTGACATCATATTTCTGATCTTAGCAATATTTCTGAGATGAAAGAAGGCTCCCCTACTGATATTATCTACATGAGCTTCAAAGTCAATAATCAAGTTCAGAGTCAATAATCACACCAAGATCTTTTACTGCTAGACAAGATAAAACAGAAAGACCATCCACAGTTACTCTGTAATCAATTAAATTCAATTCAATTTTATTTCTAAAGCACATTTAAATTCAACCTTAGTTTGCCAAAGTGCTGTACAAAGATAAAGGAAAAAAAAACAAGGAGAACAGGAGCAGGAAAACACATACACATTATAAACAATTAAAAGCACAAGAAAAGAGATGCGTTTTTAACATAGATTTGAATTCAGCTGATGTGGAAGTAGTTCTAATGGGTGATGGCAGCCTGATCCACAGCTTAGGACCACCTACTGAGAAGGCTCTGTCTCCCCAGCATTGCAGGCAAGACTGTGGTATTCGCAAAAGATGACCATCTTGGGATCTATGTGACCTAGCCGGATTGTAAGTGGTAGGTAAATATTAGGAGAGATAACTTGGAGCTAAGTTGTTAAGAGCTTTATAGACAAATAACACAATTTTGTAATAAATTCGATATCGGACTAGCAGCCAGTGCAGGGAGCGTAAAATTGGTGTGATATGGTCTCATTTGCGGCTACCCGTGAGTAGATGGGCAGCCGCGTTTTGGACCATTTGAAGGCGAGAGATGGAAGACAGAGGTAACCTGGTGTACAAAGAATTACAATAGTCGAGTCATGTAGAAATAAAAGCGTGGATAGTTTCAAAACTTTTCCTGCTTAAGAAAGGTTTAACTTAGGCTAATCAACAAATATGATAAAAACTGGTACTCACTATTGTATTAATTTGTTTTTCTAATTTGAGACTATTTGACACCTGGGGTAAGATATGAAGTAAGTGCGATGAGGTTGATAAAATCTCCACCTGAATGCTCTTTTGGCCCAAATTGAATGATTTGAGTTTTCTCGTCATTAAGCAACATAAAGTTATTTGTAAGCCACTCGTGCAGACAGGCTTCCAGTCTTTTGTATGCTAAGTTATCGTTACGTTTTATGGGTATGTAGAGCTGTGTATCATCTGCATAACAGTGGTATGATATCCCAAATTTACTCATAATGGATCCCAGAGGTAACATATAGGCTACAGCGAAAATAGCAATGGTGCTAAAATCTATCCCTGGGGTACACCACAAGTAAATTGAGCCATTGAGGAAGAAAGAAGGCCTAAACTAACAGAAAAACTTCTATTAGACAGGAAAGATTGAAACCATCTCAAAACAGTACCCGAGATGCCGATGGAGTGTTCGAGCGGGGATAAAAGAATCCTGTGGTCCACAAAATTGAAAGCTGAACTCAAATCTAAAGCCATGGTATTACCGGTGTCTGTGGTCATTAAAATATCATTAAAAACTTTTAATATCACAGTAGCAAATTTAAAACAGGCTGGAACTGCCCCAGTCGAAAGACAATTATTAATAATACATAAAATGTCTGAACTGACTGTATTGAAGATCTGTTTTAAAAAACGTAAAGGAAGAATGAGGAGAAAAGGTGGGTTTCAACTTTAAAGCGATCTCTCTACATCTCTGAGGAGAAACCGGTGTAATTTCGCTCCACTGTGAGGAAGTGGTAGAAGGGTCGGATACAGGTTGTATCGAGGTAAACACTTGAGCTCGAGTGATGTTGATTTTGTCAGAGAAAAAGTTGAGAAACTTTTACACACTCAAAGGAAGAGATAACAGATGAAGACATAACCAAGGGATTAAGAACAGAATCAATGGTTGAAAATAGTGTTCTAGAACAGTGTGAGTTTTTTTTACAATAATATCAGATAAAAATTTATGCTTAGCAGTCCTGACGGCCTTTTGGAAATTACGTAAGGAAGCATTCAACATTTTGAATGATATTTGGAGCTTGTCTTTCTTCCATTTACGTTCAAACCGTCAGCACTGCTGTCGTAGTGATTGGATATTGTCATTGATCCAGGGCTGAGACTTGTTTCGGGGACAAACAAGCTTTCGAGGTGCAATAGAATCCAAGATGTCGGAACATTTGCTATTAAACAATTGAATCTGCTCATCAACATCTAAGTATGATGCAAAAGACTCCGAGATGGGTAGATTATCAGTCCCCAAATATAGTTCAGAAAAGACATGATTTGAGTGCAAAGTAAAGATGCGAGACGAACAAGCTTGACGTGGTAAGGTTTTAGGTGAAGCTGGAAGAGGTGTGGAAAACAGTGTTTGGTCTATGATCAGAAAGTGGAATATCGCAGATGTCAATGTCGACCACAGATAGCCCATATGTCAGTATTAAATCAAGCGTGTGACCATGACAGTGTGTTCATTTACCCATTGAACAACATTCAAGGAAGACAATAAATTCAGAAATTCCTTAGCTAAGGCGTTGGCAGAGCAGCAGACATGAATATTAAAATCACCAAGTATTAAAATATGATCATATCTGCTCAAGACATCCCCTAAAAACTCATTTATGAAGTAACTAGATGAAGGGTGGCGATAAATTAATAGAAGTAAAACAGGATGAGGACAGTTTAAGTGTATTTCTTGCACCTCAAAACTACTGCAGATGGCTGTGGGTGATAAGCAGCAATGTATTTTATTTTTAAAAACAGTCCCAAGTCCACCTTCCCAGCCAGTCAACCAGGGAGTATTAAAAAATTTGTACTCGGGAGGAACCAGTTCAGAAAGAGGACTTGGATCACTTGATTTTATCCAGGACTCAGCCACTAAGAAGAACTCCAGACTGTTGGAAGAGATTAAGTTGTTACAGATGAAGGTTTTGTTTGCCAAGGATTGCACATTGGCAAGCCCCATCCTGAGCTGCGGTGGATCCTGATGAACATCAGAAACTCTGCGAAGTGAGCACAGGTTCCAGTGATTCGCTTTCCTACTTTGGAGTCGCAGGAAACTTGAACAGATACTCCTGGAAGGTGAATCCAGACCAGTCGAACGAATCCACGAATGGCCGCGCTCCACCAAGCCCCAAGAGATCCGAAGGGGGCAGACCGTTTCCGATGGCACAGCCGACAGCAGGGCAGTAGAGGAACCAGACGCCCAGGCCAGCTTAAATCGCACAGCCGCGCCACCCCGCTTTCTGCGTCTTCCCCAGCGTCTCTTGCATGGAACCCCTAGACTGCATAGGTGATGAGTAAAACTCATAGTTTTTTAGGTTGGCATTTAATCCAAGACGCTTTGGCATAGCATGATAGATATCAGGTTAGATAGGTTGTTGGTGATCATAAATGAGCAACGAATGACCACATAAAAACAGTAAAATCAATAAAAACATTGTGAGTAGCACAGGCTGTGGACGGCACGCCAAACACACCGGCGCCATCTTGCCCAGATGCGTACTTCTAGCTGCATGTGGTCCTAGTACAAGCACCTCTGTCTTGTCAGAGTTAAGCAGGAGGAAGTTAGTAACCATCCAGTGTCTAATGTCCTTTACACATTCTTCAATCTTAATAAGCTGGTGTCTCTTATCTGACTTAGCTGAAACATATAGATGTGTGTCATCGGCATAACAGTGGAAGCTAATACCATGTTTACGGATAATTTCACCAAGGGGTAGCATATATAGGGAGAAAAGCAGTGGGCCTAAGACAGAGCCTTGTGGAACACTGAACATAACCTTGGTATGCATAGAGAAGTCACCATCTAGACCTACAAACTGATAACGATCAGTCAAATAAGACCTGAGCCAGGAGAGGGCTGTTCCGTTAACCTCGACAACATGTTCTAGCCTATCAAGTGGAATAGTGTGGTCAATGGTGTCAAAAGCTGCACTAAGATCGAGTAACACCAGTAAGGAGACACAACCCTGATCAGAAGCCAGTGACAGGTCATTAATCATTTTAACTAGTGCTGTCTCTGTGCTATGATGAGGTCTAAACCATTTACGTTCTATTTTCCTAGCTGATTGTTTTAAAGCTTGTGTGTGGTCATTGTACCAGGCACTACATGAAAAAGCAGATTTTTGTCCCTGTGAATGCCTGATGACTTCGCTAATCACTGGCAGTTATGAACAATTCACAGCCTGCGAAGTTCCTGTTCGCAGGTGACAGAAACAGTCGGAATCATACCATGGGGTGTATGGGGAGGGAGGTGTGTGTGGAGGTACAAGGTGCGAAATGCAAATTAGCATATGAATGAAACCACCTTAAATTGTCTACAGTACCTATTGGATGAAAGCAAAACTTTCAAAATAGAAAGATCACCAGTGGGCAATTATAATACCCCTCCATAAAATAAAACTCCTCCATTTGTTTTATTATATATATATATATATATATATATATATATATACTGTATATAATTTATTTACTATATTAATCTATAAAAATCGTTAAAGATATAACAATATAGGTGTCATAAAGGCTAATAGTAAATATTAGGAAAACAGACATTTGGGAGGGACATGCTGATAAAATGCAAGTTTTATTAATAAAGCACAGGAAAAATAAATACACAAAAAGTAGCCACAGATTATTTTCATGGCATCACGTTTGGCGTCAAATGTCTTTTTGCTGCCTCGGGGTTGTAGGTATGCGGTAGCGTTCTGTTAAATGGCAGCGCAGTTCGCAGATGCTGGTGATGTGGTGCTGCACACTTTGAACTGGCTTCTAGTCTCGCCTGCAGCTTAGCACACAGATTGCTGAGGTCCTGGCTGCAGAACAATGGGGGTCTCACAATCTACCCTGAAACTCCATCAACGGCACCGTCTTCTTTGTCTGACATCATGTCAGCAGTGAGTCCCCTCAAGAAGTCCACTTCGTCCACAGCCAGTACACTTTGCCTTGCCTCCAAGAGCTGAAAACACAATTGTTATGTATAATAAGCAACATGTACATCATTGCAGTTGATACTAATGCAAAAGAAATAAGTAAAACAAATTTAATTCTAATCTGTCTCACCCTCTTCCTCCTCTGACAACTCTGGGCTGAGGTCTTATTAGCTGCAGCCACACTTGTGCATAGTCTCATAGTATGTCTTGCAGGCAACTAGAAACAAGTGAATGGGTTTGTTAAAACCAAACATAACCACAGATAAATATCAAAAACAGAATTAAGAACAACATGGTGACAACAAAATGTAACAACAACAACAAATTGAGAGCAATGTGAAAATTACTTACCAACAAAGTCATTTTTATCCAGGCCTCAAAGTCGTGTAGCCGATGGACTGCCTCCTACAAAATACAAGTAAAAATGCTTTGTTACAAAACTTACACTGGTTCTGCCAAATGAAAGGATGGGTTATGTCGTTAGAAGAATTTAGACTTACCACGATTTTAGGACTGTGCAGCCACCTGAAGTGATGTAACCAGGAAGTGCTTGGAGAGCATTAAACTATACAATGGAGCCTGTATATTTGCCTGTACTGTGCATTTAAGCAAAACAACAGAAAAAGTTATTGTAGTCATGCCACTATGTACAGTGGTTGAGGTCAAGGAGTGCTGTGAGGATCAGACTATTGTCTTAAAATGTTGTACTATTTTTTTTACTTTATGTATCATTTGCTTTATAGTTTGTTAGTTGTATACAATAAAAAGTATTTTCTGTTCTGTATTTTGGTCCTTAGAGCCTTAGAGATACAACATTTTGTTCCACTGTATGTTCCTACATGTAGTGGAATGACAATAACGCTCAGTTGACTTGACTTTCATTAAATGTGTTAAATAAACTGAATTGATAAAGCATAGAACAAGTGTGGATTTTCTTTATTTTGGTGTGGTTGGTTTTTAAAAAACACATTATTTGCCTCCCTAAGACCGTGGTGTAACTAGATGCGATGTGATATGATTCCAGCGATAGGAAATTTGTGTCCATACTGACAAAACACAGCCAATCATAACAGTTTTTCTCTGTTTGTATGCTTTCTCGTACTGCACCTAAAGAGATCGCAGTCCGCACACACCTACTTACATACAAGAGCGCACACGCATGGAGATATACACCCCTCCACTTCTTATGGCTTTCCTAATAAAACTTGAGGGATTTATTACATATTTCTGCTATTAAACATTTATAATCAGTCTCTCCTCGTCCATGTTTGATGATTAATAATTATAATGCGCAGAACTTTCATTGAATGAGATCTCTGTATAGGCGGAGCTGTTAGCCGCGACATCGCAGAAATAAAAACAGTTTCTAAAACTGGTTAGGCTGGTTAGGACAAAAACTGATTAACATGTAAAAGATACATTTTATCGCGTCATGTGTAGTTAGGACACTGCGTAAGACAAATTTAAAATTCAAGCAACAATTTAAAAGTCTGTAATTAAAATAAGACTGATCCTTTTACACTAGATTTCCTTTACATTTGGGGAGTAAGCCCAATGTAATAATCATTACATTGTAATAATTGTGATTAATATGTAATAATCAGTGAGTCCTCCCTCCCCACACTACCCTGGTTTGCATTTGTATAGCTCACTGTAGTCATTTACATATAAAAGCTAAACCCAGGCCAAGGTGATAGGAACATGGGGGGTCAACTGCCAAGCCTATTCCACATCAATTTTTGGCAGTTCCCGACAATTATCTGTGCTGCCTGCACATTCCTGTGAACAGTCGTTAACCTGAAACTTCTGTGGCAATTTACAGTGTCGTTAACTGACGAAAATCACACTTTCCATGCAGTGAGGGTGCTAGTTTCTTCACTTTAATTATTTTCCTTTTAAGTATAGCTACAGTGTCTAGGATGTTTGTGAAACACTGACTCCAGGTAATCAGTCACCTGATCAATTTCTGTGGGGTCAGACGGTGCACCAATCATGCATGATAATTCTGGGAGACTATTGGTAAATCTCTCTGCACCTAGCTTATTATCATGAATAACTGCTACACCTACCCCCCTGCCTGTTAGACCTGATTGATGTGTATAGCTATAACCAGGTGAACAAGCTTCATTTAATGCTACATACTTGTTTTGTTTAATCCATGTTTCTGTTAAACGTACAACACTAAACTCCTGATCAGTAATCAGTTCATTAATAATAAGTGGCTTAGTTGAAAGAGATCTTATATTTAACAGTCCTAGCTTCAGATCACGGGTGCTGGTTGTGCATTCACTGTGATCTAATCTTAAGTTAATCAGGTTACTAAAACAAATTTTCTGATAGTTAAAACATTTTTGTTTAGCTCGGGGAACAAAGTGTCAATGTTATGAACCCTGGGTGACAACTCTTTGCAGCTAGCAGATGGTCGGATTAGCCTGCTTCTCTGCTCCCTGGTTGTGGATTGTCACTAATTAACTGGCCCTGTTCTAAGACTATGTGCTATGCTGCAAGAAATGAGAGCAGCACCTTCCTGAGTGGGATGGACACCGTTCTGTCAGGCCAGCCTTGCCCTCAAAAGTGCTCCAATTATCTATAAAGCCCACATTGTTTTCACATTGTTCCACCTGCATGTCCAGCAGTTCAGCAACCATAACCTGCTGTAAGCTAAATCTCCCTGCCACGTTGGGACGGGGCCAAAGCATACTACAGCATCAGACATTGTCTTCGTTAATTTACACACCTCTACGATATTACTCTTGGTAACCTTAGACTGACGAAGGCATATATCATTAGCTCCTACATGAAAGACTATCTTCAAGAACCTATGCTTGCCTAGGGCCCTAAAATTACCTGCTAAGTCCAGTGCCCTGGCTCCCAGAATACACCTGACCTGTGCTGCTGGAGCCCCTAAAAGCCTAGCTAATTTCACATGCCTTAAGATTGAGTCTCCTATAACCAGAGCTCTTTCAGGTTTCCCAGCAGGTGCTTCACTGAGGAGAGCAAACCTGTTGGACATGTGAAGCGGAGAGGAGTGGTGCTCCCATGGGCAAGCCTTAGCGGTCACTTTCTCCTGGTGAAATAGTCCGATCTGTAGATCTAGTGGTGGTGTGTGGTGTTTCCCTCCTCGATGGATTGGTTGGTAATGGCCGTCCCTTGAAGCAGGGGGATGCAAGGGATGATGGGAAGGTGTAGCTTCTCGACGAGTCCATCAATAATGTTGATGGCCACCCCAGAATCGATCAGTGCTGAAACAGGAAAGGATTGATGAGCATGGTGCAGCAAGGTGAGTAGGGAAACTTACTACCCGACATCTTAATTTCACCCACCTGAGAAGTGGATGGCTTTTCGGGACAGCGGTATACTTGGTGGCCAGTTTGGCCGCAATAGTAGCACAGCCTCATATCAGTTCGGCACTGGCGCTCCCTCTCAGAGATGCGGGCCCGTCCGAGTTGCATGAGTTCAGAATTATACTCTCTGGAGACTTGGAATTCAGGGAGGTGACAAAACTGGGGCCGTGCGTGAGCAGGCGCATGGTGCTGGTGTCTCAAGTTATCTAGACAAATAGCCATTATGTTGTACAGTGACAGAGTGGTGTCTTGAGAGGGTTAAGACCTTCTCTGAATACTGACAGCAGAGCTGCGTCATTCCAACCAGACTGAGCCGCAAGCGTGTGAAACTTAATAGCATAATCAGCAGCACAGTCAGAGCCCTGGCATAACTCCAGCAGCTGAACGGACACATCCTTGCCCCCCATGGGGTATTCAAACACATCACGCATCTGCCCAGTGAAGTAATCGGCTCAGGTTTTAATATGTGGATCCGAGTCCCGTAAAGCAGAAGCCCAGTCTAATGCACTCCCCGTTAGCACCGATAGCATAAAAGCACACTTAATAGCGTCATCATGGTACAGTTCATGCTGGTGGGTGAAAAAATTCCCACATTGTCGGATAAATATGTGTCAGTGATCAGCTGACCCATCGAACTTTTCCGGTAGCTCCTGTTCCTCCGGGAACAGGAGGAAGAATAGCTTGTACCTGAGGTTGTTGCTGTAGCTGCCGTTGGAGTTGTGTGTTCGTAGCCTGCAGCGCCTCAACTTCATCTTGAAAGGCGCGTACCATGTTGCCTTGATGAACTATTGTTGCCTGTAATTCCGCTGGATTCTGGGCTGGCGAAGTATCCTGTAAAAAGCGCTGAAGGCAGTAGGAGTAGAATCCAAAATTAGTTTATTACAGGTAACACAGGGCAAACAATGAGGTCAAGAAAACAAACCCAGGTCAAAACCGGAAAAACACACTAGAGAGGGTAAACAAATCCGAAGCACAAAACAGAAGAGACTAGTTTGATAAAACAGGTGAGGTCATACACAAATAGTCCAAAAACACTAGGCAAAAGCAGAAGTCAGAAACAGGCAAAGGTCAAAGCACATGAATCATTAACAGAGATACAATACGCTCGGTACGTCATGTGAGAACGATACTTCGCGTTGAACCAAGTGTGCGAGTGGTTTAAATGTCCGTGTAAACCTGGAAGTGGATCACATGACTAATTAGAACGTGGGAGAAGGCTCCCTCTGACGTGTAAACTCCCATTGGGACGTGACACTTGCCTTCATGCATGCTGTTTCTGAACAACAATATGTCTATGATTGGATAAAAAAGAAGAGCAGACATTTCAAGGAATATAAGATGCAAGGACAACTAATGGTTATACTAATTATTCAGGGAGAGCAAGCCTGCAGGCATAACAGCCTGGGCACTTTTTCTTTGAATTGTTTTTCAGAATTTCAGAATTATTGATGGATGACTTATTTTGTCATTTTTGCACTAATGGTACTGCTGTTCTTACAGTATTCTGTTTCATGAAGAATGGCATATGCAGTTTCTTAAGAACAATGCATATACTGTTTATACCGGCTACCAAGATGGCGCCGGTGAGGTTGGCTGCCGTCACAACTGCTCCTACCACTTTTTCTTTGTTTTTGTGTACAATATACAATGTACTCACAATTCGACATTTTTAACCCCGGATCCAAGCTGGCCAAGTGAGATCCTGAGGGAGAACAAAGAACGTGACCCAAAGCGGGGGCCCTGGGGGAAATGAGCCGGCATCAGGAACAGGCTGAGAGCCTGTGCACACCGCACACCTCTGCTCGCCAATGTCCAGTCTCGGGAGAACAAGCTTGATGACGTCAGGGCCAAGGTAAAGTTCCAGAGAGACATTCGTGACTGCAATCTCCTCTGCTTCACGGAGACATGGCTGAACCCAGCGGTGCCAGACCACACCATCCGGGCTTCCTGACCTGGACACTATATAGAGCAAGTGGTGCTGGACCAAGGCCAGGAAGATAATGAAGGACCTCAGCCATCCCAACAATGGACTATTCTCTCTGTTGAGGTCAGGGAAACGTTTCCGTTCCTTGAAGGCAAACACAGAGAGAATGAGGAGGAGCTTCTTCCCGCAGTCCATTCGGGCCCTCAACCAGAACACCTAGAACTTGGACTTCCTGGACTTACCCCCACACGATATGTCATTCTACCTCAGCTGATTGTTGCACACGCAATAATTGCACTACTCTGCACACACGACAACCACACTCACTGTACATCTTTCTGTACATCTTTGTGTGCACACTGCACCATCACTTTACTCCCTGATATTCTTGTTCAATTAGACATTTATGTTTGCCTTATATATATATATATATATATATATATATATATATATATATATATATATATATATATATATATATATATATATATATATATCTTACATATGTACACTGTACTGTACATACTGTATTTATTTATTGTCATACCATTTAAATTTGTCCATCTACATCTGTGCATATGTATATATTGTATCTTTCTGCATATTATAGAATTTACAGAAATATATTATTTATTTATATTTTATATTATTTTATTTTTATATATACTATATATTATTCTGTATTATATTATATTTTATATTTATATTTTTTCATTTTAATTTTAATTTTATATTATATATACATATTTACATTTATATTTATATTTATACATGTATATCTCTCGCTATATATATACATATATTTGCATATGCATATCCGATAACTATTGTTTTTTAACAATTATTTTGTCTTTAATTTCTACATTTAATTTTCCATATTTTTCTCTATATGTTTTTTAACTACATCCCTTTATTTTCATATCCACACACTTTAATTTTTACTTTTCTTTCTTCAAATGTAGGACAGTTGTAAAAAGCATTTCACTACATGTCATACTATGTATGATTTCATATGTGATGAATAAAATTTGAATTTGAATTTGAATTAGGAACAGCAGACAGGATGGTTGCACTGTCTGAAATGTTTTTAAAAAAATTCAGCTGTTAAAATAATTAAGGTGAATGCAAATCTATCTGTACATGATGTATTATGTTATGTATGTCTTTTGCTCTAATGGTTATGTATGTTTTTTCATTTCAGAGCAGATAAAAATGGAGCCAGGCAAATTACTAACTTCCTCTTTTTTATGTTTGTTCTCTCCCTGGAACTGCTGGAGATCTAGGAAGACAATGTTCCACCAGCCTCCTGGGCATCACCTTGTCACTGCTTCACCACACCTGGAGACTTCACACCTTGGACACAGTCCGATAGGACTCCAGTGTTGCATTTAGGGGGTGTGAGGAGTCGTTAAGGATACTGAGAATTTTCTTCAGCATTCTACTCTTGGAGACTGCAGCTCCACTCCCATGACAGAGCCCACTTGTTATAAGGTTGTGATAAGCTTATCACCTGCAGTCCAATGATCAAGCAGAAAGGCTCAATCAGGGGATCGGGAGGGGTCCCTGACCTTTAGAGTAAGTTCCACCCCTGGGCTGAGTATGCCCAGAACACCCTCACACACTCCTCAACAGAGCTCACAGCCTTCCAATGCGTCTTGGGCTATCAACCACTGATGCTGACACTCCCACCTGGCTTACAGAGTGGGACAACGGATCTGGTTGTCGACCCTCAATTTGAAACTACAATTACCGTGCTATAAGTTAAGCACCAGAGTCATTGGCCCTTTTGAAATTGTCTACTGTGTCAACCCGGTTTCCTATCGCCTGCAGCTCCCCTCCACTTACCACATCTCCCCCACTTTCCACGTCTCCCTCCTTAAACCTGCTCATGAACCTCGGTCAGGCAGCCCCGCCCCCACAAACCTCCACCACCACTGGACATTGATGGGGCTCCAGCATACCGAGTTACGCCCTTTTGAACTCTTGCCAGGTCAGGAACCGCCTTCAGTATCTGGTTGACTGGGAGGCCCGGAGGAATGTTCCTGGGTCGACCCCTCATACTGACTAACCTCCACCCCACATAAAAAGATGAGTTGGGTAGGATCTGTTTTCCCAACCTTTCATAGACTTATTCATCAACGAAATTAATACTGTTGTCCATGGGCTTCTTGGCTATCCAAAATTTTGGTGGTGCTGAACTGGTGCTATACATTCAGTTTTTGGGCAGTGGAAGTGTGAGGAGTGTGAAAAAAGGGCCACTTGTGAGAAAGAGTGGAGGCTCTGCCATCATAGGGCATATAGTTTAAGTTTCTTGGAATAGGTATAATCCACATTTGACTGTTGTGAAATAGAGTAGGCCACCTCACATGGTGTACTTTGTTGTTTGTCTGCTGCGCTGGCTGGCTGCAGAAAGTTTGCTGCGCTTAGCCCACTCTGTCCTGTGGCCATGTGCCCCTTGGCTATCCAAAATGTCCATGGTGCTGAACTGCTGATGTCCATTCAGCATGCGGGCAGTGGAAGAGCAAGGAGCGTGAGAAAACAAGGCATATGGAGGTCATATGGAAGCCATCCACATAAGCTCTAAAGTATTCAAGAGCCTAAATGACTGCTAAACATTTTTCTCAGAGGTAGTGCATGGTTTTTCTGCTTTTTGAAGAGAGTTCATGATGCCATGAAGAGATTTTTTTAGAAAGTCCATGGATGCTTAACACTTATTGTTCTAGTGGAATAGTGCATCCTTCTGGAATACTGAATATTTGCTGAGCTTTAAAGACAAACCTGCAGTTTGGGGTCTGCAAAGTACTTATTCTAGATCAATTCTCTGCTGTTTGAAAGTGGTTGAGGCAATGACAATGTCATCCAGATACAAGCACATGTTTTGTAGATGAGAGCAACAAGCAATGTGTTCATGAGTCTCTGCATTGCAGAGGCCTAAAGGGAGGATGTAGAATAGGAACAGGGCACAGTGTGAAATAAAGTCTGTTTTTGGTCTAGACTCTTCTGCAACTACCATTGAAATAGAATGTGTTAATGAAGCATTCTTTGGTCAGAAAATCAAGCAATTCATCGATACATGGTAAGGGGTATGGGTCCTTTCATGTGACTTGGTTTAAACCTCCAATTCTACACAGAACCAAGTGGATCAACTTGAATGAAAGGTGATGCCAGATTGTGTAATATTACAAAATGATAGTATTCAATTCAATTCACTTCAATTCAGTTTTATTTGTATAGTGCTTTTAACAAAGAGCATTGTCTCAAAGCAGCTTTACATAAGAAACAACATAAGAAAACAACAAACATATAAACAGACAAACAGTCCTAGATGTTATCCCAAGTGAGCAAGCCTGAGGTGACTGAGGCGACTGTGGCAAGGAAAAACTCCCTTAGATGGTATGAGGAAGAAACCTTGAGAGGAACCAGTCTCAAATCATCCTCATTTGGGTGACAGCAGAGAGTGTGATTATATTGTGCACTTATGTGTAGTCAGTTGTGTGATGCAGATACAGCATGTGTAGAATATGATGTAAATTAATAAGGAGGTTGTTGTCGTCCACATAAGGTTGACAGCGTTGCTTTGAAGTGCTTAGTAGAAGTGCTTGTTCAAGAAATCAATGATTAGCCAGGTCACATTGTCAGGAATGCAGGGGGTGTTGTCTGCAAGGGTCACAGATGGGCCTTTCCACTGTCGAGTTTTGTCTGGGTAGTTGTCAGATGAGCTTTTCTTGTACAGCTGAGAGAGAAGCGCCTGTGTCCAGTGTGGCATCCAGTGCTACAGCATTAAAGTTCACTTTGTTTCTTAGAGATGCATTAGTAGACACATGGACAAGGAGAAGCTGATATTCTGAAGAAAGCAAGCAGTGGGTGAGGCTCAGCTAGCATCTTAGGGGACGATTGCCTCAATGAAAAGTCTTCCCCCCTCTGGAGTTTTCTGCAGATTTCAAATCAGTTGGGGCCCAGCAGTGGTAGTGTGGTGGACCTAGGATTTGAACTCACAAACTTCTGATCAGTGGCCCAAAGCCTTTACCACTTAGCTACCACATCCCCCCATCCATGTCAGAGTCAATGTCAGAGTTGATGTCAGAATTCTGTGTAATTCTGGGTGGGATGCCATTATACATTATCACTTTATAATACATTATATATATATATATATATATATATATATATATATATATATATATATATATATATATATATATATATATAAAATAACATATATATATATATATGTCAAAGAGAAGATCAGAGAATGATGTTCAGATGCCAACTGTAGCATATTGCAATGTGGTGGGGGGGTGAAGGAGAGTCGGGAGCAGGTAATCAGCAATAGCCTTAGGATAACCAATTTAACGATGAAGACGCATGTGTGTGGGGATTGCCGCATTGTACTTTTATTCTATGAAATAAAGCTTTGTCTTACATAACTACGATATAGAGCATGACAATCATTATTTACACCACTTGTTTAATAAAGAAAATTTCAGCATAGTGGTCCAGCATGGTAGTTAATTTCAGCAGCAGTATACTTTTTCTGCTGTACACACATTTCATTCTAGTTTACCATAAAAAGGGGTGCCACCTTGTGGCATTATTTGTTACAAGATGCAATGCATAGTCATGATACTTCCTCCAACAAAATCAGAATGGAAAAGTTCACTAGAGAAAAGTGAAAAATTTCTAGATAAGTCTAGATGAGAGCTGTTCAAATAACCAGCTTTTTGCTGTTAGCAGTTACTGAAATGCAATGTTTATTTTGCTGTTATATGACTTCAAAATTCAATTGAAAAAAAAAAGAAAATCTAATATGGCTGGATAGCTAAATATATATTTAAATATGACCTATCAAGTAGACTTTTTAATAGCACATTTTACCTGATCACATTTTTTTTCTTAATTCTAATTTTTTAAATTAGGATGCTGGGGTCTCCTAGACTTGAACCATTGTTGGAGCCCTATACCTACACACATTGTCATAAATCTCCAACAAGAGAAAAGCAAGGCTGTTTTAACATCAAACAGTCTTGTCCAAAAAGAGTCAGAGAGGAAATGTTAGTCCTTAAATACTATAACTAAATTACAGAAATCTTATTGTAAAGGGCAGGCAATCATGGCCCAGAATAGCCACCAGAGGGGGACAGAGAGCTGCCTCTCTGTGATTTTTGATGGCTCCATCTGTGACTAGCCTAATTTAGAGCTGCTTACAGGTTGATAGAAAGCTAGAATCTGTATTTTGAGTTCTGTACTCTAGCCTGGCTTTACCATGTCAAATTAGCCACCCTCTTGAGGAATGGAGTTATGTCTCTTTGTGGAAAAAAAAAACATTGGTTGTGGCTCACTCAGTTTACTCAGGTCTCCTTATACCAAAGTTTGGTTTTAAATCCAGCATTGCGTGAATCTCCACATTACAGTAATCACAAATTCTGAACAAAAAATGGGTAGGGGTGGTGCAAATGGTTAAGGCTCTAGGTTACTGCTCACAAGGTCAGGAGTTCAAACCCTTGCATTGCCAAGCTTTTCTTAACCCTCTCTGCTCCAGGATTACTGTGTCATGGCTAATCCTTCGCTTTGACCCAAACTACCTAAGCTGGGTGAAGTATATTTATGTGAAAAAATGTATTTTAGTGTGTGTAATATATATTTGACAAATAATAGCTTCTTCTTCTAAAGATGATTGATTTACTAATGTGTGTGTGGTGTGATTAGCAGTGAGAATCAAATACAAGATTTGAATTACACACACACACACACACACACACATACGTACTATATTCAGTGCCCTCCACAATTATTGGCACCCCTGGTGCCAATCCATGACTAAACATTTTTTTTTTAAATTACATTATTGGCACCCCTAACAATTCCTATAAAATAAATGTAATTAAAGCATTTTTGTCATTTTTACTGTAGTTTTTAAAGTTGATCAGAGTATTCAGAAATTTTTATTAATAATTCATGACTTCCTGTTTTACCTGGGGTATAAATATGAGGTGTCTACATGCCAACAAGCTGTTTGGGAGGCATGCAAGGAAAAAGCCTTTTCTCACCTACAATCACAAACATAAAGGTCTGGAGTATGCTAAGCAGTACTGGGACTTCAACCGGGACCATGTGCTTTGGTCAGATGAGACTAAGATAGAGCTTTTTGGCACCAAACACTCTAAGTGGGTCTGGCGTAAACAAAAGATGAGTATGTGGAAAAGCACCTCATGCCCTCTGTGAAGTATGTTGGAGGGTCTGTGATGCTGTGGGCCTATTTCTCTTCCAAAAGTCCTGGAAACCTTGTTAGAGTGCATGGCATCATGGACTCTTTGAAATACCAGGACAATTTAAATCAAAACCTGATGGCCTCTGACAGAAAGCTGAAGATGGGTCATCACTGGATCTTTAAGCAGGATAATGACCCAAAACATGTAGTGAAATCTACACAAAAATGGTTCAGCAGGCACAAAAACAAGCTCCTCCCATGGCCATCTCAGTCCCCAGACCTCAACCCAATTGAAAACCTGTGGGGTGAGCTGAAGAGGAGAGTTCATAAGAGAGGACCCAGGACTCTGAAAGATCTAGAATGATTGTGCAAAGAGGAATGGTCAAAGATCCCTCTCTTTGTATTCTCCAATCTTGTGAAATGTTTTAGGAGGAGATTAAGTGCTGTCTTGTTGGCAAAAGGGGGTTGTTTGAAGTATTACCATCAGGGGTGCCAATAATTGTGGCACACATGATTTCATGTAAAAAAAATATATTTCTTAATGTGGGGTATTTTTTTCCACTGAATAATTATACTTCAATTAAAGGATGGCTTTTCTCTTTTTTTTGCATTGTGGTTCTATATTGTTTTAAAAAAATTGAATTTATTAGAAGCCTAAGAACACATCTTAACCAGGGTTGCCAATAATTGTGGAGGGTGCTGTATGTATATACACTATATTGCCAAAAGTATTCGCTCACCCATTCAAATAATCAGAATCAGGTGTTCCAATCACTTCCATGGCCACAGGTGTATAAAATCAAGCACCTAGGCCTGCAGACTGTTTTTACAAACATTTGTGAAAGAATGGGTCGCTCTCAGGAGCTCAGTGAATTCCAGCGTGGAACTGTGATAGGATGCCACCTGTGCAACAAATCCAGTCGTGAAATTTCCTCGCTCCTAAATATTCCACAGTCAACTGTCAGCTGTATTATAAGAACGTGGACGTGTTTGGGAACGACAGCAACTCAGCCACGAAGTGGTAGGCCACGTAAACTGACGGAGCGGGGTCAGCGGATGCTGAGGTGCATAGTGTGAAGAGGTCGCCAACTTTCTGCAGAGTCAATCGCTACAGACCTCCAAACTTCATGTGGCCTTCAGATTAGCTCATGAACAGTGCGCAGAGAGCTTCATGGAATGGTTTCCATGGCCGAGCAGCTGCATCCAAGCCATACATCACCAAGTGCAATGCAAAGCGTCGGATGCAGTGGTGTAAAGCACGCCGCCACTGGACTCTAGAGCAGTGGAGACGCGTTCTCTGGAGTGACGAATCGCGCTTCTCCATCTGGCAATCTGATGGACGAGTCTGGGTTTGGCGGTTGCCAGGAGAACGGTACTTGTCTGACTGCATTGTGCCAAGTGTAAAGTTTGGTGGAGGGGGGATTATGGTGTGGGGTTGTTTTTCAGGAGCTGGGCTTGGCCCCTTAGTTCCAGTGAAAGGAACTCTGAATGCTTCAGCATACCAAGACATTTTGGACAATTCCATGCTCCCAACTTTCTGGGAACAGTTTGGAGCTGGCCCCTTCCTCTTCCAACATGACTGTGCACCAGTGCACAAAGCAAGGTCCATAAAGACATGGATGACAGAGTCTGGTGTGGATGAACTTGACTGGCCTGCACAGAGTCCTGACCTCAACCCGATAGAACACCTTTGGGATGAATTAGAGCGGAGACTGAGAGCCAGGCCTTCTCATCCAACATCAGTGTGTGACCTCACAAATGCGCTTCTGGAAGAATGGTCAAAAATTCCCATAAACACACTCCTAAACCTTGTGGACAGCCTTCCCAGAAGAGTTGAAGCTGTTATAGCTGCAAAGGGTGGACCGACGTCATATTGAACCCTATGGATTAGGAATGGGATGTCACTTAAGTTCATATGCGAGTCAAGGCAGGTGAGCAAATACTTTTGGCAATATAGTGTATGTGTGAGTGTAATTCAAATCTTGTATTTACAAAAATAAAAGGTATGTACTTTCATGGAATAGTCCTTGATCAGGTCTGTGAAATCCAACTTCCAAAGGAAATCCAACTTTCAAATGATATCAGGGCAAGATGACTCAAATGGTTTTGTGACACTGTAGATCTCAGCCTGTCCTTTATGCTAGGATAAAAAATGTTCACCACCTGCATTTGTGACAAGCAGCTCAGGTAGAGCATCCAAGAAATATCCATATGTGATACAGTGATATACTTTCTTTTCACGAGATTTACCACTTCTCAGCAAAATCTTCACCAAAATCCAACTCTAGGTTAGCCAAGTATTTCCTTCAGCTGGTCTTTTGTGTAGTTTTTGTGCAGAAAGGCTATTTAATCAGCCATTGTAGAAGAGTGAAAGATGGGTTAGGCTGGTCATCCAGGTAGCAGTAATTATCCACAAGTAGAATAATAATGATAGAAATCTTCAGCAACTTTCCAAAATCAGCAAAGAATCCACACAAAGTAATGTGTGAAGTTTGTCTATGATGAAGACAATAACAAAAATAGGAAGATTTGGAAAATATAAAAAGATAGCATGAAGTGCCATAGCATACTATATAAAGAGAATAAAGTAGTTGATGACTTGCAGCTGCTATCTACAACTAATGGGAATGGGAGGCAGAAGGCAGGACAAAATATCCTCTTCTGTAGCAGGCTGGTCCACAAAGTCAAAGTAATCCAGAAACAAGCAAAGTCATACATAGTGAGAGTATAAACAAGACAGTAATAGAACAAAGGCTTGGTACATAGCAGGACTACCACTACTTCACACTGAAGTTACCGTAAGCATGGCTTAAAATGTCTAAAAAACAGGAAGTCACTCTTGACCTAGAAATCACCCATGACCCAGAAGTGATCAGAACAGAGTTGTGACTGGTGGGGAAGTGAGTTAATTAGAAGTGAAAAGTACACTTAATGAGGGATTTATATACATAGTCTGAACAAGGTAAAGTAAAACTTCATTCAGGAGATGACCTTTAGTAAGCACTAGAGCAGCAAGAAAGTATAGCTTTTTATGAAGGATTCTGAGAATCTAAGAAATGGTTTCTGTGACAATGCTTGTGTTTATTTTTCTTTACATGCTTTAAATCTCTATCAATTCAAACAGCATGTATGTTAGGTTCTAAGGTTGCTTAATAACTTTTTTCAGGGATAAAGTTGTGATCACAGCCATTTAGTTGGCTACTTTCAATTTTATTCTAGGAAACGTTTAATTTTAACAGCCCCCCCCAACTGCAAGTCCCTATGCCTACCCTTTCTCTCGTCAAAGTTGCTCTTAGAGACTACTGCTTTTGACTACTGCTTCAACCCATAGTGGACCAGGGACTTGGTGATGTTTTCTGGAAATTCAACCGAGAAAAACATAAAAGCAGCAATTTTCTGATTGAATATCCCCATGTCTAAATCCACTGATCATCCTCAGGGTTGCAGAGAGATTAATAATAAGCTAGCCATATTTTATCCTCTAATAACACCTGCCTTCACTGTTTCCTGCTTTACTGTTGTTGTTTTGTTGTGTTGGTTGCACCTCAGCTAGATTCCTTGTGGAGACCACAAGACTGAAGTTATTTTATGCTTCAACTCCCTGGGCCCCAATTTGAAAACCTTGTATGTCAGTCTTCACACAGTGCTGTCATTGCAAGGAAAGTTGCTTTCACATATTTTCTTTCACTTCCCTATGCCTACCCTTTTTACTGAGGACATATGGAGGAAGCTGATTTAGAATCTGCCATCTTAGTGAAAAATAAACAACTTAGGCTATGATCAGACAGATCAAGGCTTTTTTAAAGTCAGTATTTGCATTGAAAACTAAAATAGCAAAAATAATGTTTGGACTGTAGGTAGATTCACAGGCGTACATCTGATTAGTGTTTGTCAGGTGAAAGTTACATTATGCAAAATATTTTGGAATTGTAAATTAATGTATACTTTTAGGCCCTAGAAGACATATATGCTACAGTATCTGAAGATAGTGTTTTGAAGAATTTCTTTTTTTGTGTGTGTTTTTCTGTAACAAGTAACACTCTGGTCACAATTAAGTCCCAATGGAGGTCACTGGGGGAGGGTAGGTTTGGCCCAGACAACTTCCAGACACCTCTCCTACCAACAAGCACTGTCCAAGAAGAATCAATAAATAGCAGTTAATTAGAAGCTAATGCTGAATTTGAACAGATTTTTTTTTGAAACAGCACATCCTCTTAGAGCACAATTCCCTCAGCTGCATTGTTTATGAAATGTTTAATCTGTGTATTGTTGTGTACTTATTAGTACGTATAAATCAGATGACACACGAGTGGCTTTAGAACTGTTTTTTATCTAGCACCTCACAACAACATGTGGTACATGCACTTCCTGGTTACGTAGCATTACGTACAACTGACATCATTACATATTACATACATATTACTGTTCAATACATTACATCTCCCCCCCTTTTTTTTTTTAAAATATATATATAGTACAACATATACAAAGAATATCAACCTTCAACAAACAAACACTTTTACTCTAACATGTTAATCAACATTTACTCTGATGCACTTGTTCAGTAACCATTCTAATGCATTTTACAGTCTTTGAATCTTGAAGGAATTTTAACTTCTCTTCCTGATCTTGTAATGGTAATTGACTTGTTATTTCTTTCAGGTGATTCTTCTTGATGTGTTTGCTTTTCTGGAACAAGCTTTGAACTCATTTCTTCCTCCGGGTTTGCATTTGCATTCCTTTTGGAGTCAACAATGTGGTAGAAGCTGGTAGTTTTGTTTTTAACCTTCTTCCCATTAGAAGTTGTGCCAGTGATAGTCCTACACCATCTACAGGAGTATTGCGGTATTCCAACAATGCAATGTATGGATCTCCTTTTTCATTCTGTGATTTTGTGAGCATTTTCTTTATGGTCTGGACTGTTCTTTCTGCTTGTCCGTTGGACTGAGCATGTCCCGGACTCGATGTTTTGTGTTCAAAATCCCAATTTTCAGCAAAAGATTGGAATTCTTGACTAGCATATTGTGGACCATTATCTGATATTACCATATCTGTAATACCATGTCTACTTCTTCATTTAGTGATTTTACTTGGCTAGACGTAATTTCGTTAGCTCTACTGATGTCCACAGCTTTAGTTAATGTGAGATCTGCTTCTCTCAGCAATCTGGCTCTTACCGTGTCATCCTTTATGCCACAAACAATTCTGTCTCTTATTAGTGAATCATGTAATTCTCCAAACTCACAGTCTTTTGCCTTGTTCTTTAGATCCGTGACATAGGCATCAATATTCTCCGATTGTCCTTGAGCCCTCGTGAAGAACATGTGATAGATGTAAGGTAGGTTTTTTCTCGGTTCACAATAATCTTTAAATTTTTGTTTGAGAACCTCAATCTTGTCTCTCTCATCTTCATTAAACTGAAAAGTATTGCAAACTTTTATTGCCTCCTCACCCGCAACATGCTTTCTCTGACTTTTCTGCTATGCCGCTGGCCGTCATGAACAAGTCGAATTTTTGTATCCACATCTTCCAATTTTCGGCAAGATTACCTTGTAGGCATAAGTTCGATGGTGGCTGTAACTGTGCCATTTTTCTTGCACTTCTGACACCATGTATTGTTGTGTACTTATTTAATAAATCAGACGACACACGAGTGGCTTTAGAACTGTTTTTTATCTAGCACCTCACAACAACATGTGGTACATGCACTTCCTGCATACGTACAACTGACATCATTACGTATTGCATACATATTACTGTTCAATACATTACAATCTGCAGTGATGCTTTGGTTCCTGGCCATGGCCTGATCCTGCTTAATGGCCACAAAGTAAATGCACTATGAATACTCTGCATTTTCCACTTCTCTACATGTTTGTAAAGTGCAGGTCTTGTTTAGCTGTGATATGAAAGATAATTACTTTTGTTGACTTTAAATACTGTGAAGAAAACCTTCCCATATTGTTCTCATGATTTTTTTTAAAGAGCAATACCAATAACCAGTAATCCAGTTGATGCTTCTATATATGATCAAACTCCTTTTACATAATGACTACTGAAAGTTTTGTTGGTAAAAATCTGCCCTTAAGTAATTTGATGACTGGGAAATTCAGCGTATATGGATATATATCGATATATAAAAAGCGTGTCACTCAATAATTGCATTTACAATAGTGTTAATACAATTAATAAAGCAATTTCTTTAATTACATTTTCCACGAGTAGGTTGGCAGTGTTTAAATCAAGAAACTTTGGTTGTTAAAAGAGGTTACACCAAGTAGTGAAATAAAGCTGATAAATGCTACATCATTCAATGTTCATATAAACAACTGTGGGAATGAAAATTGAAAGCAGACGTGATACAATCTACAAACATATATTCAGTCTCTCATGCATTTCAGCATGTCGTTGAAATATGCTGCTTTATTATATGTCTAGACTAGATCACACCCAATTGTTCATAGATATTTAAAATCAAGTAATAGACACAAACTGACAAAAAGACTGTATTAAATGTAAATATTAAATGTTACATATTAAATGACTGTATAAATGCTAAATTCAAAATTTGAATAAAATCTTTTCAATACAGAAAATTACAGAGATGCATAAAGAAACATTATTAAGAAGCAAAGTGAGTGAATTTTACTGAGTAGGAAATCACTTCCCATGTACGGCATTTGGCATGTCTGCTTTTGGCTCTTCCTGGTAAGATTAGAACTGATTTTAGCATAATTATTCATCATCCTCTGTCTTATTTCTTTCATAGTGATGCTCTCTCCACATGAAACATTTAAACATGACTTTAGAATTTAGGCTACAATAATAACTTTATTAATTCATTGCTGGATTGTGGATGCCTAAACCTTGTCACTTCTGATGCATTGTATACTTAACGCCAATAACATTATCCAGTATCCAAAAGTGAAATAGCTTCAATCTGCTAGATAATTAGAGTAATTACTATAATAATTAAATGTAATAAAGGTAAAGGTAATAATTAGGTACCTGATTAGAACGAAAGGGTACCTAATTATTTAGGAAAGAAAGATCAGGTGGTAATTAATAGAGTAAATCTGATGTCTTATAACTTAGCATTCTTGACCTCCAGAGATTAGGGAACGACACTGGCTTAAAACATAAAAAAGCATAGCTATTTGGTGTTTGTGTATCCCCCTGTAGTTCCAGAATTTAATCTGTCTGTGCAGCTTAGTGTTAAGTGTGGAATAGCATGTAAATCACAGTTACAGGTAAAAAAAAAAAAAGTAAAAGAACAGAAATTTAAATAGATAACATTTTGTACCATGGTACATTTAATCAAAAATATCTACTGAATGTAATATATAATTAAATTGCAGATTTAATCAAGTCACAAAACATAGTCATACTGGGTGCCTTAAAAGCAGAAAAGATGGATGGAGGCGAATCTAAAATTTATAGAATTATGACATTAGCATAAAGAGCATTATCAAAACATATAAAGCTTTAAGTAAGGGTGTTAAAAAGAAGGGTGTTATAAAAATTTATGTGGACTGAATATAGAAAATCTCTGCCTGATCTGTCAATCTTTTGCTATTTAGTATATAATTATGAGGTGGCTAGCTGCCAAGGCAATGTGTTTTATATGATATGCATGACTACATATGCAAATGTAACCTGAAACTTTCTGATGTATATGTTCCTTATTAATGTTTAAATAATATGTGCCTGGGGCACAGGCTATGAATTAGAAGAAAGAATTGTTTAAGATCTAGAAGCTGTTGAACCACACATGGGTGCGAAGTTTATTGCGAATGTGCTGAGTTAAGCTTATTTTTCTGTAAAATTCCCCACTGTTCCATTACAGTGTAAATATCTAAATATTTTGAGCAAAGTGATGCTATTCATATCAGTCTGAGCAAATTATAAAAAGAGTTTCACACTTTAAGGACAAAGAACCTGCACACACACACATACACACACACACATATCCATATTCATTTACTGAAATGCTCTGTATGTTTCTGTATTGTTAAATTTTGCACCAACATAATTTACCCAAACCCACTTCTACCAGTAAGCATTTGTAGAAGTGCATTTAACTATGCTAATGCTTCATGTGTCAGTTTTGTGCTTAGACTTACTGGGCCTCAAGGAACTTCTCTTCTCTTCAAACATAGGGCTTGCAAGTCACATGGTAACCTGCATTGGTAAATATGGTGTTTTTAAAGTTTTTAGGAGGTTTAAAATATTTCAGAAGAAGCATTTGCTCCTCTTCTAAAGAGTGGTAAAAAAACACTGGTAAAAACAGTTGTAAAAACCTTTCCTTCTAGGTGAAAAGGATATGCAATACCAACGTAACTGTTAAAGTCAATTGTTAGCCAAAATTTCCTTTTGTATGCTATTTGTAATTCTAATCCCATTTCACATACCCATCTTTTAGTGCTGAATACTTCCTCAAAGAGCGTGCCTGGTCAAAGCAATGCTTTAATAAGTACCTATTAACCATTGGGGTCATTATCCATCTGTACTGTCCTATCAGTTTTGTAGCATTTGACTGAATCTGAGCAGAATGTAGAGTTCTATATACTTCAGAATTCAGCCTGCTACTTCTGTCAGCAGTCATATAATTCATAAACACTAGTAGCCCAGCCATACATGCCCATGCCATTATCTGTCTTTAACTAAGGAGAATGAAAATTGAACATTTATATACCTGTACATGGTGCCATAAACAGTTAAATTAGTCCACAACTATTCAGCTAGAATTGCATCATATACGAGTACAATAAATTAAAATGTATCATAAATTGCCATTCATGTTTATATGATTCTTTTTCATAATGTATGGCTCTACCTCTCAAAACTCATGCACTTTGTTAATTTTACAAGGCTATAACTCACACTCTCTAATTTAAAAAGCTTTAGGACTGCATGCAGAGTTGATGCATGCCACAGGCATGCACTGGGAACTGATGGGCCTTAAAAGAAACTAATTATCGAAATGTCAAATGTAATTACTAAAACAATTTTAAACCGCAAAAATGCTGTCTGCGGAGTGGATGAAAACACATTCACACTCCTTAATGCTCATATTTTTCAGTGCTGTTCATTAAGTCATGAATTCATTCTTTTCTGTGTCATTCCTTTATTCTTTTCCCTCTATACCTTTATACCTGCCTTTATTCATGTTTCATAGAAAGAGGCAAGAAGAAGTGCAGGTTCTGTAGATAGTAAATAATTTACCTGTCTGTCTGCCTGAAACAATTAATTGACAACTCCGCATCCTGGGCTACAACAGAGGTATTAACATAAGCAATTTGTGTCCGACTTCTTTTGCTGGCTGCTTAATAGAGCACCAGACCTGTCTGATGAGGCCCAAAGTCCCCGATGTATTAGCATTTTCATAATATGAAAATATTATAGTAGTGCAATTTTGCTCAAGCCCCATTCATTATTGATAAGAAAAAATATTTTAGAAATTACAAAGGGGGAGCATGACCTATAATTACAGCAAGCAAATTAAGGTGGTGTGGTAAAATCAGTTACATTTGGATGGAGAAAGAATGATGCCCTGAGACCTTTACCTTCTCACACGTTAAACTGACGTTGTGCTTAAGCCTGAGTGTAAATCTAATCATGAAAGACAGTCATGTAGATTCTGAAGTTCAAGTGCCTGACACATCCAGATTAACATGGAGCCTGTGGAGTGTGTTGGAATGCAATACAGACAGGGTAAAATTCAGGGTAAAATTTTACTAGTCTATAGAATAACGAGCAAGATCTTAACACACATGCACAGGTTTTGTTATAGATACCTTATATATGTGAGTTTGAGAGATGATATTAAAATGATATGAATTTATCTTATAACATTCCATCACTCAATATTGAATCTTCATCTCCTGGGCCGTTTTGCACAATGCCTTAAAATTGATGTACTATGGTGGTCTCTACCAAGGAGCATCAGTGTGTGAACATATTCTTGCTGGCTATCACATATACTAGCTAAGACATAGAGGTGAATTTAATTGAGATAATTAGGATATGGTTCTAGAGATTCCATTCTGTCATTAAGTGCCAATGATTACTGCCCCAGACTCATCCCAGAAAGCTCCTTTAAAGTAAATTTAACTGGCTTGTGCAAACTGTTGAATGAAGAGAGTAACCTTTTTTACTTTAAACTGAGCTGCTGGAAGGATTTCTGTCTCAGTAAGAACAAAGCTAAGAAAAAAACATATCAGCCCTGCTGGCTTCTCAGTGATTTAAAATAAAGGAATGAATTTAAATATGAATTAATAATGACTTTTGAAGTTTTAAGTTTAAGGTAGACTGAGCTTCAGCTGACAGCAGTGATCACTGACTTGCTTTTTTCTTAGCATGGACATGCGATTTCCATGTCGAGTCCTGGACATCATGCACCCACAGATTCAAGGGTTGCTTCTGCAGTGTGCCTCTTTCTCATTCATTCAACTCTTTACTATTTATTGACCTCTATCTGAGATGTTATCTCTAAACTTTTTATATTCTGAAACTGATGCAGTGAAATACAGGCATTTGCCTAAACCTATATGAGACAGAATATACTGCAAGTCTTGTGTCCAGAAAAAGGTCATTTAATTTCTCTCCCTGTCCTTTCAACTGCCAACTCTTCATCTAATTTCCCTGTGTCCATGAGAATTAATTAGCCTGCTTATTTTTCTTGGGTTTTGGAAATCGTCCCCATCTGGAAAGAAGACAGTCCTCTGTGCAGCTGATTAATGGCACTGAAAGACAGTTGCCAGAGTACCTCAACTTTGGCTGACTGCTTGTCTTCTGGTCTAGGTCAGAACCTACAGCAAGCTGTGCCATGCCAGGCCCATTACACCAGCACAAAAAATTCCTTGATCTCTGAGTCAGGAGACAATTACTCACCTGCTAATTTTCAAGGGCCATCAATCACCTGGAGGAGCCAGGATTTCACCTCGACTTGACACTGAAGTAAACAGACTAATAGGCAAACAAAATTGTGCCATGATTTTTGACAGCACCTTGGCTTGAGATTAAAAATGTGTCACATGTCAACTCACCCGCTCCTTATAACTTTAAATTACTAAGGCCACTTAGGTTATAAAGCCTTTGGTGAACAGAAACTGAGTACAAGATGAGTACAAGAATATGCAAAATACATAAATAAATTAGGTGACACTACTTAAAGTAATTATAGTTTTTTTTTATGGTCAAACTTCTGCTGCTGTTGCAAAAGTCTTCCATTTTTAACAGGTACATCTCTTTCTCTATTTCACCTTTGAGAATTAGGGGAATGAGGTAATGGAGGCTTTTATCTTCAGTCAGTGGATGGTCACTTTCTCCTGCTCCTATATGTCCAAATGTTCACCCACTAGAGGAAGATGGGTCCAGAAGATATACTGAGGCCACTACAGCCAGGGCTCATTTGTCAGCCACGTGTCAAATGTAATATGACATTTATGACCCTGTGAAGTGACTGCCTGCAGCTTTGCTGGGCAGCCCTGAAGTAATAAATGCTTACCTTAAAAGAAAAACCCTTCGACCGCAAAGAGAGGTGGGGCCCCTCAGCTTTCTGTCTTCTTCCTCCACCTCTCACTCATGCTGTCAAACAGAAACAGATTAATGACACAATTTGCCCAGCAAATTATATTAGAGTGAGCACGCATAGAGGTGAAAAACTTTTCTTTCATAGTCCCAGCCTATATTCCAGGGTGATATCTGTTCAAATAAAAGGTATTCCTGTCTGACATTTATAAAGGTGTATTGAGTAGATGGGAGAGAAATAATGACTAGGGGAGACAGGGAGATGGCCATCTCCTTCTGAACAAATGCAGTTAAAAGGAAGTTGGAGGACACCTTTTCTGGGTGCCTTCAGTGTGAAATTATTAGAATATTTTTTGGTGGCTTACACTCAGAGAAAATGAGTACGACAGCCTTTAAGTCATTAAAATTTATACTATAGCTTTCCTGAGCTTTTGAATCTGATTGGTTAAAAGGTCATAAGAGCATGGCTCTGATTGTATCACAGGTTTATATTTATATGCTCACAGATTTATATTTACATGCTTTCATTCAAATGCTATAATGTAAGATTTCTGCCATGGCAAAGTATCCAGAACAAATGACTTTGACTTTTGACAAATTAAGAGAATTTATAGCTGTTATAACTGTTTATAGTTGTTATAAATAATTACAGAATCTAAATTATTTGTTTGCCAATCATAGCATAAAAAATAACTATAAATAGTTTTAAAAAAATTATGTGGTGGTAACAGTCCTCTGCTTTACTTTTGGGCTACACCATATGACGAAATTATTTTACCACCTATAAGGCTTTCTGACATAATGAGAGCACAGCCATTATTATTCCCTCACTTTTACACTTTTTAGAAATGCCATAATTGGATTATATTTGAATAGAGTTGTAAAGGACAATCTTGCTCAGGCATTCTGCCTTTTCAGAGGGATGGAGTGGAATGGGTTACAATTATTGACCAGCCACTCCTGAACAGATAAATTACTAAAAATGAAATAACTAAAGTGATGACTTAAAACAGAGAGGCCACACAATTTAATAACTAATTAGTAAAAGCCAGCCTTCACTTTCAGGGTAGAAATGTATTATATTCCATTACATCCAATTGTTAAATATAAGTTTTATTCTTCAGTCCTATGTTTGCCAACTGGTAGAAATTCCAGACATTATAATGCTTTTCATAAGCATATGTCTGAGCAACTTGCCATGATTTAAGGCCATTGTTATTTCTATGAGGTTTACATTTGGACAGGAGTGATTATAAAATAATGAGAGAATATTACACAGCCAGACTGGAGTGAGAATGAGCCGAGAAGGCCAGTAAGGGGCAGAGAATGTGTAATCATGCATAGAGGTAGTGTGTCAGAGGTGGAAGCAGAGCTGTTATCTGCAGGTTCCAGAACTTCCTGGCAGAGCACTGGAGTCTGCCGTGCGTTGTGCACAGAAAGGCTAGATTAATATGCCACAAAGAGGCAGTTCAGTAATACTTCCATTGGCTTGAATGGATGTAACAGCAACACACTCCAAAGTGAAGCTCTCGCACAAACACAATGCATATAAAACCTTGAGACACACAAATGCACAGAACTACATCTAACACATCTAGGATATATTTATCACCATCTATCAGCATAGGATTAAAACAGAAGAAGGTTCTCTTTAATTTATCTACAAGCTTTACCTCTAGGAAGCAGTACTAGCTGTTGGTCAGCCCCCAGAGAATAAGCTGTCTGTGTTTGGACTACCGGCAACTAAGCATATACATTCTGCACACAGTGACCCCAACTGATAAACAAAATAACAATTTTGAAAAATACAAGAACACTTCTCGTATTATTTTATATGTTCATTTGAATAACAATTGGAAGGGAGCAGAGGCCACATTGATGATAAACATTTAAACATCCACTCCAAGACATGGGATGATATTTTTACACCTTGTTCTAAGAAAAGCATGAAGGGGAAGTACAATGAGATTTGCTGACTAAGTGCAGGTAGACCCTTCTCAGCTTCATCAGTCCATAAAGCTTGGTCTCCTCAGTCTATAAAAAATCCAAAATTTTTGGGGCTTATCTCTATTTCGCCACAAATCTAATCCGGCCTAACATTTATTACTGTTCTTAAGTGGTTTGCCCAGATGTATGTATGTAGTTGCATTGGGTATATGTCTGATCTTGAAGTCTACTTTGAAGGGTAGATTGTGATGCCTCTATCTCTGCCACATGTGGAGGTTGTTGGTGATTTAACAGGACACATCTGGGCAGACTTTAACTTAACCCTCATAGACAACACAAAGGCATATAGTTGTCAAACTTATATGGAAGTCTTTGTCAATTTTTCAATACTTTACATAAATAAAGCAGCTGCAAAAATGGTTCTAACAACAAAACTTGACAATACTACATAAGTATCCTAGAACACAAGCCAACAAGTAATGAAAAAAACATTGTTTATTCAATATTTTTACCTTTTAAGTGTAACAAAATAAAAACCTTTTAATTTTTGAATCACTTCTAGAACCAGAATTTGACCTGTATATTTAAGAACATCTTGGTATTTTCAGCAAATTCAACTGTCCAGAAAATGCTCTGACACATCCTTGCAGGTTGCAAAGATCTTCTTTTTTATCAGTGCAGAATGTGATTTAAAAGGCTAGCAATGCCCATTAATACTTCTGTTAGAAGATCAGTTGAACCTTTCATTGAGAGCATCATATATTTACATTTCTGGCATTTGGCAGACATCCTTATCCCTTACAATTTACCTCATTTTATGAAATACTAAGCAATTGACGGTTAAGGGCCATGCTCAGGGTGCTTGGTGGACTTGGGACTCAAACTCACAACTTTCTTATCAGCAGTCCAACACCTTAATCAATAAGCTAGCACATATATGAAGGCTATCAAGAGTTAGGCATAAAGCATCCTGTTTAGAAGATGAGGTAAGAAATGTAGCAATTTGTTGTGCAACCTTTTATTTAACGTATTCCCCTAAAGTATGAATACAAAAATACCCTCAATCTGTCAGGTTTGGGAAGGGAAAATGAGAGCTTGGGATTTTTCTGTTTTTGGCTCATATGGAGACTGCAATCACTGCTCCTCTGTTGTTGAAACACAGTTTCATATAACAGCACTCATGGCCAGGTTGTAAAAGGAAGCTGATTGCGGGAAGCCCTTTGGCCCTGCAAAACCTAGTGGGTAACTCAGATCTCAAAAAGGTTTCTGACACCTAAAACAAGACTCCTTTTTGTGTGCTTGTTCAAGTGGTTTAGGTTTGGGAGTGGCTGCACCATCCACATGCACTCCCAATCATGACCCCCAAATATCACATTGGAAGGCCCTGCCCCAAGTTTGCAAGACTTGTGGGAGCCTCTTGGTCTCCTGCATGCTTGAGTATGTCAGGGAGATCCATGCAGTCAAGGTCCTGGTCAGGAACTACTCGAGTCTGTGGCTGTTGTTGATGGGGTTAGTGCCTGTGCTGCCAGTGTCACTTCTCCTGAGATGTAATTGGCAGGTGTTCCATGTGTTCCCATGCACTCCTGCAAATTCTGGCAGAGCCAGAAGACTTTAAAGGTAGCCTTGACCAAATCCAGCACAGGTCCAGCCCAAGATGATGATGTCAAGTGAGAATACATGTCACTGCTAACTCTGTCTTAATGTCGTAATTCAGCAGAAGACCTAGGAAGGCCGCTTTGAATCTGAACAGAAAGAGGGTGACGACCCGATTGTTTGAGTCTGGTGTTATAAGAAGAAGGGTGAAACTACAACCTCTTGGATAGGATCAACCTTATGATTTCCTAGTATTTTCCTATTCCAATATAAATCTCCTAATGCACCTTGCCCACTCACACCCCCTAGACAGCAACCTGGAGCCCCACAACACCCTTGAAAAAGGAGGAGACCATTTTCACTCATAGTAAAGTGTTAAATAAAGCTGGATGTGCTGAATTTCTGATAGTGTTGCACCCAGTGCCCATGCACTGCATTTATGAAGCCTGCACCCTCTCTGATCATCCTGCTTCACATAATGAGAGTGCCCTTCAAAAGAATGGGCATGAACCTCATAGTGACATTCACAAAATCCACCCGGGGCCACAGGTGCATTCATGTGATCATGGACTACAGCACCCAATTCCCTGAGACAGTGTGGCTGGGGGCAGCCCCGGGACCTTGGAGCTGGTTGGTTTGGGTCGAGGTGATGAAATTCCTCCACCAGGGAGAGTTCTAAGATGTTATTGGCATCGACCCATGAACATTTCTCTGGGCCGTATCCCTCCTAGTCCAACAGGTACTACAGATGGTTCCTGTGGCAGCAGGAGTTCAAGAGGGTGTCGACCTGGTAGGCCAGGGCCCCATTGATTTCAAGCGGAGGTGGTGGCTGGCTGTTTGTGGGGTGGTCATTGTGGTGAGGTCATATTGGCTTGAGGAGAGACACATAGAAAGTGGAAGAGATGCGGTACGATGGGGGAGTAGGAGGCGATATGTGACTGGGTTGATGATGCGGAAGGGGCCAATGTAGCATGAGTTTGTGGCATGGTAGTCTCAACCTCAAATTTTGCATAGACAGCCAGAACTGTTGACCCACCTGGAACGTGGGATGTGGGTGTCTGTGGTGAGCCGCCTGGATCCTCTGCCTATGTATGGCCTGCTGCAGACAGACATGGGCACTCTCTCAGACTTCCTGGCTGCAACAGGCCCAGTCATCCATGGCAGGCATGTCACAGGGTTCCCGAGACCATGGAAACAGGTCGAGAACCGGTCGATCACCACCAAGATCATGTTGTAATCCTCCATGTCTGGAAGGTCAGTGATGAAGTCAACCGCCCATGTGTGACCAGGGCTGTCGGGGAATGGGCAGAGGTTCCTGTAGGGAGCTGATGGCTCGTCCTGTACTAGGCACAGGTGGCATAACACTCCACATACTCCTCCACATCCTGGGACAGAGAAGGCCACCAAAACTTATTCCTTATCAAGGTCGTGGTATGGCGGATTCCAGGGTGGCCTGAACTTCTCACCTTGTGTACCCACAGCAATACTCGAGGGTAAAGCGAGGTGGGCATGTAAAGCTTGGTTGGAGGACAGGTTGGTGCTGAGGGTTCATTTACCTGGGCTTGTTGGATCTTGTGGAATAAAAATTCTACTGTACTCACTACTATAATCTGACTCCAGCTCCACACTGACCCGACAGCTCAGTCTAAGTGAGACTCATAGTTAGTAAGGCCTCAAAACTAAATAAGCCAATCAAGCAGACTAGATGAATGCAGATAAGAGATTTTATTTTGTAATCAGCGCTGACACAAGAATTGAGATGCTCACGCATGAACGTCCCAACAACCTCTCTCCGGGGAACTCCAACTACAGCCTTTATATACATTTCCCTTATCTTCCCAATGCAACACGTCACTGGTTCTTTGCCTAGACAATCCCACCCATCTTTCTTTTTAGACCTTTTAGACTCTTTTTTTACACCATTATCTTTGAATTTACAACTTTTCAAATACCATTATAATTAAAACTTCCCTACATCATTATATTAAAAATTGGGCATTCCTGCCCCCACCAGTGGGATTGTCTTCGGCCTCACTCTTGCCAACACCTCATTCTTCTTCAGGAGACAGCATGGGTAAGTTCTCAGTCCTTCAGGGGCCAACACCCTTTCTTTTATTACACTCTACACTTCACGGCTTTTCTGATTTATCCACTGTCTTCTACGTATGTACTCTAGATATTTCACCTGGTACCACCATTGCCATCCAGCACGCGCTGCGTTTACTTCATGATGAGATCACTGCCGCTCCAGGTACCAGCGGAGCGAAGATTGACCATAATAATCTAGGGTGCATTTCTGCCATTGATTGGTCCAAGTTTGGAAAGCCTGGTACCGCAGAGAAGGCCTGCCAGACTGACATCATTGATACAACTATTTGTTCTTCAAAGCCCTTGCAGCCTGTGTGCAAGGCCCGTGACCGGCCAACATGCCGTGTTAAACCTTATATTGTTCTTAAGCTCAAACGACCTAACGAATAAACCTTACCTGAGAACTCACTCCTGCTGTCCCCCGATTATTTCACACTACATCAAACACACACCTCATACATATATTCTTATTTACAAAATTATCTCCCACAATCTCCTCTACAAGATTCCATCTGATGGGGGCAAGCATGATTGAGGAAGGCAGAATGGGCCCTGGGAGAGACGGAGCACTTATTGGGTCAGGTCGGCGAGAAAGAGCATTTGCTTTGTTATTCTTCTTACCAGGGCGATACATTACTGAGAACTGGAACCATGTGAAGAACACTGTCCACGGGGTTTGATGTGGATTCAGCCGTTGTGGAGATACTCTAGGTTACAATGATCCGTTAACACCAAGAACTGGTGTTGCACTCCCTCCAGCCAGTGTCACCACTCCTCCAGTGCTTCCTTGATGGACAGGAGCTCCCGGTTCCCCGCATCATAGTTTGTCTCCACTGGGGACATTTTTTAGGAAAAGTAGGTGCATAGATATACTTTCCTGGGGTCCCCGTGGTGCTGAGACAGCACGGCCCCTATACCGCAGCTGGAGGCATCCACCTCAATGATGAAAGGAAGGCTTGGGTTCGGCTGTCTCAGAATTGGAGCCATGGTAAAAGCTCTCCTTCAGATAGGCGAAGGCTGCTCGGGCCTGCTCCATCCACTGTAGTCGCCTGGGTTTGCCCTGCAGGAGAGAGGTTAGTGGGTTGGCTATACAGCTGTAGTTGCAAATGAACCGTCGGTAGAAGTTTGCAAACCCCAGGACTAGCTGCAACTCCTTGATCATGGTCGGTTCTGGCCAGTCTGTAACTGCCTGCACTTTGCTGGATTCCATCTCTACTCCCCTCTGTGAGATAACGTATCCCAGGAACATGATGGTGTCTTTGTGGAACTCACATTTCTTGGCTTTTACATAGAGCTGGTGTATCAACAGCTGAGTGAGCACGGTGCAAACATGGTGGACATGGTCATTGTAGGAGGCGGAGTAGATCAGGATGTCATCTATATAATTGATGACACACTGCTTGATCAGGTCCTTGAATATTTAATTAACGAATGCTTGGAACACTGCAGGTGCATTAGTGAGTCCATAGAGCATGACCAGGTACTCATAGTGCCCTCTCGTGGTGTGGAAAGCTGTATTCCATTCGTCCTCCCTTTCCTTGCTGAACAACTCTCACAGGTCATGGTATTCCCATGGGAGAGTGGAGTTGGTGGTACTCAGGCTCTCTACAGATGTGGCAAGGCATGGGCACGAGAAAATGTTCCTGAGGCAGTTGTGCTGGCAGCATGTTAGTTCACCCTCTTTCCAGGACATGTGCAGATTGTGGAGCTGTAGCCAGGGGAAACCCAGGATGATGGGGTTAGCAGGGGAAGAAAGGTAGTTTCTCAAAGTGTAATAGCCCAACTTGGAGGGTGAGCGGGATGATCTGAATGCATGATGAGGCCCTTCCCAATAGGTCGGTTGCCCACGACTTACAGAGGGGAAGGTGCAGCTCCCCCACGGGGTGGTGGTTAATGAGGCTTACGGCCACTCCAGAGTCCACTAGAGCTGAGACCACAAGAGATTCTTGAGCATAGTACAATGTTACTTTTAAAGTTTACTTTTAAAATCAGGCATGAACACAAGTAACCCCCCCCCCCCACCTTGGACATTGAGGGTCTCTCCCAATGCTGTCACTCTTCTGGAGACACCCAGATGTAGCCTAGTTGGATTGGCTCTCATCCATCCATTGGCTCGAATGAGAAAAGAAAGCTAGGCAAAGGAGGTTTTCACCTGCGGCTCATTGTCCCAGATGGTGGATGCCCAATCTAGGGCCCTCTCTGTTAGCAGCGATAGGAGGAAGGCACACTTGGTGGTCTCTTCGATGTATATGTCAGGCTGATGCACAAAGAAGTTATCACATTGTAGAAGGAAGCCATGGAATTTCTCTGGGGGAGCCATGCATACAAACTCACTGCATGGGGATGCTGCGACGGTCGGGGGGTCACATGGGTAGGCTGTGGTTGCTGGAGCTGCTTGTTGTCAGCTTGTAAGACCACGAGTTGCTCCTGGTAGGCGCGAATGATGGCTCCCTGGCCTGGCAAGCTACCACTGCCTGAAGGTGTGCATTCTCTGATGAACCCATTTCAGGTGACGTATAATGTAAAGGGACTCCATAGGCAGAAGAGCTAGGATCCATTAGCAGATTTTATTCAAACAAACCAAATCGGCAGGCAGGTAAACAGAAACGAGCGAAAGGCAAATATTCATGCAAACAAAACCAAACTCGTAGTAATCCAACAGACAAAGCAATGGTCATACACAGTAATCTGGTAACAAGAAAGCATGGCAAAATGCTTGGTATGTCACGTAGGAATGATACTTCACTTCTAAACATATCGTGCATGCTGCTTAAGTGTCTGATAAACCCTGAAGCGTTCCTTTGTGGGTGGTGCTAGAATTCGGGTGATGGCTCCCTCTGATGGCCTGACACCAGCTGAGATGTTACAGGTAGACCGGACCCCCTTACAGTTAAATGATCTGATAGGTGGAAGACGAGTTTACTGAAAGCAGCCAAGATTGGCCCAGATGCTGAGGCCACAACAATGATTAGCACTTCCTGCTCCTCACCTTCCTGGGAGATTTCAGGAAAGTATTACAGCATGCAGTGGACCCAGCCAGGTGAACACATTTTTCTCTTTTTCTGCCATAGACAAATGATAACACCACAGAAAATGGTTAACCCAACAACTGTGAGGTGCTGCAATAATGAATAAAAACTTGTTTACACTAGAATGCGTGTAATTACTTTTAGTCAACTGTTAAAACATTTAGTTTTTAATACCTGATTACATTTGAAAGTAACAATATCTTTACTTTCAACTGAAACACTTACATATAATTGAACTATATCTGAATATCATAGCTAAAGAATTTGGCTTCATCGCCACATTAAATGTACATTACTGACACATTTGTCCTACTGTAAATATGTTGATATATGCATATAACTATTTAGGTGCAGACAAACTTACTAATAAAGTAGGCCACATTATAACAAGGCTAAATTGATCATTCCTTGATTTACTACATCTATCAAAATCTGTATGTTTCTTCTATTAAAAATCAGTCCCTAAATCTGGACAAATTTACTTAAACTTTAAACTTTACATATTTCCTTTCAACAAGAGAAGAAAGTATGTCATGGATATGTTTCATCATATACGTTTACATCATATCATTATTTCATAGTTACATTTAATTTGGGCATTGACAGATTCATTACAGATATAATGTAGAGCAAGAGCGTTTCTTGGACTGTGTTCCTACTACCGTAGGTTTGTTAGAAATGTCTCAGTCATCGCTGTCCCATTGCATGCTCTCACACAAAAGGGACAATATTCAAATGGACTGTCGAATGTGAGGATGCTTTTCAGTCACTGAAACGTGCTCTTACTCACCCACCTATTGTGGCACACCCCATCTTCACTCAGCCTTTCTTGTTGTACACAGATGCTTCACAGGAGAGCATTGGCTCTGTGCTGGCTCAAAAATGGGACAATAAAGAACATTATAGCATATGCAAGCCACACCCTCAGCTCTTCTGAAAGGAAATGGTCTACGTTTGACCGTGAACTTTGGGCAGTTGTTTGGTCTGTAAGACATTTTAAACATTTTTTGTCTGGCAGTTCATTCACAGTGGTCACCGATCATAAACCCCTCCTGAGTCTGAAGAAGACTCTGGTGGATAACGATCCAACTGGCAGATGCAGTCGATGGATTCTTGAACTGGATTTGTATGATTACATCATTGTACATCGGGAAGGTAAACAGCATGCCAATGCAGATGCTATGTCCAGGCATCCTAACACAGTAACCCAGAGCAAAGCTGTTCAATGTGTCATCTCCACAATCACCTCTACAGACAGACTTAACCCTGTGGGCAGTAATACCAATAACACTAATGCATCAGTTCTCGCTGACATCAGTCACACACTGTCAGTGGACTTGGGAAAACTGCAGAGACAACAACATGAAGATGAATGTCTTAGTAAAGTCTTTGCATGGCTAGAGAACAACGAAGCCAGACCACCAGTAGGCCACCTGCAGCACTCGTCCCCCATCTTGCGGAAACTGTGGCCAAAGTGACCATTCGACAGGGAATCCTGTGCAGGAAAATCAAAATGAGTCCATACACGCCTGATTCTTTTCAAGTTGTTCTGCCTGTTGTGCTCATTCCCACAGCTCTGGTAGCATTGCATGGTAATCCATTTAGTGGTCATCTGAGTGCAGAGCGTACATTGCTGAGAGCCTGGCGCATCTGTTACTGGCTGTACATGTCCCGTGATATTCACAAGTTTTGTACTGAATGCTTGCCATGTCAAACACGTGGTTCTCCCACTCCACATGAACGAGCTCCACTACAGCCAATCCAAGCACAGAGACCATTTCAAATGATTTCTCCAGACATCACTGAGCTGCCTGTCACTACACAAGGCGATAGGTATGTTCTGGTAGTAATGGACTATTTCACACGCTATGTCAATCTCTTCCCACTGAAAGTCCAACACGCACCTACTGTGGGAAAGTGCATTTTTGAGGACTACATACGACAGCATGGCTTACTGGAGTCTATTCACATGGACCAAGGCTGGCAGTTTGAATCAGATCTCATTAAACAGCTCTGCACCTTACTGGGCATCAACAAAACATGCATGTCTCCATATCATGCTCAATCAGACCTTGCCTTGCATTTGTCACATTCTTTCAAAGATGCCACTCAGAACACTACTACACATAAACAGCAGCAAAAGACTCAGTACGACAAGGAATTGATGTTTCACCCTCACTGGCCGGGTGACCTGGTTCTCCTGGATAACCCAGCACAAAAGCAGAAAGCAGAGCCTGACCCACCCAGGACTGTTCTTCAGGGCGGTAGTAAACCCAGTCCTATTCTTCCTGGTCCTTGTTCTTCTTCCACATCTTCAATTGCTACCAACATTACCTCTGAGGGGCACACTCCACTTAACCAGGAGCCCCTGCCGGTCAAGTCCTGCTCAGGTCGTCAGGTTAAGCGGCCACTTAAGTACAGAGACTTTGTCACCTAATAGACTTATTTAGATGGTAACAGTCCCTTAAGTGTTGTGTTTCTTATTGTTGGGTACTGTAACTGGGTATTACACTGTTTGCATATGGCTGAATGTTTTGAGTATGACTCAGGTAAAAAGGCTACTTTTCATAGCATGAGTGTTCTGTTTTGTATGTAACTCTTGCAACTCAAAAAGACAAAGAAAACAAAAAAAACCACAGCCCGAAAAGAGACTGGAGAGTATTAAATAAGCCAAGAAAGTAGGGTTACATTAGGTATATATCTGCATAATTCTGACAAGACAGATACTAAGACCACATGCAGCCAAATGTAAGCTTTCTGATTACAGAGTAAATCTGATTGCCCTTTCTGTTTGATCGCATGTAGCAGTAAAAAACCTTAGTGTAATTATTAACAACCAGCCTTTCATTTGAAGCTCATGTAGATAATATCATTAGGGAAGCCTACTTTCATCTAAGAAATGCTAAGGTGAAAAAATATGTCTCTACATGATGCAGAAATACTATGCTTTTCTTACTTCTAGGTCTGGATGTTCCTGTAGGTGCATAAGCAAGCTCCAGTTAGACCAGAATGCAGCAGCTAGAGTCCTAACTAGAAACAGAAGATATGTCCACACTGCATCAGCTCCACTGGATCTTGTTCACAGAGACATCCCTAATGCTTACCATGCAGAGCCCCGTCCCCACCTCGGCAACTCAGACCACATCTCTGTTATGCTAATTCCAGCATACAGACTGCTCATCAGACACTCTCAACTGGTTCTGAAGCAGGTAAAAACATGGCCAGCAGGAGCCACCTCTGCTCTTCAGGACTGTTTTCAGTGCACTGACTGGCAGATGTTCATGTAGGCTGCTACCAATGGCAAGTCCATCAACTTGGAGGAGCACATGGCATCAGTGACCAGCTACATCGGCAAGTGCATCTTTGACCGTCTTCAAGACCATCACCACATGCTCCAACCAGATGCCATGGATGAAGGTGCGTGTGCTGCTGAAGTCATCTTCAGAGCAGGGGACAAGATGGCCAAACTGTCACAAGCCATCAACAACACACACGCCTAGAGAATCCACAGCCTCTTCCAGGAAAACAGAGACACCCTGCACATGTGGCATGGCATCTAGATGATCACGACCTACAAGACAACTTCACCTGCCTATGACAGTGATGCCTCCTTCCCAGATGTGCTGAATGGCTTCTACGCTCAGTTTGAGGTGCAGAACAACATATCAGAAAGGATTGCCAATGACCAGGTGCTCTGTCTAACCATGGCTGATGTGAGGAAAGCAGAGTTAACCCACAGAAGTCTGCTGGACCAGACAACATTCCTGGCAGAGTGGTCAGGCAATGTGCAGAACATCTAGCAGATGTCTTCACTTACAACATTTCCCCGAGTAGCGCTGTTGTTCCTACACATGCCTCAAGACAACCACCATCGTATCATTTTTTATTCTGTTTCCATACTTACAAGCTACTTTGAAAATGTATATTGTTAAATGCACTATACAAATAAATTGAATTGAATTGAATATTTGTTAGTATTTCGCATAGTAAAGGCTAAAACAGGGGGCAGAGCATTGTTTTATATATCATTTTATATATCATTTTCAATGCCCTGGCTGAGGGAAGGAGGTTCTCACTCAAGATTTGACGGTACATGGCTCCGTCCATCGTCCCTTTGATGCAGTGTGGTTGTCCTGTCCCCTTAGCAGAAAAACACCCCCAAAGCATAATGTTTCCACCTCCATGTTTGACAGTGGGGATGGTCTTCTTGGAGTCATAGGCAGCATTCCTCATCCTCCAAACACGGCGAGTTGAGTTGATGCCAAAGAGCTTAATTTTGGTCTCATTTGACCACAACACTTTCACCCAGTTCTCCTCTGAATCATTCAGATGTTCACTGGCAAACTTCAGATGAGCCTGTACATATGCTTTCTTTAGCAGGGGGACCTTGCAGGCGCTACTGGATTTCAGTCTTTCACCGTGTAGTGTGTTACAAATTGTTTTCTTGGAGACTATGGGCCCAGCTGCCTTGAGATCATTGACAAAATCTTCCAGTGTAATTCTGGGCTGATTCCTCGCCATTCTCATGATCATTGAAACTCCATGAGGTGAGATCTTGCATGGAGCCCCAGACTGAGGAAGACTGACAGACCTTTTGTGTTTCTTCCATTTTGGAATAATCCAAAAACTGTTGTCACCTTCTCACCAAGCTGCTTGGCGATGGTCTTGTAGCTCATTCCAGCCTTGTGTAGGTCTACAGTCTTGTCCCTGACATCCATGGACAGCTCTTTGGTCTTGGCCATGGTGGAGAGTTTGGAATCTGATTGATTGCTTCCTTCTGTGGACAGGTGTCTTTCAAACAGTTAATGAGCTGAGATTACGAGCACTCCCTGAGAGTGCTCCTACTGTAATCTCAGCTCATTACCTGTATAAAAGACAACTGGGAGCCAGAAATCTTTCTGATTGATAGGGGATCAAAAACTTATTTCACTCATTCAAATGCAAATCAATGTATAACTTTTCTGAAATGCATTTTTCTGGATTTTTTTTTGTTGTTATTCTGCCTCTCACTGTTCAAATACACCTACCATTAAAATTACAGACTGACCATTTCTTTGTCAGTGGGCAAATGTACAAAATCAGCAGGGGATCAAATAATTTTTTCCCTCACTGTATATATATAAAATTTAGACTTACCGCGATTTTAGGATTGTGCAGCCGCCTCTTCCTCTTCAGTTCCTCTGTCGAGCAGCTGTTTGACTCACACTGAATAAGCCATTACAAGCAGCGAGGTAATATGTAAAGAGCGAAGAAAATGTAAAGAGTGAGGTAATTGTGAAGAGCGAAGAAAATGTAAAGAGCAAGATAAATGTAAAGAGTGAAGAAAATGTAAAGAGCGAGGTAATTGTAAAGATCGAGATAAATGTAAAGAGCAAGGTAAAAATGAAAACGGTAAGCGAATTCTAGGAAAGTAACATCTCTGTTTGTATGTTTTGGTTCTGCGCTTTGTCTCGTGACCTCGTCTGTGATTGGAGGAACATACCGCGTCACCGTGACCTAGCACCTGATTGGCCGAGGCTCATCACATGAGAAGTGACGTAACCAGGAAGAGCTCAGAGAGCATTAAACTGTACAGTGGAGCCTCTGTCTCTATTCCAGCAAACAATCTTGGATAAGGATGACAGAAATGTTGACCATGTAACATCAAATGTACCCTGAAAATTGTATAACTGAGATTGACTGTTTTGCCAAGACATGCAAAAGGGTAACCCACCATTGACCCTGTAGCAGACCCACAGCTGGCTATCATCAAGAGGTTTATTGTTGTACATGTTGTGTCAAAAGGTAATATTTTAAACATCATTGCACAAGTCTACTGGCTTCATCCCCATCCAGACTGTCATTTTTATGGAAAGCCCATAGAAATTTGGAGTTTGGGGGGAAAGACATCTCATACCCAGCATCATTTCTCCCTGTTTAGCACATTGCTGGAAGATGTGTGTTAAATACATCCACTGTGCATTTAAGCAAAACAACAGAAAAAGTAACTGTTTTCATGCCACTATGTACAGTGGCTGAGGTCTAGGAGTGCTGTGAGGATCAGACTATTGTCTTAAAATGTTTTTTCCTTTATGTAATCATTTGCTATATACTTTGTTAGTTGTATACAATAAAAAGTATTTTCTGTTCTGTAATTTGGTCCTTAGAGCCTTAGAGATACAACATTTTGTTCCACTGTATGTTCCTACATGTAGCGGAATGACAATAAGGCTCAGTTGCTCACGTTCATTAAATGTGTTCGATAAATAAACTGAATTGATAAAGCATTTATTTTGGTATGGTTGTTTTTAAAAAACATTTGTGTTGGGCCACCCTTAGCAGCAACAATTGCAATAAAGCGTTTTTGATAACTTGCAATGAGTCTGTTACAGCGCTGTGGAGGAATTTGGCCAACTCATCTTTGCAGAATTGTTGTAATTCAGCCACATTGGTTTTCATTGAGGGTTTTCGAGCATGAACCACCTTTTTACGGTCATGCCACAGCATCTCAATTGGATTGAGGTCTGGACTTTGACTAGGCCACTCCAAAGTCTTTATTTTGTTTTTCTTCAGCCATTCAGAGGTGCACTTTCTAGTGTGTTTTGGATCATTGTCCTGCTGCAGAACCCAAGTTCGCTTCAGCTTGAGGTCACAAACAGATGGCCGGACATTTTCCTTCAGGATTTTTTGGTAGACAGCAGAATTCATGGTTCCATTTATCACAGCAAGTCTTCCAGGTCCTGAAGCAGCAAAACAGCCCCAGACCATCACACTACCACCACCATATTTTACTGTTGGTATGATGTTCTTTTTCTGAAATGCGGTGTTACTTTTACGCCAGACATAATGGGACACACACCTTCCAAAAAGTTCAACTTTTGTCTCGTCAGTCCACAGAGTATTTTCCCAAAAGTCTTGGGGATCATCAAGATGTTTTCTAGCAAAACTGAGATGAGCCTTTATGTTCTTTTTGCTCAGCAGCGGTTTTCGTCTTGGAACTCTGCCATGCAAACCAGTTTTTGCCCAGTCTCTTCCTTATGGTGGAGTCATGGACACTCACCTTAACTGAGGCAAGTGAGGCCTGCAGTTCTTTGGATGTTGTTGTGGGGTTTTTTGTGACCTCTTGGATGAGTTGTCGCTGCGCTCTTGGGGTAATTTTGGTCGGCCAGCCACTCCTGGGAAGGTTCTCCACTGTTCCATGTTTTCGCCATTTGTAGATAATGGCTCTCACTGTGGTTCGCTGCAGTCCCAAAGCTTTAGAAATGGCTTTATAACTTTTTCCAGACTGATAGATCTCAATTACTTTCTTTCTCATTTGTTTTTGAATTTCTTTGGATCTCACTTTGTCAGGCAGGTCCTATTTAAGTGAGTTCTTGATTGCAAACAGGTGTGACAGTAATCAGGCCTGGGTGTGGCTAGAGAAATTGAACTCAGGTGTGATAAACCACAGTTATGTTTTAACAGGCGGGTCAAACACGTTTTCACACAAGGCCATGTAGTTTTGGATTTTGTTTTCCCTTAATAATAAAAACCTTCATTTAAAAACTGCATGATGTGTTTACTTGTGTTATCTCTGACTAAAATTTAAATTTGTTTGATGATCTGAAACATTAAAGTGTGACAAACATGCAAAAAAAAAAGAAATCAGGAAGGGGGTCTTTTAGTGGTACACAAGGTAATTAGTCTAACTAGATGCGACATGATATGATTCCAGCAATAGGAAATTTGTGTCCATACTGAACACGATCAATCATAAAACACAGCCAATCAACAGTTTTTCTCTGTTTGTGTGCTTTCTCATACTGCAGCTGAAGAGATCACAGTCCGCACACACATACTTGCATACAAGAGCGCACATGCATAGAGAGATACACCCCTCCGCTTCTTATGTCTTTCCTTATAAAACTTGAGGGATTTATTATATATTTCTGCTATTAAATGTCTATAATCAGTCTCTCCTCGTCCATTTTTGATGATTAATATTATTAATGCGCAGAACTTTCATTGAGATCTCTGTATAGGTGGAGCTGTCAGCTGTGACGTTGCAGAAATAAAAACAGTTTCTAAAACTGGTTAGGCTGGTCAGGACAAAAACTGATTAACATTGAAAAGATACATTTTACTCACGTGTCACAGCATCACGTTGCGTGTAGTTTGGACACGGTATATGACAAATCTCAATTTAAAATTCAAGCAACAATTTAAAAGTCTATAATTAAAATAAGACTGAGCTTTTTATACTAGATTTTCTTTACATTTGGGTAATAAGCCCACTCTCGATCAGTGAGTCCCGCCTCCCCACATTACCCTGGTTTGCATTTGTATAGCTCACTGTAGTCATGTACATATGAAAGCTAACATGGGGGGGTCAACTGCCATGCCTATTTCACGTCAATTTTTGGCGGTTCCCGACAATTATCTGCGCTGCCTGCACATTCCCGTGAACAGTCATTAACCTGAAATTCTGTGGCAATTTACAGTGTCTGACGAAAATCACACTTTTCATGCAGTCTAAATGCACAGTGGATGTATTTAACACACATCTTCCAGCAATGTGCTCAACAGGGAGAAATGATGCTGGGTATGAGATGTCTGTTCCCCGCAAACTCCAAATTTCTATGGGCTTTCCATAAAAATGATGGTCTGGATGGGGATGAAGCCAGGAGACTTGTGCAATGACAGTCTTTAACAATTTTTATAGATTAATATAATTATATATATATATATATATATATATATATATATATATATATAGCAAAACTTTCAAAATAGAAAGATCACCTGTGATTGGCTGAGATGTGAAACTCCCCTCTTTTGTTTTTATATATATATAAATATATATATATACCTCCCAACTACTTCTGGAAGGCCTACATGACCCCCTTCCTATTCCATAACAACCATGGTCTCACCTATCCACAGATGTTCTCACTGATCTACCTGAGTTACAGGGGTTCACCACTGTTATGGTGGCTATTGATCGATTCTCCAAAGCCTGTAAGCTGATTCACATGAAGGGGCTACCTACAGCCATGGAAACCGCCCAAGCATTATTCCACCATGTGTTCTGTAACTATGGCCTTCCGGAGGGCATCGATTGGGGTTCACAGTTCACATCATGTGTGTGGCAGGAGTTTTATAAGCAGTTATTAAGGTCAGTTTAAGCTCTAGTTATCATCCCTAATCAAACGGTCAAGCAGAACATCTTAATCAAGAGCTAGGGAGGTTCCTGAGGTCATACTGCAGTAGGGAGCAACATCTCTGGAGTGATTTCCTTCCCTGGGCTGAATATGTGCAGAATTCACTTACCCACTTTTCCACCGGCCTTACCCCATTCCAATGTGTTCTTGGCTTTCAACCCCCTTTGTTTCTGTGGTCAGGAGGGCCCCCTGATGTTCCAGCGGTAGATGACTGGTCCAGACGAAGTCAAGAGGTCTGGGAATGAGCCCATGTATGCCTACAAAGGGCAGTTCGCAGACAGTTGATCCAGGCGAACTGCCATCGGTGCCCACACCATGCTTACCTGGTGGGTCAAAAGGTCTGGCTCTCTACACGGAACCTGAAGTTGCGATTCCCCTGTCGTAAACTCAGCCCTAAATTCATTGGACCATTCAAGATCGTTCGCCAAGTTAACCCACATTAACCCACATTGAATTACCCACTTCGTATCGCATCTCACCCACTTTTCATGTGTCTCTTATTAAGCTATTCCAAGAGCCACAGACACCTAACCCCGCCCCCCAGAGAACCGCCTCCTCCCCTGGACATGGCCCGGAGGAACACTGCTGGGTAGACACTGCTGAAATTCTGGATCCCGCACTTACTGAGAAGTTCCACCGATCCTTTCCCAACAGACCTGCCCCTCGCTCTCGGGGACATCTACATCGTATAGGTTTTTCTGGGGGGGGGGTGTTCTGTAACAGCACGCTGCGAGCCTGAACACCTGAGGGAGCCCTCTCCCGAGTTCTAGTGCTCACAAACTACATTTCCGGGGCCTGCTCTGGCATATAAGTGGCGTGCTCTCTTTGTTCCACACAAAGTATTGTTCCCATGTGATGTACCAAGCCTTTGATGACTACTGCTTTACTGATATTGCTGTATATGATCCTTGCCTGTTCTAGTTTGACTACAAATTTCCATTTTGAGTTTCGGTTTTGGTTTCTAGTTTTTGATTTTCCGGTTTTCAACTTCTGCCTAGCCTTTACGGATTTACAATTTCTGCCTGTGAGTTTTCAAATAAACATCTGCCTCCCAGGCTTAGTGGGTGCTCGATTCATGACACATGAGACCGTTTCAACTCTGGCTCAGGAGCAGAGGATTTGACCTCTAGAGACTTGGGGTCTCAAGGGTTAGTGTCATGAGCTTCATACCCTTCTTATGTGGACAGATGCTGGTTTCTCACCTTGGGTCCAACTCTTAGGGTGTGTAATTGTCGCAAGTTTCTTTCGACGGATTTCCCTCTCTCGGGTTGGGGAGTGGTCCTAGATTGTCAGCCTGCCCATTTCTAAGCCCCCTATGAGCCAATGGAGTCAGCTTTTGAGGAGTTTCTGCCCCTGGAAACAATTCAGCCTTTCTGCAGGCCTTCTGACCTCCAGCTCATGATTTGGTAGAGCAGGAGATACTGCACCTGCTGTGCCCATTTTGGGTTCTCAGCACTTACGCCGATTGCTCAAGTGCATGGCTTAAATCCTCTCCCTTTTTGTCTGCTTTGTTGGCTGCAACGAAAGCAATCTGGTCTCCATGCAGCACCTTGTGCTGGGTAGTGGTAGCTATCTCCTATGCCTATGAGGTGCGCTGTGTGGCTTCACGTCTAGGGATTACAGCTGACTCCACTAGGTGTATCGCCTTGTCCAGCACTCTAGCTAGGGGTGTTCCACTGCATGATATTCATGCTGCAGTGGGTTGGTCCTCTCTGCATAACTTGGACCATAGCATGAGCCATGAGGCAGCATCTCGTTCCCTTTTCAAGGAACCGGTGTAGTTCTTTGGATGAAATACAGTAAAGGATTTAGTTGTGCCCAAATAGCTGGTGGACTCTACGTTGAAGGGGATATAGTGGTGAGGCAGATAGGCTGTTGGCCCACTCCAATGTAAAGGTTGCAGCTCTGCCTGCTGGTGGGATGATCAAAAATATTACAGACTGAACCTTGAAGCCATACATGAACTTTACACAAAACTCTGTGTCCTTGTCAGTTGTCATCAATTCTTTTCAGCTTATGACAGTATGCATTGTGTTGCTTGTTGAAAGAGTGCCTCTTAAATTTGTTTAAATTTGTTTGTATGTGAAACAATTTCACAACGTCTTCCTGGGTTCTTTCCAAATCATACTTAACAGTACCCTTCACTGTGCCTCCCTCTTCATTGTTTTCAATCTCTATTACCATCCAGCGTTTGAATGTCAGTATAATGACCTCCACCCTCTACAGCAGAAGAAGGAGCCTTCACCTGAGTATTAAGCACTTCCGGGTTATTCAGTAACTTCCGTATTCATGTCTATAAATACCACTCACATTGCTAATGTTCTTTGGGAAGTATTGCCTGTTCTCTCTGCATTAACAAGCCTTTTCATTGTTCACATGTTTGCTTTCTGTGTTTTTGATGTCTGCCTGTTTTCTTGTTCTGTCCTCACCTCGTGTTTTGGATTGTATGCTGGTGTTTCTTAATAAATCTCTGTATATGAATTCTACTTCTTTAGATTCAGCCACCTTATTACAGTCCCATTTTTTGCATGGTTATTTGCAAAAGAAACATGAAATCTTTGATCCCTTCATTTGTCATATTCATGTTCTCCCAGATCGAGCTGACACGTCTTGGTTAACAAGAAGGCTGAAACACTTTCTCCTGAAACTGAGAAGCTACTTTTGGAGGTCCCTTTATTCAATATTTGATGGTGCCCCTGAGGGGCACCAGTTCCTAGACACTTCCTAGAAACTGAGGTTGTGGAGACTATTTTGAACCTTCACCTCTGGTGTAATTGGCGGCATCAGGATCTAGTTCACTGCCCTATTAGTTTCTGCAGACATGCCTCTTTGAGGGCCTATCACCCTCTACATTGAGCCATTGCTGCAAGTCACGTGCCTGTTCTATGGTCTCTCACCTCCTGTGCAGTGCCAGGCGGCTGAGGCTTTCCTGTAGACCGGGTCTCCCCTTGTAGGACCTCTAAGTAGTCTTGGAGGGGCTTCTCCAAGCCCCCTTTGAGCCAAGGGAGACAGCCTCTGAGGAGTTTCCGACCCTGAACATGGCTCTGCTATAAGCCAGTCATCTGGCCTTTCTGCAGGCCTTCTGCCCTCTGCCCCACGAGTTGGTGGAGCAGGAGAGACTGCACCTGCTGTGCTCAGTTCAGGTTTTTGGGACCTACACCTATTGCTCAAGTGCAAGGCATAGGTTCTATCTGCCTTGGCTGCTGCAACAAAAGCAATTTGGTCCTCTATGCACACCTTTATTGGGTTCTATAACCTGGACCTGGACCCACTCCTGTGTCTTGGGACTTACAGGACTAATGATGCTCTGCTCCTGAATCGTATGTGCTCTTTCACAACCTCCCGGACAGACATCTCTTGGCATGTGGTGGTGTTGGTATTGGTGTTGCATAGCCTCAGCCATGACGCAGCTTTGAGAAATGGAACTACACCAGGTTACGTATGTAACCTGGTTCCCTGAGAATGGAACGAGACTCTGCGTAGCTAGCCACACCCTGGGCATCCACTTGCACTTCCTTCAGATAAGTAGAAGCTGTAATAATGTGACGTAAATGCTTTTTTATGGTCTTGCTGGCATGCTCTGCTTCGTCAAATGACCGACCCGAGCCGATAAATCGACGTGATTTCACACAGAGCTTCAGACAAAATTTCCACATAGAAGCGTTCCCATAGCTTCAGCCATGATGAACGTCTCGTGTTTATCCAAACTTTATTGGAATTCTGCCCCTAGGGAGAGCAGTTTATCTGTCTGTTACCAAAATGCCACAACAGTTAACAACAGAAGACTGATGTTCTTAGGCAAAATGTATAACCATATCACTCCATCTAGTCAGACAGTTTAAATGTTTCATCCAACTGCCAATTATTATTCAATTAACATCAGTAAGTTAATAGAACATGTTTGTAAGTTTATTTAATCATCATTTGGAAATTTAAACTGTATTTTGTGTTCAATAAAGTGTTGTATTCTTTTAATACAGTGTGTATGTCACGATTTGTCCTGTTTCTACTGTCATATCCTGAACAGAGCACTTCAACATGAGCGCGTCATATCTATCCTGTCAGGCAAGGTTCAGTTGTGGGCCTCTGCAGAGTGGGAACACCAGTCCGCTATCTGTGCCTCCTATGACTCCTTCTCAAGTGAACTATGTAAGGTGTTTGACACCACTGTGCCCCAACAATGCTCGTAAACTACTGCCTGATCTTGATGACCTGTTCACTCTAGCTACCCGCATCATTTTCCAGATTCGAGAGCATTGCTCAGAGAGTGTAGCATCACATGGCTGGTGCACAAACCATCAGCGAGTCTTTCTTAGCACTCTATCCCTGCCAAAGCCTCCAGTAGCATTGACCCCTGCACCACATCAGCTCCATTCATCCATTGTCATCTACCCCTTACCAGAAAGGACTGACATGGATTTTGTCTTTACTGTGGCTGAACACATTGTGCTCTTCTGCCCAGCAAAAGGTAGGGCTCATCCCTGAAAGGAGAGCTAGTGATGAGCCCACCTGTCCCAGTCTCATCCAAACCACAGTTGAAGGCCCAATTTTGAGTTGCAGCAGCTTGACAAAGTGAAAAATCTTTTAAAGAGAGAAAGATTGTCCTGAAAAAGAACTCTATTTGACCATGCTAAAGATTGTAAGTTTGAAATACACTACTTTGAATGTTATTTTTGGTGCTCCACAATGGCCCGGCTCCATGGTCCCCAAAGAACTGCACAGAGGCATGGCAGGGAAGAGACTAGATAGCATACACAATGGCAGGGAGGAAAATGCAGATAGCATTCCAATCTCAAGCACCACATGCACAGAGGTATGTAGGGATGACTTCTCAGGAAGATCATTCTTAAGTGAGACTGAGTATGACCAAAGCAACAAATCATTGGCTAGGTTAGTCCTATTCAACAGTTTTGATGTACTTAACAATGCTTCATTATACACTCCAAAATCATCTAAAGGCATAACACAAACATTGGGATGACAAGCTACTGGATTTGTTGTTGAATCCATTGATAAAACTTCAAAATTACACAATCTTTGATTGTAATCAAAGATTTGATTACACACAATCTTTGATTGTAATCTCTGACAATAAGACATAAATTCCAATGCCAGACATAGTAAAGCATCAAGTCCATCTAAAGTCTCTGGCCACCAAGATACCACCATTAGTTTCAGAAGCCCACATACCCATTCTGCTGGGAAGGCCCACAAGGTGCTGGAACAATGCCATAGTCCAGCTCATGCCCTTTTTGCTCAGCACTACCTTTGGTTAGGTGATAATTGGAGAGCACATAAGCCATCACGAGCCACCTCTATAAAACCAGTGTTTTTTGTTTATGGCCACCCTAGTCTCATGAGTCCATATTCTAGTTATGTGCATGTTACAAAAAAGTACATACAAGTAATGGTAAAAGAGTTCCATCAAGCAGTAACAGCTGGGTTGCACCTCTTCCCCTCCGCAACCCTCAGCCAAAACTCCCAAACCACCAGCAGGCAGCCAATCATACAATGAAGAAGCGCTTCATCAATTTTATGAATAAGACATTTGAAATGTTGCTCCACTCTGAAACCAGAACCATGATATCTGTATAACTCAATAATAATATCTATTGATTTTGAGAGTGTATCATCTGAAAGCAGAGACAGATAAGGGTAGTTTTTGATGGAAGCACTGAGCACTTATGCATGTCACTTAATGACGTGCCTGCTTAGGGTGTTGCTATGTTTCTGAATGGACTCAGTTCCATTGGCAGCTGATGCGAAAGAAATGTTCCACTGGTTCACAGTGTGCAAGGATCACAGGGATTCACTTTGGTTCCTTTGGTATTGCAACAGTAACATGGAAGACAAATTCACTGAGTACTGAATGCAGGTCCATGTATTAGGCAGTAGCCCTGTGGTAAAATTTAAAATAAAACAGACTCAACACAAGATCTTGTTGATGAGACTAAAGTTTAATTAAGTAATAGGTGGCTAGGCCCTGGTTGGGGCTGACCAGATTAAATGTGAGGATAATGGTTGAAGTGAGGGGATGTGAGAGGACTGTTGGCCGGATTTAGATTCAGAGGCATCATCTTCTCTGGAGCTCAATGCTCAGGTCAGGATGACTACATAAGATCCAGTGGCAGAAGCTGAAAAAGAAGACATACGATCTATAAAGTATAAAATAGTTGATGCAGAATAAAGGTACATCTAAGCACAAGATTATTAATACACACTCAGGTTATATGCACCAAAGAACACAAAGACCATACATGTTCACAGGCACATACACACTCTTTCACACACACACACACACACACACACAGCTAAGTAGGTGAAATTAATCTAAAAAAATAGTAAAAAGATACACTATATTGCCAAAAGTATTCGCTCACCCATCCAAATAATCAGAATCAGGTGTTCCAATCACTTCCATGGCCACAGGTGTATAAAATCAAGCACCTAGGCATGCAGACTGTTTTTACAAACATTTGTGAAAGAATGGGTCGCTCTCAGGAGCTCAGTGAATTCCAGCGTGGAACTGTGATAGGATGCCACCTGTGCAACAAATCCAGTTGTGAAATTTCCTCGTTCCTAAATATTCCACAGTCAACTGTCAGCTGTATTATAAGAACGTGGAAGTGTTTGGGAACGACAGCAAGTCAGCCACGAAGTGGTAGGCCACGTAAACTGACAGAGCAGGGTCAGCGGATGCTGAGGTGCATAGTGGGAAGAGGTCGCCAACTTTCTGCAGAGTCAATCGCTACAGACCTCCAAACTTCATGTGGCCTTCAGATTAGCTCAAGAACAGTGCGCAGAGAGCTTCATGGAATGGGTTTCCATGGCCGAGCAGCTGCATCCAAGCCATACATCACCAAGTGCAATGCAAAGCGTCGGATGCAGTGGTGTAAAGCACGCCGCCACTGGACTCTAGAGCAGTGGAGACGCGTTCTCTGGAGTGACGAATCGCGCTTCTCCATCTGGCAATCTGATGGACGAATCTGGGTTTGGCGGTTGCCAGGAGAACGGTACTTGTCTGACTGCATTGTGCCAAGTGTAAAGTTTGGTGGAGGGGGGATTATGGTGTGGGGTTGTTTTTCAGGAGCTGGGCTTGGCCCCTTAGTTCCAGTGAAAGGAACTCTGAATGCTTCAGCATACCAAGACATTTTGGACAATTCCATGCTCCCAACTTTGTGGGAACAGTTTGGAGCTGGCCCTTTCCTCTTCCAACATGACTGTGCACCAGTGCACAAAGCAAGGTCCATAAAAACATGGATGACAGAGTCTGGTGTGGATGAACTTGACTGGCCTGCACAGAGTCCTGACCTCAACCCAATAGAACACCTTTGGGATGAATTAGAGCGGAGACTGAGAGGCAGGCCTTCTTGTCCAACATCAGTGTGTGACCTCACAAATGCGCTTCTGGAAGAATGGTCAAAAATTCCCATAAACAAACTCCTAAACCTTGTGGACAGCCTTCCCAGAAGAGTTGAAGCTGTTATAGCTGCAAAGGGTGGACCGACGTCATATTGAACCCTATGGATTAGGAATGGGATGTCACTTAAGTTCATATGCGAGTCAAGGCAGGTGAGCGAATACTTTTGGCAATATAGTGTATGTTCAAGCTCTTTTTGATGATTTCAGGCATTGCTGGAGGGGAATCTCTCAACATTGCAAGTGGAAAAACAACAGACGATGTTAAATGTTAACCAAGCCCATAGAAATAACTGGCCCATAGGTATGATCACCAACACATTTCCAGAATGACAGAACAGAAAAGTTTGCAAGGTTGAGTTCAATCATCCTGCTTCTGAGACTGTCCTTATACTCCCCATAGATGACTGTTATTGTCATATGCTTCAAAATGTTGATATAGTGGTATTCTCACAGATATAAGACGATTGTTTTTTGTCCTATATAAGTTTACAGAAATTCCACCGTTAGGGGGAGCAGTTTATCTATCTCTTATCTAAATGTAACAGCTATCAACAAGAGAAGAAGTAATGTTTTCAACATTCACTGTCAATTCTTTTAGTTACATGTTAGAAAATTTATGTTTCATCCAGCCAAGTTTATTTAATCATTAATTGGAAATTTGAACTTTGTTTAGTATTATAAAGTCTTGTGTTCTTTGAATATAGCACGTTACTCAGTTGTGTAGCTCGTTTGCCATGTTGCATGTAACACATATTGCCTATAAAAACATTTAACAAGGTAAGAGGATACATTTAATAATTTTAATGGGTGCTGGACCCCTGTGACCCTAATAAAGTGGGTAAAGACAATGGATGGATGGATGTTTGCTCATATGCAATCATTTTATTTTTGTTTATAATAATTTAAGTAGTTCAAGGCACACTATTCCTTTGTATTGTGAGCTCAGAAAAGAAAAACATTTAAAATACAAGAGTGAGAAGACAAGTTAGATTATCTACCGAGCTACATGCCTAATAACGGCCTTTGACAGCAAATAAGATTGCACTATCCCACAGTATTCAGCGAATTTGGAACAACTGAGGGAGGCTCGCGTCTTTTCTAAGCTAGATCTATGCAGTGAGTACAACCTGGTGTGGATCAGAGAAGGCGATGAATGGAAGACAGCCTTCCACATCATGAAGGGGCAATACAAGTACTTGGTCATGCCCTACATACTCACTGATGCACCTGGAGTATTCCAAGCTTTTATCAAAGAAATATTCAAGGACCTGATCAACAAGTACTTCATTATTTACAATGATGACATCCTGATCTACTATGCCTCCAACGACATCACATTCACCATGTTTGCTCCATGCTCACACCAACACAACCAACTCTACTTAAAGCTGAGAAGTGTTTTTCATAAAGGCATCATCAAGTTCCTAGGATACATCTTCTCACAGAGAGGGGTAAAGATGTATGCTAGCAAAGTGCAAGCAGTAATGGACTGGCCAGAGTCCACTATGATTAAGGCCTTGCAGCGGTTTCTGGGGTTAGCAAATTTCCACCGACAATTCATTCAGAACTACAGCAGCATAGCCAACCCAAAACCTCTCTCCTGTGGGGGAAACCTAAGCGACTGCACTGGACAGATCAGGCCAGGGTTGCCTTCGCATATCTGAAAAGGAGCTTTACCACGGCTCCTCAGCCTCACCTGGACCCAATCCTTCCATTCATCATCGAGGTGGACACCTCCAGTTGCGGTATAGGGGCTGCACCACAGGGACCCTAGGAAAGTATATCCATGTGCCTACTTCTCCTGAAAATTGACCCCAGCGGAGGCAAACTATGATGTGTGGAACTGGGAGCTCTTGTCAATTAAGGAAGAACTAGAGAAGTGGCTACACTGGCTGGAAGGAACACCTCGTACTGACGGATAATCGCAATCTTGTGTATCTCCGCAATGCCATCCTGGGCTATCAACCACCACTGGTCTGGGGAACCCTTGGACATGCCTGCTCTGGATGACTGGACCCATCGCAGCCTAGAAGTCTGGGAGAGTACCCATATCCATCTGCAGCAAGTGATACGGAGGCAGAGGATCCAGGCTGATCACCACAGGAGCCCACATTCCAGGTTCCAGGTGTGACAAAAAGTCTGGCTGTCCACACAGAACTTGAGGGTGAAACTCCCGTGTCGCAAACTCAGTCCACACTTTGTTGGCCCTTTCCGCATCTTCTGACAGATTAACCCTGTCATGTACCACCTCCAGCTCCCCCATTGTACCGCATCTCTCCCACTTTCCACTTGTCTCTCCTCAAGCCAGCACACTCTCTCCACGATGACAACCCCACGAGCAACAAACCACCACCTCCACTGGAAATCGATGGGGCCCCGGCCTACCGGGTTCACACCCTCTTGAATTTCCAGCACCACAGGAACTGTGTGCAATATCTGGTGGAATGGGAGGGATAAAGCCCGGAGGAACATTCGTGGGTCAACGCCAACGACATCTTGGACCCCTCCCTGTTGGAGGAGTTTCATCGCCTCCACCCCAACAGACCAGCTCCACGCTCCCAGGGCCCCCTTCACCATAGAACACCTGGAGGTCCTAGAGGTGGAGTCTGTAACATCTCACCTGGCATCAGACTGCCAGAGGGAGCCCTTACCTGAATTCTAGCTCCACCAGAGAAGAAACGCTTCCGGGTTTATCAGACATTTAAGCAGTGCGTGCACACACACACACACACACACACACACTCTGTATTGGAAGGGGAAAGAAAATGTTGTGCTGTGCCTGTGCATTAACCCCTTCCCCCCTAAGCATACGGTTAGGTTACAAAGAAGGAACTTAAAAGGAACTCTAAAGTAGCAACTTGTAAGTCAAGAGCATGACAAACTGGATTGCAATGGGGTGGAGGATACTCCAGGAGTAAGTTACCACTTCCATTGGGATAAATGCAGTTAATGTCCCTACCTACATCATTTTCTTTCTTTCTTTCTTTCTTTCTTTCTTTCTTTCTTTCTTTCTTTCTTTCTTTCTTTCTTTCTTTCTTTCTTTCTTTCTTTCTTTCTCTGCTTCATGGATCTTTATTGGCACTTTATTAATGTTTGCTGTTATTTATTAATGTTCTCAGTGTTTGCCCATTGTTAGCTCATTCAACAAGTTCACAGGGCTCAGCACACCTCACCTTTTATGGCAATAGTCTAAGGTGGTTCCAAGTGGTCTAACCTGAGGCATCTTTAAGAATTTTGCTTTTAGAGAGCTGATAATTTAATGCTGACATATTAAGATAGCATTCAAGGAAAGCCCCTTTTTTAGCTAAGTATTTATAAGTACCTGATGTCACACTCTAATTATGGAAACTTTGGGCCACCATCGGCAACAAACCATTTGATATGTTGACTGGTGTGGCAACCCTTCATGCACAAATGAGCAGCCGAAAGATCATCAACAACAACATAAAAAGTATTCTTTTCGGCTCAACATATTTGAATACTTTTTTAAAGGTCTGATTCCTTCACGAGAGCAAAGATTTGAGAAAATGACTCACTGGGTAATGACAAATTCTGCAAAAGTGAATGTAGCTTACTACAAGTATATGTCTGTCCCAATTTATGAATATTTTGCAGTTCATCTACAATATTTTGAATTGTAGAATCTGGCAGAAGAAACTATCCTTCAGATAAAACAGGCTAATATTTCTCGAATACAAATCGCCAAAATTTTGAAATGAGCCCATTTCACTTACTTCTGACTCACCTGTATTTGGATCCAGGTCAGCAGGACATTGCTCAGTGGAAACAGCCAGTATCTCTGATGCAGAAGATCGATGTGAATCACTAATGCTGTTGACTGAACAGTTCCTATGCTTTCTAGACATATGAGAGGTAAAAGAGGACTTGATTTGAAAAGCACTTTTGCACACTCTCACTGGACAGTAAACTGCACAAACTTCCTTTATATGGTTCTTTAAGTGAGCACCAAGACTGGGCACATCCTGGCACTGATGACTACATAGTGAAATAATACATGTCAAGGCCGTATAAGCCACTGCATGTGCAGTCACAGCAGTGGTAGAGCTGTCATGGTATTTGGAAAAAGACTGTTTGCAATCAGCTGCAACACATTTAAAAATATGTTTTCATTATATTATGCAGCATAATGACATATTGGACAACTGAAAAGATGAAAAAAAAAATTAAGACTAAGCTTCCAAACAGAAAACTGTTTTTCAATATAGACTCAATATAGAAAAACAGAAGGGTAAAAAAGCAATAATGCCAAGGTATCAAATTTTGTTGTATTTACATTAACAACATTTAACTGTTAACTACACAGTAATTTCATATTTTATAATTTACAGTTTTTTACCTTCGTTACTTTACAGTATTTCACTGTTAAAATTACATTATTTTCTGTTTTCATATAATGGATCATCACCTCTTATGAGCCCCTGAAACTGAATGCTCAAATGGTTTGTTGAAACAGTAGAACTAATACTACTGCTTCAGAAAATTTAGATAGAGAAAAATGATATAGCACAATCCCAAGTGAATAACTTCTTATATCTTTGGCAGATGGTAGCTGCAGCACTGGTTAAAAGCAGTTGGGGGTAATATGCACTCTTAAGTTTTGCATAGGACCAAAAAGTACTTAAAGAAAATAAAGAATGAGTCTGAGTCAGGCAGGAAAAAGGAATATTTTCCATTTTTATTTTCCATGACCTAAAATCTGAATCTGAAACAAAAGAGGCATACCTGATTTGACTTTCTGTAGTCCTGTACTACAGAACAAGTGTTTTCATACTTAACTGAGACAAACTTTTAAAAGAATAGACGTGCTTATGATTTCCTAGGAAAAAACAAAATAATAAAGGCAAGTAACAGGAATAGTCCTCAAATAAATATACAGTATATGGCACAGTAAAAGGATTAGTTGTAAGTAACTATTGAGTTTTATTATATTTAGCTTTATTACTATTAGTCCCCCTTGTGCACAGAATTTACAGGAATTTTTCACTAGAATTCTGATTGGGGTAATATAATATATAGATGATGCAGTACATAGTGAAATGAGACAAAATTTCTCCAGTACCCTGGTGCTACATAAGACAACATAACAACATAAAACTACAGAACAAATAGGAAAACACAGAGCTAAGGACAGAAAGTTTGTCCTAGCTACATAAAGTGCAACATGTGCAACCAGGTGCAAACAGTGCAAAGCAAGAGAGTGCAAACAGAAAATACAAAAAACAACACAAAACAGTACAGGACACAGCACTGAAAAAATGGGCAAACAAAAAAATGTGCAAACTAGAGGAACTGCAAACTACTATTTTTTTTAACAACATACACTATATTGCCAAAAGTATTCGCTCACCCATCCAAATAATCAGAATCAGGTGTTCCAATCACTTCCATGGCCACAGGTGTATAAAATCAAGCACCTAGGCATGCAGACTGTTTTTACAAACATTTGTGAAAGAATGGGTCGCTCTCAGGAGCTCAGTGAATTCCAGCGTGGAACTGTGATAGGATGCCACCTGTGCAACAAATCCAGTCGTGAAATTTCCTCGCTCCTAAAAATTCCACAGTCAACTGTCAGCTGTATTGTAAGAACGTGGAAATGTTTGGGAACGACAGCAACTCAGCCACGAAGTGGTAGGCCACGTAAACTGACGGAGCGGGGTCAGCGGATGCTGAGGCGCATAGTGCGAAGAGGTTGCCAACTTTCTGCAGAGTCAATCGCTACAGACCTCCAAACTTCATGTGGCCTTCAGATTAGCTCAAGAACAGTGCGCAGAGAGCTTCATGGAATGGGTTTCCATGGCCGAGCAGCTGCATCCAAGCCATACATCACCAAGTGCAATGCAAAGCGTCGGATGCAGTGGTGTAAAGCACGCCGCCACTGGACTCTAGAGCAGTGGAGACACGTTCTCTGGAGTGACGAATCGCGTCACTCTGGCAATTCTCCATCTGGCAATCTGATGGACGAGTCTGGGTTTGGCGGTTGCCAGGAGAACGGTACTTGTCTGACTGCATTGTGCCAAGTGTAAAGCTTGGTGGAGGGGGGATTATGGTGTGGGGTTGTTTTCCAGGAGCTGGGCTTGGCCCCTTAGTTCCAGTGAAAGGAACTCTGAATGCTTCAGCATACCAAGACATTTTGGACAATTCCATGCTCCCAACTTTGTGGGAACAGTTTGGAGCTGGCCCCTTCCTCTTCCAACATGACTGTGCACCAGTGCACAAAGCAAGGTCCATAAAGACATGGATGACAGAGTCTGGTGTGGATGAACTTGACTGGCCTGCACAGAGTCCTGACCTCAACCCGTTAGAACACCTTTGGGATGAATTAGAGCGGAGACTGAGAGCCAGGCCTTCTCATCCAACATCAGTGTGTGACCTCACAAATGCGCTTCTGGAAGAATGGTCAAAAATTCCCATAAACACACTCCTAAACCTTGTGGACAGCCTTCCCAGAAGAGTTGAAGCTGTTATAGCTGCAAAGGGTGGACCGACGTCATATTTAACCCTATGGATTAGGAATGGGATGTCACTTAAGTTCATATGCGAGTCAAGGCAGGTGAGCGAATACTTTTGGCAATATAGTGTATATGTTTGTAAACATATACATATAGCAGCAGTAGGTGATACTTTGAAGTGCAGTAGCAACAATTGAATAATTGTGCAAATACAAAATGTAAACATTTAAAGTGAGAGTGGAGTAATTGATGTGTTGAATCATACACAGTTGACACAGGTCAGTTGACACAGTTGGGTGTGTGTGTGTGTGTGTGTGTGTGTGTGTGTGTGTGTGTGTGTGTGTGTGTGAGAGAGAGAGAGAGAGAGAGAGATAATAATAATAATAATAATAAGAAGAAGAAGAAGAAGAAGAAGAAGAAGAAGAAGAAGGAGAAGAAGAAGAAGAGACTAATGATTAACATGTTGCTTGACATTACTGCAGGTTTTGACACTATTGATCACACAATTCTACTAAATAGGCCAGAAAATATTGTTAGTGTCTTTCATTTGGGTCAATATCATTGAACATTTGATGGCTTTTGCAGAAATGAATTAGTGTTAAATCTATAAGAATTCAGAAATTCTGCTGATTATAAGTTCAAAATTCTGGTTCCTCTCAAGGTTTCTTCTCATATTGCCTCAGGGAGTTTATCCTTGCCACCTTTGCTTCAGCCTTGCTCATTAAGAATAAAAATATATTTAATTTTAAACTTTGTAATTTTTATTCCGAATTTTTATATTTATGTAAAGCTGATTTGAGACAATGCCCACTGTTTATACAAATAAAATTGAATTAAAAAGAATTAATAAGTGAGTATTATTTATGCAGGTGGTGAAATGGCATGCCAAATCAATAACCTCCGAAAAATTGTCATAATTTCTCTGTCAGGGTAAAGAGGCTACAAGCTGTTTGATGCCACCTTAAAACTCTTAGGAAGCCTACCTCACTTACTGTCACAATCCTATCTGCCTTTGGCAGGTTCAGTCCTAATGTTTATGAAATTGCTATTCAGCATATGTCATAAATAACCTTCAGTGATTACACGAGGATTAGACTACTAGTACTATAATACTATTGAAAAATTCATAAACCATATGACAGAAATAATAAGCCAAATACCAACTGAGCCAGAAACTGCCATGGTGTTTTCAGTGGCTAATTGGATAGGTATTTTAGCAAGACCCTAGAAGGATGCTACACTTGCACTTGTGCATAAAATTGTCCTTGTTTCTCTTTATGACCTGCTTTTTCTCCATTTTTTTTTCATTGCATTTTTGCCAATTCTTTCTGCACAGGGAGGCATATTAGTACATCTTTGTGCAACCATGACATGGGGAGTGGGGGAAAAGTGGGTGGAATAAGAAATGGCCTGGTGTTAAATTTAACACATTTCTCTGGGTCCTCTGGAGAACAAGCAAGCAAGGGTTAAATCGGATCTGTAACGTATGCTTTCTGACCCACAAATTGTTTACCCATCATACCGACTCATTATGAGGCAGCAGGCAGATGAGTTTGTGCTCCCCTGCCTCTGAGTGGTGTAGATTGTGTGTATTAACGCAAACACAACCAAGGTATTTAAATTTTGATTATTGTGTAATGGGTTTTGACATGTCTCATTTCCTCTAGGGGAAGCACTGGAGACCTTGGAAAGTAAATGTTGCTAAAAGTCATCAAGGCAGAATATTAAAACACCATCAAATAAGAATTTCACTAATGCAACGGGGCTGGGGCTGCAGGTACGTCAGGCAGGGGTCACACAGGTCCTGGTTCTGGGAGAAAAACTATTTGTTCCCCTTGGCTGCTGCCCAACCCCCCAAATAAATTATTAAAGGACTTATATCTCTCCTCCCTGCATTGACCTGCATTTTGAGTCTCTCAAAGTTCAACCTCAGCATTTTAAAATGAAAAACAGGCAAGAAAAGCAGAGTACAAACCTTCAGAGTTCCACACTTTGGCTACCATTTTGAAAGAAAAGGACATTACAAGGCAGTAAAATAACCTTCGTGAGAATTTGTTATTTTGATGTATATCAGCTCTTTTCCTCTATTGAAAAATAATTCCCTGTGACATAAAGGGAAGTTAGGGTATCGCCCCCAGAAAGATGAGACACTATATAGGTGGAACTAATATCATGTCATCTCATTCAAATCATAGTCAGTTAATAATTGTTTGTTAATAATGTTTTTGTCTTCCAGTAAGACTGGACACTCAGATTGCTGTCATGGAATGATTACACGGTTGTCTGACAAATCTCTGTAGCTTTAGTAACTAACAATGAAAACTGAAGATATATTCTATACATCAAATGAAATTTTTAATGTTCATATACCACTATACACAGTACAACATGCAGTGAGAGAACACTCTGGTGACATTAAATAGAATTTGCCTAAAAACTATTTATTTACATAGGTTAAATTAATGTATAATACAAAACAATTATAATTTTTTAAACATTTTAATATGATGCTTTTCTTACATTTCAGCCTCTTATCGAGTCTTCCATCTAGTTTACTGTTTTCCATGGGTATTCCTTTATACTGACGCCATTACCATCCTGACAACCCACCAGCTGCCACTAATTGCCCACTAATGGGCTTCTGTGGTGTGATAATTTTCTGTGCAGAGTGTTTCAGGTCTGTACAGGAGGTGCTTCTGCCTTTCCAAATCTTTCTAAATCTTTCCAAATAAAGGGGACCTATTTAAAAAGCATTCTGTGTTTCTTAAATAATTTTCAAGAATAAATCACATTGTTTCAAAAGACTTAGGCTCTAATAATGCTAAAACATCAACAATATGCACTAACAGTAACATGATAAACCCCAAAAAACTTTCAAAATATAGCTTCCTATGCTATCTTTTGAAACAGTATTAGGCCTTGGTACTCGCATTTAATTAACTTTCTTTCACAGCACATGATGGCTTTGTTGATATGTGCCTGGTATTTGTATTTGCGTTTGAGATTTCAACAAGAGACAAGCAGGGCACATGTCTGCCCTCTGCATCAGGCAGCTCACTAATAGATGTGAGAAGGTCATCTGGCATTAGCGGCAGAAATGCGTTAGCATTTGCGCTGAGCATCTCTTGCCAGACCATGTGCGTGTTTGAAGGCACTTGGACAAGCAGGCCCTTTCACAGTGATGAATGGCTTTTTTCAAGCATTCTGCTCCCTTGTTATGAGAAGGGTGACCTGGTCATTGGACGACTTTATGAAGCTATAAAAAATGTATGTCAGTCTGCAGCCTCTAATGCCATCCCCAAACAGAGGAGGAGGGTTCCACAAATGTGTGTGTGTGTGTGTGTGTGTGAGAGAGAGAGAGAGAGAGAGTGAGAGTGTGTTGGGGAGAGAGGTGGGGGGTGCAGTAAGTGTAAGAGGAGAAACAGAAAAGGAGCTCTAAATAGCTGTCTCACTGCCCTTGATCATTTATCTGACAATATCTTTATCACAATATTTATTATTATTATTACTATTATTATTATTATTATTAGTAGTAGTAGTTGTTGTTTTAGTAATATTTTATAGGACAAGTTCAAATTAGTTAGTCAAAATCAGTTCTGTGTCCACTCAAGGCTCTGCCATACAGGGTTTTGACTGGTAACACACAATCGCTACCTTTCTACAATTCTTGTAAGGTGTCAAGGGCTTATATTTGGAATTACAAGTAGATATAGTTCACCAAAAAGATGTATAATGAATCTGAATCACTCAACTAATAATAACTAATAATGGTTGATGCAACAAAAATATTACTAATTTTGCTTATTATTTTGTATTATTATGGATTACATAGTAAGAGTACAAATGAAAACAAAAATATGCACTTTTATTAGTTATCAGAGATTACTGAGGTTTGTTTTACCCTCATTTCCATGTAGTATGGTAAAATACCATTAATCATAACTGTCATCATTTTAATAAATATGCAAATTCATATTAGCCAATTGGTGTTACCAAATGTGTCATTAATAAAACATGAGCCTCCTAAAGCTATTTAATTATACATTTAACTAGAAAAATACTGCAGAACCACAAGCAACATAGTAAATTTAATTTGTTGCCTTAATTGTTAAGCTAGTACAAACATTTCAACTTTGCTCTAGATTTTTTAAGAATTATTTTATAATTAAACAGGTTTTTTTTTTATTGACCGATTTGGTGGAATAAATCTGTAGATGTAGAAGAACTGTATTTTGTACATTTTTCATACTGGTTATTTAAAATCTTTACTGAGCTGGCACTTTTTTGCCACTATTCTTTGCTCTTTTGTTTACAGTGTACATTTTCTAAAAGAGATTAGATATAGATAATTTTAGTATCAGTGGATTTTAAAGCAGTTGATATTTTATGAAACAGACTGGATGCCTCTATTTCTTCATGTGAAAGCAATCATGCACTTCTATAATCCCACTGTGATAATAGCTGTAATCTGTGTTTCCTGTCACCTAAGTGGATTGTTTGTCAAACTATGACCATAATGGTCAGGACAAATCAGTAAAAAGTGCCTTTTAGTGATCTACCTTTTTTATTTTCTTTCTTTTCTTTTTTCTTTCTTTTTTTTGAAAATATTTTTTGATAATATTTGGAGACAGGCAGTTTTTTTTAATTCAATTATTTACTTAGTAATCAATATTATTAGTAAATTTTTATTAAAATTTTTATTATAGAAAGCTTAAAATTAATTGTTTTTGAGTTATTTAGATTTAGAAATGAAATCCATTCATATCAGCTAATATAAAATTATATTAATGATATATATAAATATAATGATAGTATTTAGAAGTTGTTATAACTTAGAAACAATTAAAATAACTTCTAAGTAAAAAAATCTAGATACAATTTTTCTTAAAAGAATCAATTATGTGAATGTCCTTAGAAAGTCTCTCCCTGAAAAAAAAGCACAATGACTGAAAAAAAGTGCTGTGTCACAATCGATCATCCTCAGAGGGAAAAGCAATGTCTGAATCAATCAGGTTTGGGCCTGAGGAGTACTTACTCAGGACACGGGGCAGGTGTCAGAAGCACTTTGGACTTGAGTGTGATAGATTTGTCCTTATTATCCCTACTGATGTTTAAATTTCTTCTGGGCTGTAACTACACAGGCACCAGGCAGTGACAAAGGTATTGCAACCTTCTTCGATCTATAATTTAAACCTGTTAGTTGACTCCCCTGTCATTGTGAGTAAACTCAGGCTTAAAGGTTAACAAAGTGAAGCAAAGTGGGCTTTGCTGTTAAGGCAACAGATCAATGTCAAGTAAATAACCTTTTATACCTTATTTCCTGGGCAGTATTGATCTACCCCACCCCCTACCCTTCTCATTCTTATGTCTGGATATACAGCAGCATGTTTACATAAATATTTCCATTTGTGTGCTAAATTTTGAGTCATTTTTTGAAGGAAACAATCTAATGGTATAAATGATAGAATAGAATGATGTTTTGTGATTGGATCTATTTGCATTAGGAAATCATGTAATTTAGTATACAATCAGTAAAAGTAGACATCCCTACTTCTGCATAGGTTGAAACCAAATAAGGAAGGTGAACTTAAAATGTAATAATTTAATTTTTAATATATAAATGTAACCTTTTCTGCAGAGACACAGAAAAATGGGTTTGTGGATATGAATATAGGTGCATTTGGTGATGCTTGGAATAAGAATATGAAGTAATGTAGGAAAGATTGTTCCTATTATGTGTGGCATAAGAAATTAAGATATTTTGTGTGTGTGTGGGAGGGTTAATTTCACAATTGTAAAAATGTCTTAGGCTGAGCAAGACAGGATGTCTGCAGTGCTGGTGTGGCTTGGTTAGCGGTAGGGTATAGCTTAATAACTGGAAGCATGATGTTGCACTTAAAAAGATATATAGTCACAATTGCACAATATGAGTAGTGTAGGAAAACGTATGTTGAGGTCACTTTAAAATCTATTGTAACATACATTGTTCTTTGATTAATTATTTACATATCCTAGATCTATCTATCTATCTATCTATCTATCTATCTATCTATCTATCTATCTATCTATCTATCTATCTATCTATCTATCTATCTATCTATCTATCTATCTATCTATCTATCTATCTATCTATCTATCTATCTAGTTAATCAGTTTCAGCTGCTTTGGTGGTAATGAAATTAACAACAGGTGCCCTAAATGAACAAAAATGGGACTAGCCTGCTGCATAATTTTTTCACTTTGATTTTCAGGGGGTGTCTTTGAATTCAGCCCATTGTAGGTTGATAATTTTCATTTCCATAACACATTACCCAGTCCATATCAGTATAGATATCCAGCATGATATTTTTCTCCATTGATATATATGTATACAGCTCTGGAAAAAAACAAGAGACCAATGCCCAATCTCTAGATTTGAACCCTATTGAAAACCTCTGGAATGTCATCAAGAGGAAGATGGATGGTCACAAACTATAAGCAAAGCTGAGCTGTTTGCTTTTTTTTGCAAAAAGAGTGGTATAAAGTTACCCAACAGCAATGTGAAAGACTGGTGGGAAGCATGCCAAAATGCATGCAAATCGAGGTTATTCCACCAAATACTGATTTCTTAATGTTATTTAGCTAAAGCATTAACACAATTTGTACAAATTATTTGCATTTTGTTTTATTTGAGTTATTAAAGCTCTGCAAATACTGCATGATCTTGGGTTATTTTATGTGTTGTCATTTCCTTTAAATATACACTCTAAATAACAACAGTTATATTTTGAATTTATATTTGAAATATTGTCATCAGTACACAAAAAATGAAACAAAATGGTTCATCTCACCAATACATGCACCTGTAAGAAAAAAAAACATAAACTGATTATTTTGCAATGGTCTCTTATTTTTTCCCAGAGCTATATATATATAGTTTGTGAGTTCATTATAGATACTAATTCCTTGCTGACAGGCAATGGCAGTTCTGTGCTGACACTGACATTCTCCAAGTGGTTCTGTCCACATTAGTCCCCTGGTCACATGCTGTCCACACAGATCTATCTATCATAATAACACATTTTAAATCTTTCATCACTTCAATTAAGATTATATTAATTAAATTTTTTAAGCACAGCCACCACAAAACAAGACTTCATAACAAAAATTGTTTAATACTGTTTTAGGAATCAAATCTTTGCATAGCTATAACAGGACACACTGGCAAGTAACAATGCCTTGAAAAAAAAAACAATCTGAAAAGAGTCATCATAATGTATGCTACAATGGTAAAATAACTAAGTTATATTAGATCTGACATTACCAACACATTTTCAAGGAGGAAAAATGTGAGCTATATATTTTCTGTCAAAGGGTTCATAAATAGAAGTGTGCATGGTAAAGGTAGTTAGCAGACTAGCTAATTTCTTATGAATGTTTTGAACACAGGTCTTGAGTACACTATGCAGTCGATGAACGCGCTGGCGCGTTTTGGTGGATTTTTTCGACATAGCAGCTACAGTAAATCGACTGACTACTCCATTACTTTTTATTATACAGAAACGAGTAATATATAATTGAAAACTAAAGGGTCTGTTTTTATTTCTGTACACTCACAATAATGACAAAAATTATACATTTTAAATATATTATAAAATAAAGAAAGACTAGGTTACATGCCTGCAGATTCTTCCTCAGGTTCAACATTGAAGCCTTTGATGTCAAAAGCACTTTTACAGCTGGCAAACAAATTTTGCACTGAACTGTTATATTTGCACCCTTATTGGATTTCAGGATGAAATTATTTTTAAATTTCCAGGACTGAAATGCATTTTTATCACTTGCCATGGTGGCAACTCTCAGACAGTGTAGTAGCCTAAAGCTTTAAGCGGCAATGTGGATTAACGTAATTGGCACACGTGGTGCACCGCAAATCCAAACCATAGAACCAATCAAAAGCATCAGAATAGCACCTCTTTAACAAATACTACCAACAAATTAATATTATTCAACATATCCTAGTTTTTTAAAGAAAATATTCAGATGTAACCCTATTTGTAATCTTTAACATTTTCATAAGTAACTGTAATTTAATTACACATTTTTTCTCAGTAACTGTAACAAATTACTATTACATTTATTTTGTAATTAAATTACGTAACACCGTTACATGTAACTAGTTACTCCCCAACACTGCAAATGAGCAGAAAGTGGAGTCCAATGTCTGTGACCGAACTGTAAGAAATTGCCTAAAAGAAATGGGATTTACATACAGAAAAGCCAAATGAAAACCATCATTAACATCTAAACAGAAAAAAACAAGGTTTCAGTGGGCTAAAGAAAAGCAATCATGGAATGTGGATGACTGGATGAGAGTGATATTCAGTGATGAATCACAAATCTGCATTGGGCAGGGTGATGATGCTGGAACTTTTGTTTGGTGCTGTTCCAATGAAATTGCCTGAAAAAAAACATGCAAATTTCCACAATCATTAATGATATGGAGTTGTATGTCAGGTAAAGGTATGGGAGAGATGACAGTCATTACATCCTCAATAAATGCACAAGTTTATATTGAGATTTTTGACACTTTTCTTATTCCATCAATTGAAAGGATGTTTGGTGATGATGACATCATTTTTCAGTATGATAATGCATCGTGCCATAGGGCAAACACTGAAAACTTTCCTTCAAGAAAGACATATAATGTCAATGGCATGGCCTGTGTTAGAAGCAGGAAAAATGGGCAAGTGTACAAGTCTGATAAGGGCTAAATTGTGATGGCTAAATGACTGGATTAGAGCATCTCCAAAACTGCAGCTCTTGTGGGGTGTTCCCGGTCTGCAGTGGTCATTATCTATCAAAAGTGGTCCAAGGAAGAAACAGTGGTGAAACAGTGACAGGGTCATGGATAGCCAAGGCTCACTGATTCACATGGGGAGCGAAGGCTGGCCCTTGTGGTCCAAACCAACAGATGAGCTACTGTTGCTCAAATATCTGAAGACATTAATGCTGGTTCTAATAGGAAGGTGTCAGAATACCTAGTGCATCACAGTTTGTTGCATATGGGGATGCATAGCCACAGACCAGTCAGGGTGACCATGCTGACCCCTGTGCACCACCAAAAGTGCCAACAATGGGCATGTGAGCTTCAGAACTGGACCATGGAGCAATGGAAGAAGGTGGCCTGGTCTGATGAATCAAACCAGGAAGTGATGCAGCTGCTAAGGATGCTCTCAATGGTCCCTCTGTAGAACACAGTCAGGATGGGAGAAGGGAGATGGGCTTTCCTCAGCTTCCTCAGGAAGTAGAGGTGCTGCTGGGGTTTCTTGGTGATGGTGCTGGTGTTGAGTGACCAGGTGAAGTTCTCTGCCAGATGAACACCAAGGAATTTGGTGCACAGAGGATCCATCGATGAAGAGTGGAGAATGGTCACTCTGTGCTCTCCTGAAGTCAACAACCATCTCTTTAGTCTTGTCAACATTCCGGGAGAGGTTGTTGGCTTTACACCAGGCTGTTAGCTGTTGCACCTCGTCTCTGTATGCTGACTTGTCTTTCTTGTTGATGAGACCCACCATGGTCGTGTCATCGGCGAACTTGATATGATTGGAGCTGTGCATTGCTGCACAGTTGTTAGTCAGCAAAGTGAACAGCAGTGGACTGAGCACACAGCCCTGAGGAGCTCCAGTGCTCAGTGTGGTGGTGCTGTAGATGCTCTTCCCGATCCGGACTGACAGAGGTCTCCCAGTCAGGAAATCTAGGATCCATTTGCAGAGAGAGGTGTTCAGGCCCAGCAGGCTCAGCTTCTCAATCAGCTGCTGAGGGATGATTGTGTTGAATGCTGAACTGAAATCTATGAACAGCATTAGTACATATGAGTCCTTACAGTCCAGGTGTGTGAGGGCCAGATGGAGGGTTGTGGTGATGGCATGGTTTGTCAAGCAGTTAAGATGATACGCAAACTGCAAGGGGTCCAGTGAGGGTGGTAGCTGTGTCTTGATGTGCCTCATGACGAGCCTCTCAAAGCATTTCATCACGATTGGTGTGAGTGCGACAGGACGATGGTCATTAAGGCAGGAGACCATAGACCGTAGGCACAGGGACGATAGTCGTTGTCTTGCGGCACATTGGGATGATGGAGGTGCTCAGAGAGATGTTGAAGATGTTACATTTCATTTCATTTCATTTCATTTCAGTGAAGACATCTGCTAGCTGCTCTGCACACTCCCTGAGCACTCTGCCAGGAATGTTGTCTGGGCCAGCAGACTTCACTGGGTTAACTCTGCATAGAGTTCTCTTTAAATCAGCTGTGGTGAGACAGAGAGGTGGGGTGGAGGAATGGTTTTCCTCGCTGTTACGTTGTTCTGTGCCTCGAACCAAGCGTAGAAGTCGTTCAGCGCGTCTGGGAGGGAGGCATCACTGTCACAGGCAGGTGGTGATGTCCTGTAGTTCGTGATCGCCTGAATGCCCTGCCACATGTGCCGGGAGTCACCGCTGTCCTGGAAGCGGCCATGGATTCTCTGGGCATGTGTGCACTTCGCCTCTCTGATGGCTCGGGACAGTTTGGCCCTTGCTGTTTTTAAGGCCGCCTTATCCCCTGCTCTGAAGGCGGAGTCTCTCAACTTCAGGAGAGCACACACTTTTGCAGTCATCCACAGCTTCTGGTTAGAGCATGTGGTGATGGTCTTGGAGACAGTCACGTCATCGATGCACTTGCCAATGTAGTCAGTCACTGACGCCATGTACTCCGCCAAGTCGATACCGTCGCCATTGGTTGCAGCCTCACTGAACATGTCCCAATCAGTGCACTCAAAACAATCCTGAAGAGCAGAGATGGCTCCTGCTGGGCAGGTTTTAACCTGTTTCAGAACCAGTTTAGAGCGTCTGACGAGTGGTCTGTATGCTGAAATCAACATAACAGAGATGTGGTCTGAGTAGCCAAGGTGGGGGTGGGGCTCCGCACAATACGCGCTGGGAATGTTTGTGTAAACAAGATCCAGCATGTTCACCCCTCTTATCTTAAAATCCACATGCTGATGGAATTTAGGGAGAACAGACTTGAGATTTGCATGGTTGAAATCTCCGGTGATAAACAGTTTGTCGGGGTGAGCATTCTGCAGCTCGCTAATAGCTCCGTAGAGCTCACACAGAGCCTCCTTAGCATTAGTGCTGAATGGAATGTACATAAAATAAAGGTAAATAAAAAGGTAAATGTAAATAAAAAGCTCAGAGTCCTTACACCATTCCGTGTTGGTGTAAACACACACACCGCCACTGCCACCATCATCAGGCGACGCCAAGGACTGAAGGCCTGGTCTTTGCAGCAAGCCAAGTTTGCAAAGTTTCGCGAGTATATCACCATGCAGGTTAGTAACTGCATGATTTCTGAGCTGTAGTATCGTCTGGCAATCATATACATGAACACCACCATCTTTGGTGTCCATGCACCTTGTAATTCAGGCTAAAACAAAGATATAGCACCATTTTGGTTCTGGAGTAGCCACTGCATGCTACTGCCGTGCCGCCATCTTGGAGATAAGCGATGCACAGTGCAAACTCACGAGGAGAATGGAGGAAGCTAGTCAAACGATGGAAGTAATGAGGGACCTGGTGGAAAAGAATGTGGGAAAGAGGCTGAGGCCTCCTCCAATACCACTCACAGCGGAACTCGGGTCCCAAAAGACCAAACACAGGATGGAGAAGGAATTTAGAGAGCTAACCCGAAGGAAAGAAAATGAAGAGCTGAGAGATAACCCCATGCCCAATGTACAGGGACAGGGAGCATCCCAGTGTCCATTAATAATAAAAGAGGGAGATGTGGCTTATGTCCCATAGTCATTCATGGATCTGATAGGACTAATTAGCAGACTGCCTAGCATCTATGAAGGAGCTCAGAAGTGGATCATCAGGTTTGAAGAACAGATGATGGGGCAGATGCTGGCATTAGGAGACATATTGTCACAGTCGCTGGGGAAAGCCAAAGTGATAGAGATATTCCATGTGGTTGACCTGAAATGAAAAGCGGAAGGACAAAAATATGACACAAATCCATTTGGCATACATCGCAACGCCATTTGGCAGGCCCTCAGGGGAGCACACCCAACCAGGGCAGACCCAGCATGGGTGGAGAAAATCAAGTTAGAAGAAAATGAGAGCATGGCAGAGTTCGTGCTGAAGCTGCAGAAGGCATGGAGAGAGGAGATGGAAGGTGCATGGGACATGATGGGAGGTGCATTGCATCTGCAAGCAAGACCCTTTTTCGAATGATGGGAAAGAAAGCTCTTCCAGCAGAAGTCCAAGACCAATTAGACACAGTAATGGGACTAAGCACGATGGCCTGGCCCACATTCGAGGCTAATATAATACACAGACAGAAGACAGAAATACATTTAAGCAAGCAGCAGTGCTGGTGGCACAGCCAGCAGCACCCTCTGTGCCACAGCCAGCTCCTCCTGTACCCCAACCAGCAGCCATCATGCAACCCACAACAGTGTTCCAGCCACAACAAGTACAGCGTGTCTACTATGCTCCACCACCACAGAGGATATAACCTCCATTCCAACAGTATCCACCTCAGAACTGAGGATAGGGTCAAGGAAGAGGCTGTAACAGAGGAGGAGGTACCTTTCAACAAATCCCAAGAACAAGGGCACCGATGACCCAAGGAGGAAGAAATGGAGGATGCTGGATTTGTCAAGACCCGAACCACATGAAGCGAGACTGTCCATATGCATTCCAACAACCACAAGTGGGGCCAATGATTGCCCATAGAGGAAATCCGAATCCAAATCAAGAATGGCAAGGTGCAGAGAATTGGACAGGACCATGGATGGGGCCCAATGAGCAGCCCCAGATGTCATCAACCTCTGGAGAAAGCTCAATGGGGCCAGCTCTGGGGAACATGTGAAGGGGCCCAGAGAAGCCAGAGGGGGAGCTGGTGCAGTGTACCACCTCACTGCACTCCGCACAAGAACCGACCATCATGTTGGATGTGGGAAGACAAGTTCGAGCACCATTTTTGATCGATACAGGTGCAACATTTACAAGTATAGGCAAGAAAAGGCTCAAAGCTCCCCTCTCCCTTAAAGCAGTAAAAACAGTAGGCTTCTTGGGAAAAACAAGGACTTTATGGTTCACAGAGCCTCAAGAAAAAAAAACATTCAAGGAATGACATTACAAGCTCCACTACTATTCTCCCAAGGACACTCCAGCTAACTTGCTGGGAAGAGATGTATCTGATTCAGCAATATGTCATGATGGAGACAAGACTGGAACAGTGTACCATGGACAAAGTCTACTGGCTAGAACTAAGCAATACACAAAGTGGAATACGAGAATTGTATAACCAGTGGAAACCCTGGCTCACCCAAATGTGACCTGACTGCTAAGAAAGCAGAGAAACCATGGTACTGCACATTGATGTATGATGAAGGAGAACAAAATGAAGAGTATGAGATTATGTGGGACGACCAAGTGACAAAAACACAGTATGTAATAAAGACAGTAATCCTAATTGTGGGATAACAAGGAGTAGCTGCAATAGTACAACTACCAGAACAGCATACACAATGGTACCAGATTTCAGATGCTGGTCCACATGTCTCCCTGTTGGTTGGGCGAAGTTTTGAATCAAAAGAATTAGGGCCAATGGTAAGGGAAGCCAGCCGAGTGACACAATGGACACAAATAGCAAAGGGAGTTGGTGTATAAAGCAGATAAGAAGTTTCTCAGGATAGAGCCGGCAAAAGTAGATGAAGTGAAACCACAGACTGTGTTGATAAGCAGGGAGGTTAATGTAAGGATAAGGAAAGATGAAATGAAACAGCTGCTCCAATGGGCAGAGGAACAGGAGCTCAAAGAAGAGGAAAAGGCGAAAGCACTAGCACAGGTTCCAGACCAATTATGGACAAAACATCAGACAGATGTACGATTAGTGAAGTCAGCAGGATTAGTGATAATTCAGCTTAAGCCAGGCATACAATTGCATTATCAAAAACAATATCCTCTATCAAAAGATGCAGTAGAAGGGATAAAACCAACAATTCAATGGCTGACAGAAGCAGGAGTTTTAGTTCTAGCAAAAAGCCCTTGCAACACGCCAATCTTTCCGGTCAGAAAGACAAATTCAGACAAGTGGAGACTGGTCCATGACTTATGACCAGTGAATCGCTGAAAAAGTGATAGCAGAAAATTCAGTAGTTCCAGATCCAAACACCCTACTGTCCAACATTACTGAAGGTACTAAATGGTACACAGTGACTGATTTATGCTCAGCATTTTTCAGCGTACAATTGCACCCAGACCCACAGTTTCTGTTTGCATTCACCTATGGTGGACAACAATACACGTACATGAGACAACCACAAGGTGACTGTGAGAGTCCATCAGTCTTTAATCAGGTTTTCACTCAAGATTTAGCAAATTTGGATGTGTCCAGCACAATATTGAAGTACGTAGATGACCTATTGATTTGTAGCCAGACCAAAGAACAATGTGTGCAAGACTCAGTACAAGTTCTAAAAACTCTGGTGCTGAATGGACACAAAGTGAGAAAGGAAAAGCTGCAATTCTGCCAGCAAAAGGTAGAATACTTAGGCAGAGTGCTCAAAGGCACTACATGCAAAATCTCACCAGAACATGTAGAATCAATTTGAAAAGCACCCAGACCCCAAACTGTTCAACAGATGCTGTTATTCGTGTGTTTAGCAGGATTCAGTTGACTTTAGATTTGTGATTTTGCCATGAAAACACAGCCACTCAGAGACATAATGAAGGCAGCAAACCAAACAAAATCAGGTGCTAGTATGGACTGAGGAGGCTAAAGCAGCATTTGACATGCTAAAAAAATGCTATGTCAACCGCACCAGGACTTGCGTGTCCTCATTATGGCAAAACATTTTACCTGTACGTATTAGAGAGGAAAGGATTCGCTTCAGCTGTGTTGGCACAAGAACAAGAAGGTATGGGAAGGAAGCCGATAGCCTACTTTAGTACGACCCTTGATAGTGTGGAGAAGGGCATGTCACCATGCTATTGAGGATTAGCTGCAGCAGTGTTTGCCTACCAAAAGGCTTCATCAATCAAAATGGGGCATCCAGTGACCCTATACACTTCCCATGCATTACATGCACTTCTGACAAGCCAGAAATTTGTGATAACCAATGCTCGTAAGACAGGGTATGATGTGATTTTGTCAGCACCAGAATTGATGATTGAAAAGTGCCACACAGTAAACCCAGCGAAGAGATTAGTACCCCCAGAAGAAGGATCACCTCATGAATAACCGTTAGAGACAGCCCAGTATATTCTTTGTGGATAGATTGTGTTATCGCACCAACGATGGGAATAAAGCAGGCTATGCCGTGGTTCAATATGACAATGAGTCAGAGTCATTCAAAACCATAATGACCGGGGGCACTAGAGAGCCTATTATGGAGTAGGATGTGTTTTGTCGGGCTCTCGCTGAACATCAATATTTTATATGTTAAAATGCTTTCTTTAATTGTTAGTTTATTTCAGTGATTGATCAACAATACACACTCATAACGTAGTGACAAGTTTAGTACTTTTGTCGGCTGGTGTCGGCTATGGCTGCGAACTTAAGAAAATACAAATTCAGTGGATCATCCAGCACTAGGCCCAGCACCTCCTTGGCCCTCAGCCCTGTTAGTGAGCCGAGCTCCCGCACCGCTACTTCACCTACTACAAAATTGGATAAAATGGACGTCGCAGACCTCAAATCCCAAATCCTCATGTCCCTCAAGAGTGACATTTTAATGGTGCTTAAAGAAGAATTGAGAAGCGCACTGACCGAGGAACTGAACTCCATTAAGGGTGAGTTACAGACACTCAAGGCTGAAATCACCAGTTGCGCTGCATCAACCCGTGCAGAAATGGACCAGATTAAGGCTACTGTGAAGGACATGGAAGGCGGACTATCTACATGGTCGGATGAAGTGGTCACCATGCAAACTACAATAACGAGCCTGCAGGCAGAACTGTCCGATCTGAGAGCGAGGTATGATGATATGGAAGGGAAAATGCGGAGATGTAACATTCGAATTCTGGGAGTCCCGGAAGAACCAAGGTCAAGCTCCACCGTGTCCATATCTAAATTACTGACTGAAGTCCTGCAGATGGATAAGGACCTCCTTATTGATCACTCGTATAGAAGTCCCTCTTCCAAGAAGCAGGGAGGGAAACCGCGCACCATTGTCGCTAAGTTACACTACCATCAGGACTGTGTCGAGGTACTGCGCCGTGTCCAGTCCCGAGCTCCGCTTCGCTTTAACGGGGAGCAAATAGCTATATTTCCCGACTACACTCCGGGTGTGGCCAAGGCTCGTGCGGCATTTACAGAGGTCAGAAAACTTTTACGAGGCCGGGACGGTGTACGCTTCGGTATCCTGCGCGATTTCGTATCACCTATAAGATCGAGGACAAGATATTTACAGATCCGGGTAAAGCCATGCTCTATGTTAAACATAGCGTTATTACTCCTGCAGAAGCCAGATCTTAACTGTCAATCTGTTTTCAGTGAAATTCATGAAGGATGTTCACCTTCCGTAACGTTGGCAACTGGACGGTAAACACAGTACTGATCGAAAGACAAAACAAACAAACAAAAAAAAACCTTGTGTTTTGTTGTTTTTTTACTTTATTTGATTTTCTTTATTTATTTTTTCTAAATTACAAGTTAGTGTAATTATGTTGAAGCTACAGTTCTAATTTTACTAGAATGTTACTTGTAATTGATGTTTCATAACCGTATTGAGGATGATGTTGACCAGTTAATGTTTAGATCTATTAATGTAACATATGTTTCAAGTTCATTTGATGGTTCAGTGAGAGCCGGGTTTTGGCTCAATAGGAATCCAAATAAGCACAATGTGTGGATATGTTCATGTGGGTTGGGTCAATCACCTGGTTCTAATGGGTGATGGTGATAGGGTTCATGCCAGTCAGCAATACCTGTCAGCAAATACTGTCTTTTTCTTTTTTTTCCTCTTTCTTTCTCGCTTTCTTTTTTTTGTGACTCTATTAAACTTTTTGGGAATTTGGAGCTTCACTCTTTATATTAACTCCTTATGACAAAAATAGATGTTTCTTCTAGACAGACTAATGGATGTTTGATAAATTTTGTTAGTTGGAATGTTAAATCTCTTAACCATCCTGTGAAAAGGAAAAAAGTCCTTACTCATTTGCAACGCCTCAAAGCTGATATTGCTTTTCTCCAAGAAACCCATTTGCGCACCTGTGACCAATCTAAATTAAGGGAGGGGTGGACCTTATTATAGGTGGTGATATAAATTGCGTTCTTTCCACTGTATTAGATCGCAGTTCCCCTAAGAAAACGCGTACCTCCAAATCAAAAGTTATACAGAGTTTCTTGGAGGCTTATGGGTTAGCAGATGTTTGGTGTTTCTGAAATCCTACTACAAGAAAATACTCGTTTTATTCTCCAGTACATAAGACTTTTCCATGCATTGATTATTTTCTTTTAGAAAAAAAACTTCTTCCTCTTGTAACAGATTCTGATTACAAAGCCATAGTGATATCAGACCACTCTCCACTGACTCTGGCAATCCATATCCCCAGTACAGGATCTAACCTTCGCCCTTGGAGATTTAACTCCTTGCTTCTTTCAGATGAGAAGTTTGTGAGTTTTATGAGATCAGAGATAGAGTTATTTTTAAATGTCAACCAAACTCCAGGTATGTCATCCTCAACAGTTTGGGAATCTTTTAAGGCATATCTAAGGGGGCAGATTATTTCATTCTGTGCAAAACAAAATAAAGAGTCCTCCGAACGATTTGCAAATCTAGCAGATATGATAAAGGAATTGGATTTAATATGCAGTGTCACCTACACCAATTATACTTAAACAACGCCTTCTGTTACAAGCAGAATATAATTTAATATCGAAAAGACAAGCAGAGTATTTGGTTTTTAAATCACGCTCCTCATTCTATGAGCATGGGGAAAAAACAGGTAGACTGTTAGCCAATATGTTGCGGCAGCGATCAGCTAAAGAAGCTATACCAGAAATTGAAAATGATTATGGAATAAAGTGTACTGATAATTCAACAATTAATGGCTGTTTCCTCCGCTATTATAAATCACTATATACTGCTCCTTCATCTGCTGACACTCCAACATTAGAGGCCTTCTTTCAAAATTTATGTATTCCTACAATAAGTGTAGATACAGCATCACAATTAGATGAGTCTATATCTGATACAGAAATAGCCCTAGCAATCCAAAGTATGCAATCTGGTAAATCACCTGGACCAGACGGATACCCTTCAGAATTTTTTAAAACCTTTTCCTATCAGCTCACCCCTCTGTTGGCGTCAGTTTTCCAAGAAAGCTTTTCCTCTGGATTGTTACCTCCAACTATGCGCCAAGCAGTTATCTCCTTAATTTTAAATAAGGAAAAGAATCCTCTTGACTGCAGTTCATATCGACCAATTTCGTTGTTGAATACAGATACGAAAATCTTAGCAAAAGTTCTGGCCCGCCGTCTGGAGAAGGTTCTGCCTTGTGTTTCACCTGACCAGACAGGCTTCATCAAGAATAGATACTCTTTTTTTAATATTAGGCACCTGTTGAATGTTATATATAACCCATCTCTATCTGACACTTTGGAAACAGTTATATCCCTCGATGCGGAAAAAGCTTGATCGAGTGAATTGGGATTTTCTTTTCAACACTCTTAGTAAATTTGGTTTCGGCCCTAATTTTATATCATGGATAAAAGTGTTATACTCATCCCCATTGGCTGCTGTTCAGACAAATAATAACCTATCCCCTTTCTTTGAGCTTCAGTGTGGTACGAGACAGGAGTGCCCTCTGTCACCCCTTCTCTTTGCTGTGGCTATTGAACCATTGGCTATCACAGTAAGGGAGAATATCAGTATTAAAGGTATCTTTCGTGGGGGTGTGGAACACTAAGTTTCCCTCTATGCGGATGACATGCTGCTTTTTATATCCGATCCTTTTCATAGCCTACCAAAACTTGTGGATCTATTGAAAGACTTTGGTGAAATATCTGGCTATAAGGTTAATCTACAAAAAAGTGAAATGATGCCAATTAAAAACAATATAGCACAGTTTCCTGTTTCAGTCCCCTTTAAGATCAGTCCCAGAAAAATTAAATACCTGAGGATTTGGGTAACACAACCATGCCGATCTGTACAAGGCTAATTATCAGCTTCTACTCTCCAGAATAAAATTAGATCTTGAACGATGGGACTTGTTACCTCTCTCCTTGGGTGGAAGAATAAACACAATTAAAATGAATCTGTTTCCAAAATTCCTATACCTATTTCAGTGTCTTCCAATCTTTCTAACAAAATCATTTTTTAACAACTTAAGTAGTCAAATTTCTACTTTTATTTGGAATAAAAAACAACCACGTATTAAACAAAGCATTCTACAGAGGCCTCGTGAATCAGGAGGAATGGTACTTTCAAACTTTATTATTACTGGGCTGCTAATGTGAGGGCAATGTTATTCTGGGTGAAGTATGATGTCAATCCTCCCATCTGGGTAGCTATAGAGGCAGCATCAACAGGATAAATATCTCTCTTATCATTATTATGTGTTAAACTGCCACAAAAACAGCCCACATCTTGTTTTACCTCAAACCCACTGTTTATACATTGATTTGGAATCAATTTCGGTGTCATTTCAAGCTTATTGATCTATCTTTGATTGCACCACTGAATGGGCACTGTATGTTTGCTCCGTCCTATACAGATAATGTTTTCAGGGTATGGTTAAAATATGGTGATGCGTCATTATACGATCTTTATATTGACAATATCTTTGGCTCATTCGAACAACTTGTACAAAAGTTTAACATTCCCAGGACATTTTTATAGGTATCTACAGTTGAGGAACTTTACTCTTAACTCTGACTCTTTTCCTTTGTCTCCTCCTCCATCCCTCTTAGATTTCATGTATAGATGTAAACCAGATGCTAAACAGATGATTAATGTTGTATATAAGTTATTAAACACAAGTATTTCAGCCACATTACTAAAGGTAAATGATATACAAGAACAAATTTCAGATAAACTCTGGCAAAAGATAATACATTACTCATCATCAGTTTGCCTTAAACACACAGTAGTTCAATTTAAAATTGTCCACCAGCTTCACTGGTCTAAGGTTAAACTAGCTAAGATCAGAGAGGACTTTGATCCCACATGTGACCGATGTAAGCAGGAACCAGCTACGCTATTGCATATGTTCTGGTCATGCCCAAAGTTATATAATTTTTGGAGTTTTATTTTTGATACTTTTTCAAAAATATGCCAAATACCATTAAAACCATTCCCATTCATTGCACTTTTTGGTGTTGACTCAAGTGGTGCTCGCCTGAGTGACGCCCAGGCCAATACGATAGCCTTTAGTTCCCTCCTTGCTAGAAGAATGATCTTGTTTAAGTGGAAGGAGCCGTTGCCACCAGTGGGTGCTCACTGGATTAAAGAGGTCTTGTATTTTACTCATCTAGAAAAGATTTGTTATTCCATAAAGGGATCCACTTAGGAATTTTATGATGTCTGGCAACCATTTATGAGCCACTTTGAAAATATAGATGCAGATAAATTGGATCTGTAATGAAAGATTTCTGTTTTTATTCCCTTTCTCTAATACCCCCCCCTTTTTATTATTATTATTATTATTATTATTATTATTATTTTTAACTCTTTAGTAGTCTATTATCTATTATTTATTTATTATTTTATTTATTTCTTTTTCTTTTTTTCCTTTTATTTCTGACTGGCTGTTGTTTTCTTGTGGGTGGGGGGAGGGAATGGGGGGGGCGGGGACAATAATGATAATAATAATAATAAATCATCATGTATGTATGTATATGTATCTTGTTTAAATTTCCAATAAAAAAGTCTTTGATCAAAACCATAATGACCACAGCTGTGTTCTGCCCAACTGGCAGAAATAGAAGTGTTAAGTGCAACACGTAAATTGGGGGCAGGCAAAACGTACAATTTACACTGATTCAGCCTATACATTTGGGATATGTCATGTATTTGGGCCGATATGGGCACAGAGAGGTTTCCAGAGAGCAGACGGATCAGCAGTTGTACATGGACCAGCAATTTCAGAATTGCTGGGAGCAATGATGCTTCCTAAAGAACTGGCAATTGTAAAGTGTAAAGCCCACAAGTCAGATGGAGAATAGGTTAGCAGAGGTAATGCAGCAGCTGAGGAGGCAACTAAAAAGGCAGCAGTAGGTGAAACCTGTGTAATGGCCATGATGCAAGCAGGAGAACCAGATAATGGGCAGTTGCCGGTCACAATAAGCGATGTTAGGGCATTCCAGGAGTCAGCCACTACAGAGGAAAGAGAGATGTGGGAAAAGTGAGGAGCAGTGGTAGATCCTAACACTAGGACGTGGAGGAGTTGTGATGGAGTGTTTGTAGAGCCATTGGGTTTTCTTCCAATGTTGATTAAAGTGGCACACAGGATAGATCATTGTGATTGGAGAAAAATAATTGACAAAATTTGTGAGAACTGGTGGTCTCTATATTTAGCAAGTATGGTGGACATATTTTTGCAATCATGTGAACTTTGTGCCGTGTATATGACCCTAGGGGACCCTTCAGGCACTTGGTAATAGATTTTATGGACATGGGAGCCACAGAAAGGAAAGAAGGGAAGAGATGGTAGTCATAGATCGATTCAGTAGGTGGGTAAAGGCACAGGCCACAGCTAAGAATGATGCTAAGACAGTGGTGAAGTTTTTGTGTAGGAAGGTGATACCCTGTTTTGGTATCCCAGATCAATTAAGCTCAGATAATTTTTCAATTATCTGAAAAAAAATCAAATTTCAATAATCAAAATTCACATTTTGTGAAAGAGGTGATCTAGACAATGGCAGAGGCCTTATGCCTGAAACACCGTTTGAGATGTGTGTATCACCCACAGTCTCAGGGAATAGTGGAAAGAGCAAACGATGTGCTGAAAAAGAAAATAGCCAATATTTGTGCTAGCACTAAACTGAATTGGGTACAAGCATTGCCCTTAGCACTGATGAAGATGCGCTCTCAGACTAACAGAAACACACATTTGACTCCACATGAAATGCTAACGGGATGTCCCATGCCAGTAGCCTTCATTAAGGGACCCTACAAGGGCCTGTCACTAGAGCGAAATGTCAAGTTATGTGAGTCATCTAATCCAGAGACATAGAACCTTGTATTCACAGGTCAGTGAAGACACGCATGGTGGGAAGGTAAATGGAGAGGAGCTGGCAGGTGGAGCATGGAGACTATGTGTACCTAAAGGTGTTCAAAAGGAAACATTGGAGCCAACCATGAAGAGAAGGGCCATTTAAGGTGGTATTAGCAACCCCAACTGCGGTTAAGGTCGAGGGCAGAGAGCATTGGTACCACTTGAATCACTGTTGTAGAGCAGCAAGTATGGGAGCAGAGTGGAAAGAATCACGATCATGATTGGTGTAACTTGCTCATTCAGGGGACGACTCAGATGAGGAACAAAGGGTAGGCCCGGCCTATAACACACGTGGAAAAGGAAAATGCCCACAACAAAAGACAGAACCCCAAACTGCAGAGGAAGGCCCAGGAACTGGAGCACAAGCGATGGAAACTCCAGACTCACCCATTCCTGATATAGAACCTATAGGACACCAGTTTTTGAGAGAGCCATAAACAACACAAGGCCTTGAGGATGATTCTAGACCAGGCCGTCAGGTTATGTGCCAGTTATGCAGTAGAAGAGTTGGACTTGACAACATTAAACCTAGCTGACCTAGATCAAGCGTATAGCTCAGAAGATTCAGAATGAAGATTATGGTTGTAGACCGTAGGCAGGTGCTAAAACTGCACCACTGTGTCATAGCTGCTGACAGTGGGTATGTATTTAGGAATAATTTGGATGATTGCAGTCTTTGGCAGCGTAGCTGTGCCAGCAACTAACACAACATGCTCTAATATAACTAAAATTGAGGGTAATGCTAGTCATGTTTTGAACCTCTCCCTGACTCAGATGAAGTCACAGCACCCTGCAACACAAACCATTTTACGGCACAAGAGAAGTGAAGGTTATGGCCAGATATCCATTACGGGTCATGTGGTGTACCAGGATCGCCGGTACATACTTAATATCACATTAACCACTCAGATGGTGGTGTGTACGGACACAGCGGCCCCTCTCTTTCCGACTTCAGTGTCCAATTGTGCATTTTCGAGTGCTTTTTTGTTCACGTTTATGTTCTCAAAGTTCACCGTCATCTCTGTTTAAAGCTAGGTACAGTCGCGATTTCCTTTTGGGAATTGAAGCAGGGATAACAAAAAACATCCTGGACAACACAGTAGTTGAGGAGCTTCAGGATCTCGGTATACTCCACTGGCTGACCAAAACACCGACCTCGCCTGTGGCACCTCTCCCATAGAGGAGGCATTGGAAGCGCTGCGAGAGGAAGCAGAAACGAGGCAAACGCGGAGGCATCCGGGCTAGGCTAGCAGCTAGCCCACACAGACCCATGATACCATCCCTCATTTTAGCAAATGTAAGATCGCTGGATAATAAAATGGACCACATACAACTTCTAAGATCTGGGCAGCGAATGAGGTCAGAGAATGCTGTTTTCATCTTTACGGAGATGTGGTTAAATGAAAACATACCAGACTCTGCTATCCAGCTAGCTGGGCTAACATGCTATTGTGTTTGTGTTTATATCTGCAAAGCCAAAATGCTGTTGTTCGAAAACACTGTTCTCTGCTGGTAGAGTTTATTATTGTAAAGTGCCGACCCTTCTACCTACCGAGAGAATTCACAGTGATTTTACTCATCGCTGTTTACATCCCCCCCAGTGCTAACAGCAGCAACCAGAATGAGGCACTCAGTGAGCTCGATCAGCGAGCAACAAACAGCACACCCAGACGGATTTTTCATCACTGCTGGGGACTTCAATTACGCAGATTTAAAGCCTTTTTTACTGCAACTTCATCAGCACATAAACTTTCCCACAAGGGGCAATAACACATTGGACTTAGCATATTCAAGCAGCAAAGGAGCATACAAAGCCCACCCCCTCCCACACCTTGGACTCTCTGACCACATCACCATCATGCTCAGACCTGCATACAGACTGAAGGTGACAGTCATCAGACCAACCAAGAAGGAGGTACGTGTGGTCAGAGTGGGCCCAGTCTGCCCTACAAGACTGCTTTGACACTACAGACTGGGACATCTTCAAAGAAGCAGCAACTTACAATAACCACACGGACATAGAAGAATATAGTACACAGTAATTCCAGTCCCAAAGAAGCCACACCCATCCAGCCATAACGACTACAGACCCATTGCACTGACCCCCATCATTATGAAGTGCTTTGAGCAACTGATCAATCGGCACAAAATCCATTCTTCCTCCCTCCCACGACCCGTTCCAGTTTGCATACAGAACCAACAGGTCCACTGAAGACGCCATCTCAGCCGCTCTCCATCCAGCCCTTACACACCTGGACTCCAAAGACTCATATGTGCGTATGCTATTTCTGGACTTTAGGTCAGCTTTTAACCCAGTTATCCCCCAGCAGCTCATAAACAAACTAAAACACCTGGGAATCAACTCCCCTCGCTGTAACTGGGTTCTGGACTTCCTGTCACAAAGACCACAGAAAGTATGAGTTGGTGGAAAAACATCTAAGACCATCACACTGAGCACAGATTCGCCACAAGGATGTGTGCTCAGCCCACTGCTCTTCACCCTGTTGACCCATGATTGTATATCCAGCTACAATACCAACCACATCGTCAAGTTTGCAGACGACACAACTGTAGTGGGCATCATCACCAACAACAATGAGGCCAACTACAGGAGCGAGGTGAGCCATCTGGTCCAGTGGTGTACCGACAACAATCTCTTCCTCAATGTGGGGAAGACCAAAGGAATTGTCATCGACTTCAGGAAAGGATCACCACAGCACCCCCTACTAACCACCAATGGTGCTGCAGTGGAGAGGGTGAACAGCACCAGGTTGAGGGGTGCATATCTCTGAGGACCTCTCCTGGATGACGTACGCCACATCGCAGGCCAAGAAAGCTCAGTCACGCCTTTACTTTCTTCGCAGACTGAGGAAAGCACGAGTCCCACCTCCTATCATGTGATCCTTCTGCCGGGGCACCATTGAGAGCATTCTCACCAGCTGCATCACTGTGTGGTATGGAGGAGGCACTACCTCCTGTCAAAAGTCTCTGCAACGCATAGTGAAAGCAGCCGGCAAGATCATCGGAGTCTTTCTGCCCTCCCTTGTGGATATCTTCCATACCCGCCTCACTAGCAGAGCCATCAGCATTACAGCAGATGGTTCCATCCATTAAACCTCTACTTCAGCCTCCTGCCTTCAGGGAGAAGGTAGCGGAGCCTCCAGGCTCGCTCCACAAGACTTTCAAACAGCTTCATCCATCAGGCTGTCAGAATGCTGAACTCTGTCCATCATGTTCCTCCTCCCATACCTACTCCTGAACTCTGAAACTACAGCTCACCTACACTTCATTGCACATTAGACACTTTATATTGTCGATAAAATTCTATACACACTGAACTGTTTACAAACACTTGTTCAAACATTACATGTTTCAGCGTTACATACACAAACTATTTCAATCAGACACTCTTATTGCACTACTCATACTGCTGCTATTGTACATGCTGTTTTGCATCTAACTTTTTGAATGTTTACATTTATCTTCATGTTTATGTTCATGTTTACATCTATCTTCAGCTTATTTGCACCTTAATATATATTTGTATATTTAATAGAATTCACTGTTTACACTCACTCATTATATATATATATATATATATATATATATATATATATATATATATATATATATATATATATATATATATATATATATATATATATATATCCATTCAGATGTTCAATTTATTTTTCACTGGTTTATTTATATCTATTTATTACAAGTATACCACTGGCACCGTCACAAAAATCTGTTCTTTGTTGCACTGACTGAAATTACAATGTTAATACTGATGAGAGAAGAGAAATGGTATTTCAATTTCTCTGTATGTCTGCACATATGGTGGTATTGACAATAAAGAACCATGAACATCCACTGCAGCACAGACTGCTGTTCAAGACCACCTGAAGTGTGCAGTGGGACTGATAGGACATGCTCTAAAGAAAGACAAGGTGCCTAACAAAAGCACATTTTTTGTTATGTACTCATTCGAATACATAGGTCCTAATGCACCATTGTGCAAGGATCCCATAAAGTGGGCAGAAAGTAATTTGGCAGTAAATTATATGGTGACAGCAGAAGTATGTGTCATATGGCCACACAATAGGCATAATGCAAGTAATCCCACCAGTAGTGTTGTTATAAAAGGCAAACCAGTTGAAGCATACTGCAGGGTGGTTGATCCACTTTGGTGTTATAGTGTTGTTAGATTTTGCTGTATATGGCTGAGCAGTGGTTTGGGTGGCTCGCCAATGTATTAGATTTCTAATAGGGGGTACAGGAATGTGCTAATCCACCATATAATTACTTATTAGAGTTACTTATGCTCTGCTGTTTGCTTACTGGGGTCTGCAGCTTGGACCCATGGAGCATAATGGATGCGCAAATTAAGTTCCTCTTGCACTTTCCCTACAGATTTGACTCAATCCATGGACAACATACATGTGCGCTCATACCCTTTACAGTTATTCCCATTATGCATTTGCTCCAGAGGTGCAGAATATGTAGGGGATTTACCATAATCGTCTTGTGGAAATATAATGGAAGCAGCACACCTGATAGTCAGTGTAATGCCAACCTGTAATGTGTCAGTATTTGGATGTGAACCTGGTATGTCAGTACAATTGAAAATTCCTAGCTTACAACTAGGAACTTTACCAGTCACGGACATCTTTTGGTATTGTGGAGGATCTGAGGTTTTACAGACACTGCCCAGATTATGGCACGGACTTTGTACTCCAGTTCTGCTGGAAGGATGGCTCAGTGTGGTCACCCTGAATGACTCTCACATAGCATCCATGTTTGAACCTCCACATCTGTGTCAATCAAAGCGCAACCTTTCTGATACAGCAAATAGTTTGTTCACCCTAACAGGTTCCTGGGGTTCCTATCGGAAAAAGTACCCATGTTTAACTAATTCATCAGTTCTCACTAAATGGGGACCAGACACAAAAGTGTATATTGACTGGAAAGGGGAACCAGTGTGGGACCCTGATGAACATTTAGCCTAACAATATGGTTCATCCATGGCATTGTCTATTTTACTCCCACACGCGCAGATTCACAGAAACATGGCCTGGATTAACTATGTCTTGTACAATCAGCAGTGCTTTATCAATCACACCACTGAGGCTTTAAAATTGGTCTCAGAACAGATACATGCAACTGCCCTTATGACTGTACAGAACCGCTTTGCTATAGATATGATGCCTGGGCCTGAACAGGGCATGTGTAAAATGATAGGTTTAGATTGTTGTACTATTGTTCCCCTACACACTGGCCCTTTAGGCCCACTTAACAAGCTGTTAACTCGTATGCAAGCTGCATGGGATGAGATGGTGTCCAATAATGCTACTCCAGACCCAGATTGGCTCAGCTGGCTGTTCTCCATAGATTGGTTACCAGGCCTAACCTGATCATCTGTTGCAGACTACCGTGCCTTTGCATGCTTCTGGATAAGACTGTACATTCCCTTTTTGGCCAATAAATGCAACTTCACATGCAAGACATGACAGATGCAGATATTAAGGACAGTGCTGACAATGGAGAAACTGATAGCAGAGGATTAAGACAAGCAGCTGATTGTCCTCTGCTGAAAAATGTAGCATATTATTGCTAAAACGAACTCAAACTTTTTGTATGAGATTGCTGTTATGTGTTTGTGTCTATGTCTATTTGTCTCTACTGTGTGCATTTGTGTTGTGTGCAGGACTTATGGCGGCCTTACGAAGCCAAGGTGCTGCCTGTCAGAATGGTCGGAGTGGGAGTTGTCATCATGACCAAAGAGTCATTCCATGTGGACAGCTGAAGCGTGCTGACAATGGGGACACTTATTTGGATTAGCACCCGTTCCAATGTGCAGCCTGTTGCAATATGATGTCGACACTAGAAGCACTCCATGCGAGTGAAGACCCACACGCACATTGGAAAGTCTTTCATCCTTGCTATACGGAGTGGACTCCGCTATACGGATTGCTATACGGATTGGACTATCAGTATGGAAGTGTATAATAATTCTCATATTGGCCAACTTCTATTATGTGGAGTCTACCTGGTTGATCCATAAGTGTACCATGGACTACGTACTTCCTCGTGGACTCTCCCTTTCTGTAGATACTTACCTACTTTGTTGTTTAATATCAGTGGCCCAGATATACAGCAGCTCCACGGCTCATGGTTTTCTTATATCACGTAACATTGTCCAGTCTACCACAATCCAGGTGGTGACTGTATTTTTCTGTGGATATCCTTTGTGGACCTCTCACTCTAAGGGGCAGTGTGAGTGATTGAACGGTCTTAAACCATCGCCTCAGTTCTAGTAATAGAATAATAAAATAAAAAACATAACTATGGTGACCCTGGCAAAACAAGCAAGAGATGTGGGCAGAGTGGGAATTTTCCCTTGCAACTGGCACTTAAGGGTTTTTCGCCCACTCCTGGTTCACCTTGAGAAGAAGCATATACTGACTTATGATCTTGTTTGGGAGGAGTGATGTTGCTGTCAATGTGTGGTTTTAAGTGGAATTAGGTGTAGGTAATGAAAAGAGTGAAGTAATGATATGTAAAAAGTAGAAAAAAAGGTAGTAGAGGTGACATATGAAGTGTTTTGTGTGCGAGGTAAGGCATGCCATAAAAGCGTATTATGTACGTTAGAAAAAAATTATATGGGAACTTAAAATTTTGCGGTCACAAATACTTGTCTGACACCAAAGACCGTGTAGTGATGAGCACCTGGTGAAGTGCTAGTAACACTAGCCTGAGTCAGAAGAGACAATGCCTCATCTGAAAAAGACATTGTACATGAAGATATGTGTATTTTGTCACCATAAAATCATATTTACAACTATGAGGGGTAAGAGCACCTAGCAGTAGGACTGAAAGCATACTAATTTCAGTGTGAGACTCAAGAGTCTTAAAGGGGGGAGTGATGTCAGAAATTTTTATAATCTGATTAAATTAGCTATCAATTATGTTTACTTAATAATCTGCCTAATATTAATCATCAGTTAATTCTTAATCAATATGCATCAGCAAATTATTAATACTGTTAGTGTAATAACCACGCTTAATACAGAAAGGTCCAAAAGGATAGAGGGTTTATTAACAATGACAGTTTAGCCATCTTTTACTCATTAGTTGGGGTAGGTTCCGGAGGATCCTGAGGTGAAGTGGGAGAGTAGTCAATGGGAGAAGTTGGAGGTGAATACATGGGAGAAGGTGGAAGTTCAAGCTCAGGAGATGGCACAATGGGGGCAAAATGAAAGCCAGGAGGAGAAGAGGCATCAGATAAGGATTCATCAAAAGAGATCTCAATAGAGTTGCTATCAGTCTGGGAATAGGTCTGGGAAATGATTTGAGTGCCTCCGGTCATGACTGAGAATATCTCGTGATGTGGTGGGATAGGTAAGGAGCATCAGGTATAGTGGTTTTAGAAAGATGTTCCAGGAAGCCAGTGAGCTCAAGAGCCATACAGGGTAGCTGATAGTGGTGATAGTGACACAGAGCACCCCTAGGATTTCTCCTGATAATGGCACGGCCAGTTGACAGAGCTGGAAGTAACCATAAATGAAAGTAAGGGATGTGCATATTGTGTGACTATGTAACTCTAGCAGTTAATGAATAAATAGTGAAATGCTCAAGGTGCAAGACCCATGTTATGCATTGAATAGAGGAAAATAGTATAACCAGCAATAAAACTAACATTATAAACTAGCTCAATATAGTCAGATGCAATTAGTCATACAGTATAATCTACTATAATCAGCATTACAGTATAATCAGTCAGCAGCACAATTATTTTAAAATATAATCATTGGTAAAGTAGTAAGTAGTGTAGAAAAAGAAAGGAAAGAAGAAGTAAAATTACTTACACATTGTTGTGACAGTCATAGAAGCAGTCAGATTAGAATTGCGTGATGTTTGATCAGCATGAAGGTCTACAGCTGAATGGAGGCAACTAGGAGGTTAGCGCTTATGTAGATGCAGTTTTTTTTTTTTTTTTTTTTTATAAAACTCAAAGTTAGGTTGAAAATAAGGGGAAATTAGTAGGCCAAGAAATATTAAAATGGCGGCATGGAAATAAGTATGTTTGCGGTAAACCTGGAAAATAAGGGGAATTCAGAAGACAGGAAGGTGATGTCACCTTGGGGAGGATGATGTCATTTTGGGTGGTACTAGGACAAGTCAGGAAATAATGGGACATACCGAAGGGTATGTAAATCAATGTAGGAGGGGTTAAATTAGCCAAAACACTGAAAATAATGGGAAATTGCTGATGCAATCAATTTTAAAGGAGGAGGCGCCATAAATAGAGAGGATTTTCTTTGGGGTTTTTCAGACTGGCTGTCTGTCTCAGAGATGCTTGTAACTGGTTCATGAATGATTGAAGAATAAAGTGATCTGCTTCTTCTTATCCGCTGCCTGAGATCTTTTCTTTTGATAAGAGTTTACTTGGTTGACAAATTTGGGTACAAAACTGAAAAGAAATATAGGAATAGAATTCACAGTGTCACCACCCAGTAGTGAACTAGTTCCAGGTCTCACTGTATGCACCATGGTAGGAGGACGCTAAAAAAACACAGCCCACGCAAACCCTGGCAGTTAATTTGCCATGATAGAGGCTCCCCAGTATACCATGGCCGAGGTGGCCAGGAGACCTGCATTCCAGTCCATGAGCATGGTGCCCATCAGCAGCACACTGCAATTCAACAGCAGCACACTCCAATTCAATTTCAATTCAACTCAATTAATTTGTATAGCACTTTTAACAATGGGCAGCTTTACAGAAGAATAGAAACAGAGGAAAAAAGTTTAATGAGCAAGCCTGAGGCGACGGTGGCAAGGAAAAACTTCCTGAGATGATATGAGGAAGAAACCCTGAGAGGAACCAGGCTCAGAAGGGAACCCATCCTCATTTGAGTGAAACTTGACAGTAAATTATGTAAATGTAAATAATTTTCCTTTATTCCTTTAGTCCTTTCTACAACAGGAACCAAAAGCTCTCGAGGAACTTTTGGGTCAGTGTAGTTTGAGTTCATTATAGACTTAACACTAATTCCTTGCTGTCACAGGGATAGAGCATCTGGATGGATCAGGCAGGTCTGGGAAGAAGAAGTGGTCACGCTGAGAACTCAGAACACTGGGAGCTGTAAGTGGTACATATAGTTTGACAGAGAAAGACAGAAAGAGAGAGATCATATGATGTTTAAAGACAATGTAGATTATGTGTAAAGTGCAGGCAGGGACACTGTGGCATCCTATCACAGTTCCACGCTGGAATTCACTGAGCTCCTGAGAGCGACCCATTCTTTCACAAATGTTTGTAAAAACAGTCTGCATGCCTAGGTGCTTGATTTTATACACCTGTGGCCATGGAAGTGATTGGAACACCTGATTCTGATTATTTGGATGGGTGAGCGAATACTTATGGCAATATAGTGTAGCTGTGTGTCATCGGCATAACAGTGGAAGCTAATATCATGTTTATGAATAATTCCACAAAGAGGTAGCATATATAAGAACACTCCACATCTGTGACCCAAGGTTGAAACTTGGTTGAAACTTTGGGGCTTGTTCACAAAGGAAAGGTACAAGGAGAAAAGCATGAGAGAAAGGGGATTCCCCGTCTCCTGCTCCATTTCAGCCAAATCCAACTGCGAGCCTTGTGATCAAAGTCACTGCACCACTTCAGCAGACGTGTGACCTGAGCCATGGGGAGAAGGCTTCTGGCTTGAAAATAAATGCCCTCCATAAAAAAAATGGGGGCATGGTGACACATTTTAAATTGTTTACTTGCTATATCGCTAAGAGGCAAAAAAACAAAGACGACAGATGAGAAAATGGACAGAGATGATCTTGCTGACGTGCGTCATGTCACCTGACCCCATTTTTAGCAAATAATATTGATATGTGTTCAAATGTGCCTTAGACACCGGTTCTGGTCAATTACCACATTAACCAGTGCTGTGCTATGATGAGGCCTAAATCCTGACTGATACATTTCATGAATGCCATTCCTATGTTGGTATGAGCTGCTGTGATACAACCTTTTCTAAGATCTTGGAGATAAAAGGGAGATTTGATATTGGCCTATAGTAAAAACAGGGGTCGAGTTTGAGTTTTTTAATCAGGGGTTTGATAACTGCTAGTTTAAAATATTTACGGATATTGCCAGTGCTAATGGAAGTATGCAGAGATTTAGTGTGCAGGTTAATAGTTTTATAGAAGAAATTTGTGAAATTAAATCAGGCTCTGATCAGAAATAGTAATATTATCTATCAGATTGTTTGGTTTTAAAATAGTCTAAATGTTCTGCCTGATATCAATATTTCTACTGAAATAATTTATGAAGTTATTGCTGCTGTCTATTGATGGTGTGCACTTTTTAAAAGTTGTTTTACTAATAGGTAATTTGGCTACAGTATTAAATAAAGAATTAATTTAGAGATTATTTTTCATAGCTCAGAAGGTTTTCCTTCCATGCTAATTAAAATAGTGATATTTAGTTTGATACCATTTATGCTTTAATTATTTTCCTTTTGAGTGGATCTACAATATCTAGGGTGTAGCAGATCCTAACTCCAAGTAATCATTCACCTAATCAAGTTCTGTGGGGTCAGATGGTGATGCAATCATAGATGATAGTTCTGGTAGAATTTGGTACTGTAATGCTCATAGCATTTGAGGACTCAAAAAAAACAACAACTCATTGATAACAGGAGTGAAAAGAAGACAAAAGGTTTTTTGAACAATAAGTTGTTAGACAGTCTTCAGGGTGAGGGTTCTTCAGCATGCAGATGGTAACGGCAGTGGCCTGAACACAGGAGACAGAGGTGACAAATGATACTCTGAATGAGTGGGTATCATCACTCAGAGCAGTCTCTTTAGCTGAGGGAAGATGAGAGAGAGGGACAAAGTGAACATTTTAGAAAATCTCAAGATTCTCTCAATTTCGCTCCTGGATTCTGCAGTCAATTCTTACTGCCATCTCGATTAGCCCATTTAAATCAGGTAGCAGATCTCGGGTGGCCATTTCATTCTTCACCTTCTCAGAAAGACCACAGTAAAACATATTAGCCAGTGCCTGCGAATCCCACTTACAGGAGGAGGCCAGGTTGTGAAACTCAGTAGAGTAATTCAGAACAGATTGATTACCTTGCTGTAATCTAGCCAGTTTGTGAGCGGCTTCAGAGTGGGGCTTGGAGGGGTCAAAGGCTCTTTGTAGTTCAATGGCAAAATTATCGAAAGATGAGCAGGCTGCCTAGTCACTGTTCCATTCCGCTACTCCCCATTCATTAGCTGGGCCAGACAGAAGGGACATAATGAAACCCACCTTAGACTCTTCCGTGTGAAAAGCAGATGGTTGAAGTCTGAACTAGATGTGGCACTGCGTGAGGAATGTGAGGATCTTCTGAGGTTCTCCAGAGAAACACTGAAGCAGACAAAGTGGTGGTTCCCAGTGAGGTGGCAAGTGGGCTGATGGTGATGCAGGAGGAGATGGCTGTGAGGAAACAGAGGGAGAGTGTTTTAACCTGATCCACTAATGACTGGATTTGATGACCAAATGTGTCGAACTGAACAAAGTGTTCATAAAGAGTACCCTCAACCTTTGTTTCCCACCCTGGGTTATCTGAGGAGTCCATGCTGGTCAGATTGTACTGTAACGCTCATAGCAGTGGTTTGGACTCTTGGTTTGAAAAGAAAACAAAAGGTTTATTGAACAATAAGTTATTAATTGGACAGTCTTCAGGGTGAGGGTTCTTCAGCCTGCAGGTGGTAACGGCAGCTGCCTGAACACAGGAAACAGAGGTTAGTTGGGGATTTTGGAACGTCGCTGAGACTCTCTCAAACAAATGATACTCACTCGTCAGTTTCTTAAAGAATGAACCCAGAAACGACAGCGCACTGGGGCTGAGAACCGGCGAGTGAGAGTTAAGGGAATCCAAGATGGCAGACAGATGAGGACTCCCAAAATGGCAGACAGATTTAGGCAGACAGACAGGCAGATAGAATCCAGGTGGCTGGCAGAGATCAGGCAGAAGATATAGCAGGATTCATAAGCTCACAGGGTTCAGGTTCAGGTTGCTAGAAGGTGTCGGTCACTGATTGAAGTGCTCTTTCTCTCTGTGTCCTTCCCCAAACCACCACTGTTTTGATGGTTTCTCCAGTTTACCTTGCAGCAGCAACATGTTTAATATCTCCATGTTTCAGCAAGTTTGCTGGGCAGTTTCTGTACTCTCCCAGCAGCAGCAGTAGCACTGCAGCAGATCCATCTGCCAAGACTGATCCCATACACATTACATTTCCATCAATAAATTAACCTTTACTTAGAGATTTGTCATGACAATTACATTTAAGGTCCTTTCCACCATCTAAACTATCCCAAAGTTTCTGACAAAAGAAGAGAATGCAATGCATTTAATGATGCATTTTGTGGCCTCCCATAGAGTCTAAGAATTATTTGGGCATTTGTTATTAATTTCAGTAAACTCTATTTGTGAGAAAAAAGGCATAAAGTTACTAGATGCCAGTTAAAAAAATTGAGAGGATACAAATGCAGACAAAACTGTATTTAATGAAGGAAAGGCAAACAGATCTAATAGGTGAGGTCAGGTGATCAAAAAGCAGTGAGAGAATAAGGTGAAACACAGGATTTAAAATACACAGCATCAAAATCAAACCAGGCAATCCAACACAATTCTAAGCCTGGATAACTTCAGGACAGAGTTTAACTGAGTATTTACTTCACAGTGACCTGAATGAATGAAAGTCCTTTTAAACTGTTCTTTGTGTGAGGCTAATCACAGATGTGTTCAGTCGGTAACTTGGTGAGTGATAGCAAGGAAGTATTTGTGTGTTGTGGGGAGTGTAGTCCCATGTTTGATTTCATGGTTGAGTGTGACAAATGCTGCTAAAAGATTAAGTGGGATAAGTGTGGCCGTAGGAAAATAAAACACAGGTTCCACAAAAAAATCCGATGGGGTTCACAATTTATTCCATGTGATTGGTTAGGAGTCTACATTTCATTTGTATTTAACTGAACAGAAAAGGGGAAAAAAAGGAAACAAAAACCAAAGTACAGCGTCAGAATTACTTCTGTTCTAAACAATAAATGACTCCCATTATAAATGAAGGAAAACACAAATTTGTCCTTGTTTCCTTACCATAATTAAACAGAAAGAGCAATAATTCCCACAGTAATAATACTAACAACACTAACAATACTAACAATACGGTAGTGGCACTCTAGGAAGAAAACAAAACATCTTAGAAGTGCACTAATAGTTACATTACAATGACACTCACACAATACACTTACATCACCAAAATATTATAATGGTTAACATTACTCACTTTTCCCGATGTTCCTAACGGTGTACACTAATATAATCACCCCTGCGCTACCAGGCCTCGTCTAAACGCGTAGCGCATCAACTTAGCCACACTCGCTAATCAACACAATCCTGTGTCAACATCCAGCTCCCTGGATAGTGTTAGAATAAACTCGTAAAAGAAACCGCGACCACCTGTAGCTTACTCTATAACTTCTTAATTGCGCGATTGCGCATGTGCACGTACACGCGATGACGTCACCCACCAACTCTTAAAGGGGCTCTCTTATTTGTCTGCAGCTATATACACATCAGTAATATTGTGAATATCCAGACCCCCTCTAAATATCACCTGGTTACATAAGGATGCATGACAGTTTGGTGAATATAGCAATATGTAATTTCTTAGTGACAGCCAAAAGCGTTATCCCTGTGGAATGTACCACTTTGCATTAGAATTTTTAGATTCACTCTGAAAACTCAGTTTTCACTGCTGCCACTACCTCTGAGCTGGTGTCAGGCAAGAGAGTGCAAAAACACATATAGCCAGTGATAGAATAGCTCACTAGGCCATTGCACGGCCTCAAACTCACCTGACAGCCACCCTTTAAGGCCACACATTACATATGTTAATTAATGCAGTCTTTTTTTATTTAGATTGTAAGCACTTCTTATGTCACAGAGTTTTTCCAGGGCTGGGGGAACCAGTGGGAGGAGTTAGGGGTAACAGACAGTTATGGAGTTAAGCCCTCAGTTGTCAATGCTGAGTCTCAGGCCACCAATGTTTTTTTGTCCACAAAGAACCAAACAGGAGATGTGGAGGGTCAAATGAACCTGACTGCCAGGTCCTCCACATTGTAGACCTCCATGGCCCCCAAGTTTGGGGAATAGAGAAGGGATAAACTCAACTGCTGGGAGGTGTGGTGTTTGGTAACAGTGGAATGGCACATGTGAGGGCAGATTAGTGTTGTGCTCCTTTTTTTAAACCTCCTGAAGGCCTTTGGAAACAGTAATCAAAACACTATGGGGATCAATGAAAGTGATCCTTGTCCTGCCAGGAGATTTGAGGATCATAGATGTGGAGCCAAGGCAATCCCAAAATGATGGGTTTGGATGAAGATGATATGTTGATGAGTTTTTTGAAGAGTTCTTCAACAAAAATTAATCTGATATGGAGAGTTATGAGTTTGGTGAGTGTTGTAGCTGTCCCATATAGGTTGGTAATCCACAGATGTTATCTTTAATAGAGAGGCATACCGTACAGTGGGTAGGTGTAGTTTGTCAACTAGCTGACAATGGATTAGGTTGATTCCCAATCCTGAGTCTAGCAATGTCCAGACTGGCCACAGTAAAAGCACAGTACAGGTGCTAGTACAGGTGGGGACGCCCGTGTCTTGCTGGGCTGCATGGGTTGGGGTGCTTATGTGATAGCCAGGAAGGGCTGTCTCTATACCTGGAGCAGGGCTGAGACTGTAAGCTTGTTGTTAGTTGCGTAGAAGATTGTCCATGCAGATGGCCAATGTGATGTACTGGTGAAGAGTCATGTTCTTATCCTTGCAAGCCATCTTGGCCTGAAGAATGGAAAACCATGCACAGTGCTGTGTCGTTCAATCCAGTCTGTGCTGCCAGCATCCTAAAGGGAGCATATCTTCACATATGCATCTCGCTAGAGCACAGGAGACTCCCCTGATTCACTCTCGCTGCAAAGTGTACCAATGCCAGGTTCTCCCTTTTGACAGACACCCCCCTCTCAGGCTGGGGAGCAGCCCTAGATGGCCGCTGTTAGAATTTTCGGGTTCACTCGGAGAAGAAACCTGAGTCGCACTGCTGCTGCTGCCTCCAGAGCTGAATTCAGGGAGATGCTAAAGAACCACATAGAGACAGTGATTGAATAGCAGAACTCTTTGAAATTGAATGAATATTTACACAGAAGAAAGGTACAATGTTCGTTATTATCTGTAGGTAAACGCTACTGGCCTCAGACCTAGAGGGTATCTGTGCTGGCAGCAAATGATACACAGGCAGTGTGCACTGTGTGAACAAACTGTGAAAAACACGAGAGGACGGGGTTATGTCTTTCCACAGCAGCGGTCAGTTTATTTCTGCAATAATTCTCTGCAAATTCTTTAAATTCTGAAGAAAATTCAACAGTCTCAAAGTGCATTTTGGTGGAAAACAATTTAACAACCAACAAATTTATTAAAACATTTAATAACTATTATCAAAATATACCTTTGAGCCTAATGTAACTTATACATGTATCAGAAAACTCATACTCATTATTTTATGTTAAATTTATATGCAGGTACATAGATATATTTAAGGCTAACATAGATCAGATACTTTCCAATGAGTGTCTCAAAAATACAAAATAACATCTATCACGATACCACAAAGTCTAAAGACCAGAAGGAAAAAAAGTACTCGTACACATGTTGAATACTCAAAATGGCGGCTGAACCCAATAGACAACATACACTTAAGAAGCAAAATTTTAAAACACTGGCAAACAATAATATATCTGACAGTGACTCAGTATTTTGGTCTGATAAACATGTTTCTCATGTCAATCAACATAACCCATGCATGACATACAATTAGTCTCACTCTTCAGCTGTTTTTATAATCCTCAGTGAATTAAAACACTTTTTTAGATTAGATGCACTTCAGAACTCACTCAAACTCTTTGTATTACATATTCCAGTACACATAAGTACAATGAAATTAACATTTTAATGAATTATATTCATACCTGTGAAAAACACAAGAGGACAGAGTTATGTCTTTCCACAGCAGTGGTCAGTTTATTACTGAGCCCGCCAACCGTAGATAAGCAATTCCCTCGCATCTTTCATGGGCAAGTGATTGCCATCTACAGTACTGGCGTGGCGGCGTAATGCCACAAAAATGTTTACCTCATCTAGAAAAGTTCTCATTTTGGAAAAAAAAAGATGCACATACTGTTTAAAGTAAACTCAGAGATTATATTTTCTCACCCAATTACACTCTCCCCTGCTTTTAGAGATGTTTCCGTACATCCAGAATTAACTAATTAGGTAATTACCATTGTCACCAGAAGTAAGCGAATAGGTTGTTGCTCAAGATATGCATGTGCATGTTTTAGAATGCCCATCCTGCTGGTACTGAATAGTAGTGCATGTCAGGTAGTGCAGGGTAAGTCTGGACAGGGTAAAGAACACAAGCATGCATCGCATTAGCTCCTGGTCTCCAAGCTTGGTATGTAGGTTGGCCCATCTGATGGTATGTGAACACCTCCATTTGCCGACTGCCTCAGTATGACGTCTTCCTCAGGCCTAGTTCACACTACAGGATTTTAAGCCCGATTTAAGCAAGATTTGCAAATTAACGAGCTCGCCGACAGATTGGGCTGTGATCGTGGGAAAATCAGCGGGGGATCAGCGCTCGGCGATCTTTATGTGTGAACTACTCAACGACACATCAAAGAGGCTCACTGACGCGTCGCTGACACCTTGCAGACAAAATCCAGATATCTGGCATGTTAAATATCTGGGACGGTCGGCCGACTTGACATCACGTGGTGTCAATTGTAGCTACGACCTCCAGCCAATGAGAGAGCAAGTCAACAGGTTGAGGTCACCGGAAGAAAAGCAGCAGCAACATGGCTTCAAAAATAGTGTGGACACAACATATGGAACAGAATTTAATTGAACTGTGGCAGGAGCACGAATGCCTTTATGACGTCCATTTTCAAAACAAACCTCTACCGAAAGTCTCGCGTCATTTCTGGATCCACCTGTTGTGTGTTTTCGTGACAAAATGTGGTTTGGGGATGACGTTGAGGTGTTGGGTGACGAGTTGTTGTCAGATCGTGTGGTGTGCGACCCCCTCTTGTGGATCATTTACGAAGCGTCACGTAGTGTGAACACCACAAGGACAAAAAGACATACAGTGAAGTCATGTAGTCTGAACAGCAAAGCATTCTGCCGACGGTTAACGTCTTGTAGTGTGAACTAGCCTTCACTCGCTGACTGTGCAACTGTCTGCGCTCCCAGCTCACAACTTTTCTCAGCTATGCAGTCATCTGATTGCTCCTGAGTTTCCAAAGATGGCAGCAGGTTAAGCCTCGTTCACACTACAGGATTTTAAGCCTGATTTAAGCCCTATTTGTAAATTAATGAGCTCGCCGACAGATCGGTCTGTGATCGTGGGAAAATCAGCGGGTGATCAGCGCTCAGCAATCTTTATGTGTGAACTACTCAACGATGCATCAAAGAGGCTCACTGACACCTCGCTGACACCTCGCAGACAAAATCCAGATATCTGGCATGTTAAATATCTGGGACAGTCGGCTGACTCGACATCACGTGGTGTCAATTGTAGCTACGACCTCCAGCCAATGAGAGAGCAAGTCAACAGAGTTGAGGTCACCGGAAGAAAAGCAGCAGCAGCAACATGGCTTCAAAAATAGTGTGGACACAACATTTATTTTAATAAATTAACATTTATCTAGAGCGAGACTCCTGCCGACGTCCATTTTCTACCGAAAGTCTCGCGTCATTTCCGGATCCATCTGTCGCGTGTGTTTTCGTGACAAAACGTGGTTTGGGGATGGCGTTGAGTGACAAGTGTTGTTGTCAGATCGTGTGGTGTGAGACCCCCTCTTGTGGATCATTTACGAAGCGTCACGTAGTGTGAACACCACAAGGACAAAAAGACATACATTGAAGTCATGTAGTCTGAACAGCAAAGTGATCTGCCGATGGTTAAAGTCTTGTAGTGTGACCAGGCCTTTAGTCTGCACTGGTTCTGGTGTCACAAACTGCAGGTGATGCTCATACATCTCCATGTTTTCCGGCTCTGCTCCATGGTGTACTGGGTGAAAATCTGGTGCCTCTGCCTGAAGATCACAGTGAGGTTTGCTATGGTGCTGTTTTAGAAATCCTTTTTTTCTTTCATATATACGAGAACTGGTTTGGGATTACACACATTCATTGCACGTAACCTTTTGCACATTCAATTACACGGATTCATGCTCCACATCATCAGACAGTTGTTGTCCAGACAGTCCAAAGCGTGGAATAAAGTCACATATAGAATAATCTTCTCTGCGGCGGTTTTGCCCGATTTGTTCCGTGTTGGGTAGGCCTAAGCAAAACGAGTAAAGTGGTCTACAAGAACCAAAATATACTCGTAGCCTCCCTTACTTGGTTCGAGGTGCACAGTAACTTGAAGGGGCCACTAGTTGTGATTGAGCCCATTGGTGCCTTTTCAGGAACAGTGGGTCACTTTTGCTTGACATAAGGGCCTTGACGAATGACATAATCTTCTATCTCACACTGCCTGAAAGGCCAGTAAAACCTTTGCCTTGCTATGTGGACGACTTTGTCAGCCCCTACATGCCCCATGTCATCATAAAGATGTTTGAGCACAAGAGACTTCAGAGAAGTAGGGAGAACAAGCTGCCTGTGTTGTCCAGTCTCTAGGTACAAAATTCTCTTGTCCAGTTTGTTCCATTGTTGTATCATTCGACGTGTAGTGGGTATCATCTGTCTCTTGTCTGTGTCATTGGGGTTCCATCCCTTCTTTTTCAATGTAATTATATCATAGATGGAAGTGTATTCCTTTTGGGCAGCTCAAATGTTTTCTGGAGGAAACAGAGGTGTGTTGCCAGGAAGAAGATCATCATCACTGGAATCCAAGTGAGGGGCAGCAACCCATGGTACTTCTTTTTCTCTTTTTGCTTGATCTCCCTGCCATGTTGCAGAAATAACATCTGGGGGTAAGGTCTCAGAGTATTCTCAGATGTGATCCTGAAGCTTCACTGGAAACCGGGACAGGGTGTCAGCATCCCGGTTGGTTTTGCATAGGCCTGTATTTTATGGTGAAGTGAAAGTCAGCCAGTTTGCCCACCCAGCGATGTCCAACAGCACTTGGCAGTTCTCAGGATACAGGTAAGGGGATTATTATCTGTGAATACCATGAATGTGGGGGCACAGTAGAGGTAATCACGAAATTTATTGCAGATGGCCCACTTTAGGGCAAGGAACTCAAGCTTGTTGGAATGGATATGATAATTCTTCTCAGCAGGTGTGAGTGTTCTTGAGCCATAGGCAATTACATGCAATTTGTCCCCCTGTTCCTGATAGAGTACAGCCCCCAGACCTTCATTGGAGCCGTCAGTGTGAAGGACAAAAGGCAAGTTAAAGTCTGGGTATGCCAGGATAGGAGAGGAGGTCGACAAGGCGAGCAACAGCAGCACTGTGTTCAGGGGTCCAATGAACTGGTGTCTTGGATGGCAAGTGACCCTTTTTGACATTTGGTTTGGTTGCTCCAGTTTTTACAGATTTCTCTCCGGACTCAACAGGATTCTCTTGCAGCTCAAACAGGGACCGAGCTATTCTAGAAAAATCCTGAATGAACGACCGATAGTAGCCCAAAAAACTAGATGCCCCAAATATCTCACCAGGCATTTAAATAATTCACACTTTCTTGGGCATAATTTTCTTCTGGAACTCTCTGCAAGTCATTGACGTGGTCCTGAAAGGTCTTGGAAAAACAGAGGACATCATTTTAGTATGGAAAACAGCATTCATCCCTTAGACCATTCAGCAGACCATTCAGCACACCTTCCATGCACCTTTGGAAAGCTGCTGGTGCATTAGTCAGGCCAAAGGGAAGGCGAATCCACTCATATAATCCCCAAGGCATGCTGAAAGCTGTCAGGTGCCTGGAGTTCTCCTCAACAAAGCCCTGGTGGTATGCACTACCCTGGTCTAGTAGGGAAAACCATGAGGTTTAAACCCCCAGGTTATCTAATACAGTGGTTCTCATCTGGTTTGGCCAACAAAATTTATCAAATTATAGAAATATCACAAAGTAAAAACAACAAACAAACAGTGGTTAGGGTAACAAAAAGTACAGTAACCATGGTAAATAAACAATGAACTAAACTGAACTGTTAATAAGACATATTAACACTGGTCCTGTTTAACAGAACAAACCAGCAAATACTTAACAGTAGAATGGTGAAAATAATCATAACCGTTTTTACATCTAATATGACAGCTATTATAACCATCTCTTTCACTTAACAGTAATTTGGGAAGCTAATGAGATAACTGAGGATGTGCTTTACTCCTGATAAGAGTTTGGGGTGATGGTAGACAGTGCTACACTAAGATCGTGCTCAATGTTCAGCCTGTTCCTTTTCTTTGACTTAAGCTGTACCAAATAAGAGAATCCACTTAACCCTCGGCAACGTGACACTTTCCATGTCGATTTCAAAGGGATCGTGTATACAGGGATCATCTTCATGTTTCTCGGGGAAGTAGTCATTAAACCGAACTTGCAGTTTACTAAGATGTTCCGTGATAGTTTTCTTCAGTACAATTTTTCCTGTGGCATCCAACTGTTGTGTTTCATTGCAAGTGTTGGGAAACATGTCTAGTCTGTCTTTGTGAATGTGTTTTGTCCACAGTTCAATCTTCTTTTTGAATGCAGCAACGTTGTCACTCTGTTTAAAAATATTGTGCCCTCTCCCTTGCATGGACAAGTTTAATGTGTTGAGGTGCTCGAACACATCAGCAAGATAAGCAACTCGTTCGAGCCAGATTTCGTCGGGAAAGGAAGGCAGTGATTTCTGTTTGAAGTTCGTAAAACCTTGCCAAAACTTTGCCCCTCGAGAGCGAACGAATTTCGGAGTGGTACAACAGCTGTACGTGTTTAGAGCCCAGGTCTTTGCACAGAGTTTTAAAACACCGGGAGGTCTTAGCACTTTGTTTAATGTGGTTCACTACTTTGACGACTTCTTTCAATGTCTCATCAAGCACTGGCACCATATTCTTTGCTGATGCCTCTGAATGCCTCTCGATGCAAAAAGCAGTGATTTCAGGTCGCATTTGATGCCCTCTCAAGAATTCTCTTCACCACCCAACACCACAGTGTTTTCCTGTCATAGAGGCAGCGCCATCAGTTGTGATTCCCGCACAGTTTTCCCAGCTCAGGCCCAATGATCCCAAATACAAATACAAAGTACTGAAAATATTCTCTGCTGTTGTAGTGGTGAGGAGATCTCTGCTGCAAAGAAATTGCTCCTCCAAGTCCCCTTCCCATACATATCTCACATAAACAAGTAAAGTTGTGTGATTTGCAATGTCCGTGGATTCATCCATCTGCAAAGCATAATAAGCACTTTCCTGTATGCGAGCTGTAGTTTGTTGTTTTACATCATCAGACATTTCTTCAATGTGCCAACAAATGGTATCATTTGACAATGGTATGGTTCTGTACACAGTCGTGACATTTCCCTTTTGTCTCAGTTGCGGGTTGGGAATGGGTAGTAGGTGTGTTAGTGTCTGTCGATTTCATAGTTTCAGTGGATGTTGTCAGATGGGCTAGATGCTTAGTGCGGACACTTGAACTGTCAGTTCCTTGATAGCATCATGATTAGCCTGCAATTCAGAATCAACTTTTGTCTGTCTGTTCTGTTAGCTCACCTCACACCAAGTCATGTCCAACTGAATTCACAGTTACTGGTCTCATTTTAGCTACTGTGCTCAGTCGTTTTAAATGTCCTTCTTCCTCAGAGGTAGACTTAGTCATCTGTTCTAGTAGGAGGTCATCACTAACATGCATATCTGCAAGAAAGGGTTTAAGCCCTAACCCTTCATCCATCTGTTTACTCAAACTGTTGTAAGAAATATCAGAACCTACATCAGAGATCTGACCACCATGTATCTTAAATTCTCGGCATGGTAACAAAGCTGTAACATCAGACAATCTTATGGTCAGCAATGTTAGATGAGTTCACCCTACCCGAAGAAGCAGCACTGAGGTGGCTGGGCGTACCAGGCATTGATGAGGTGACATCCCTGGTAAGTGCATTTTTGTCTCTGCCCTGGAATAATGACTGCATGTGAATGTCTCTGTCCAAAAGAAGATGGTGGTGTATGAACTTGTCCATCGCCGTTGGCCTGGGAGTGACCATCATGGTGTGTTGAGGAATCCCCCAGCTAGACAAGTGCAACAGTACCAGATCCAGCAGCTCGGGTGTCTGAAGTTGACAGCAAATCACTGAGCAGGTCAAAAATGAGAAGTTGAGTCATGCCCTCATCTTCAGCAGCTTGTACCTTCTCACTTCTGAGGTAGTCGACGATTAGGTCATAAAGTTCAGGTTCACTTAAATCAGCAACACGGTAAGGTTCATGTCCATCATGTATCGAACTGGCAACCGTCTGCAGCTGACTAAGACTCAAATTTGAAAGTTTCTTTTGGATATTGTAGAACACTGAGCACAGGATCCCACCATTGCATTGACAATCTTCTAAAGCAGATGTGCTGAATCCCGGATGAGCCCCCAATTGCTACCGGCCTCAGACCTAGGGGGTATCTGTGCCGGCAGCAAATGATACACAGGCAGTGTGCACTGTGGATCAGTGAACAAACTGTGAATAACACGAGAGAACAGAGTTATGTCTTTTATGTCAGAGTTATGTCAGTTTATTACTGCAATAATTTCTCTGCAAATTCTTTAAATTCTGAAGAAAATTCAACATTGAATTTTTGAAATCAACATTGAATTGGGAAATGCATCGATGACGTGACTGTCTCCAAGACCATCACAACACGCTCCAACCAGAAACCGTGGATGACTGCGAAAGTGCGTGCTCTCCTGAAATCGAGAGACTCTGCCTTCAGATCAGGGGACAGGGCAGCCTTAAAAAAAGCAAGGGCCAAACTGTCCCGAGCCATCGAAGAGGCGAAGCGTGCACACGCCCAGAGAATCCACGGCCACTTCCAGAACAGCAGAGACTCCCGGCGCATGTGGCAGGGCATTCAGGCGATCACCAACTACAGGACAACTTCACCTTCCTGTGACAGTGATGCCTCCCTTCCAGATGCGCTGAACGACTTCTACGCTCGGTTTGAGGCACAGAACAACACAACAGCGAGGAAGACCATCCCTCCTCCTAATGACCCAGTGCTCTGTCTCACCACGGCTGACGTGAAGAGAACTCTATGCAGAGTTAACCCATGGAAGTCTGCTGGACCAGACAACATTCCTGGCAGAGTTCTCAGGGAGTGTGCAGAGCAGCTAGCAGATGTCTTCACTGACATCTTCAACATCTCGCTGAGCAGCTCCATCATCCCTACGTGCCTCAAGACAACGACCATCGTCCCTGTGCCAAAGAAGTCTACGGTTTCCTGCCTCAATGACTACCGTCCCGTTGCACTCACACCAATCGTGATGAAATGCTTCGAGAGGCTCGTCATGAGGCACATCAAGTCACAGCTACCACCCTTGCTGGACCCCTTGCAGTTTGCGTATCGTCCTAACCGTTCCACGGAAGACGCCATCACCACAACCCTGCATCTGGCCCTCACACACCTGGACTTCAAAGACTCCTACGTTCGAATGCTGTTCATAGATTTCAGTTCAGCATTCAACACAATCATCCCTCAGCAGCTGATTAAGAAGCTGGGTCTCCTGGGCCTGAACACCTCTCTCTGCAACTGGATCCTGGATTTCCTGACTGGGAGACCTCAGTCAGTCCGGATCGGGAGCAGTATCTCCAGCACCACCACACTGAGCACTGGAGCACCTCAGGGCTGTGTGCTCAGTCCATTGCTGTTCACTCTGCTGACTCACGACTGTGCAGCAATGCACAGCTCCAACCACATCGTCAAGTTCGCTGATGACACAACCGTGGTGGGTCTCATCAGCAAGAATGATGAGTCAGCATACAGAGAGGAGGTGCAACATCTAACAGCCTGGTGCAGAGCCAACAACATCTCCCTGAACGTCGACAAGACCAAAGAGATGGTTGTTGACTTCAGGAGAGCACAGTGTGACCATTCTCCACTGTCCATCGATGGCTCCTCTGTGGAGATCGTCAAGAGCATCAAATTCCTTGGTGTCCATCTGGCGGAGAACTTCACCTGGTCACTCAACACCAGCTCCATCACCAAGAAAGCCCAGCAGCACCTCTACTTCATGAGGAGGCTGAGTAAAGCCCATCTCCCTTCCCCCATCCTGACTGTGTTCTACAGAGGGACCATCGAGAGCGTCCTGAGCAGCTGCATCACTGCCTGGTTTGGGAACTGCACCGTCTCGGATCACAAGACCCTTCAGCGGATAGTGAGGACAGCTGAGAAGATCATCGGAGTCTCTCTCCCCTCTATCACAGACATTTACAGCGCACGCTGCATCAGCAAAGCCAACAGCATTGTGGCTGACCCCACACACCCCTCACACACACTCTTCACCCTCCTGCCATCTGGAAAGAGGTACCGGAGCATTCGGACCCTCACAACCAAACTGTGTAACAGTTTCTTTCCTCAAGCCATTAGGCTCCTCAACAGCCGGGACTGAACTGTTCTACACTCTCACACACACTCTCACTCAGGACTGAACTGTTCTACACTCTCTCACACACACACACACTCTCACTCAGGACTGAACTGTATATTAACTCTCTGTCTCTCTCACACACAGATACACACACTCTCTCTTGACTGTGTGGACGCACACACACACACACACACATAATTTATACTGTTCATTACTTACTGCACTACCTCTACCTGTCATCCGCTGCTATAGTTATATTTGTTTATTTCTATTTGCACTACCTCAACCGCTGCTGTGTATTTTTGCACAATATTTTTGCACAATACTTTTTTTTACATCATTTCACTTTATCTATTTTATTTCACTTACATTCCAGTACACGTTCTTTTATTTCTTTTCAGCGCTAAGTGTCCTGTGTTCTTTTGTGTTGTCTTTATTGCATTTATTGTCTTTTTTGCACTGTCTTGTCTATGCTCTGTTTGCACCTAGCTGCACACTGTGCACTTTACGTGGCTAAGACAAACTTCTGTCCTAGCTCTGTGGTGTTGTTTGTTGTTTTGTATTGAACTTGTTGTTGTATGTTTATGTAGCACCAGGTCCTGGAGAAACGTTGTTTCATTTCACTATGTACTGCGCCAGCTGTATGTGGTTGAAATGACAATAAAAGCTTCTTGGATCTTGAATCTTGAATCTTGAACATTCCAAAACTCAACAGTCTCAAAGTGCATTTTGGTGAAAAACAATTTATCAAACAACAAATTCATTAAAACATTTAATAACTATTATCAAAATATACCTTTGAGCCTAATGTAACGTATACATGTATCAGAAATCTCATACGTGTTATTTTATGTTAAATTTATATGCAAGTACATAGATATATTTAAGCCTAACATACACTATATTGCCAAAAGTATTCGCTCACCCATCCAAATAATCAGAATCAGGTGTTCCAATCACTTCCATGGCCACAGGTGTATAAAATCAAGCACCTAGGCATGCAGACTGTTTTTACAAACATTTGTGAAAGAATGGGTCGCTCTCAGGAGCTCAGTGAATTCCAGCGTGGAACTGTGATAGGATGCCACCTGTGCAACAAATCCAGTCGTGAAATTTCCTCGCTCCTAAATATTCCAGTCAACTGTCAGCTGTATTATAAGAACGTGGAAGTGTTTGGGAATGACAGCAACTCATCCACGAAGTGGTAGGCCACGTAAACTGATGGAGCGGGGTCAGCGGATGCTGAGGCACATAGTGCGAAGAGGTCGCCAACTTTCTGCAGAGTCAATCGCTACAGACCTCCAAACTTCATGTGGCCTTCAGATTAGCTCAAGAACAGTGCGCAGAGAGCTTCATGGAATGGGTTTCCATGGCCGAGCAGCTGCATCCAAGCCATACATCACCAAGTGCAATGAAAAGCGTCGGATGCAGTGGTGTAAAGCACGCCGCCACTGGACTCTAGAGCAGTGGAGACGCGTTCTCTGGAGTGACGGATCGCGCTTCTCCATCTGGCAATCTGATGGACGAGTCTGGGTTTGGCGGTTGCCAGGAGAACGGTACTTGTCTGACTGCATTGTGCCAAGTGTAAAGTTTGGTGGAGGGGGGATTATGGTGTGGGGTTGTTTTTCAGGAGCTGGGCTTGGCCCCTTAGTTCCAGTGAAAGGAACTCTGAATGCTTCAGCATACCAAGACATTTTGGACAATTCCATGCTCCCAACTTTGTGGGAACCGTTTGGAGCTGGCCCCTTCCTCTTCCAACATGACTGTGCACCAGTGCACAAAGCAAGGTCCATAAAGACATGGATGACAGAGTCTGGTGTGGATGAACTTGACTGGCCTGCACAGAGTCCTGACCTCAACCCGATAGAACACCTTTGGGATGAATTAGAGTGGAGACTGAGAGCCAGGCCTTCTCGTCCAACATCAGTGTGTGACCTCACAAATGCACTTCTGGAAGAATTTTTCTGAAAGAAAAACTCTTCTTCCCAGAAGAGTTGAAGCTGTTATAGCTGCAAAGGGTGGACCGACGTCATATTGAACCCTATGGATTAGGAATGGGATGTCACTTAAGTTCATATGCGAGTCAAGGCAGGTGAGCGAATACTTTTGGCAATATAGTGTATATCAGATACTTTCCAATGAGAGCAAACAGAGTGTCTCAAAATACAAAATAACATCTATCACGATATCACAAAGTCTTAAAGACCAGAAGGAAATAAAGTACTTGTACACATATTGAATAATTGCGGCTGAATCCAATAGACAACATACACTTAAGAAGCAAAATTTTAAAACACTGGCAAGCAATAATATATCTGACATTGACTCAGTATTTCAGTCTGATTAACATGTTTCTCATGTCAATCAACATAACCCATACATGACATACAATTAATCTCACTCTTCAGCTGTTTTTATAATCAGTGAATTAAAATACTTTTTTAGATTAGATACAGTTCAGAACTCACTCAAACTCTTTGAACTTTAAAACTGTGTAGTGGTGTATACTCCCCTAGTAGGTTGTAGCAGCACTTTGCGTTGTTTTTTTTGTTTTAGTTTATTATTTTTCTGTCTCTCCTCGGTCGAGTGCACTGCCGTGGTGTTAGTTCTGTATGTCAGTTCTACACCAGCGGTATTTTGGTGCTTCAAAGGGCTTGATTCTTGGGAGTGCATGAAGACTAGGAGTAATTAGTTTGAGGGTTTTGTTAGGACTAAGTGGGGAGGTGAGGAATTTGTACACAATTTTGGACCGTAAGAATGACCTGAGCTGAATTGTAATCTTAAGTGTATTGGTAGGTCGATTAATTTGTGGGTTTAATTTGTGTGTAATTTTGATTTGTTGTAAAATTACATCAATTGAGGAATTTTGTAACGCTCCTTCAGACGAGCTATTGAATCTGTGTTTGAAAAAACATCTGTGAGAAATTGTAGAATGGTATGAATTAAGTGGTGTTGATAGGTGATTAAGAAAAGATGAGGCCAGGGAACTAATAAGAGAGAAACTGAGCGATCTTCAGATTTTACCTATTTCGCCAAAACAAGTAACAATTGGGGTTGATCCTGCAGCTCAAAAATCTGTTTCATTTGTTGGTTTATTGTTTGAGCAGCAGAAAGAGATGCAGTTAAAATGCAGCAGTTGCACGAAAAGGAGATGCGTGATCGTGAATTGGAAATAGACAAATGTAAATTAGATGATTTGATGAAGCAGTGTGAGATGGAGTTTGAAAAAATGAAGCACGAGCATAAATTGGCTGCGGAATGGCAAAATCAAGAGTTTCAGCTAAAGTTTGAGTTATGCTTCAATCCGTGTTAGTGGGGAAATCTCAGGAGGCGTATACTGCTCTTTCAATAGAGGAAAGAAAGAAGTATGAGTGTAAAATCTGCTGTGTTAAAAGCCTTTGAGCTGGTTCCAGAAGCTTATCGCCAATGCTTTTGTACTTGGAGGAAAAGTGAGAGACAAACACACATGGAAGTCAAAAGAGAGTTAAGTAATCATTTTGATCGCTGGCGTACAACATCTAACGTACAGTCATTTAGTGAGTTACGTGAATTGATGATTATTGAACAGTTAAACATCGTTCCCGATCAGATTGCAGTGTATATTAATGAGAATAAACCTTGCACAGCCCTTGAAACTGCGTCATTAGCAGATGATTTCATTCTGACTCACAAAAACCTATTTAGTTATGGGAATTGGGGTAATGGAAATCTTCATTTTAAACAGTTGTGGTGGAGTGATCGATGTTCACCTTCTCAGAAGGTGATATCTGATTCAATGTGTCGTTATTGTCTAGAAGTCGGACACTGGAAGAATGACTGTCCTGTACTCAAAAGCAAACAGGGATGTGGTAAGAATAAAAATTCTGCGCCTGTGCTTTAAAAGAGTTGCTCTCTGTCTGTGCCTTCTGTACGCTGTATGGAAAACCTGTCCGTTATTAAAAGAAATTGTTCTGAAATTAAACACAACAAAGGGTATGCACCATTTATTTCGGAAGGGTTTGTTTCTCTTTTAGAGGGATGTGAGCGTGTACCGGTGAGGGTTTTGAGAGATACTGGGTCAACAGAGTCCTTCATTTTGGATTCTGTACTTCAGTTTTCATCCAGCTCATATGTTGGTAAGAATGTTCTAATTCGAGGGATTACACTTCAAACATTGTGTGTTCCTTTGCACAAGTTTATTTTACAGTCCCAGTTAGTTAATGGGGAAGTGACTATGGGAGTACGCCCTTCCTTGCCGGTGGAGGGAGTGGAGGTCATTTTGGGCAATAACTTGGCTGGTGAGTGTGTGTGGCCGGTAATGGCCCCTTCACCGATTGTCTTCCTTTCCTGATCAGGGGTGTTGTGAGTTGTCGGAGGACACATCTTGTGTTGTGACGTGTTCTAAGATCAAAATGTTAAATGATGAGGATGTTAACTTGTGCACACCAGTTAAATCGGTCGGTCCTGAATTGTCTCTTTTGTGTAAACTTTCTTGTGCAGAACTCATTGTCGCCCAGAGGGATGATCCTAGGTTGAAAAGTTTGTTTGCTGCTGTTCTCCCATTGGAGGGTGTAGAGAGTGCTGGGACCAGATACTTCATAGATGAAGGGGTGCTGTTGCGCAAGTGGCTGGCCCAAAAGATTGTGGTGGTGAGTCACTTGTTCAAGTTGTTGTACCTGAGAAATTCAGAGATGTAGTACTCCGATTGGCTCACGGCGATATAGCTGGTCACTTGGGTATAAAAAAGACATTACTCCATTTTCTCATTTGACCAAGTTGGCTCAGTATGTTAGTAAATTTGATTTATTTAAAGGATATTGGCAGGTGCCTTTGACACCTCGGGCACAGGAAATCACTGCCTTTATAACTTCTTCAGGGCTGTACTCCTATTCTGTCATGAGCTTTGGTTTATGCAAAGCTCCAGCTACATTTCAAAGATTAATGAATAATGTAGTCTCTGATTGAGAAAGCTGCGCGGTCTATTTGGACGATGTTATAGTTTACAGCGATCGCTGGAATCACTACTTCACACAGGTACAAGATTTATTTTGGTGTTTAGTGGAGGCTAATTTGACGGTGAACTTGGCTAAATGTGAGTTTGCACAGGCAACGGTTTCTTACTTGGGAAAAGAGGTGGGCCAAGGTGTGGTGCGCCCTTTGCGCGCTAAAATAAGCGCGATAGATAATTTGCCTACCCCTTGTAATAAAAAAGAGCCCATGAAGTTTATTGGGATGGCCAGTTACTATCACAATTTTTGTACAAATTTTTCATGGGTAATCTGTCCATTGACTAATCTTTTAAAGAACTCTGCTAAGTTTGAGTGGACCCCACATTGTCAAAAGGCATTTGAGAATGTGAAGTTATTGTTGACTGCTGCTCCTGTGTTAGCAGCTCCCCAAAGTGGTCTTCTGTTTGAGATTCAGGTTGATGCCAGTCAGGTGGGAGCAGGAGCTGTTCTTCTCCAGACTCATTCTCGTGATACTGGTCACCCAAATAGTTACTTTTCATGCAAGTTTAATTCCTATTAATTGAAGGCAATTCCTATTAATTAAGGGCAGTGGTGGCTCAAGTGGTTAAGGCTCTGGGTCGTTGACCGGAAGATCAGGGGTTCAAGCCCCAGCACCGCCAAGTTGCCACTGTTGGGCCCTTGAGCAAGGCCCTTAACCCTCTCTGCTCCAGGGGCGCCGTATCATGGCTGACCCTGTGCTCTGACCCCAACCTCCAAGGATGGGATATGTGAAGAAAGAATTTCACTGTACTGTAATGTATATGTGACAAATAAAGGCTGTTTCTGTTCTGAATTATTCTGTTACTGAGAAGGAAACCTGGGCACTTCAACATTTTGATGTGTACATGGGGGGAGGGTCCCCAGTTCATCTATTCAGATCATAATCCTTTGACATTCCTTCATTCATTACAAAGTCCGAGTCAACGCTTAATGTGATGGATACTTTTCTTACAGACTTATAATTTGACACTTAAACCCATTAAGGGAATTGAGAATGTGTTAGCAGACACCCTGTCCCGTGCCCCCATGGTGGAGTGTCGAGATGGTGTTTTTGTCTTCAATTGATGTGAGTTGACCTACCTCTATGTATGTATGTTATAATTTAGTATCATTATTTTGATGTGAGATTTTTTAAGGGGGGTGTGTTAGGATTGAGTTGTGTTGGTTTGGGTGTTTTGGTTTCTTGTTTCTGTTGCAGGTCTTGTTGATTGGGGCATGACTTGAGTGCACGTGATGTTCATCATAGTGCTTATTTAACTGTGGTGTGAGTCGGGTAAGTAAACTCAGTAAACTCTAAGTAAAATTCCTAAGTAAACTCAGAGATTATATTTTCTCACCCCATTACATAAACAAAAGACACTGTAAACAGACATGGTGGTTGATGTGTTCATTGGCAGATTTGTGAGTTTACTATGAAAAGGCCTATGGAAGACAGCACTGTCAGTGAGTGTCTGTGTTTACATTTACATTTCTGGCATTTGGCAGACGCTCTTATCCAGAGCGACATACAAAAGTTCTTTAAGTCACTATCATTGAAAACATTAACACTGGTTCCATAGGTCACATACTTAGGATACCATTCGCCTAAAATTGGATTTTTTTTTTTTTTTTAAACCATAAACAGTGAAAGGTAAGAGCTAGTTTAAGTGCCTCAGGAAAAGGTAAGTCTTAAGACATCGTTTGAAGACAGTCAGAGACTCTGCTGTGCGGACATCTAGGGGAAGTTCATTCCACCACTTTGGTGCCAGAACAGAGAAGAGTCTAGATGAATGACCTACCTTTTACCCTGACAGATGGTGGGACCAGTTGGGCAGTGCTAGTGGATCGGAGGGAGCGAGGAGCAGTGCGAGGAGTAATAAGATCTTTGAGGTAAGATGGTGCTGGTCCATTCTTGGCTTTGTAGGCAAGCATCAGTGTTTTGAATCTGATGCGTGCAGCTACCGGAAGCCAGTGGAGGGAACGCAGCAGTGGGGTGGTGTGGGAGAACTTAGGCAGGTTGAATACAAGCCGTGCAGCTGCATTTTGGATCATTTGCAGTGGATGAGTTGCATTCAGAGGAAGACCTGCCAGTAAAGAGTTGTAGTAGTCCAGTCTCGAAATGACCAGAGACTGAACAAGCACTTGAGTAGCCTGTGTGGATAGAAATGGTCGGATCCTTCTGATGTTGTACAGATGAAACCGACATGAGCGTGTCACATTGGCAACATGGGAGGAAAAGGACAGTTGATTGTCCAGGTTTACCCCAAGGTTGTGAGCAGTGGTTGAAGGGGAGATCATTGAGTTGTCCAGAGATAATGCAAGATATCCAGGTCTCGGTTAGTGCCAGAAAATCAAAGGAATAGTGGGAAGCTAAAGCTGAGATGAAATCAGCCTTCCTTACAGCAGACTGGCAGTTCCAGAGCCCACCTACCACTGCTGTTTGAGACTGAGACAACAGGGGAGGGTAGATGAGATTGCTGGAAACACAACCTTTGCTTCATGGGTAATAATGTCTGTGTCTGTAAGAGGTAAGAACAGAGATGGGTTTGAGGCACATGTCTGGTTTGGTCAAAGTGAGGTTAGTTGCAAGTTAAAGTATGACAGGACAAGAAGAAAGTATGTTAGTAGACACTTACTATAAACAGGTCTTGACCAGACTAGATGCAAACCGCTATAGACACGAGCCTTCAATATAAATTAGTAAGCCCTGCCCACAATTCACACCTTAAGGGAGACTGAAACTACTCTTGATTAATCACCTGAGACAACTAAGCATAGACCAACACTAAAGGATCAACAAGCTATACAATGTAACAGTTCAAATAACTCTAGAACCAACCAAGTTAAACAAATAGTACACAAAGTCAGAATCCTACCTTACCAGATGGAATAGATTCAAATGAAGAGCTAAAGCACACTGTGTTCAGCACATGTTCTCAAAACAGAACACAAATAATTTCTAGGACAAAACAAAGGATACAGGCACAGTAATAAGATGAGGTCATAAACAAATGGTGACACACACTCAGCCAAGGACCGCAGTCAGCCCAGGACAGAGCGTGACTATACATATATAGAATATATCAGACGCCTGCCCACGGCATTTAGTAGGGATCCTGTCTCTCATGGCACACAGATTGCCTGAAGATGGTAGCTATGTTTCTTGTGCTGAAACGCTTTCTTCTGAATCTGGAGGTCCCCTTCATCAATTATTAGGGTGGCCTTTGTTTGTGCCCTCTGTTAAGGCTGGTGCACCAGATCTGGCCTTAGGTAGAGACCAGTTTTCTCTTGCTGAGAGCTTTTTACACTCCAGAGCACATGATTGGGAAGCAGGCTTCCTGCTGAGGTAGGGGCTGAAGCCCCAGGGAATGACATTTCCACCTGTAGGTGATTAAATGCATATGAAATTTTTTGGCTGGGCAAAAGTGGCTAGTTCTCTTTTGGAGTGATTCTCCACCCCTGCCCTGAGGGGGACCAGCTCCTAGACTCTGTTCTCCCTAATGAGGTTGTAGAAACTAATTTGAACTTTTGCCTCTGGTATAATCAGCATTGTCAGGATCTAGTTCACTGCTCTGTTAGTACAGTGTTAGAGTTCCTACAGACACACCACTTTTACGGCCTATCAGCCTCTACATTGAGGTATACATGGCAGCCATTGCTGTGAGTCATGTGTCTGTTCTCTGGTCTCTCACCTCCTGTGCGGTGCCAGGCAGCTGAGACTTTTCTGAAGAATGTCTGCCCTCCTGGGACCTCTCAGTGGTCCTGTAGGGGCTTCTCCAAGCCCCCTTTGAGTCAATGGAGTCAGCCTCTGAGGAATTTCTTACCCTGAAAATGGCTCTGCTATAAAGCCGGTTGTCTAGCCTTTCTGCAGGCCTTCTGCCCTCCACCCCATAAGTTGGTGGAGCAGGAGAGAGTCCAGTTTGGGGTCTTAGGACTTACACCTATTGCTCGAGTGCAAGTCCTCTCCCTTTTCCTCTGCTTTGGCAGCCATAATAAAAGCAATTCGGTCTCCAAGCTTTTGCTGGGTAGTGGCAGCTGTTTCCTAGGCCTATGAAGTATGCTGTATGGCTTTACTTCTAGGAATTACAGCTCAATCCACTAGGTGTATCGCCTTGTCCAGCACTCAGGCTAGTGATGCTCTGCTCCTGGCTCATTTGTGCTCTTTCACAACCACTTGGAAAGACATCTCTTGGCATGTGGCAGCATTGGTATTGGCATTTCCATTGTGTCATCCATGAAAACAGCATCAAGTTCCCTCGAAAATGAACTACACATGGTTATGTATGTAACCCGGTTCACTGAGTCACTAGCCACAAGTCACTTGTTCCCTCATACAAGTAGAAGCTTGAATAATGTGATGTAGATGCCCTTTTTTTGGTCTTGCTGGTGCGCTCTGCTTCATCACATGACCTACCTGAGCTGAAAAAAGCATAATTTCACACAGAGCTTATTCCCCTAAAACGAAAAAAATACTGAAAGGGTGACAGAGCTCACAGAGAGTCAGCTTGCAGAAACACTGAAGGTGTTCAGAGATGCTGCCTACCAAGGATATTTCAGCATGTTGGTGACTAGCAGCTTGTGGGCCCTAAATTTGGCATCTCTGATCAGGGCTGAAAACAAGCATGCTGCCTCTGTGGACACACATATACACTATATTGCCAAAAGTATTCGCTCACCTGCCTTGACTCGCATATGAACTTAAGTGACATCCCATTCCTAATCCATAGGGTTCAATATGACGTCGGTCCACCCTTTGCAGCTATAACAGCTTCAACTCTTCTGGGAAGGCTTTCCACAAGGTTTAGGAGTGTGTTTATGGGAATTTTTGACCATTCTTCCAGAAGCGCATTTGTGAGGTCACACACTGATGTTGGACGAGAAGGCCTGGCTCTCAGTCTCCACTCTAATTCATCCCAAAGGTGTTCTATTGGGTTGAGGTCAGGACTCTGTGCAGGCCAGTCAAGTTCATCCACACCAGACTCTGTCATCCATGTCTTTATGGACCTTGCTTTGTGCACTGGTGCACAGTCATGTTGGAAGAGGAAGGGGCCAGCTCCAAACTGTTCCCACAAAGTTGGGAGCATGGAATTGTCCAAAATGTCTTGGTATGCTGAAGCATTCAGAGTTCCTTTCACTGGAACTAAGGGGCCAAGCCCAGCTCCTGAAAAACAACCCCACACCATAATCCCCCCTCCACCAAACTTTACACTTGGCACAATGCAGTCAGACAAGTACCGTTCTCCTGGCAACCGCCAAACCCAGACTCATCCATCAGATTGCCAGATGGAGAAGCGCAATTCGTCACTCCAGAGAACGCGTCTCCACTGCTCTAGAGTCCAGTGGCGGCGTGCTTTACACCACTGCATCCGACGCTTTGCATTGCACTTGGTGATGTATGGCTTGGATGCAGCTGCTCGGCCATGGAAACCCATTCCATGAAGCTCTCTGCGCACTGTTCTTGAGCTAATCTGAAGGCCACATGAAGTTTGGAGGTCTGTAGCGATTGACTCTGCAGAAAGTTGGCGACCTCTTCGCACTATGCGCCTCAGCATCCGCTGACCCCGCTCCGTTAGTTTACGTGGCCTACCACTTCGTGGCTGAGTTGCTGTCGTTCCCAAACACTTCCACGTTCTTATAATACAGCTGACAGTTGACTGTGGAATATTTAGGAGTGAGGAAATTTCACGACTGGATTTGTTGCACAGGTGGCATCCTATCACAGTTCCACGCTGGAATTCACTGAGCTCCTGAGAGCGACCCATTCTTTCACAAATGTTTGTAAAAACAGTCTGCATGCCTAGGTGCTTGATTTTATACACCTGTGGCCATGGAAGTGATTGGAACACTTGATTCTGATTATTTGGATGGGTGAGCGAATACTTTTGGCAATATAGTGTAGCTCCTAAAATGCTTCCAGGTCATCCTGGTGTCCCATCTTCTATAGCACAATGTGGTGTATAGCCACCTGTTGAACCTGCCCTGGAAGACCTGCTGATCCATCACCTGAGCATTGAGCAGGTCCTTGATGTGTTGCTTTTGGTTGTGGCTCAGATGGAGGAGGGCCTGAGGCTAGGTCTGGTAGCCATGGTATCCTCAGATTCTAGTTCTTGGTTGACAGGGACCTGTTGTGGTTTGATGTGTTGTGCATTCTAAGATGGTTTTTTTGCTCTCCATGGTTTTTATGAGTGGTTATTTCAATTACTCTATGCTTAATTTCATCTAAAACCAGTCTGGTCATTCTTCTGTGATCTCTGACTATTCACTGATTGGGCAAATGCATAAATGAGCAGTTGTACAGGTGACTAGTGAGTGTATGTTTTTATATGCTAGTAATTCTCATTAGTATGATTTCTTCAAATATTTTGATATAAAAAACAGAATCCATACACTGCAGCACTGATTAGGTGTATAAAACCAGAGTGCTGGACATAGCAGCTAATCTTAGAGTCCTAGGCAAGCATGACAAGTCCTAGGTTCATGAAGGTAGTTTTCCATGTAGAAGCTAATGATATATGTCTTTCTCAATTTGAGGTTACTTAGAGTAATATTTTAGAGATGTGTAAATTAGTGAAGGTGATGTCCAATGCTGTATTATGCTCTGGCCCCATCACAATATGGTGTGGCTATGGGAGGTTATGGTCGATGAACTTCTGGATGCCCAGATGGTGCCCCAAAAACAATATGGGCTTCATAGATAATTGGAGCTCTTTTGAGGGCAAGGCTGGCCTGTTAGGAAGGGATGGTGTCCATCCCACTCGGGAAGGTGCTACTCTACCAGGACAGCAGAGACTCTCGGCGCATGTGGCAGGGCATTCAGGCAATCACAAACTACAGGACAACTTCACCTGCCTGTGACAGTGACGCCTCCCACCCAGACACGCTGAACGACTTCTACTCTCGGTTTGAGGCACAGAACAACACAACAGTGAGGAAGACCATCCCTCCTCCTAATGACCAGGTGCTCTGTCTCACCACAGCTGACTTGAAGAGAACTTGATGCAGAGTTAACCCATGGAAGTCTGCTGGACCAGACAACATTCCTGGCAGAGTGCTCAAGGAGTGTGCAGAGCAGCTAGCAGATGTCTTCACTGACATCTTCAACATCTCGCTGAGCAGCACCATCATCCCAACGTGCCTCAAGACAACGACCATCGTCCCTGTGCCTAAGAAGTCTATGGTTTCCTGCCTCAATGACTATCGTCCCGTCACACTCACACCAATCGTGATGAAATGCTTCGAGAGGCTCGTCATGAGGCAAAGCTAGACACAGCTACCACCCTCACTGGACCCCTTGCAGTTTGCATATCATCCTAACCACTCCATGGACGATGCCATCACCACAACCCTCCATCTTGCCCTCACACACCTGGACTGTAAGGACTCCTACATTTGAATGCTGTTCATATTTTTCAGTTCAGCATTCAACACAATCATCCCTCAGCAGCTGACTGAGAAGCTGAGCCTACTGGGCCTGAATACCTCTCTCTGCAACTGGATCCTGGATTTCCTGACTGGGAGACCTCAGTTTGTCCGGATCGGGAACAACATCTCCAAAACCACCACACTGAGCACTTGAGCTTCTCAGGGCTGTGTGCTCAGTCCACTGCTGTTCACTTTGTTGACTCATGACTGTGCATGACTGTGCAGCAATGCACAGATCCAACCACATCATCAGCAAGAACGACAAGTCAGCATACAGAGAGGAGGTGCAACAACTGACAGCCTGGTGCAGAGCCAACAACCTGTCCCTGAATGTCGACAAGACTAAAGAGATGGTTGTTGACTTCAGGAGAGCACAGAGTGACCATTCTCCGCTGTTCATCGACGGATCCTCTGTGGAGATCATCAAAAGCACCAAATTCCTTGGTGTACATCTGGCAGAGAACTTCACCTGGTTACTCAACAACAGCTCCATCAACAAGAAAGCCCAGCAGCGCCTCTACTTCCTGAGGAGGCTGAAGAAAGTCCATCTCCCTCCCCCCATCCTGACTGTGTTTTACAGAGGGACCATCGAGAGCATCCTGAGCAGCTACATCACTGCCTGGTTTTGGAATTGCACCGGATTGCAAGACCCTTCAGCGGATAGTGAGGACAGCTGAAAAGATCATCAGAGTCTCTCTTCCCTCTATCACGGACATTTACACTGCACGCTCCATCCACAAAGCCAACAGCATTGTGGATGACCCCACACACCCTTCCCATACACTCTTCACCTTCCTGCCATCTGGAAAGAGGTACTGGAGCATTCGGGCCCTTACAACCAAACTGTGTAACAGTTTCTTTCCTCAAGCCATCAGGTTCCTCAACACCCAGGACTGAACTGTATAAAACTCTCTCTCTCTCTCTCTCTCTCTCTCTCTCACACACACACACAGACACACACACAATTTATATTGTTCATTACTTATTGCACTACCTCAACCCTTGTGTTTATTTCATCTGCTGCTATATCTATATTTATGTTAATTTCTATTTGCACTACCTCAATCCGCTGCTACTGTATTTTTGCACAATACATGTTGTCAGGACACTATATATATGTTACAATCATACACTATATTGCCAAAAGTATTTGCTCACCTGCCTTGACTCGCATATGAACTTAAGTGACATCCCATTCCTAATCCATAGGGTTAAATATGACGTCGGTCCACCCTTTGCAGCTGTAACAGCTTCAACTCTTCTGGGAAGGCTGTCCACAAGGTTTAGGAGTGTGTTTATGGGAATTTTTGGCCATTCTTCGAGAAGCGCATTTGTGAGGTCACACACTGATGTTGAGTGTGAGAGGTCACACACTGATGTTGAGTGTAGAGAGTCTCCACTCTAATTCATCCCAAAGGTCTTCTATCGGGTTGAGGTCAGGACTCTGTGCAGGCCAGTCAAGTTCATCCACACCAGACTCTGTCATCCATGTCTTTATGGACCTTGCTTTGTGCACTGGTGCACAGTCATGTTGGAAGAGGAAGGGGCCAGCTCCAAACTGTTCCCACAAAGTTGGAAGCATGGAATTTTCCAAAATGTCTTGGTATGCTGAAGCATTCAGAGTTCCTTTCACTGGAACTAAGGGGCCAAGCCCAGCTCCTGAAAAACAACCCCACACCATAATCCCCCCTCCACCAAACTTTACACTTGGCACAATGCAGTCAGACAAGTACCGTTCTCCTGGCAACCGCCAAACCCAGACTCGTCCATCAGATTGCCAGATGGAGAAGTGCGATTCGTCACTCCAGAGAATGTGTCTCCACTGCTCTAGAGTCCAGTGCTTTACACCACTGCATCCGACGCTTTGCATTGCACTTGGTGATGTATGGCTTGGATGCAGCTGCTCGGCCATGGAAACCCATTCCATGAAGCTCTCTGCGCACTGTTCTTGAGCTAATCTGAAGGCCACATGAAGTTTGGAGGTCTGTAGCGATTGACTCTGCAGAAAGTTGGCGACCTCTTCGCACTATGCGCCTCGGCATCCGCTGACCCCGCTCCGTCAGTTTACGTGGCCTACCACTTCGTGGCTGAGTTGCTGTCGTTCCCAAACACTTCTTATAACAAACAGTTCTCAAACAGTTCTTATAATACAGCTGACAGTTGACTGTGGAATATTTAGGAGCGAGGAAATTTCACGACTGGATTTGTTGCACAGGTGGCATCCTATCACAGTTCCACGCTGGAATTCACTGAGCTACTGAGAGCAACCCATTCTTTCACAAATGTTTGTAAAAACAGTCTGCATGCCTAGGTGCTTGATTTTATACACCTGTGGCCATGGAAGTGATTGGAACACCTGATTCTGATTATTTGGATGGGTGAGAGAATACTTTTGGCAATATAGTGTATATGTTATTAGTTATATGTTTTTTTTCTACAGTTTCTCAAAGTTGTACATTTAATTTTATCTCATTTCATTTACATTTTACTGCACATGTTCTTTTTCTTTTTTTTGGCGCTAAGTGTCCTGTGTTTTTATGTTGTCTTTTTTTGTACTTATTGCTTTTGCACTGTCTTGTTGTCGCTCTGTTTGCACCTAGTTGCACACTTTGCACTTTATGTGGCTTGGACAGACTTCTGTCCTAGCTCTGTGGTGTTGTTTTTTGTGTTTAAACTTTATGTTGTATGTTTATGTAGCACCAGGTCCTGGAGAAACATTTCATTTCACTATGTACTGCGTCAGCTATATGTGGTTGAAATGATAATAAAGCTTCTTGAATCTTGAATCATTTCTTTCAGCATAGCACATAGCCTTAGAACAGGTCTAGTTATTCTGTGACAATCTAGAGCAACAAAATAAGTTCACTGAGTTGATTCTACTAATTGTTATTTACAGATTTCCAGTGCCATATTCTGAATTCTTTAGTGAATTTGCAGATTTCATTTCAAACCTTGTGGTTTCTTTAGACAAAGTATCTTAAATTCAATAGGTATTAATCAGAACCTAATAGGGCCAACTCGTTATGGAGGTCACACTCTGGACCTTATTATGACATTCAAATTCTTCTTCTTCTTTCGGCTTTTCCCTTCAGGGGTTGCCACAGCGAATCATCTCTCTCCACCTATCCCTATCTTCTGAATCCTCAACACTTGCTACCCACTAGCTTCATATCCTCATTTATTACATCCATATACCTCCTCTTTGGCCTTCCTCTTTGCCTCCTTCCTGGCAGCTCCATGTCCAACATTCTCCTACCAATATACTCACTCAATATATGCCACCTCAATATATCAATCACCTCAATATATGCCATATACACATACATCCCTTCATGTTCATGTCTGCATTTTTGTGTTTATATGTGTATATACCACTTTGTATCTATATATATATATATATATATATATATATATATATATATATATATATATATATATATATATTTATCTACTTACACCTATTTTTTCATATTTTTACACCCATATTGTCATATATTTTTTTATATTATATTTTATTTACACCTATATTTTCATATTTTTATTTTATTTTTATTTATTTATAGTATTTATAGTATTATAGTAGTATTATAGTATATAGTATATTTATAGTATTTTATTTTTACTTTATTTTCTATTTTTATACTTTTAAGATACTCTAGTTTTATTTTTATCTTTATTTTTATGGATCTCTTTTTTTCACATACTTTTTATAAATGTTTACATGCCGGATAGTCATACAAAACATTTCACTGCATATTGTACTGTGTATGTATATGTATGTGACAAATAAAATTTGAATTTGAATTTCTCCCTCCTCTGAAGATGTCCAAACCATCTTAATCTGGCCTCCCTAACTTTGTCCCCCAAATGTCCAACATGAGCTGTCCCTCTGATGTACTTGTTCCTAATCCTGTCCAGCCTTGTCACTCCCAAAGAGAACCTCAACATCTTCAGCTCTGCTACCTCCAGCTCTGACTCCTGTCTCTTCCTCAGTGACACTGCCTCTAAACCATACAGCATGGCCGGTCTCACCACTGTCGTGTACGCCTTCCCCTTGATTCTTGCTGAAATTTTTCTATCACACAGAACTCTCCACACCTTTCTCCACCCATTCCAACCTGCCTGCACTTGCTTCTTTACCTCTTTCCCACACTCTCCATTACTCTGGACTGTTGACCCCAAGTACTTAAACTGCTGTACCTTCTTCACCTCTTCACCCTGTAATCTTACTGTTCCACTTCCCTCCCTTTCATTCACACACATGTACTCAGTCTTACTACGACTGACTTTCATTCCTCTTCTCTCAAGTGCAAACCTCCACCTATCCAGGTTTTCCTCCACCTGCTTCCCGCTCTCACTACAGATCACAATGTCATCTGCAAACATCATTGTCCAAGGAGACTCCTGTCTGACCTCCTCTGACAACTGGTCCATCACCATAGTAAACAGGAAGGGGCTCAGAGCCGATCCCTGATGCAGTCCCACCTCCACTTTGAACTCCTCTGTCTGCCCTACAGCACACCTCACCACTGTCCTGCACCACTCTGACATACTTCTCTGCTATTCCTGACTTCCTCATACAGTACCACATCTTTTCACTTGGCACCCTGTCGTATGCTTTCTCCAAGTCTACAAACACACAGTGCAACTCTCTCTGACCATCCCTATACTTCTCCATCAACATTCTCAGCGCAAAAATTGCATCTGTTGTGCTTTTTCTGGGCATGAAGCCATACTGCTGCTCACAAATTTCCACTACCTTCCTTAACCTAGCTTCCACTACTCTTTCCCATAGCTTCATTGTATTGCTCATCAACTTTATCCCCCTATAGTTGCTGCAACTCTGCACATCAACCTTATTCTAAAAGATCGGCACTAATACACTTCTTCTCCATTCCTCAGGCATCTTCTCACTCTCTAAAACCCTGTTTCACAAACTAGCTAAAAATTCCACTGCTGCCTCTCCTAGATACTTCCAGACCTCCACCGGGATGTTGTCAGGACCATCTGCCTTTCCACTTTTCATCCTCTTCAAAGTCTTCCTGACTTCATCCTTTCTAATCTTATCTACTTTCTGTTCCACAGAGTTCACCCCTTTTACTCTTTTTTCCCCTCTAATTTTCCTCATTCATCAGCTCTTCAAACTACTCCTTCCATCTCCTCTGTACACTCTCCTCACTTGTGAGCACCTTTCCATCTCTATCCTTAATAACTCTAACTTGCTGCACATCCTTCCCATCTCAATCCCTCTGCCTAGCTAACCTGTACAAGTCCTTCACTCCGTCTCTAGTGTCTAACCCAATGTACAACTCGTCATACGCCTTCTGCTTGGCCTTAGACACCTCCCTCTTTACTCTGTGCTGTAACTCCTTGTATTCCTGTCTATTCTCTTCAGTCCTGTCCATGTTCCACTTCTTCTTGGCTAACCTCTTCCTCTGAATACTATCCTGAACTTCCTCATTCCACCACCAAGTCTCCTTATCTTCTTTCCTCCTTCTAGATGACACACCCAGCACCTTTCTTCCTGTCTCCCTGATCACTTCTGCTGTAGTTTCCCAGTCATCTGGCAGCACTACCCGACCACCCAGAGCCTGCCTACAGAAGAGCCAACTTCTGTCTAAATTCCTCCTTTTTCAGCTTCCATCACTTAGGTTTCTTCTCTATCTCTATCTTTGACCTCTTCTTACAGACCATCAGAGTCATCCTACACACCACCATCCTATGCTGTTTGGCTACAATCTCTCCCACTACCGCTTTACAGTCACTAATCTCTTTCAGATTGCCTCTTCTACATAGGATGTAGTCTACCTGTGTGCTCCTACCTCCACTCTTGTAAGTCACTCTATGCTTCTCCCTCTTCTGAAAATAAGTGTTAACCACAGCCATGTCCATCCTCTTAGCAAAGTCCACTACCATCTGTCCTTCAAGGTTCCTTTCCTTAACTCCAAACTTGCCCATCACCTCCTCAATCACCTGTGTTCCCCTCACCAACATGTCCATTAAAATCTGCTCCTATCACCATTCTCTCACCCATGGGAATAGTCTCTATCGCCTCATCTAATTCACTCCAGAATCTCTCTTTCTCCTCTAACTCACAACCTACCTGTGGGGCATAACCACTAACAACATTCACCATCTCCCGCTCAACCTCTAACTTCAGACTCATCACCCTGTCTGACACTCTCTTCACCTCCAGAACATTCCTCACAAACTCCTCCTTCAGGAGCACACCTACCCCATTTCTCTTACTATCCACACCATAATAAAACAGCTTGAAACCTGCTCCTATACTACGAGCCTTGCTACCCTTCCACCTGGTCTCCTGTACACACAGTATATCCACCTTCCTTCTCTCCATCATATCAGCCAGCTCTCTACCTTTCCCTGTCATAGTACCAAAATTCAGAGTTCCTATTCTCAGTCCTACACTCTTACCTTTCCTCTTCTCTCTCTGTCTGCACACTCTCCTCCCTCCACTACTTCTTCGACCAACAGTAGCCCAATTTCCACCAGCGCCCTGTAGGTCAATGGTGCCGATGGCGGTCGTTGTTAACCCGGGCCTCAACCGATCCGGTATGAAATTCAGAGTACTGATGATTCGCATGGTTATATTTGGCAATGTTTTACGCCGGATGCCCTTCCTGACGCAACCCTCTCTATTTATCCGAGCTTGGGACCGGCACAGTAGTCACTGGACTGTGACCCCATGGATAGATTATTATGATATTCAGATTAAATATATAAAATATAGTCACACTTCCCCAGTCGGAAACTATCTGACCACTATCTTGATTCATTTAAAATGCATCTTAGACACTTGATACACAATCTGTCATGTCACCATGTTAAACGTACATTTACATCTGCTACTGCAGAGAGATTTACCAATAATCTCCAAGAATTATCCACGATTGGATAGAACTTGATCAGGCGAATGATTACTTGGAGTCAGTGTTTTGCAACAGCCTAGATACTGTAGTTCCACTAAAAAGGAAAATAATTAAAGAGAAGAAACTAGCACACTGGTACAATGACCACACAAAAACTTTAAAACAATCAGCTAGAAAATTAGAACGGAAATAACATTTATATCAATTTTACTTTACTGCACTTCAAAAGCCTGATTTAATTTCACTAATTCCTTCTTCAAAACTTTCAACCTGCATACTAGATCCCTTAACCACATGTTTCTTTCGCAGATAATACCAGTAGCTACCAAACCCCTTCTAAAAATGATAAATTCTTCCGTTTGCACTGGCTATGTGCATTAGGGGTGTAACAGTACATGTATTCATGGTACAGGTGTCACGGTTCGGTTTGTGTACTATGATGACAAATACACTCAGTCACAGGAGCCAAGAAGGGGGCATGTGTGATAATGCAACACTAATTGTCACAACAGGAAAAAGCAGAAGAAGAGATCAATCCAAAACAAGAATGGCAAGTTCAGACAACACACAAGAGCTTGAAGACCCGCCTGCTTGTTTTTAAATCCATAGTGTGGGAAAGTTTCGGGTTTCCCGTGAAGTATGGCAGTAAAAGAGAGCAAGTCATAGATAGGACGGCTTCAAGTATTCATTAAATGTGCTTGAGCCTCGTTACACTGTCCCACCTCTTGCGCACATAAGCCAGTCTGTGGTCCCTTCTCTATACACACGCACGAGAGCAGTGATTGAACGCGAGTTATCCACTGCACCTGCTGTTGCATTAAAAACAGATGGATGGACCTCCCGTGCTATCTCACAGTGAGAGCGCACTTTATCGTAATATATATTCTTATTAATTAATAATAATATCATATGATGAAATGATAAAGTTTTGAATCAAGAAGATTTTCAGTTCTGTAGCTGATTGTGACCAAACTCTACTGCCTGTTCAAAATAAACAAAAAAAGCAAGCACTGGGGATTTGTTGCTTATTCCCGTTGTGCTGAACCCATATCGAACCGTGACCCCCATACCGAGGTACGTACCGAACCATGACTTCTGTGTTCCATTAAACCCCTAATGTGCATAAACTAGTGGTTATCAGCTGTCCAACTATAGGCCAATATCAAACCTCTCCTCTATCTCCAAGATCCTAGAAGGTAGCACAGCAGTTTATACCTACAATGGAATAACATTCATAATATGTATAAATCAGGATTTAAGCCTTTTCATAGCACAGAGACACAGAGACAGCACTAGTTAAAGTGGTAAATGACCTGTTACTGGCTTCTGATCAGGGTTGTGTCTCCTTGCTGGTGTTACTTGATCTTAGTGCAGCTTTTGACACCACTGACCACACTATTCTACTTGAAAATGTTTTTGTTGGTGTTAAGAGATGTAGCATCTCCAGGTCGGCTCACTTGCTCATGGGGTCCGTTGCATCCTTCTCAATTAACCATTACGCAGCTCACAACTGACCTATTTCGCTAATAGTCATTTCATTTTGACTCAACCGACATGCTGTAACTCATGGGAGCCAGGTTCCGGGATGTCTGATGGCTCTGGATAACCAATGACCCCCCCAACGAGACTGGAAACAAAGGAGGAAACCTGCCTCCATGAATGTTGGAGTTCTGCAGACCATCAGTACTGATAGCCCAACCTCACACCCCTGGACCTTCCCATCAACTTGTGACCTTAACATGCAAATCACCCTGCACCTAGCAGTTTTACTGCCGTTAAAAGTCAACAAGAATTCCCTAATCTAAACCGAATCAATGCCTTGACTGGGGGATGACCAAAGTTCTGACTGAAGACACACACACACACACACACACATTCTCACATTTCCCACCTTGTGAGGTCCACCTCATTTTTGTACCTTTATGGGGTCCACCCTTTCCAATGGTTCTACAGCTTTGTAAAAAATCAGGCATGACCAAAAAAAAATATATAAATTACAAATATCACTTCAAATTAATAAAATTCTAAACTTTTTCAAAAAAGGATTTTGGCCCCTTGTGGGGCTCTGTTTCTAGCGTTGTGTCCTTGTGAGGTCTACGTTCACACAATCTGTTTCTAGCATGGTATCCTCGTGAGGTCCACGTTCACACACTCTGTTTCTATTTTTTATAGTGTAGCAAGGACCCAAGTTTTTACCTAGGTATTAATGGTTATAATGGTTTTTATGTTTTTAACTTGATTAATTCCAGGACTGCATAAGGGATATCCATTCTAATCCATGTCCTCTAAATCCTGCATCCATTTCTTTTGCACCAGCTGACATACCTGATTAGCTCATTCACAAAGGTCATCAATAACTAAACAGGGCATGAACATATATGAACAATAATGACCCTTGGTCCAAATTCATGGTAAATTTCCAAAACTAGCCTCTCTGTGGTAATATAGTGTAGAAAGAAACAATCTCTTCACATGTTTTGTTCTCAAGAACAAAAAAAAAGTATTTATATTTAGAAAAGGGCAGTTCTACATTATTCACCTTCAGACATTGTATACACACAGTTTCAGGACAAAATCAAATACAGCTTTCAGAACAACCCCGAGAAAACAATACTAACACAAAATAGAGAAACACCATTAACACAGTGCATTTTGACAAAACTTAAGAGCTTTCACTGGTGTGAACATTCACCTCCAGAGCATATTGTGACACTCATCGTCATACACAGCTTTCAGGACAAAAAATAAATAAATGAAATACAGCTTCCAGAACAACCCTGAGAAATATACAAAATAGAGAAACAGCAGTAACACCAGGCTACTTCGTTCATCATTAAGAACCTTCTTAAATGCCTTTCAACTGCACCACATTCCTCTGTTGACCAGCTTCGTTTGGCAACAGGTTGTTTACCTCGGTAGGCAGAAAAAGAACATGTTAACCCATTCTTGAATAACTTCCAAAAATATACATTTAAGATAAATCCCCACAGATTTGTTCTGTAACAGCTGGAAACACAAAATTAGACGTGTAGACTATGGCTATACAGGACAAAGTAAAAAAAAAATATTTAACACATTTTTTAATTCTTTAATTGGAAGATAATCTTGTTCATGTTATTCAATTTTTCAATGCCAAAATTCACATATCACATATTCTTGGAGTCTGTTGTGTGACTGATATTGTAACAATGTTTTATACTTGACATATTGTTTATATAAGAAATGTTTATCTCTATGTAGATCCAGCTATTAGATGAAGATGTGGAGAATTCTTAGTAATTATCAATGTGGAGATACACAGAAGTAAGCTCATGCAAAAACATTTCTAAAACAGCAAATAATGAAGTCAAGTGGACTTTTCTAGAAGTCTCATCATGCCTCACACTAACATATGGGGGACTGGAATCAATCTGATTGTAGATACCTGTCTTTAACAAACATCAGGTCAGAGTGTGTACAGTTACATGTGTAATAGGTGAGGTTTTGATTCTGCAAACTGTTACCCAATGTATATAAAATCATTTGAAGTGAAGTCCAGTCGGGAGGGCCCCATAAGGGCAAGACTAGAAACAGAGTGTGTGTGTGAAGACTAATCAAACAACAAAACTTAGAAATCGTTTCAGGCGGGCCCCACAAGGGCAACACAAGAAACGTATGTGTGTAAGGATGCCTAGACACATCAGGGCTGGACTAAAACAGTGTTTGTCAGGTCAACTAGAAAACAAGTGACCTACACTATATTGCCAAAAGTTTTGGGACACTTTGCCAGTCAGGTTCCTCCACACCAAACTCTCTCATCCATGTCTTTATGGACCTTACTTTGTGCACTGGTGTGCAGTCATGTTGGAACAGGAAGGGGTCATCCCCAAACTGTTCCCACAAAGTTGGGAGCATAAAATTGGCCAAAATGTCTCGATATGCTGAAGTATTAAGAGTTCCTTTCATTGGAAATAAGAGGCCGAGCCCAACCCCTGATAAACAATACCTGAATTCTGATTTGGGGGAGTGTCCCAAAACGTTTGGCTATATAGTCTACTTTGAGAAGTGAATTTAAAATACCAATATGAACAACTTCCTGTTTTGGATCCGTAACTACATAGTGTACAAGTCAGCACAGATAGTGAAGCCAGCTTCTACAGTATCCCGTTACCTGTATGTTAGCATCATCCCCATGTATATTTTGGTGGGAACTTCGATAAGGGAACATCTCAGACTCCACTGCCATGGGACAAGTCTGCTTATGTCACCTGAAATACAGAACAATACTATGAGCATGTAATTCATTCTTAGTAATTATCAATGTGGAGATACACAGAAGTAAGCTCATGCAAAAACATTTCTAAAACAGCAAATAATGAAGCCAAGTGGACTTTTCTGGAAGTCTCATCATGCCTCACACTAACATATGGGGGTCTGGAATCAATCTGATTGTAGATACCTGTCTTTAACAAACATCAGGTCAGAGTGTATACAGTTACATGTGTAATAGGTGAGGTTTTGATTCTGCAAACTGTAACCCAATGTATATAAAATCACTTGAAGTGAGGTCCAGTCGGGAGGGCCCCATAAGGACAAGACTAGAAATAGAGTGTGTGTGTGAAGACTAATCAAACAACAAAACTTAGAAATCTTTTCAGGCGGGCCCCACAAGGGCAACACTAGAAACGTATGTGTGTAAGGATGCCTAGACACATCAGGGCACAATATATTAACAGTATAGCAGAGCTTGGCATAATCTTAGTGTATGTAACTGGTGCAATCATGTTACTCTACTGACATTATGATCTAATTCATAAACAGTCAGTTAGTTAGTAGTTAGGTATTTTAATGTGGTGTGTTGTCTGATGGCAATTGCAGTGGTTGAAATGGGATTTGGCAGGTGAACGGTACTGTATTCGAGCAGTGACTATAAAGGTTTTGTTAAATTTGTGTATATTATGCTTATCTTTACATGTATGTATGATCTAGATCATTTCCTAGTTTTATTTCACAAGGGGTTAAAGGGAAAATTTAAGTTTGTACCTTGTAAACACAATGCAATAACATTGACAAAATGAACATCACAGCACAACTGATCCAAATGCCTGTGTTAATGGAGGGGCAAACTTTGGTTTCCCTTTTAACCCATTCAGAAAGAAACCTGGAAACAACACATACAATACATACAAGCAAGTCATAATGTAGAATGATACTATTTGAAATTATAAAAATAAATAAAAACCGTCTGACACTGTAATGCTACAGACCTTTTGGAGTTCATCCAGCGGTCATCTCCCACTTTAAACCCTGATAATACCCATGGAGGAGGATTTATAATACAGCTTCAGTGTCAGACTCTATTAACTCTACCTTTACATGTTGTCTGTATGTCTGCTGTTTTAGACAAATACTCCTTTATATCTTTATAACTGCATCGTTACAAACATATTGTGCTTGTTGATCCAGTTTGTATAACCAGGAGACCCAGAACACCAAAATGCAGTTAAATACGAGATTAAACTCCATTTCTACTCAACACCGGCATCTCGACATCTGAGCCTACAGTAAAGTTCCTCTAACCCAAGCCTCAGTGTCGGGAGACATGTGGAAATAATGTCCGAACAAAACAACCGGAAACGGCCATAGCTCCTTGGAGAGTTTAATTACACTCCCAATTAAGCAGTTCGATATATAAATAAATAGGTTTTAATAAATAAATAAATAAATGCAAATGCTATTGGTTTCATTAAGAAAAACACGAATTCAGAGCTATAGCTAGCACTAGCTAGCCAAATAGCTAATGCAAATGCTATTAGTTTCATTCAGGAAAACACAAATTTAGAGCTATAGCTAGTATTAGCTAGCACAATAGCTAATGCAAATGCTGTTGGTTTCATTCAGGAAAACACGAATTCAGAGCTATAGCTAGCGCTAGCTAGCACAGTAGCTAATGCAAATGCTATTGGTTTCATTCAGGAAAACACAAATTCAGGGCTATAGCTAGCGCTAGTTAGCGCAATAGCTAATGCAAATGCTATTGGTTTCATTCAGGAAAACATGAATTCAGGGCTATAGCTAGCTCTAGCTAGCACAGTAGCTAATTCAAATGCTATTGGTTTAATTAAGAAAAACACGAAAGCTCTAGTTAGCACTAGCTAGCTAAATAGCTAACATCAGCATGGGGTCTCTATGCTGTATGTCGGGTCTTCTGTGTATAAATTGGTAGTTTATTAATATACATGGGAAGAGGATTGTGTTATAGCTGTATGGAACTGGGTACCTAAAAAGAAAAAAATATAAACATTAAACTTACCTCTTAATGAGTCCTTGTCCTGTGAGTCGGAGTGAAGCAGAATGAAATGCTGTTCCAATGCTTTCTTCTTTCTTCTTTAATAGCAGTCATTTAATATGATTGCAGTCATAATATGATGATTTAATAGCACCATTGCATCGTCTCATTGACTGAAACATAACAAACTTTGCGAGGAGTGCTTATCCCCACACACTCCACCGGAAGTGGCTCTCGGGAAAAAATTTACCTAGGGGCGCTAGAGAGCAGAAAATCGACACACTCGTTTCCAGTTTTTGCTACCACGTGGGGCAAGTAAACTAAAAGCATGGGGCATATCAGGGAAGCCTCCTGAGCATGTTTTAATGGATAAACGGTGTGGGGTCCGGCATTTTGGGCCCCACAATGTTTCTGGGCCCCACACTGTTGGTGTGCTCCAGGTGGGTGGACCCCACCAAGTAAGAAATGTGAGAACACACACACACACATACACACACACACACCCAAAGCGTCTGGAAACGCTCATCCTGACCCCCACACGCACACACATAAGGAGAGTTCCTTGATTCAAGTTTCAATAAAACAATAGTAAAACCCTACCTGACCCATGCCTAACACACCTGTATATGTATTCCCCTTTTGCCTTTATATTTTTATGGTTGTATTACCACTCATGACCTGTTGTTCTGTGTTTTCATGAAATAGAACATGTTTTATAATATAAGAATCTATGTTTTAATTGCCTATACCCAGTTTCCTCTCCTCTCATACTGTTTCTTTCATGTCTACTATCAAAATGATCCTCTTTTACTTTTATAAGCAATAGTGTATGCCATGTGGTCATCCAAGTACATAATATGAGCCTACGATACTTTAATTGAAACTTTATCCATTCCTGACTTCACCATAAAGTATGCAAATGAGTGACCGAGCGGAGACAAAGAAACTTTTCCCTCCAAAGTTTCAGGTATTGGATTGGTCACTCTGAAAAACTGGGCGCAACCAAGGGATCAATAAAAACCCTAAGCACCCATCTATTGTGGCTTTTTGCTCAGCTTTTTACTCTGCTCAGCTCAGCTTGGCCCCACGGGGGCCAACCCCCTCTCCGCTCTGCGGTCGGGGGGCCCCCGTGCGCCTTTTCTTCCCGGCACGATCTCTTCTATCGTCGCCCGACTCGACTCCGATCTTTCTTCGGGACAAGACTTTCACTTTCTCTTGAGACTTTGTCGGCAGCTTCAATCGAAGAACTTTCCACCACCTAAACCTTTTTTTCGTTCCAGCAGAATCTCTCGCTTACTCCGAGGACATCGAATCTCCGAACCTCCTTGATCCACTACATCAAGACGCTTATCAATGAACCAATGTAAGTAAAAGCTACTAATTATTTTAGATTGGCAATTTTAAGCTGAAGCCCCTTTATTACTGCGAATCCTAATTACCTTGATGATTCTCACACGTGATAACCAAAACTCGATCTGAAACTTGCCATATTTGATCTCTTCTCTGTTTCCTTATCTCCTTCAAACCCTCTCTCTCTCTCTCGTTCTGCTTTCCTCAGTATTCTCTTCCTCACTCTATATCTCTCTTTACCTCCTTATTCTCTTTCTATAGGCCTTATTCTGTCTTTTATGTTATGTGTTTCATAGTTAGTATGTGTTGTGTGTTTTTGTTTTATTAAATGCATTTTATTCACGATTGATTGTCTCTGTGCTTTGCTCACAATTTCGGGGTCCCTGAACATTGCTCTTGCTACATGCTAAATTACAGCTAGTACTTTATAAAGTAGTTATTCTTTCTTGGCCAGGAAGATAACTTTTCACGGAATTAATAAACAATTATACGGTCTGTTCGCTGGACGAACAAATCAAATAGTTGTGTTATTGATTCTCTGACAGTTAGTTCTAAGAACCCCCATTTGAATATTCATAATTAATTATAACCAGTTATAATTACACTTAAATATTTAAATTTTGAGCTAAATTCGCTACAGAGAACAGGTCTTATATGACTGACCATTATCAGTTCATAGATCTAAATGCTGACTTCTCAATGCCTACCAAGGTTATGTTCGGAGAGACACCAGCTTATTAAGATTAAAGAATGTGTAAAGGACATTAGACAGTAGATGCTTACTAACTTCCTCCTGCTTAACTCTGACAAGACATAAGTGTTCCTACTAGAACCACATGCAGCCAAAAGTAAGCTTTCTGATTACAGAGTAACTCTGGATGATCTTTCTGTTTTATCATCTTCAGCAGTAAAAGAACCGGACAGGTTATATTCCAGGGTCCCTGGCTTGGATCATAAGGACCATGTTGGTGTTTTGAATATGCCTTATGTAAACATATTGTATGGGCCTGGGAGCATGTTCAACATTAAAAGACCTTGGTGTGATTATTGATTATTATCTTTCATTTGAAGCTCATGTTATAATATCTGTAGGGTAGTCTTCTTTCATCTCAGAAATATTGCTAAGACAAGAAATATGATGTCGGGTAGATCAGCACAAGGCTCACACCTCTTTCAGACAATCTTGCAATGTGGAAACTTCTGCCAGGTGTCTCTCAGTGGGTCCTAGATACCGTAGAAAAAGGGTGCAGGATCCAGTTTGCCTATCAACCACCTCTGTTTCAGGGCGTGTTGCCCACTGTTGTTGAAAAAAACCCAACCACATTCATCCAAGAGAATCTTCTCTCGCTTCTGAGAAAAGGGCCATAGAAAATGTTTCCTTTCCAGATCGAGACTCAAGCTTTTAAAGCCAGTAATTTGTCGTTCTTGTGAAAATGGGGGAGCTGCTTCCAATTTTGGATCTGCAGGCTCTGAACTGTGCACTTAAAGTGTTCAAATTCTTGATGCTCACACTCAAACTTATTATGTGACAAATCAGGTCCAAGGACTGGTTTGTGACAATAGACTTCAAAGATGCCTATTTGTCTATCATGTAGGCATTCTACCAGAACACAGGAAGTTCCTCAGGTTTGCTTTCAGGGTCAAAGCATACCAGTATTGTGTTCTTCCTTTGGGTCTAGCCTTGTTGCTGTGCACATTTACAAAGTGCATGGATGTTGAACTGGTGCCCCTGCATCTCCAGGGCGTCCGTGTACAGAATTACCTGGATGACTGGATGGTGGCCAGTCATCAAGATGCTGTGCTTGCCCATATGTGGTCTTTAGCGAATCCAGGCCTCAAGTTGAATCCAGAGAAGTGTGTACTTTCTCCTTTGCAGCGAACCAGGGGGTAGTTTGAGATTCCACCATGATGCAGGCATGTCTATCTCCTTCTCAGGTGGCTATACTGTCAGCAGTGAAAGCTATTCGGCTAGGCCAAAGCCTCTCTGTCGCCAAGTCACAGAGAGTGCTCAGCCTCATGGCAGCAGCAGCCAAGCTATACCTTTGGGTCTGCTTCAAATGAGGCCATTCAAGCTCTGGCTCAGGGGTGCAGGCTTTCATCCCTGCAGGCATCCCCTCAGTGCCATAAAGGTTACATACCACAGGCTTCGCACCCTTCTTATGTGGAAAAAACCCTTGGGTCCCACCCTAGGGGCACGTGATCATCGCAAGACACTTTTGATGGTTTTTCTCCCACACCTCAGGGACTACCATGTGTTGGTGAGCACAGACAGCATTACAGTAGTTTTTGTCAACTGAAAGAGGTACCACAGCATCAATGTGCAACTTATTTTCAGTGCAGATTACAAGATTTTAGACATTGTTGCTAAAGGGCCAGGCTCAATACATGATGCCAGGATACTGTCTGAGAGTGGCCTGAGACAGCTTTTTGAAGTACATTATGTGCCAGTTAACTATCATTTGTTAAGGGACAGTGGCTATCCATGCAAACCATGGCTCCTCACACCTTACCTCTGCCCAGACCCAGGACCACAGCTAAACTACAACAGGTACCTAAAAAGTAAATCACAACTAAACCACAATGGGTACATAACAGTGAATCATTGTGCATGAAAATAAAATGTAGTTACAAATGTGCTTGAAAATACTACAAACAAGAGAGGCTATTTAATCAAGCATATTCACATTACTGTTGAGTGCATTAGGCCACCTTAACTTGTGATGTCTTTTTTCCCACAAGCAGACACGCTCAGTAGTTGAGCGGGGTATTGGCCAGCTGAAGAGGAGGTTTCAGGTGTTGCATTGAGAAGTGCGCCTGTCACCAGCTAAGATCTGCAAAGTCATTACGGCCTGTGTAGTGTTTCACAACATCTGCAAAGCACGACAAATCCCAGAACCTCTCGAAAGCAGCCATGGTAACAGTGATGAAGATGATGGTGATGAAGATGATGAAGACATTCAGTTCACCCAGGGGAGAGAAATGTCCCAGAGTGGGATTCGTCACACAGCTCAATTTACAAATTTGCATTTTAGGTAAGTAACAGTTGATGTAATATCCAAACTGGTGTCTGTAGCTTATTGAACAAACATTCCATACAACTGTAGTTCAACACAACTGCTGTTATAAAGACCACATGACAGTGATAGACTTTTTATTTGTCATTCTTCTTATTTTTTAGCAGCTCAATTTTTAGCTTATAATACTTCTCCTGTAAACAGAGAACTTTTTTGTGCTGTGTGAGGGTATCAATTTCGATCTCCAATTTTCTGTCCAGCAGGGATGGTGTTGGGGTGGCTGCAGCAGGCAGGCTTATCTGATACACTGGCTGAGGCTGAGGGTCGCACACCTGTGATGTTGACAGCCCCGGATCCTCTAACGGCTCCATGCTGCAGAAAATGCGGAAAACAGTTCTTTTATTTATTGTTTTGTTTGTTGTTCACATGCGAGAGCACAAAAGATGGCATATGGTCTATATATTAAACAGCACTTGTTCTTGATATTTCTGTTTATTTGCCTATTGCCTACTTGTCCTACCTTCGTTGTATTCCCATTAGCTGGATCATTGAGCTGTCAGTGCCTTGCTTCAGCCCAGTGACAGATATTTCCAAGTGTCCAAGTACATTAAATACAGTTTCCGCTACCTGTGACAGTTGTTTAGCGGGTGGTCCTCCACCTAAAAACAGAGTAGCTTAGATGTATAGTTCTGTAGGCATATTTAACCAAGCCAGATATAGTAAGAAACTGCAATATCACTCATCTGTGCTTGAAGAATCCTGTTTGTGTGCTGCAATCTCCCTCCTGGCTTGAGACTGCAACACATATCACCACTTTTCACGTTCCTCGCTGGTGCGAAAGACTGTCCTGCAATCATGTAATTTGGTAAAAAGTGAGCCAATTTGCTCCCATCAATCTGAAATGCTGATTACAAGTAATAAAATCAGTACAGTAATTAAATGTAAGAACTTAAATATAGTAACTACTTTGTGGAAATTGGTTGCTTCAAAAGTAGTCACATTTTCAACATTTGGCTGTTTTAATGAACTTTAAGATATTTAGCCTATAACAGAAACTTTGCATAAAGTAGCCTGTATTGATGATTATACAATTTCTTTAAATACAAACATTATGATTTCACTCTTGTCCATTTTATTATCATATATTCTATTTTCACAAAGAGCGCATTTTAAGACCTTTACAGATTTTTTTTATCAACCAATCACAGTCCTTGAATTGCTGTGTCATCCCTAGCAATGGGGGTCAACCATGCCTCCTCACTAAGATAAAGGTTTTTGTACTTTCCTTACTCAGAGTTGCTCTGAGAAGTTTCCTAAATCACTTTTAGTCTAGGACTCCCAGCTAGGACTTTTTAGGCTAAGATAGGAGCTCTCTAAGAGAATTCTAAGAAGCTTTGTGAATACGGGCCCAGGTTTCTTCCCCCCTGAAGGGAACCAGTTCCTAGAGGTAGGGCTCTCATCTGTGGTAGTGGAGACTCTGTTGAACGCTAGGGCTCCCTCCACTACAAAGCTGTATGGCTTTTTCACCTCTGGTGCAGTCAGAATTTTTGTGGTCTCACCTTTCTTGGTGCCTGTCCCCCTACTTTACTTTCTCTACTTTATAAGTGTACATAGCTGCTATTGCTGCAAATCATGAACTTGTCCATGGGGCCTCCATGGGTAGGCACCCTGTGGTCATTTTCTCTGCAGTGCCAGATGACTGAGACCATCCTGCAGACAGTGCCTCCCCTCCTGGGACTTCTGTGTGGTCCTGGAGGGGCTGCTGGAAGCTCCCTTTGAGCCCTTGGAGTCAGCCTCTGAGAAGTTTCTGATGCTAAAGATGGCACTTGTTAATGTTATAGTTCCACATACGACACACGTGACACACTACGACACTAGTGCTAGATGAGCTTTCGTGGTTAAAAAGAATAATTTTTATTTTTCTAAAAAAACAATTATTTCACTAGATTAAACCCTTCTTCCTTGGCTGGGATCTTTTAGAGCCCTTTGAAGCTGCCTTTAAACTGCATTTTGGAAGTTCAAACTAGAAGTCCACTATATGGAGAAAAATCTGAAATGTTTTTCTCAAAAAACATAATTTCTTTACGACTAAAGAAAGAAAAACATGAACATCTTGGATGACAAGGGGGTGAGTAAATTATTTGTAAATTTTTGTTCTGGAAGTGAACTTCTCCTTTACTGAACTATAAAGCACTAAATGGTCTGCCACAGTACCTGAGCAATCTTTTGTTTTTTATGATCTGCATATTGTATGGGCCTGGAAGCATGCCATAGACTCGGAGGATTAAAAACTGTATCCTTTCGGTATTTGGTGGACATTGTGTGTCCTCCAGATGATTTTCCATTCCAAAGTTTCCACCTCATTCAAGCAACTTTCATTATTGCAGCTTAATATTTCTACTGCACCAGTGTATGTTTTCCTTCCTTCTTATAGTGTAGTGGGTTATTTTCATACTACCCAGACCCCAGTCTTGTTCCACACTTACCATGTGGACCTTATGTTGCAAATTGGACTGCCAAAGAGCATTAGCCTTCTCACATTTTTCCCCAGTCCTCACTATGATGCTTAGGCAAGTCACCTTGAAGTAATTTCAAGTCAAGTCAAGTCAAGTCAAGAAGCTTTTACTGTCATTTCAACCATATAAAGCTGAAACAGTACATAGTGAGGTGAAACAACATTTCTCCAGCACCATGGTGCTACATAAAATAACATAGAGCTACTTAAAACAACACAGAGCTAAGGACTTTGAGCTAAGTTGTCCTAACCACATAAAGTGCATTGTGTTCAATCTAATGCAAACAATGCAAGGCAAAAGACAGACAATACAAAATACTACAGGACAGATACACAAAATAGTGCCAATCAGCATACATTTTGTATATTGTACAGTACATTGTGCAAAAAAGAACTAAGAAGGTTCTTGTTAACATATATACACACATTAAATAGCAGCAGTTGGTGGCAGTATTGAAATGTGGTGTGCAAAATTGAGTGAATGTGCATGACAGCAAAAAACAGCATGTAAACAGTTTTAATATAGGTGGTGCTTTGGACATGGATGTGTATTGAATGATTGTGTGTGTGTGTGTGTGTGAGTTCAGTACAGTTGAGTTCAGTTCACAAAGTTGAGTGTGTGTGTGTGTGTGTGTGTGTATGTGAGAGAGAGAGAGAGAGAGAGAGAGTTCAGTACAATTCAGTTCTGGGTGTTCAGAAGCATGATGGCTTTAGGGATTTCACAGTCTGGTTGTGAGGTACCTTTTTCCAGATGGCAGAATATTCAATTCAGTTCAATTTAGCGCTTTTAACAGTGGAAATAGTCTCAAAGCAACTTAACAGAACATAAGAAATATAGTACAAAAGTTCAAGATTGATATTAGACAAAAAATTAAAGAGTAATATTAGACTTACAGTTGAAACCAGATATTTACATACACTTCAGAATCAATGAATATTTTTTGCATTTGTTAAATGTCAGAATCGAGCAAGGGAGAATTTTTATGTATTTTTTTTATCACTTTCATCAAAGTCAGAAGTATAAACTTCAGAGAAAACTCCAGATGATTCCATTCTGAGCTTAAGAAGCTTCTGATAGGTTAATTGATTCCATTTGAGTTAATTTGTGGCACACCTGTGGATGCATATAAATGCACACCTCAAACACAGAGCCTCTTTCTTTGACATCTTGGGAAAATCAAGAGAAATCAACCAAGAACTCAGGAAAAAAATTGTGGTCCCACGTTCATCCGTTCAGACAATAATAGGCAAGTATAAAAAACATGGGAATGTACAACCATCATACTGCTCAGGAAGGAGACGGATTCTGAGTCCCAGAGAGGAACGTTTTTTGGTGCAAAATGTGCGAATCAACCCCAGGACAACAGCAAAAGACCTTGTGAAGATGCTGGCTGAATCTAGTAAGACAGTGTCATTATCCACAGTAAAACGAGTCCTGTACCACCATGAGCTGAAAGGTTACTCTGGAAGGAGAAAACCATTACTTCAAAACCACCATAAAAAGCCAGACTACAGTTTGCAACTGCACATGGGGACAAAAATCTTCATTTCTGGAGACATGTCCTGTGGTCTGACGAAACAAAAATTGAACTGTTCAGCCATAATGATAAACGGGGCAAAGCTTTGAAGCCTCAGAACACCATCCCAACTGTGAAGTATGGGTGTGGTAGTATAATGTTGTGGGGCTGCTTTGCTGCAGAAGGGACTGGTGCACTTCACAAAATAGATGGCATCGTGAGTGCGAGCAAGAAGGCCTACAAACCTGACCCAGTTACACCAGTTCTGTCAAGAGGAGTGGGCCAAAATTCCAGCAAACTATTGTAGAAAGCTTGTGGAAGGATACCTGAAATGTTTGGCCCAAGTGAAACAGTTTCGGGGCAATTCTACCAAATACTAAGGAAGTGTATGTAAATTTTTGACTGATGAAAGTAATAAAATAAAAAAATCCATAAATTCTCCCTCGCTCGATTCTGACATTTAACAAATGCAAAAAATCTGTTAATATTTATTGATCTAAAACAGAAAAAGTTTACTCTGATTTAATGTTTGACAGTAAAGAAAAAAAAACGTTTTTGTGTTTTTTTCTGAAGTGTATGTAAATATCTGGTTTCAACTGTATGTTTAAATTTATTTGGAGCTGGTAAATCTTTAGATGCCTTGGGATACTCACAGGTTTGGCCTCTTCCCACTGAAGGTCCGGAATCTTCATGAACGGGTACACAACTGGAGCTGGCACAATCTCTAGATGCCTCAGGATGGGTAGAAAAATGGAAGCAAGTGGAGAGGAATTAGCCTAGCTGCTGTTTCTAGAATTAGCAAGCACTAGATGATAATGTGTATTTGATCAGATCTACTGGAGCAGAAGGTTATGCAATATATTATGTGTATTCCTGGCTGAAGAGATATGTCTTTAATCTACATTTAAAGTGGGAGAGTGTGTCTGAGCCCTGAACACTGTCAGGAAGGCTATTCAGAAGTTTATGATCTAAATACAAAAACAGTCTACCCCCTGTAGTGGACACTGATATTCTGGGAGCTACCAGAAGTGCAGAGTTTTGTGATCTGTGATTGTAGCATGTTAGAAGACTGGTTAGATATACGGAAGCTAAACCATTTAGAGCCTTGTAAGTAAGTATCAATAGTTTGTAATCGATTCTAAATGTAAGCAGTGCAATGATTATAAAATTGGTGTTATATGATCATGTTTTCTTGACCTGGTTAAAACTCTGGTGGCTGCATTCTGGACTAACTGTAGCTTTTTTACTGAAGATGCAGGACAACCACCTAGTAATGCATTACAATTGTCTAGTCTGGAGGTTATGAATGCATTAACTAGCTTTTCTCCACCAGATTCAGATAATATATTTATAGCTTGGCAATATTTCTGATAACTGATTGATGTGGGACCCCATATTTCATTGGCATTAAACTCCATTAAATCTACAAAATGATATCGATCAGACAGGTAGGATCTAAACCATTTTAATGCATGTCCCTGAATACCTACAGTATGTGATTTTGTTAGCAATCTAGGAGAGTGTCATGATCTATAGTGTTGAACGCAGCACTAAGATCAAGTAAAACTTAAAATATTGACCTGCAGCCTTGGTACAAAGCTGAAAACAAGTCATGTGTGATTTTAACTAGCACAGTTTCTGTGCTATGATGGGGCCCGAAATCTGACTGAAATTCACAAGACATTGTTTCCTGTAAGAAGGAGCATAATTTGGCAGACACAACCTTTTTTAATATTTTGGACATAAATGGAAGGTTTGAAACGTGTCTGTAATTTGATAATTTGTTAGGATCTAGTTTAGGTTTCTCAATAAGCAGCTTAATAACTGCCAACTTGAAAGGTTTAGGGGCATGACCTAAGATAACGAGGAGTATATAATATTGGGAAAAGTCTCTTCAGCTGTATTTAACATGTCTTTCAGAAATTTAATTGGAATTGGATCTAACAAACATGTTGATTTAGCTGTGGTGTGGTTTATATAGCTCTTCCTGTCTTATACTTGTAAAGCATTGTCATTGTAAGTGTTGAGCTTTAGGCAAGACTGGATCACGAGATGCTGTCAATGTGTTGAACATACACAATTTTGTTTCTGGTAATTTTTTTTCAGTGAAGAAATTCTTACTAAACTGTAAGGGAATTCTCTTTCCGATATCTAAATTTCTGTTAGTCTAGCCACTGTACTAAATAAAAACCTGGAATTGTTTTGGTTATTTTCTATCAGTTTGCTCAGGTGCTCTGCCCTAGCAGCTTTAAGAGCCTGTCTTTGTATGCAATTCTAAAAATGTCTAATTTAGTTTTTTCCACTTTCACTCGAGGTTATGAGTTGCTCTCTTGAGGGCAAGAGTATGACTATTGTACCATGGTGCAGGTGTTTTATCTCTAACATTTTTTAATTGGATGTGAGGGGTGTGTAGGGTCATCCATAATTCTGTTGGCTGTGCAGATGCAGTGTTTGGTGTAAATGTCCATGACAGAGGGAGGAGGGACTCCAATGATCTTCTCAGCTGTCCTCACTCTCTGCTGCAGGGTCTTGCAATCCAAGATGGTGCAATCTCTCTACCTACCTCTCTACCTTCTCTTGTGTTCTTCTGTACCAGAATTGGTTTCTGTGTGCAATATTATTTGCTTCTTGACATGCTCTGTTCTACTCCTGTGTCCTTCTGGCTACGCAAATTGGTTTCTGTGTTTGATGTTACTAATTCCTTTGTTAGACATTTCAATTTAGCCAAGTGGAACTTCAGACCCTTCTTGTTCACTTCCCACTCAGTCATTTTAAAAAAATTGCTTAGTATTATTAACTGTTGGTCTATCAGGGACTCCAGTCATGAGGGTATCTTAAGACATAAAGCATCCAACCACTACACAGTCAACACTATAGTACTATTTTATGATCAATGCAATGTCATATTTCTATAATATTTATAGCAATATTTTTGAGATGAAAGAGGCTACCCTAGTGATATCATCTAAACATGCTTCAAGTGATAGAAGTCAATAATCATGTCAAGATCTTTTAGTGCTGCACAGCATGAAACAGTAAGACCATCCAGAACGAGTTACTCTGTAATCAAAAAGCATAATTCTAGCAGAATGTAGCCCTAGTACATACATGTCTATCTTGCCAGAATTAAGTAGGAGAAAGTAAATAAGAATCCATTATATGCAGCAGCAATGACTTCATGAATTTTTTCAATGGAAAAATTGATAATATCAGGCAAAAAATTCAGATTCAATTTAAACCCAATTTATTTGTTAGATAATCCTTTAGATAATATAACTATTTCTGATCAGAGCTTGGAATGCTTTACTCCACTTCAAGAGCCTGAGTCTCATTTCACTTATTTCCTCTTCAAAATTTTCAACCTGCATTCTAGATCCTTTACCCACACCTTTGCTTAAACATATATTACCAGTAGCTACCAAACTGCTTCTAAAATTATAAATTCTTCCCTTAGCACTGGATATGTGCCTAAATCTTTTAAGCTAGCAGTTACCAAAACCCTGATTAAAAAAACGGACTTTGACCCCTGTCAGCTGTCTAACTAAAGGCCAATATCAAACCTGCTCTATATCTCCAAGATCCTAGAAAAAGCTGTAGCACAGCAGTTATGTTCATACTTACATAGGAATAACATTCATGAAATGTGTCAGTCAGGATTTAGACCTCATCATAGCACAGAGACAGTACTGGTTAAAGTGGTAAATGACCTGTTACTGGCTTCTGATTAGGGTTGTGTCTCCTTACTGGTGTTACTCGATCTTAGTGCAGCTTTTGACACCATTGACCACACTATTGTACTTGATAGGCTAGGACATATTGTTGGTGTTAAAGGAACAGCCCTCTCCTGGTTCAGGTCTTATTTAAATGTTGATCGTTATCAGTTTGTAGATCTAGATGGTGACTTCTCTATGCATACCAGGGATATGTTCGGTGTTCCAGAAGGTTCTATCTTATGCCCATTGCTTTTCTATTTATATATGCTACCCCTTGGTGCAATTATTCATAAACGTGGTATTAGCTTCCACTGCTATGCCGATGACACACAGCTGTATGTTTCAGCTAAGTCAGATGAGAGACACCAGCTTATTAAGACTGAAGAATGTGTAAAGGACATTAGAAAGTAGATGCTTACTAACTTCCTCCTGCTTAACTCTGACAAGACTGGGGTGCTTGTACTAGGACCACATGCAGCTAGAAGTAAGCTTTCTGATTGCAGAGCAACTGTGGATGGTCTTTCTGTTTCATCTTGTCCAGCAGTAAAAAATCTTGGTGTGATTATTGACTCTTTTGTTTGAAGCTCATATAGATAATATCAGAAGGGGAGCCTTCTTTCATCTCAGAAATATTGCTAAGAACTATGATGTCACTTCATGATGCAGAAAAACTAGTTCATGCTTTTGTTAATTCTAGGTTGGATTATTGTAATGCCTTACTGTCTGGATGTTCCAGTAAGAGCATAAACAAGCTCCAGTTAGTCCAGAATGCAGCGGCTAGAGTGCTTACTAGAACCAGAAGATATGAACACATCACTCCTATCTTAGTCACACTACATTGGCTCCCAGTCAAACTTTGCATTGATTATAAAATACTATTACTGACCTATAAAGCACTAAATGGTCTCGCGGCTACCTGAGCAATCTTTTCGTTATTTATGATCCACCCTGCCTACTCCGATCAAAGGGTGCAGGTTATTTGGTAGTACCTCAAGTAGCAAAGGCTACAGCAGGGGGCAGAGCTTTTTCTTACAAACCCCCACAGTTATGGAACAGCCTAATGTTTAAGTCTAGGCTGAAGGGCTGAAGACACATTTGTTTAGTCAAGCTTTCATTGCATAGTTTTCTTATGTATGGAGCAGATCTGGAAGGATCATGGGCATAGAGTGTTTGGTGTACTGGGATCTTTTGGATGCTGTCGCCTTACCACCCTGGCAAGTTCCTCATGTTTGCTGACTGTGAAGTGGTGGCTGACCGGGAAGCCTTTATGTCTGTCACCTTCTGGCTCTCCCTTTTAGTTATGCTATCATAAATAGTCTTGAAATTAGTCTTAAGATAGTCTTGCCGGATTCCTTTCCTGCACTTTACACATAACCTCCATTGTCTTTAAACATATATATGATCACAAACATACATAATATTTTTCCTTTTCTCTCTCTGTCTTTCTCTGTTGAGCTATACATCGCACTCCCAAACTCCTAGGGTTCTGAGTTACCAGTGTGACCACTGTCTCTACCCCTAGTCGGAGTCTTGTTGCTTGGTGGTGCTCACTGATGCTGTGGATGGATCTGTGGGGACAGCCTGTGACCCAGAAGACAGCCATGGACAGATCCACTTGGGGGTTTTCACACAGATCACAGATGTTTCACATTACATCTGTCGGCTTGTGACAGCAAGGAATTAGTGCCTATAATGTGCCTACAGTGACCTAATAGTTCATCATGGGTCCTTGAATGCTGTTGTAGAAAGGACATTAATTAGTTACAGTTACATTATTTACTGTTCAGTGTCACCCAAATGAGGATAGGTTCCCTTCTGAGCCTGTTTCCTCTCAGGGTTTTTTCCTCATATAATCACAGGGAGTTTTTCCTTGCCATCATTAGGGATAAAATAGGAATAAAATTGTTTAATAATTTAACTTAATATTTTTTTTTCTCCTTTCTTTGTTTCTCTTCTTTTGTAAAGCTGCTTTGAGACAATGTCCATTGTAAAAGGTGCTATACAAATAAATTGAATTGAATTGAATTAATGTCTTGTAGCGTCTCCAGGTCGGCTCACTTGCTCATGGGGTCAGTTGCATCCTTCTCAAAAACTCAATTAACCATTACGCAGCTCACAACTGACCTATTTCGCTTATAGTTATTTCATTTTGACTCAACCGACATGCTGTAACTCATGGGAGCCAGGCTCTGGGATGTCTGATGGCTCTGGATAACCAATGACCCCCCCCAAAGAGACTGGAGACAAAGGAGGAATCCTGCCTCCATGAATGTTGGAGTTCTGCAGACCATCAGTACTGATAGCCCAGCCTCACACCCCTGGAACTCCCCATCAACCTGTGACCTTAACATACAAATCACCCTGCGCCTAGCAGTTTTACTGCCGTTAAAAGTCAACAAGAATTTCCTAATCTAAACCGAATCAATGCCTGGACCGGGGGATGACCCCCCCCCAAGTTCTGACTGAAGACACACACACACACACCCAAAGCGGCTGGAAACGCTCATCCTGACCCCCACACGTACACACATAAGGAGAGTTCCTTTATTCATGTTTCAATAAAACAATAGTAAAACCTGACCCATGACTAACACACCTGTGTATATGTATTCCCCTTTTGCCTTTATATTTTTATTGTTGTATTACCACTCATGACCTGTTGTTCTGTGTTTTGCATGAAACAGAACATGTTTTATAAGATAAGATTATATGTTTAATTGCCTATACCCAGTTTCCTCTCCTCTCATACTGTCTCTGTCCAGTCTACTATCAAAATGATCCTCTTTTACTTTTATAAGCAATAGTGTATGCCATATGGTCATTCAAGTACATAACATGAGCCTACTATACTTTAATTGAAACTTTATCCATTCCCCGACTTCACCATAAAGTATGCAAATGAGTGACCGAGCGGAAACAAAAAAACTCTTTCCTTCCAAAAGTTTCAAGTGTTGGATTGGTCACTCTGAAAAACTGGGCGCGACCAAGGGATGAATAAAAACCCTAAGCACCCATCTATCGTTGCTCAGCTTTTTGCTCTGCTCAGCTCGGTTCGGCTCGGCTCAGCTCGGCTCGGCCCCGCGGGGGCCAACCCCCTCTCCGCTCTGCGATTGGGGACCACGACCTCTTCTATCATCGCCCGGCTCGACTCCGATCTTTCTCCGGGACAATACTTCTACTTTCTTCTGAGACTTTGCCGGCAGCTTCAATCAAAGAACTTTTGTTTGCAACACCGAAACCTTTTTCGTCTCCAGCGGAATCTCGTACTTGCTCCGAGGACTTTGAATCTCCGAACCTCCTTGATCCACTACATCAGGACTCTTATCAACGAACCAATGCAAGTAAAAGTTACTAATTATTTTAGATCCGCAATTTTAAGCTGAAGCCCCTTTATTAAGGCGAATCCTAATTACTTTGACGATTCTCACACGGTTGTAATCAAAACTCAATTTGAAACTTGCCATATTTGATCTCTTCTCTATTTCCTTATCTCTCTCTCTCTCTCTCTCTCTCTCTCTCTTGTTCTGATTTCCTCCATATTCCCTTCCTTACTCTCTATCTCTCTTTGCCTCCTTATCCCCTCTCTATAGGCCTTATTCTGTCTTTTAGGTATGTGTGTCGTAGTTAGTATGTGTTGTGTTTTTGTGTCATTAAATGCATTTTATTCACAAGTGATTGTCTCTGTGCTTTGCTCACAATTTTGGGGTCCCTGAACATTGACCTTGCTATGTGCTAAATTACAGCTAGTACTTTATAAAGTAGTTATTCTTTCTTGGCCAGGAATATAACTTTTCCGGGAATTAATAAATAATTATACTGTCTGTTCGCTGGACGAACAAATCAAATAATTGTGTTATTGATTCTCTGACCGTTAGTTCTAAAACCCCCATTTGAATATTTATAATTAATTATAACCAGTTATAATTACACTTAAATATTTAAATTTTGAGCTAATTTCGTTATAGTCTCTTACACTTTCTTTGATCTTATTAAGCTGGTGCCTCTCATCTGGCTTTGCTTAAACATATAGCTGTAATATATATCAGCAGTGGAAGCCAGTGCCATGATTATGAATATTTGTATATACGTAAATATGCATAGAGAAATTCATGTCTCACCATTCATGTCTAAAAACTGATAATGATCAAATAAGTCAAATAAGACCTGAGCCAGGAGAGGCCTGTTCCCCTGCATCAATTAAACAGTATGATCAATAGTGTCAAAAGCTGAACTAAGGTCAAGCAATGCCATCAAGGAGACACAACCATGATCAGAGCCAGTAACAGGTCATTTACCACTTTAACCAGTGCTCTCTTTGTGCTATGATGAGGCCTAAATCCTGTCTGATTAGCTATGTTAGGCGTGACTGATGTACTTAACTGTATCTGGGTAGACAAGCTTCATTTAATGCTACAACTCATTGGTTGAATCCATGTTTCTGATAAACATAGTACATTAACCTCCTGACAAATGATTTGATAACGTCATTAACAGTAAGTACTTTAGATACAAGATATCTTATATTTAACATTACTTTTAGACTTTTTTGCTTTTTAGACGGCCAATTTCTTGATTGAGAGATTCAGTCTGGCTGTTGGATTGAGGATGGTAGCCAGAGCTGAGGCTGAGATTGATCCGCAAGTGGGTGCAAAAGGCCCTCCACACCCTTGACCAGGGGCGTATCTAGGATTTGAAAACATCAGGGGCTGAGCCTGAAACATCAGGGGCTAATTAGGGAGAGGGGGTAAGCAAGAATAATATGTTTTGTAAGGGCATTTTTATGTAATATTGTTTAATAATAAACACAAATTAACACAAACAGTATGCAACTTTAGAAAATTTCATTCAATCTTTTTTCTGACTCCTCCCATCATTTCAGAATCTTGCTACTGAAAAAGGAGTTCATTTCTCTCACAGGTATGCCATGCAATATTATCTCTTTTACAGCTTGTGTGTAAAGCAGTGCCATGTAGATCCTTTATTATTATTATTATTATTATTATTATTATTATTATTATTTTACAATGATCTATATTATACTTGCACCTATTATTTCATTTCTCATTTATACTAGCACTACTGTATGAATTATTCTTTGTTTATTTTTTTATTTTTTTTACAGACTCTCTTCTCTTATTGTTCTCTCATCTCTCATCCTCTCATCTGTCTTGCTGCTTGTATCTTGTCTACTTCATGCTCTTGGTGACTTTTCTATCCTATTTCTTTGAGGGTGGAATCATCAGAGAGTATCTCCGAGACTTGAGCAAAATGGTCAATTACCATTCTAGTATTTCTAGTGCTGAGAATTCCTTTATCAATAGACATAAACTTAAATACTGCATTAGTTGAATAACAGAAAGTCATGATGTTCAAACTGTAATGTCTTAGCGCTTTAACAGTTTATATTTTATTTAGATCTATCTTTAGGCTTATTTAATTTAAGGCTTTTGTACATCTTGGGTATGGAATAATATTCAAAAGGGTCCTTATGTCAGGGGTTTTCAGAATCAAAGACAGTGGGCCTCCTTTTTGACACAACATACATTTGTTAGCCGACTTTTATCAACTGTGTTAACATTAAAAACTAAAAGTTAGACTATTATCTGAATAATAAGATTGTTGTGTTTTCTGACCGTTTTATTTTATTGCTGTCCAGCTCAAGGGCTGTAAGGTATTTTAGTCACATGGTGTTAAAGCAGAGCTGTGCAGACCGATAGGTGTATGACATTAAAGTATCGCGAGAGCGGCTCTAGAGCATTTTCGAGAGCACACTCTCGCGGTATTTTAGCCTGAGCCTGTGTGTGCGTGTGCAGAGAGAGATGTCAGTCAAAATCGTGTACAGTAAACGGCAACAGTGCTCAAATAAAATGATCAACATTTACTTAATTCCTCTACACTTCCGTGGCAAAATTTGGGATAAAACATTTGGGGCTAGATTAAAGGAACAGTATCTCCAGCACCACCACACTGGGCACTGGAGCTCCTCAGGGCTGTGTGCTCAGTCCATTGCTGTTCACTCTGCTGACTCATGACTGTACAGCAATGCACAGATCCAACCACATCTTCAAGTTCGCCGATGACACGACCGTGGTGGGTCTCATCAGTAAGAACGACGAGTCAGCATACAGAGAGGAGGTGCAACATCTAACAGCCTGGTGCAGAGCCAACAACCTCTCCCTAAATGTCGACAAGACCAAAAAGATGGTTGTCGACTTCAGGAGAGCACAGAGTGACCATTCTCCACTATTCATCGATGGATCCTCGGTGGAGATTGTCAAGAGCACCAAATTCCTTGGTGTCCATCTGGCGGAGAACTTCACCTGGTCACTCAACACCAGCTCCATCACCAAGAAAGCTCAGCAGCGCCTCTACTTCTTGAGGAGGCTGAGGAAATCCCATCTCCCTTCCCCCATCCTGACTGTGTTCTACAGAGGGACCATCGAGAGCATCCTGAGCAGCTGCATCACTGCCTGGTTTGGGAACTGCACCGTCTCGGATCGCAAGACCCTTCAGCGGATAGTGAGGACAGCTGAAAAGATCATCGGAGTCTCTCTCCCCACTATCACAGACATTTACACTGCACACTACATCCGCAAAGCTAACAGCATTGTGGCTGACCCCACACACCCCTCACACACACCCTTCACCCTCCTGCCATCTGGAAAGAGGTACCGGAGCATTCGGGCCCTCACAACCAGACTTTGTAACAGTTTCTTTCCTCAATCCATCAGGCTCCTCAACAACCAGGACTGAACTGTTCTACACTCTCTCTCACACACACACACACACTCTCACTCAGGACTCAACTGTATACAACTCTCTGTCTCTCTCACACACATATACACATACACTCCCTCTCTTGACTGTGTGGACACACACATGCACACACATAATTTATATTGTTCATTACTTATTGCACTACCTCTACCTGTCATCTGCTGCTATAGTTATATTTATGTTTATTTCTATTTGCACTACCTCAACCACTGCTGTTGTATTTTTGCACAATATTTTTTTTTACATCATTTCATCTTATTTTATTTCACTTACATTCCATTACACGTTCTTTTCTTTCTTTTTCAGCGCTAAGTGTCCTGTGTTCTTTTTGTATTTATTGTCTTTTGCACTGTCTTGTCTATGCTCTGTTTGCACCTAGCTGCACACTGTGCACTTTCCGTGGCTAAGACAAACTTCTGTCCTAGCTAGGTGGTGTTGTTTTTTTGTGTTGAACTCTTTGTTCTTGTATGTTTATATAGCACCAGGTCCTGGAGAAACGTTGTTTCATTTCACTATGTACTGCGTCAGCTATATGTGGTTGAAATGACAGTAAAGCTTCTTGAATCTTGAATCTTGAATCCAGCCATTGTCACCATTCTTCTAATGCTTCCTTTATGGAGAGTAGTTCTTGGTTGCCAACATTGTATTTGGCTTCGGCTGGTGTGAGTTTGTGGGAGAAGAATGCACACAAGTGGACCTTTCCGGGGTTTCCCTGGCATTGAAGGGCACTATGAAGGGCAAATTGGGGTCTGGGTGTCTCAAGATCGGTGACGTGGTGAAGCTCTGCTTTAGCTGATCATAGTCCGCTTGGGTCTGTTTTGTCCAGCGCAGTTGCCGCGGTTTGCCCCACAGGAGTGAGGTTAAGGGATGGGCATTGCCACTGTAGTTTCTGATGAACCAGCGATAGAAGTTGGCAAAGCCCAGGAATCATTGTAAATCCTTTACTGTGGAGGGTTTGGGCCATTTGGTGACTGCTTTTACCTTGTCAATGTCCATCTGCACACTTTGCTTGAAAATGACGCAACCCAAGAAGGTGGAAGGAGAGGTGGAAGGTCAGATGTATCCTGTAGTAGCTAGAGCTTCCTTTATATACTCCTCCATTGCCGTGGTTCAGGGAGAGAGAGTGGGTAGATCCTGCTCTTTGGGGACATGGCATTGGTAGCAGTTCGATAGCACAGTCCCATGGTCGATGCGGAGGTAGCTGCATGGCTCATTCCATGCTGAAGACCTCCATAAGATCCTGGTTCTCAATGGGAATCTTGGTGTTAATGATGGTTTTCGGGCTTTTGACGGAGGTTACTTGACATGGGACGGATTTGATATTCAGGAGGCAGTGATTCAGGCAATACGGTGACCAGCAAACAAGTTCCCCCTCCTTCCAGGACATGACGTTTTGATGTTGTAGCCATGGGAAGCCCAAGATGATGGGGTTAGAGGGTGTGGAGAGTATGTAGAAGGTGACCTCCTCAAAGTGTAGAGCGCTGATCTGTAGCATGAGTATGGTGAGTAATGAGGCCCTCTTCAATATGACGATTGTTGATGGCCATCAATCGCAGGGGTTCTGTGCATGGCTGGAGGAGCAGGTGGAGTTCCTCTGCGAGGCGATGATCTAAGAGTTTGATGGCTGCCCCAGAGCCCACTAGCGCTGTAATCAGAACAGACCCCTGAGAATGATGTAATATAGCTTTCAGCGTCATACACGAAGATCGGGAAAAGTCTCTCACCTTGGAGGTAGATGGTTTTTCAGGACAATCCCACACTCAGTGATCTGAACTGCTGCAGTAAAAGCATAAGTCATGGTGCAATCATCTCTGACATTTCTCCAGTGGTACCCTGGCACCCCCCAATTACTTGGGTTCTGGTCCCTCCTCCCATGGTTGACTGTAGGCCTCCCAACTCCTTAGTTCATGGCATGGATGAGCTTTGTGCCGTTGTTGTCAGATGAGGTTATCAAGTCTTATGGCTGTGGTAATGTACTCAGACAGCATGACATTGGTGCTATGACAAGCCGCTCCTGCCCGCAAAATATGGCCAGGAGCGCAAGGTCATTCAAGCCACTCTGCGCAGCCAGGTTACAGAACCCTATGGCATAATCGGCTGCTGGTTTAGTTCCCTGATGCAGCTCAAGGAGTTGAGAGGCTACGTTGTGCCACCCTACAGGGTATTCATACACTTCATGTATCAGTTTGGAAAAGTAACTGAAGGAAGTCTTACCTGTACATCAGAGTCCCAAACTGCAGAAGCCCAGTCTCCCTGTTAACAGTGGGTTGATGTGTGAAAAAGTTCTCACACTGGTGCAAAAATCCATGGCAGAGATCCGCAGAACCATCAAACTTTTCGGGGAGTGCTATGCGGATAGACTCACTGTGCACTGGTGCAGGGGGGGTTGCAGGGACAGCCAAAGCTTGTTGGAGCTGCTCGTGGGCGGCTTGCAATGCCACGACCTCCTCCTGATATGCGCGAACAATTGCTCCTTGGTGAGCCACCACTGCCTGGAAATTTGCGCGCTCTGCTGGTTCCAAAGGTGGCGAAGTATTCTGTAATGGTGGCACTAGGTGCATTCTGTGCAGGATCCATGTGCAGTTTCTTCAGTTTCTTTCACAATCCGAATCGTCAGACAAAAGAGTAATCCGAAAACACAGGCAAAAAGGTCAAAACCAAATAATCCAAGCAGTGTGGCAAACAAATCCCAAAGCACAAAATGGAGAAACCAGCAATTCAAATACGACAGGCAAAAAGGGTCAAAAAACAGTAATTCCAAATATCGAAGTGGACAATCCTAAGACTCAAGGCAAAACTCGTGGGTCAAAAATATGAGGCTGGGTCATGCACATAGAAAGCAATACACTCATACAGAGCAAATGGCTTGGTAATGCACTGAATACAATACTTCCCGTTGGAGCATCATGACCATGTTGCTTAAATGTTCTAGAAAAAAACCCGGAAGCATTCCTCATGGGTGGCTCAGAATTCAGGAGAGGGCTCCCTCTGTTGGGCAGGTGTGGGTGGTGATGTCTCGGCAATGGTGGCTCAAATGGTTAAAGTTCTGGGTCATTGACCGAAAGATCAGGGGTTCAAGCCCCAGTACTGCCAAGTTGCCACTGTTAGGCCCTTGAGCAAGGCCCTTAACTCTCTCTGCTCCAGGGGTGCTGTATCATGGCTGACCCTGCGCTCTGACCTCAACCTCCAAGGCTGGGATATGCAAAGAAAAATTTTCACTGTGCTCTAGTGTATATGTGACAAATAAAGGCTATTTCTTTTCTATATTACACTTAACCATTGCTGCTGGAGCCCATAAACCTGATATACATGTGAAGTGGAGAGGAGTGGTGGTCCTGTGGGCAAGGCTTTGCCTTAGCTTTGGCTTTGCAACTATACCTCCCTGCAGTGAGGGCTCTGATGCTGGAGTTGGGGGTTACTAACTATGGCATCCAGACTTTCCCATGCAAACACTACCCTGCTTTAACCTTTCTTTAACCTTCTTTAACCTTTAACCTTTCTTTAAATCTTTAACCTTCTCTAGAATCTTGATTCACACCACTAATCCTAAACTCTTTTCTGAAAAAGAGCTAACTAAAATACACTTGTTACAAGTAAAATTAATGCTAACAATGGAGGAAGAATTACTGAACATCCTGCAGCTCACACACTGGACAAGCTAAATATTTGCCTTACTTTTTGATTATGTGCCCTTTAACTTAACGTGAGCTGAGTATTGGTAAGATTAGAATCGATACAGAAAACAAAAGCGCCTTCCAAAAAGATTAACAGGAAGAAAAATCTGTCAGAAAATCAGAAAAAATTTAACAAACAAACAAGCAGCAACGAAATGACCTATTTTTATGCCAAATAAAAATTAGAGCAGCTTTTTGAGATTTAAGGAGGGGTTGCACATAACTACCCTGGAGCTGGAGATAAGGAGCATGACTTGATTTGTGGAACTGTGTCATCTCTATTGGCATCTGGGTCCTGATTTGAACTGATTTTCACCTGTTTCTCATCAAAATGTTTTAAACTTATCTGGCACATTTAGGCCACCATATTAATCCTGGGATCTGCAAAGGGAGACACCTAAAAAGAAAAGTTTCCTCTCCAGTCCATCCATTCCCCAAATATGTGTGTTCACTTGTATTTTTGCTGGTGAAGAATCTTTCACTTTATGTTCAGGCTACCTTGTTCTCTGTGTTCTGGTTGACTGAACATGAATTAAAAAAGGAGAATGTTGCTACGTGTTATAATGGGCTAGATCAGAATGTTCTGAAGGTCGCATAAATGTTCTGAGAATATTCTCACACTTAATATTATATTATATTATATTATATTATTATTATTATTATTATTATTATTATTATTATTATTATTATTATTATTATTATTATTATTATTATAGCCTACTCAGTCACTTGCACTAGTTCTCAGCTAGCCTTAAGCAATGCCATTATAATGTTGTATAAATATAGGTCAGGTAATATGGGTAATATTAATGAATATATCAGAGCCTGATGGAGTCCTCCATCCACAGTCCTTTAGATTTGCTATACATCCCTTGGCAGCTATATAGGTCTAATTGTATGCAATTATCATTATTTCTTTGAGAATTTGACAAACCCATCTACAGTGAACTGCAGACATTTTGTTCAAGGCTCAGGAAGCAATATGTTAAGAACTGACATACAGATTATTCACCAAACTACAGTAATACTGTGATGTTGGTCTAAGTACACTCTTAGTGCCCTTTGCTTTTATAGTATTTGTTCATCTTCCACTCTATGGCAGTGCTTCTCAAGCTTCTAGTGTGTGCATGACAGTTAGTTGTGATCTCTATGACAGGATCTGATCCCTAGGGAGTTTGAGTTCTTAGTGCAAGTACACACATGCCTGTGCACACAGGAACAGAGACACACGAATACAAACATATACTCAACTTCCGATCCCGAGCTATCTATTCATCTCTTTTTGCCTGACTCCCTTGTGCACGTGTTCTGTTTTTTTTTCTCTTGAATATAACAGATCTCCTGTCTCCCCTCTTTCTCGAAGTAACCTCTCTGGCTTGGCACAATACAAGGGAAAAGTCCTTTAAGTTGCAGATTGAGATCTCAAGTGGCAACACAAGAGCAGGATGGATGGGGCTCCCAAGTGATTTCTTTGTATTATGCTTATGGTCTCATGGTGCACATGGCTGCTAGATTACACCATGATCTAACACTGACAAAAAGAAAATAGCCAGCCTCCAGTAATATTACCAAGGGATATGACTGTGGAGATCATAGTGTAGCCTAGTGTTCCACTCCAGGAAAAATGCAATTGAAGATATATCAGGGATTAATACAGCTCAAATAATAAAAATAAAAAGTAGTACAAACTTAAATGTAATCTATTTAGCATTCAGAAATGCAGATATGTTTGTGGTCAATAATGACATTTTACATTACTGTATATTTTGTATATACTGTATATTTTGCTTATAATAATATTATTTATGTTTTTGTAATTCAAGAGAATCAATCAAGAGAAAAGCTTCTGCATAATCCACAAATCAACTGTAAATCAGTACACATGTAATTGTTCATAATTTTACATACATTCTACACATGCTGTATCAGCACAATTGACTACACATAAATGCACAATATAATCATACTCTCCGCTGTCACCCAAATGAGGATGGGTTCCCTTTTGAGTCTGGTTCCTCTCAAGGTTTCTTCCTCATACCATCTAAGGGAGTTTTTCCTTGCCACAGTCTCCTCAGTCGCCTCAGGCTTGCTCACTTGGGATAACATCTAGGACTGTTTGTCTGTTTATATGTTTGTTGTTTTCTTATGTTGTTTCTTATGTAAAGCTGCTTTGCGACAATGCTCTTTGTTAAAAGCACTATACAAATAAAATTGAATTGAATTGAATTAATATGTTGGTGCTGAAAATCAATTCCATGTAGGCATGGTAATTGTAATTGTCTTACTCAACTACCTGACTACTACTTATCATATATATTGTTTATCATATTAAACTGGGGTGTGTTTCCCAAAACATTTGCAGTGCTAAATACTTCATTATCTTGTTCAATTCCCAAAATATTTAGATATGTAATGCACAACATAAACACAATAGAAAATTAATGTGTACCTTATCCCATTTGCTATTCACTAAGTACTTTTTTATTTGGAGCTTGTGTGCAGTTCTACCTCAAAAATGGAGAGGCCACTATTTTTGTTTTATTTATTTATTTTTTTAAAGTGTAAGTATAGAGTGTGATCCATTGTTATAGCGTTCATTAATTTACTTGTCTGTAGCATGGTGATGCAGTGGGTAGTGTGGTTATCTTAGTGTTTTGGGTTCAAACCTCAGCTGGGGCAACTGTTGGTGGGGTTATGCATAGTTTTAATTAATCATGCTAGCTCTAAACCCCCCCCCCAAAAACTGCATTTAAAACTGTTCATGTAAATCAATTCACATGGAATAACAAGGTAACAACAAGGGTAAGATGAATTTATGTTAAATTAACATATTTCATTTACTCTGAATTTGTAAATTTCAATTAACTTTTTTATTTTAGCTTTTGTATTTCCTTTACTTTATCTATACACAGAAAAAAAATCTATACATTTTTATTTAGTCAAATTTGTACATCGGTTCCATGTTAATAAACTGCATTACACAATTTGTTTTTATACAGCCAACATGATTTGATCATGTATATTCAAACCCTTGGAATAAAGTTGAACACCCAGTAGTCACCAGAGCTCAATATCAAATCTAGCACCCTGAGGCTGTGAGCCCACAAAGTTGCCTAATAGTATAGTTTTGAATCAAGTCAGTTTGTATATTGCCAGTATCCATATAAGATTTGATAAAGTGACTGGATAGGCAAGTGGATCATACTCACTCTACATAAATCAAGCCAAAAGATTAGATTTTTGTTTAAATCTAGTAAGCAATAAAATTATGATTTGATGAGTAAATAAATTTGATGCGTATGTAATCAAATACAAAATGTAAACCATACATAATAGTTTCTCTTATATCTGACTAACCGCATATGCCCTTTCTTCAGTCTATGTCACAATTTATATACATTTACTATATTATAGTAAATGTGAAATGACATCAGAAATCACTTTGTTAAAGCTGACAGTTTCAAATCCAGCTGAATGGTGATCATCTGAGTGTGTGCACATTTATTCAGTTTGAAACATGGTTATCCAGCAGAGAGCTATATGAATGATGCTGGTAGAACTTCTATGGCATTATTGGAGTTGGCGTCAGGCATGTAATGTCCCCCTCTGTCCATACTGTCACAATCCATTATTTCAAAGTGGATTTCCTTCTCCTTGAGTGAAGTGCATCCAAAACAGTTGGGACAGGAAGCACTGCTGTATTTTTAGTAATGTAGTGCATGCTCAATTTTAAGGATGTGCATTTAGATCCAGCTGAACAACAAAGGGATTGGCACTTACATCTATGGTAAAACCTGATTTGACAGAGATATCTGACAGCTGTGATTGTTGGCCACTTCAACAATCAGATCAGCATAGTAAAATTAAATTACCCATGAAGAAATATAATTTGGAATATGCTGAATAGAAAATGCATAGCAGATTAGATGAGTGTTGTCACATGCTATCTAACACATTTCACAGAGCTGCTTTAGAGATCACATTCAAACAATATAGATTTATATCACTGCCCAATCTCCAGATTTGAACCCTATTGAAAACCTCTGGAATGTCATCAAGAGGAAGATGTCACAAACCATCTGTACCTGCAATAAAAAACCCAAGAAACTGATTATTTTGCAGTGGTCTCTTATTTTTTTCCAGAGCTGTATATATGACTCAAGGCTCAGCATTGTAATTACATTTCAGATCTAACTCATAAAAGGAAATATTTTCATGTAAGTTTTGGTATAAGAGTTTAATTCCATGGAAACCTCGGCAACATTTCACTGTACTTTACAAACTGCTATGACCTCGCTATGACTGTTCAATAACTATAACTATATATAGTAACTATACAGCTGCACTGCATGTTCCTGATCTGTGAGATGAAAAACATACACATCAAGAGATACACATGCACAATTATAAGTTCAAAAATGGTGGTTGTAAACAGGCTTAAATTCCCTAGGATTTTACAGCCATAATTGTGCACAACTAAAATAATTCCTTACAGATGAATCAGTGTTTTAATATGGATAGTGCAAAAATGAAGAACACACATGAAAAAGGACAGCAATCTGTTATGCTTCACTCCTCCAGGTTTATTTAAAGTACCAGGTTCAGCAAGTGGACTTTGACACCCACACGGCTCACACACACACCTGTACACAGAGAAACAAGCATGCTGAGACACTCACAATTGTCACCTGTCTACTCAAAGTGTGGAGAACAGCTACCACGTGTGAATATTCATTGATCATGATGATGCATATGTTTTCAAGAGATTATTTAAGAATTGTAATAATAATAATAATAATAATAATAATAATAATAATAAAAACTATAGAGGGTTTCTCAGAATTTTTTTAGGTATCATTTACAAAAAGAATATTTTGAACATGTTGTGTAATGTATGGGATTAAATGATATGCTAGTGAGTTTAGACAATTCAGGTCCACCTGTTAAAGCCAGACCATACTGTTTACCAGACTTTGATATTATACTGTTCCCATTCTGCTAGTCCTTCACATTGAAGACATCAGCAAGCCACGGACTGCAGCTATAGAGATCAAAATCAGCTTCTCATTGAAAGGCTCCACTTTGAAGGGAAAATGTGCATTTTTTATACACCTTTAGATATATGCCTACACATATCATCATGTGAGCTACTATAAAAACAAATAAACAAACAAACAAACAAAAAAAAAACAAATGCATTTTTCTGATAATTCAAACGTGTCCTTAAAAATCTCTTCTTTCAGTTACATTATTATTATATTACATTATTATTACATAATTATTTTTTTATGTAATATGTAATAATAACAATTTTTCCTGTAAAATGTTCAAGTTGAACAAGCCATCTACAGAGTTGATTGTGTTTATTTTTGGCTCATTTGCACATCAATATTAGCTACCATTATTATCCGGATCCTACTTTAGCCAGATTCCCTGTTGTTCTGTGTGTGTGTGTGTGTGTGTGTGCAGGCCCAAGACCCAGGTTTGTAATGAATATAACAAAGAAAATAGTTACACAACATCTCAAGCAAGCACAACCCTTCCACCCTCCCCTAAAGCAAGACAATGGTCTTCTTGTATTTATTTCAATTTCTTTCTCTAATGAAGTAGATTAAAGTGAAGCAGCACAAAGAATTGTCTGTTTGCTACAAGAAGCACCTATCCAAACACAGTGCACAAGGGCAAGCCTCTGCAATTAACCCTCTGAGCCTGGACAGTGCCAAGCAGATTAGTGTTACTTTACAATTTATGTGCTCTCATTTAAGATCTCAGAAATTAAAGCAGAAAGCATTAACAATATGCCACATTCCTTAGTCATTCACAAAGGTAACGTAGTAACTTTTTTATATTGGAATCATTTTCGCTGTGTGGTTAGAAATGATATATTTTTTAAATATACATTTGAATGAGTGTTCTAAAGACTACAGAGTCTAGAGAGTGTGATTATGTATGCATGTGGCTGTGGCTTTGCTCTGAGAGGTGGATCAGAACTGCTTTAACCACCCCCACCCCCCAAATGTGTGTGTGTGTGTGTGTGTGTGCATCAGAACCACTAGCCTAGTCTGAACTTACTGTGTCCCTTAGATGGTATTGGTACCTTTATATAATATATTTAAGCACAACATTGTGGCACTGAATTATATTACAAATGTAGAGATTCTGGAACATTAAGTTATGGTTTGGGAAACACTAGGATTAATGTTAGGGATTAATAAATAATCAATATATAATATTACAACAGAATTATTTGCACCCAGCTGGAAGAGGTTTTTTTTGTTTGTTTGTTTGTTTGTTTTTTTGCTTTTACTATGTTAGGTAGTGCATATCAGTCATTGCTTCCATCACTTTGTGATTGTGTAATACACCAAAAAAGAAAATTAAATGCTGCTGTCCATTTTAGATATGATACGATACGATACGATACGATACGATACGATACGATACGATACGATACGATATGATATATGATATGATATGATATGATATGATATGATATGATATGATACTGCCCCCCCACCCACCCAAGCACAGTCTAAATAAAATGCTGTTAGGTGTATTGTCATTTAAATGTGCCATTTTGTCATTTCACTTTTATACAGCTTGTAACTCCTAACAATTTTAACATCTATTTGGACATTATGTATTTGTCCGTGTGTGCTGGGGAACAAACTTTGTTGTGAGGAAGAGCAGTTCTGTTGTTGCAAAATAGTTTGCAAATGGTTCAATGGAGCAGTGTGAAGTTTTATAGAGGTTCTGTCTTGAGTTGCATGCTTTCTACAACCCTTTGACCCCAAGGCAAACACCTGGTAAAGGGTCAGGTTTCTAACTTGCTTCCATGCTTGCAGGTTAAGACCTGGCAGTTGGCATATCCCTAATCCCTTGCATGGATCCAATATTTGACTTCGGGACCAATTCCTGAGGTTCTAGTCACCCATGAAAAATTACAGCAGACACACATGCCCAGGATGTTTCCTTATCACAAGATATGCCTTTTCTCTTTCAGTTCTTCTATGTATTCCTGAAGGTGATGATTTAACATTTTAAGGATGTTGAGGAGCTTTTGTAGGGCATTAGCTTGCTGAGAATTTTTCACTTGAATTGTTTGTATGCACAGCCAGACTGGGAAGCTCTGGACATGTGTGTGTCTCTCTCTCTCTCTCTCTCTCTCTCTCTCTCTGTGTGTGTGTGTGTGTGTGTGTGTGTATGAGACATTGCGAAACACTGAGAGAGAAAGACAGGAAGACAGGGAGGGAAAGAGAGAAAGCAAGTGTGTGCATTAACACATACTTTCTATTTTAGTCTACTTCAGTCCCTGAGTGCAGTTTGAATCAAACTACACGGTAATGTAATAACTAACAAGGGGCTTAAAGGAATAATCAGGTTAGACTTATATGAAAATAACTATATGAACTATATGAAAACTAGCTCAATTTGGTGTTAATCCAAAAAATTTTAATTTTGTATTCATTCATTAAACACTAAGACACACTTGTAGACCATATTATTATAAGATATTTTTAATATCTTGTATTGTAAATAATATGTACTTAGATAATTTAATAAAATTAATAATTATGTTATTCATATATATATACCATTCCTTACAAATTATTAATACAAAAATGTTGCAGTGGGTGTGATACAGGGTGAGTAATATTTCCCTGAATGGGTGTAATGCTTTAACTGAAGAACAATTAGTGTCTCCCCAATTTTATCCAGCCATCTAAAAAACAGCTGGGTTCACCAGCTTTGCATCTGTGAAATGTGCATTGGATTAAGTGCTGCTCTTTCACACCAGGGGGAGCAGTTATACAGCACTTTCAGCCATCTCTCTGTCTTTGTCTCTCTCTCTCTCTCTCTGTCTCTCTCTCTCTCTCTTTCTCTCTCTCTCTCTCGCTATATATATATATATATATATATATATATATATATATATATATATATATATATATATATATATATATATATATATATATATGTATATATATATATATATATGTCTGTCTGTAATCTGGTATCTCTTTGATTGCTTCTTTAAGTAAAAAGAGTGAAAACACCATACATTTTTTCATAAAAATGTAGTGACATGTATAACATGTATATCTGGCAAATACACTTTTTTTTTTTTTTTTTTTTTTTTACACATTTTTCAGCATCTGGTAAATGGCTCTATTACACTTTATGAAATCTATAACACCACATAACTGACATATGGCATTGCCCTGTCTTTGTCTGTGACATTTATGGGGTTTTGGTGAAGATATTTTAGTGCCCTTGGTTTAATAGAAAGCATGTCATATACACACAAGGAATGAAAACAAAAAAAACCTGTAGAAGCTTGAAATCATTTTATGTCTTTGATGACATTGTTTTTTTCTTTCAACTTTGTGTTCATACCACTATAACAATGCAAACATAATACTGTTTCTGAAGTTTAAAAAGAGTAATTTGTACTTGCTTACTACAGGGCAACATAACATGAAAAGGTACCATTTATCAAAAGACAGAAAGATGTGTTGTTATTAGCAACTGAAGACATGCTGACACGTTTCACTGCTGATCACAGAACCATGGTGTTCCTTGGTACTCACACTTTCCACCCTCATTTCTCTAAATTAAGAGAAAAAAACAGTTACTCAGTCTCTCTCTCTCTCTCTCTCTCTCTCTCCCTCCCTCCCTCTCTCTCTCTCTCTCTCTCTCTCTCTCTCTCCCTCCCATCAGGACAGTTGTTTGCCTGGACTCCTAGTTTGCCTTCATGCCTACAGAAATGAAAAATTACTCATATATTGCAAATAAAGTATATTTCTCAATATACTTATTAACACATTAGCATAGTTCACTGGAAGGATCTAAAATTTTTTAATGCAGGCATGTGCAGTTTTGTTTCACAAACGTTTTACTTAATTAGTTTTCTTTAAATCATACAGTCCAAATAATTATATATATATACTATATAATCTATAGTATTGTTGTTAGTTAAAAAAAGGTTTTATATTAAATTCTGACCATATAACATTAAATGTGTACATATTACTGTGTTGTTGGAATATTGTTTTATTTTTTTCATATGATTAAATTAGACACATTCCTTTCCTGCACATTAGTCTTAATTATAAAGTAGAGAAACTATTTACAAATACAAATCTTAGAAGTAATCCTCTATTTTCTGTTTTATTCCCACTGAAGTAATGTTCTGGATCTCTACTGAGGGATGTGTGTGTCATCTCCTTTTATCCAGCTCTTAAACTATACAACCTCAACTTCACAGGGTAGGTGACAGCTCATGGACAGCAGATAAAAAAGTGCTGTGACATATCCTGCACCTGCTAAGCTGTTGACTAATTAGCAAAAATAGCTCCCCACCCCCTGCCTTTTTAGGTATTTAGTTGATGGTTGGCTGGTGGTTGGGGTTGGTGGATGAGAGAGAGAGAGAGAGAGAGACAGACAGACAGACAGACAGACAGAGAGAGAGAAAGAGAGAGAGAGAGAATAAGAGTGAAGAGAAGCATCTGGAGCTCTCCGCTGAGCTGTTTCGGAAATACTTTTGAAAACATCTTTAAAAATGCCTTTTGTTTTTTCATTCTTTTTGTGCTTGCCAGTTTGACCATGTAACAACATACAATATTGCATAGTCTAAAGATTGGCTGGGCCTTCCACTCTCAGGAATCAGTCACCGCCTCCTGAACTCAAATTGTGATCAGGTAACATACATAGAAAAGTGTACTTGGATAATCTGAGCAAAAAGGTCAAATGATTGAGAAAAGATACAAATAAAACTTTAGTCTGTTGTGATTTTTATTAAAGGTTATCAAAATTAATCTGCAGGAAACCTTGAGTGGGCAGTTGAGGACCCTTAATGGCAAAATAAGCCTGTGTCTGTGGCATTATTCCCTCTCACCCAAGTCACAGGACACTAAGTGGAGTGGTATATCAAAAAGTAATCTGAACCTACCCAGGTAAATTGACCATATTGTGTTACACTGTCAAGAACCTGATCCTGGGAACCATGTGTTAAGGAAAGTTGGCTTAAATAGTGCAAGAAAATGATGGCAGGCCACTGCACAGTGTTTCAACCATTTTCCTCCTGGCTTGTTACTGCTGTATATGACCTTAGTCACTTAGTAGCCATCAGTGGCGGGCCGTGCATTTCACACCTAGGCCTTCACTGGTGTCCTTCCTTTCCTTTCACTGCAGCAAAAAAAAAAAAAACACAGCCCACCCCAGGGATCTGGAACGAAGGCAAACTGAAAACCCAGAAAAAAAAGAAAACCCCAAAGCATAAATGGTTCTTGAAAAAGCTTACCTTTTGAAGAATCAAAAGGAGTTTCTTGAAAAGTCCGCCTTGAAAACGCATTTGTAAGGATGTCCGCGACCAAATCGATTTCTTCTCCTCTGTCAGCCATTGTCAGTTAAAATATATATATATTTTATTTAGTTTGTGCGGTTCACTGCCTCTGACTACTCCAATTATCCAATCAAAAGATGTGAAATTGCTGACGTAATTGTATGCCTGCTAGATGGCCCCAGTGACGCCAACTCGAAATCTGATTGGTTAATGGAACCATTTCATTGCCACTTATTTTAAGCTACGGGCGCCTGCACTATTAATTCTGAAGGCCTTAAGGCCGGGCAACACATGATGTCAGCCACTAGCTGAAATATGATTGGATAAATATTCTTATCATAAATATACACTACTGGAAGCAGCGCAACCAAGAGAAAAGCTATGAAAAGTATAGAATATTGGGAATAATTTAATACACATTCATGGAAAAATATATAAAATATATTAACATGCAAGTCAGTGATTCAGATCACTGCTGTTTGGGCCAGCAGAGAAGGCCTTGCTGGCCCTGACGGTCTGCCACTGTTAACCATGGATAATATATAGCAAAATGACACAGTAAGATTGATATTAGGTTATTATGATTTAATTTTAATAGACTGTGTATGTTTATATATTGTATGTAATGGAGAAATACTGTGTATGCTCAAATTGTTTTATCTAGCTGTCACCCATCTCTGATAAAGGAACACAGGATGGGCACCCCAGTTTTTCTCATTTAAAGGGCTTAGGCCACAACTGCATAGCCTTAAACACCCATCACAGGCCTTTGAGTTTGAGAGCTCCTTTTCAACAACCTTTCCATATTTGTTTCCATCTCCCTAGTGAGTGAATAGCTCACCAGCAGGGCATAACAGCCCACCTTTTCTCATAAGTTTTAGCAGAGGGAACACACTGTCCTCTTAATAGAGAATCTGTTATTTAAAATATCATTAGACATCAGATATCAGCATTCAAATGCTCACTGCCTGAGCACAATTAGTTGACTAAACAAGGAACAAATATAAACCCTTTGCATGAAGTTGAGCTATATATAAGGATAATATATTCAACCGAGGCATAAAGGGTTTGCAGAAATCACATGATTTAAAACACACAGACACACACACGCCACATACTAACACACAATGCATATTTACACAGATACTTACATTTAGTTACATCAGTACTTGACATACCATAAAAGAGATCCCCTTGACAAGGAGAAGAAAGAATTAAAAAGCCCAGTAAAGGGGTTATAAATTAACAGCTGTCAGTATTACAATGTATATTAATAGTCACACCTTTTTTTAATGAGTTTGGCATTGGCAGCTGGGAGGAAATACAAGTCATCATAGCACCACATGTGCACACCCAATGAAAGAAGCTATAATAAATCTTGTGTGAGCAGAACTCACCATAAATATGCATTGCAAAAGGCATCTGTTTTACATTATGCATATAAAACAGTAAGAGTGCTGAATAGCAATGAATCAGGGGCTTGACATTTTATTTGATAACAAACTGACTCTGAACTTAGATAGGAAAATTTAAATCCCTCGCCTTTCACCCACAGGGAATATAGTGGTGGACAGGTAAGGCCCACACCCATGTCTCATATGTAGCCCCTACTGACGTATTTTAAGGAGATGGGGTTGGTGTGTGTGTGTGTGTGTGTGTGCCAAGTCCTAACCTCTGGTCTTGCCTCGGTTGTCAAACCACTCTTGCTGGGGGACAGGTAAGGTTCAGGCCAGGCAGGTGTGTGTCCCTGATACATCTAGAGAGCCTCTAGAGATTATGTCAGGGTGTGAGCAACACTAGTTATTTAAATGAAACACAACATGTGTTAAATACATATGGAAAAACAATTGTTGTTTAATAGCATTGATTCATGGCCATTAATTATGGTGCATAAAGATGTTAATTTAGTGCATTATCTAATTGGGCTTATTCATACTAAACTCTGAGGATGTGTTAAGAATACACACTCTCTTTTTACAGGGTACCTGAAGCGTGCCCATTTGTATAAAGACAGTATAAATATATGGTATGAAAAATGTATATTATATGCCTAAATAGTGTAGCATGATAACACATGGTAACAAAACATTATAGCTGAATATATTTATTGCTTAATATTCTAGTGAATACTTTGTATTTATATTCCATAAAGGGTTTTATAAGATATCTCTTCTTTGCATTCACAAATTTATCAAAACAATATAGAGAGTCTTAGATTTTCATTTCTTATGTTTTTGAAAAGGAAACCACATAACAAGGAGATATTTTTGAGTTTCAGATTTAGTGTCTAATACTTCTAGCATTAGAAGTATAATTATTATCACAGTATTCTATCATATAACTACTTGATCACACCCTTACCCTTTCAACTGATTTTATAGCGGTTGTGATGGAAGTGTATCTTGGCACACTGAATACCAGTAATGATCTTTTAAAGAACAGAGGAAATTGGCAAATCCAGTTTCTGGTGTGACAGCATGTGCTTAATTATGCAAGTTGGATCTTCAATACAGTAAATCCATTGTAGTTTATGATGGTTGGTGCTGGAGATGCTGTGTGTATTTCAGTCAGATCACATACTTGCAGCTAAGGATAGAGTCATAGAAAGATTATTGTCAGGAACCAATGGACAACAACAGCACCCACTGGAGGGGGTGCTGGCAGGTGAATCATCGTAGCCTGCTTTGTTGTTTGTATATCCCATGTATTTTGTGCCATGCCCTTACTATTGTTCTGCCTTCCCACCTTGTCACCTGTTCCCTATTTACCTTGTGCTGACCTATATATATGAGCACTTGTGAACCTGTCGATGTAAGTCATTGTTTGTTCGTATGTATTTTAGTATGTTTGCCTGTCTGTTTGTCAGTATGTCAGTTCCTTCATATGTTTGTTTATTTGATGTCCAGGCGCTGTGATGTCCTGGTTTCCATGCTCACGTCATGTTTCTGTTAACCATGTTTAGTTTGCTTTATGTTTCGTGTTAGTCTTGTCTCACCCCTGGTAATAAAGCAGTGCTTGTGTAATCCTGCATTTGAGCCTTATCCATGGCGTGCGGGCACACCCGGCTTCCACGGAGGCACTTCAGGAGTCACGCCTTAGAGGGGAGATTATGTCAGGAACCACTGGGACAGTTCCCTGCCAGACCACTGGAGGGGGTGCTGAAAGGTGTTGTAGCCTGCTTTGTTGTTTGTATTTACCATGTATTTTGTGCCACACCCCTGATATCGTTGTGCCTTCCCGCCTTGTTACCTGTTCCTTATTTACCTTGATGTGCTGACCTATATATATGAGCCCTTGTGTACCTGTCAGTCATTGTTTGTTTGTATGTACACTACCAGTCAAACGTTTGGACACATCTTCTAATTCCATGGTCTTTCCTGATGTTTATTTCTTTCTACATTGTAAAACAATGCTGAAGGTGGCTGAAATACACAATAATGTCCTTTGAACAGTTGATATTGAAATATGTCTGATACTTATGCTCTGTAAAGCCTTCATAACAGCTCTAATCTGAGGTGCTGTTAATTGGTGATTTCTGAGGCTGGTAATTCTAAATGAACTTCTCTGCAGCAGAGGTAAGTTTTGGTCTTGCTTTACTGGGATGGTCTTCATGTGAGCCAGTTTCATAATGGTGCTTGATGGGTTTTGCAAATGCACTTGACAATACTGTTCTTGCAAGAACTATTCCAGAACACCTGATCTTTGTGTCTTAAAATAACAACTGACTGTTGTTTTTGTTGTTACATATAGATTACATAAATCTATGTGTGTTATTTCATAGTTTTGAAATCTCCAGTATTGTTCTAGAATGTAGAAAATAAGTCACTAAACAAAAAACATTGAATTAGAAGGTGTGTCCAAACTTTTGACTGGTAGTGTATGTTTGTACATTTGCCTGTCCCTTTGTCAGTATGTCAGTTCCTTTGTATGTTTGTTTGTTTGTTTATTTGATGTCCAGGTGCTGTCATGTCCTGGTTTCCATGCTCATGTTGTGTTTCTGTTAACCATGTTTAGTTTGCTTTATGCATTGTGTTAGTCTTGTCTCATCCCTGTTAATAAAGCAGTGCTTGTGTAATCCTGTGTATGGATCTTATTCATGGCCTGCGGGTGCACTACTTCCTGCGAAGGCTGAGGAAGGCTCATCTTCCACCTCCAATCCTGACCACCTTCTACAGAGGGACCATCAAGAGCATCCTGAGCAGCTGCATCACTGCCTGGTTTGGGAATTGCACTGTCTCGGACCGCAAGACCCTTCAGCGTATAGTGAGGACAGCTGAGAAGATCATCTGAGTCTCTCTTCCCTCTATCACAGACATTTACTCCACACGCTGCATCCGCAAAGCTAACAGCATTGTGGATGATCCCACACACCTCTCACACATACTCTTCACCCTTCTGCCATCTGGTAAGAGGTACCGAAGCATTCGGACCCGCACAACCAGACTGTTAAACAGTTTCTTCCCTCAGGCAATCAGGCATCTCAACAGAGAACTGGACACACGCACATGCACACACACACACACACACACACACATACAACCAAGATCTGATCTCAGAGGAGAACTGAACTGTGCTGGACACGTACACACACACACATACATAACACATGCACAAAAAAAAAGAAAGAACTGAACTGTGCTGGACATAGTCAGACACACACACAGACTAAATTGTCCTGTTTGAGTCACTGTACTTTGTCTGTGTTCTGTGCAGCACCTCTGGTCTAGGAGGAACGTTGTTTCACTTCACTGTGAACTGCATTAGCTATATATGGTTGAAGTGACAATAAAGCTTCTTTGACTTTGACTTTTGACACAGCTTCCACAGAGATCTGGGTTTGAGCCCCGTGGGGTGCAGTGGGGGAGTCCCGTGGGGTGCCTGGATGTTACAATTGTAAAGGAGGGAAATAATTATCTGAGGAGGAAGTCCAAATAGAATAATGCTCCTCAAACATAAAAATGATCTTATGTTAACAGCTGGGCTCCAACATCTGTGTGTGGAGTTACATGCCCAGAAAACAGATGCTCTTGCTGTCTGAGCTGTTTATTGTACTTTGTTTTGCCCCTGGGCTGGGCAGAGAGAAATTTACATTTTGTTACAAAAACATGGTACATTGCCTTCAGGGTTTGCCCTATAAATGTGATGCACCCAGAATCATTAGTTTATGATCAAACACACTGTAAAATGTAAAACTGAGAAATAGATAAATCAATCATTACTCTGAATTGCTTGAAAGATTGTGTTTTTCATTAAATGAGCTTTCTCTAATCTAACTTTTCCAAAGACTGTAATTTATTATTTTGGTAATTTAATCAACTACAGTAAACTTTATCTTGGTCAAAATTGTGGCAGAGCAAGGGCCTATTTCAGCATCACTGGACACAAGGAAGGAGTATTCGCCATGGACATCCCAACTTAAAGTCAATGTTCCACTACTCTCTAGATTATTTAGCTCCACTTAAAAGTAAAATAATTACAGAGAAAAAAACTAACTTAACAAAGTTGACAAATTTGTAAAAGATGTCTTCTTGTTTCAGGAGGTGCAGAAACAAGCTCCAGTTAATCCAAAATGCAGCAGCTAGAGTATTAACTAGTGTGGAGGATGCAGTGTTCACAGGCTCAAAAGATATTGCTAAAGAAGCCATCAGTTAATCAAAATAGTTATTGTTGAATAGGTGTGAGTGATGATACTCAGCAGTAACTGTTCACATGATGCAGTCTTGATTCACAATAATATTATAGAAACAATATAGATCAAATAATGCAGATGGGTATTGTGGCCTCCTCCCAGTTTCAGGGTAATGTGTTCAATCCTGAGCTTGGGATACCTTTTGTGAATTTTGTAATCGGTTCTTATGAATATTCTTACTAGGTTTATTCGTTTCCTTCCACTGACCAAAACATGCAAGTTGGCTAAGTGTGTGTGTGTGTGTGTGTGTGTCCTGTGATGGTCTTATTATATATCTTATACATCTCTGATCTCAGGGGCTTTCTGATCCATTCAGATCCATCTAGTCTGAGTTTTTGTCACTTGGATGCCACTCACCAAATCTTTATCTAACAAAACTACACCAGGTTACGTATGTAACCTGGGTTACCGAGAAGGGAACGAGATGCTGCATCATGGCTGCTGCTATGGGAACGCTTCTATGTGGAAGTTGTATCTGAAGCTCTGTGTGAAATCATGCCAATTTATCAGCCTGGGTTGGTCATGTGATGAAGTGGAGCGTGCCAGCAAGACCGTAAAATGGCATCGACGTCACATTACTACAGCTTCTACTTGTCTGAATGAAGCGTGAGTGGATGCCCGGGGTGTGGCTAGTGATGCAGCGTCTCATTCCCTTCTTACATACATAACCCAGTGTAGTTCCTTTTCAAAGGGAACTCCATGCTGTGCCATGGCTGACGCTATGGGAATGCCAATACTAATGCCGCCACATGACAGGAGATGTTTGTCCCTGAGGTCATGAAAAAGCACAAATGAGCCAGGAGCAAAAGCAGCGCCTTATGCTGGGTAGTGGTAGCTAGGAGCAAAGAGCATCATTAGTTCTGTAAGACCCAGGATTGTGATCCAGGTCCAGGTTCTAGAACCTGATATAGGTGTGCGGAGAGGACCAACCTGCCACAGCACAAATATCCTGGGGGAACGCCACTAGCCAGAGTGCTAGACAAGGCAATGCACCTAGTGGAGTGAGCTGTAATCCCTAGAGGTGAAGCCACACAGTGCACCTGATAGGCCTAGGAGATAGCTACCACTACCCAGCACAAGGTGCTGCTTGCAGATCAGATTGCTTTTGTTGCAGCTGCCAAAGCGGGTGAAAAGAGAAAGGCTGGACGACCAGCTTATAACAGACCCATTTCTAGGGTAAAAAACCCCTCAGAGGCTGACTCTATTGGCTCACAGGGGGCTTTTAGAAGCCCCTCCAGGACCAATCAGAGGTCCCAGGAGGGGAGACATGGTCTACAGGAAAGCCTGAGCCACCTGGCACTGCTCAGGAGGTGAGAGACCAGAGAACAGGCACTGTAGTAAATGTACAGTGTGATAGAGGCATGTCAAAAATTCAAAGAGGTATCTTTGCAGGAACTCTAGCACTGTACTAACAGGGCAGTGAACTAGATCCTGATGATGGCGATTGCACCAGAGGTGAAAGTTCATAGTAGTCTCCACAACTTCAGTTGGGAGAACGGAGTCTAGGAGCTGGTCCCCCTCAGGGGCCAGAAAAGAGGTTCTAAATCTCAAGGCAGTGGTGGAGAATCGCCCAATGCACCTGAGAGAGAAGGCTCCTCCTGGCAGGAAATTCCCAAGGAGCACCATCCAGAAGAGAAAAGAGAAAGGCACAGGGCACAGTGGGTCAACTCCTCAGAGGTGAACCTAGTGACTTCTGCCCGGTCATAAATTGCCAGATGCATTTCACCAACTACAGGTAGAAATGCCATTCCCTGGGCCTCAGCCCCTACCTCAGCAGGAAGTCTGCTTCCCAATCATGTGCTCTCAAATGTAAAAAGCTCTAGGTAAGATAAATCTTGTCTCTACCTAGGGCCAGATCTGGCGCAGCAACCTGAACAGAGGGTGCAAAGGTAGCCCCTGAGTTTCAGCCCTGGACAGCCCTGAAACCCTGGACACTGGTATGCTTTGCCCCAAAAGTGAACCAGGGGAGTCTCCTGTGCTCTGGTGAGATGCATATATAAAGATATGCACCCTTCAGGATTATCATCACAAATCAGTCCTTGGACCTGATCTGCAGTGCAATGACCTTGAGTGGTAACATCCTGGACTTTTATGTTTTAGCATACAATTCAGAGAACTCAGGTCTAAAATTGGGTGTAGTAAAATGGGGGATCCTTCTTGGAAACCAAGACATGCCAGCTTGACGTGGGAGGGGAATGCACTCTACAGCCCCTTTCACAAATATGAGAGAGGTTCCTCCTGGAGGAATGAGGTTCAGTCTGTGCCAACAATACTGGGCAGCACACCCAGAAAGACGATCAGGAGGCAAACTGGATTCTGTAGCCTTTTCTCACAGAACCCATTGTAATGCACCTGGCAGAAGTTTCTACAGTGCCAGGTGGTCTGTGAGAGATGTTAGCCTCTTGCTGTTCTCACCTCACATAGTGCCCTGAAACAACAAGCTGGCAAGGGCTAAGCCAGGAGGTGGCAACACATATTGAGCAGGAGCATGGGTGGTAATGGCTGAACCCAGAAGCACCAGAGGTGGTGGGGTAGGCAGCAGTGGCCCACATGGCAGAGATGGCAAAGATGGTTGTCTAACAGCTGGGGGACCTGCCCCTAAGTGCTGGCCAGCCACCCAGATTTGACATGGGGTGGCTCAGGCTGCAATGCTAGTCTTCTTTTCCTGCCTCAGCAGGCCAGGCTGGGGCTGGTGGCTTCTGGCCTAGCCCTAGCTCCACACTGTGGTGAAGGAAGAACAGGAAATTAGGAGACATCAGGACATCAGGACGGTTTTGTCCCTTTCTTTTATCTCTGTCAGACTGCCTCTATTGAATAATCAGGAGTGGCTGAGGAGAACAGTCAGGAAAAATAAGGATTATTCCACAACCTCATCACCTCAGTGTAGAGTTATGGGAAAATGGGAGATGCCTGCATGTAGGTGGAAGGCGGCGTGAAGTTAGACAGAGATTGTCAAGCTCATAGTGGACAACACTAACCTTTCATCATGCCAAACTAAGCTAAGCTTAAAAACAGCATGTGTGATCACCTCCACCTTGTGGTGGCAATTCAAATGCTGTTTGCTCCTTGTTGTCCTCATCAAGCTCCTCAGAGTCCATGTGAAGACAATAATTCCTCATTTGGGTCGGGGGAAATAGCGAAACATGCTTCCGGAGCCGAAGCAGGGAAATCCGAGTTTGGAGAGAGGGCATAGAGAAAGGGGAATACCTGTCACTTATTCCACCTCCACTAACTCAACCTGCGAGACCCATGATCTAAGTTGGTGTGCTGCCTCAGCAGACACGGGACCCAAGTCACAAGGCGCAGGAGAGCGGAGTTTATGGAATGGGAAAGTTTTGCAGTGCACATAGCCGGCTCCCTTGAGAGCCGCATATGCATGCTCCACTATCAAACAAACAATGCAGAAAGTGTGACTCGTGCCCAAATTTTTTCTGAAATTTCCATCTTTCCTCTTCTTTTTCCTTAGTCAAGACAGACAGGACAAACAATTGACACAAACATACAAAGTGTGCTTCCTGAAGTCAAAGAAGCTGGAGTAATGTGACGTAGATGCCTTTTTATGGTCTTGCTGGTTCACTCTGCTTTGTTACATGCACCTACCAAAGCCGATAAATTGCACACAGAGCTTCAGATACAACTTCCACATAGAAGCGTTCCCATAGCGTCAGCCATGGTGCAGCGTCATTCCCTCAAAAGGGAACACACACATAATCTCAAAGGAATTGTCTTCAAGATGGCGCCGGTGAGGTCAGACTGCTCCGACCAAACCTTGCTTGTTTTTGTTTATTTTTCGTATTTTTTCACACACACACCGGTTTCTTTTTGTAAGATGGCCATCACTACGTACGACTGGGCCATTCTTATTTCTATTGGTGCACAATGCACTCATCTTTCGCAGTTTTTGAACCCGGAACCATCTTGGCCGAGCGAGATCCTGAGGAAGAACAAAGGACGTGACCCATACCGGCATCCACGAGGAAAATGAGCCGGCATCAGGAACAGGCTGAGGGCACGCTCACACCGTGCTCCCTTACCTAGTATCCTGTTAGCCAACGTCCAGTCATTGGAAAACAAGCTCGACGACCTCAGGGCAAGGGTCAAATTCCAGAGGGACATTCTGGACTGCAACCTTCTCTGCTTCACCGAGACATGGCTGAACCCAGCAGTACCGGACCATGCCATCCAACCGGCCGAGTTCTTCTCGGTTTACCACATGGACAGAACACTGGACTCGGGGAAGACAAGACTGTACAGTTTGCGTACAGGCAAAAACAGGACTTTCACAGGAGGTGTGAAATGGCGTCCTCAGTGGAGCGGTCCACTGAGGACGCCATTTCACACCTCCTTCACACAACAACAAGCCACTTGGACTACAGAAAAGGGAATTATGTAAAAATGCTGTTTGTGGACTACAGTTCAGCATTCAACACCATAATTCCTTCCACGCTCACCTCTAAGTTGGAGGTCCTAGGTCTCAGCACACCCGTGCCAGTGGATTTCCAACTTCCTGATGGACAGACCACAAGCCGTACGGATGGGCAAACACACCTCATCCTCCATCACCCTCAGCACTGGAGCTCCTCAAGGTTGTGTTCTGAGCCCCCTGCTGTAATCACTGTACACTTATGATTGTGTGGCCACTTCCAACTCCACCACCATCATTAAGTTTGCTGAGGACACTGTTGTGTTGGGCCTGATCTCAAACAACAACGAGACGGCCTACCTATGGGAGATTAAAAACCTGGAGAGCTGGTGCCAGGTGAACAACCTACTCCTGAACACCAGCAAGACTAAGGAGTTAATAGTGGACTTCAGTACAAAGTCGGAGCGGTCATACCAACTGACCACGATCAGCGGAACCCCAGTGGAGAGAGTGAACAGCTTCCGGTACCTAGGTGTTCACATCATGCAGGACTTGTGTCATACCAACACCCTGGTGAAGAAGGCCCAGCAGCGTCTATACCACCCGAGACGCTTTAGGGACTTTAATCTTCCCTCTCAGGTGCTAAAGACTTTTTACACTTGCATCATTGGGAGCGTCCTGATGGGTAGCATCACTTCCTGGTTCAGAAACAGCACCCTGCAGGACAGGCGAGCCCTCCAGAGAGTGGAGCGTTCAGCTGAACGTACCATTCACACCGAGCTCCCTGACCTGCAGGACATCTACAACAAGCGGTGCCGGATCAGAGAGAGGAAGATTGTGAAGGACCTCAGCCATCCAAACAATGGACTCTTTTCTCTGTTGCGTTCAGGGAAGTGCTTCCGCTCCATGAAGGCAAACACAGAGAGAATGAGGAGGAGCTTCTTCCTGCAGGCTATTCGGAGTCTGAACCAGGAAACACCTAGAACCTGATACGGATACGGGGACTCTCTCTGCTTTTTTTTTCATTACTTTTCATCACTTTGCACAACCTCGCATATTTGCACAAACTGACACTTTGACACTGGACTGGCACAAGTCACTTTATACAATTATTCCAGCACATGGACTCTTTAATGATCACCTCAATATATGCCATATACACATACATCCCTTCATGTTCATGTCTGCATTTATGTGTATATATGTGTATATACCACTTTGTTAGTGTATATCTATATAAATATATTTATTTATCTACTTGCACCTATATTTTCATATTCTTACACCTATATTTTCATATTTTTACACCTATTTTCATATTTCATTTTTTATTTATATTATATTTTTATTTACACCTATATTTTCAAATTTTATTTTATTTTTATTTATCTATATTATATTATATTTTACTTTATTTTCTATTTTCTATTTTTATACTTTTAAGATACTCTAGTTTTATTTTTATCTTTATTTTTTATGGATCTCTTTCTAACATACTTTTTTATAAATGTTTACATGCCGGACACTCGTGAAAAAACATTTCACTGCATGTCGTACTGTGTATGTATATGTATGTGACAAATAAAATTTGAATTTGAATTTTTCTTGAGAAATCTATGCCATGAAAAATTAAAAGTTGTTTTGAAAGCAAAGTGACAATGGTCTTAAGTGTTCCTAATAAAGTAGTCTTGGATGTGTTGGGTTTGTGTTATAAAGACATTTTCCATTACTCATTTGAGGGGCTCTTTTTCAACATTCGAACTAATAAAACACTTTGGATCAAAGATGAAACATTCAGCTCCAATAATGTACTACCACTAGACATTAACAATAATCTGGATGATTAAAAGCACTATCAGACATACATAAACTTACAAAACCTATAGATGTAGGACATCAAAGTGCTGGGTAGAAAACCTGCACCACATGCACCTTGGTGTGACATACTGACACAATATAGGCCATTTTTTTCTATGTTTCTATACTTCTGTAAAGCTGCATTGAGACAATGTCCATTGGTAAAAGCGCTATACAAAAAAAAATAATTAAATTGAAATAAATGTCTATGCTAGTAGATTGTGAGCTTAAATGTCGACACATGTAATTCTGCCTTAATAATCAGATAATATACATCATTCTCATCAAGGTAAGAAAGACAAAATCATTAAGCCAGGGACTTCAATTTATTTTCCCTAACCTTTTATTGATTACACAATGGCTGCTACACAAATATCAAAGTAAGTATTGATTGGTGCAAAGGGGAATGCAGTTAAATCTATAACTGCTGAATGTGGGAGAGAGAAACAAAGTGTTCATATAAGGAGGGAGTGATAAAATATGATGTGCTGTGGTCAAGCACTCACAATAATGGGAGCACTGTGATATGATTAGATATATTAATTACCAGAGCTGGTATATTTGGAGTGAACATAGAAGCTCATAGGGAAATGGTCAAGCAGACTTCACCAGACTTCAATATCAAGATTGCTTAAATCTCATTGCAATGGGCCAACTATGGCCCCAAACTAACTGTTTAAGTTTGACACCTGGTTGTTAAACATTATTTTTAAATTTCTACATGGTTAAAAAATTTGTTTAGTTATCAGTTTAGTTATCCAGGCTTTTATGGACAAAGTTAATCTGAGATATTTTAAATCTTGATAAGTATTTACATGTGAGAAATTCACTTAATCAAAATTGAATGCAATGAAAGTCTCTAAATCTGTCTTTTTATTAGCTGTATGTTTTAAATATGCAGTCCCTCTTTTATAAATGAATCTTAAAGAATATTATCAGAGATCTTGAAAATAATTCTTGTAGTAAAAAATCTAATTATAATCAGCAAAACCTTCTTGACAGAATGTGAGTCAAGAAAGTTTTTAAGTACTTTTTTTAAGAAAGTACTTAAGAATGTTTTAGATTTTTTTTCCCCATAACATTTAATTCAAAATCTTCTCACATTTTTTTGAAAACCATGCAGTTATTAATGAACTTGTTATGATGGCTTCATGATATCTTAAAATCTGTATATTGTATAACTTTCTGTGTTGCATAATACTTTAAATTTAAACCCCAACTTGCAAATACTGACATGCCAGTTAACTCCATTATAAAAAGACATTTAGGGAGAAAATGTCTATAATTTAATCTGGAATTATGTATCATTTCTGAGTAACCTGCAAAGGAGCAACTGAACACAAATAAAAAAAATCAATATAAAGATTGAACAAAGCCCTTGATTCAAGTGTTTTTTTTCCAGCAGCTTGACTCACACCTGCATGCTCTCTGTCAGTCTGGGGTCATCTTTTGCACGGCGGGAGGATTTGGGGATGATTAATTGCGCTGTCTGCTGAATGGAGGTCTCTAAACAGCAGGATTCTCTGCATATGTAAATACAAGCAGTCTCCACTCAGCACTGAGGAACAGGTTTAACAAAATGACTCTGCTTCCTGATTCTGACCAATTCACCAGTCTTTTCTATTAGCATTGACAACCCAAAGACATGGGAGAAATTCCACAGCCCTTTCATCTTCCCAAATAAAAAACACATTAAAATAATAGCCAGCTCCCCAATGTGCATTTCAGCTAAGCCTGCAAAATCTAGGCATAGAAATTTGCACCATTTGTTAATATTGACAGAAGTTCAGAAACTTCATATATATATGAAATATAGTTTTTGTTCTGTTATAAGTAATAAGAATGAAAATATTCAGGAAACATTTAGAGTTGTCACCGCAACAACAATAACAACAAAAACTAATCTTTGTACCAATTTACACTAACCTTTACTTCTTTCTGTAACATCTGTAAATAATTTGACAAACTGACTGACATTCTGTTGAAAGTACTAAAAGATATATTTACTTGAGATAACAGTGATTGTTGTACTAGAATGTGCCTACTAAGAAAAAAAATGCATATCTGCCTTAAGGACACTCAAGTAGTAGAATCCATGTGCCATGTTTATGAAAAATAAGCACAAGCAAACAATTTAAAACAGTAGACAAAAAAGCCAAAAACAGGCAGAGGTCAGGTAAACACAGTAGAGTAGTCAGAGAAGCAATAAAAAAACAGCCTTCTTCCACCTTAGTACTATTGCCAAGCTTAGAAATATTTTATCTGTATCTGATGCAGAAAAGCTAGTTCATGCATTCATGAGTGACCTCCAGACTGGACTATTGTAATGCATTACTAGGTTGTCCTGAATCTTCAATAAACAAGCCAGAACGCAGCTGCCAGAGTTCTTACCTGGTCAAGAAAATATGAACATGTAACCACAATATTATCATCCCTGCACTGGCTACCTATTAAGTTTAGAATTGATCACTACTCACGTATAGCTCCCATGTATCTAGCCAGTCTTCTGGACTTCTGGTAGTTCCCAGAATATAAAAGTCTACAAAAGAGGGTAGAGTGTTTTCGTATTTAGCTCCTAAACTTTGGAATAGCCTTCCTGACAGTGTTCGTGGCTCAGACACAGTCTCCCAGTTTAAACATAGATTAAATACATATCACTTTAGCCAGGCATACACATAATATAGCCCATAACCTTGTACTCCAGTGCATCTGATTAAATCTAGTACTTGCTAATATTATAAACAGCAGCTAGGGTAATTCTTTTCCACTTGTTCCCTTTTTCTACTCATCCCGAGGATGGTGAGATTGAAGCATCTAGAGATGCTTCAGTAGAAAGATCCAGTAGATGCAGTAGAAAGATCCCCTGTGAGGATCCTGAGGCATCCAGAGATGGACCAACTTCAGCTGGGTTCTACTTTGTGGGCATTTGGATATTCAAAGCAATGCTGCCAACCCTATGTGAACTTTTAGGATGACAACAACCTCCTAATTAATATACAGAATAACATTCTACATATGCTGTATATGCATCACACAACTGACTGTACATAACTGTAGAACAATGTTGATATCAAACTCTTCAGTGTTTAGAAAAATTTATAATCACACTCTCCGGTGTCACCCAAATGAGGATGGGTTCACTTTTGAGTCTGGTTACTCTCAAGGTTTCTTCCTCATACCATCTTTTCCTTGCCACAGTCGCCTCAGGCATCTATGACTTTTGCATGATTTTTGTTTCTGTTCTGTAAAGCTGCTTTAAGACAATGTTCATTGTTAAAAGTGCCTTACAAATAAAACTGAATTGAATTAAATTGAATTGAATTGCAAACAGTTGGTGCCTGGATTAATTATTTTGACTATTGACTATTTTGAAGGGGCCAATGTACTTGGAGCTGAATTTTCTGCTTGGTAACTGAAGTCAGAGATTTTTAAAAAACCAGACTATTTGTCCTTGGCAGTAGTCAGGATGGGGACAGCAGTAGGGGGTTGGTAAACCAGGATGCACTAGAAGGGTGTAAGTCCTGTGGAGAAATGTGTTAAAGAATTTTGGGCTACTCTGTCCACTTGACAGTTGTACTGGGGATGATACCCAGATGTGAAGCTAATGCTGATGTGTAGATGTCCAAAGAAAAGCCCTCCACAGCTGAGACATAAACTGGGTACTCTTATTAGATACAATGTCCTCAGGAAGACCATAGATAAGAAAGACATAGTGGAAAAGTTCCTTTGCTGCTTCCATTGCTGTGGTTAGGCCCTTAAGGGGCACCAGTCTGCAGGCCTTGGAAAACTGGTTGATGACCAAAATAGTGGTGTAGCCTTGGAAACTGGGCAGGTATGTAACAATGTCAACAGCCCCATGGTTTTGAAGTATGGACAAGACCTCAAAGAGACCTGCTGGCAGCTGTCAGGGTGTCTTGGCATGTGCGCACACTGTACATGACTTTAACATCGGTGACAAGTGTTAGCCACCAGAATGCATTTTGTATAAGAGTGATCGTCCAGTGTATTCCAGGGTGCCCATTGCTATGCACCTATTGCATGGTCCACTGTCAGAGTGGCCAGGGGATGTACAGTTTAGTGTGAGGGCACTTTGGAGGAGGGGTCTCGGTCTGCTGAGCCTGTTGAGTTTCTTCATGATGGGGTTAATGACTATAGATGGTGACAGCGGGGGTCAGGGATCAGAGAATTGTTAACTCATGGTCATGACATTGTGTAAACTATGGTCAAACCATAGTTTTCCACTTCTCCCCATCCCTAATGCAAATGAGATACACTCTCCTCAAATCCATTTTGGTGAAAAATGGACCTCATGCAGTAGTTCCAGGATGGGAGAAACTAGTGGAAAAGGAAAGGGTTATTTCACAGTTATGGCATAGAGTCTTCAGTAGTCAATATATGGCCATAGACCGCTATCCTTTTTTTCCACAAAGAAGAAGCGTGCAGAGGAAGCCCCAACACTTGCCCACAAAACCATCTAATTTCTTGGGTAAAGCCATCTTAATGGCATAGACTCTCGTGACTGAAAGGCCTCGGATGACCTGAACTAAATGCTTGTTGGTAGCTCATAGCCTTGTCAGCTGTTCCTGGCAGGCTGCCAACATCTCCCTTTGATAAGAGATGAAAGCTTAGAATTGAATAACATCCTCTAAATTCATGTTAGGCGAAGTATTTTGTAACATATTCACTGTCAATGAAGGAGTAGAATCCATGTGCACAGATAAGGAAAAATAAGCACAAGCAAACAATCCAAAACAGCAGGCAAAAAACTCCCTCTGGTAAGGGGGAGAAGGTGCTTTGTTGCTTGACTTCTGACAACCACAAAGCAATGAATACAATTTGTAATAAATAGACACTATAAGAAAAGTGTCAATAAAATTTCTACAAGACTTCATATTAATAATACTTCATTTATAATAACATAAATGATAGCATAATGCACTTGCTGTTAATTCATAATGTATTATGTTATGTAGTTATTATATCTTACATTTAGCTGCCCATAGTGCTAGCTGGAAATATAAAAAATTAAGTTTACATGGAAAAACTACATGCAGCTATCAGCAAGCAACAGGCTGCACATCCCGGTGGAGCTATTATTGTTGCTGGGGACTTCAATCACTACAACTGATCTGTACTCCCCAAATTTCATCAGCATGTTTCCTGCGCTACTAGAGAGGACAACACACTGGAGCATGTTTACACTAACATTGCTGAGGCAGACAGGGCCATTTCCATGCCCCACTCGGGTCAGTCTGATCACCTCTCTTTGTTCATGTTACCCAAATACTCAACACTCAACAAACTTGTTAAACCATCAGTAAAGACAGTAAAGGAATGGCCAGAGAGGGGCATTTCCTCACTACAGCAACAGATACAACACTGATAGGAGCATGTTTGCCTCACAGGCCACCTCAGGTGCACAGACAGACATCAACAGCTATACATCATCTGTACTGGAGTGTATCAACATGTGCATTGACAATGTCACTATCAAACATGTGAAACACTCTTGCTTTTAAATCCGGCGATGCAGAGGACTACAGCAGAGCCAGGGCCAACCTGAAAAGGGGCATTAGAAAAGCTAAGCATGCACATAAACTGCACATCAAGGATCACTTCCACAGCACTGACCACAAACCTACAATAAAGTCTTTACAAACAATCAATGCCATCCTCCCAGACGAGCTCAACTGCTTCTTTGCTTGCTTTGACCAAGGCGTCATACATCACACCACAAATGCTGACTCCTCCACGCTTGTTCATCCAATATCACTCTCCACAAAGGAGGTACCCTGGTGCAAGTCTTCACTGACATTTTCAACCTGTCACTGGCCCAGTGCACTGTTCCCACATCTCTAAGGATCCGTCTTGGCATATGAACACCTCAGGAAGGTTAGGAAGGTGCAACAGTGTCTTTACTTCCTGAGACGATTTAAAAAAGTTCACCTATCCCCCAAGATCCTAAGCAATTTTTACTGCTACATTATTGAGAACATCTTGACAAGCTCCATCACAGTGTGGTATGGCAGCTCCACAGTGTATGAAAAAAATCACTGCAAATGGTTCATCGGCACCCAACTACCTGCCATTGAGTCTCTTCACCACAGTAGATGTCTGCACAGAGCACACAAAATCATCAAAGACTTCTCCCATCCTAGTCACAAACTGTTCAACCTGTTTGTCCAGGAGGAGATACAGGACCATCCGCACCAGAACCAGCAGGTTCAAGGCCAGTTTTCCCCCACACACTCTACATGCTGCTACATTTTCTTTGTATAATATGATTAAAATGTACATATTGTTAATTCATAGATTACACATAGTCTATCTATCTATCTATCTATCTATCTATCTATCTATCTATCTATCTATCTATCTATCTATCTATCTATCTATCTATCTATCCACTGTATATTATCTCTGTTACTGTTGAACGTACAATGTACATAATGCACACATTTTGCATAAATATATAATTACTCATTTCTTAACACTTTATTTGCTGTAAATACAACTTGCACATGCTTCTCTATGCACATATTGACATAGCCTTATTTATTGATGCACACATTTAAATATTTATCTGCACTTGTTTATTGCTTGATGCTAAATGGCAATTTGTTGCTATGTACCTGTACTTTGCAATGACACTAAAGTTCTATCTATCTATCTATCTATCTATCTATCTATCTATCTATCTATCTATCTATCTATCTATCTATCTATCTATCTATCTATCTATCTATCTATCTATCTATCTGTCTGTCTGTCTGTCTGTCACAGACACTCAACCATGCCCCCGATCACCATATAAAGAGCACTATAAAGCACACTCATGCCACAGAGTCTTTGGCTGGTATTATAGTTGCTTGCTTTGTTACTACTCTTCCTGCCCATCCTCTTGTGGATTACCTTTTGCTACTCCTGCCACACTTATCTCCCATGGAACTTATTGACTGTGTTCAGACATTGTGTGCAACAGATAAGACTGTTTCAATTTATTCACTGAGTTCTTTACTTTCAATTATGTTACATTTACCTCACCTTCTCATCACTGCTTTAGCCTCAAAATAAAGAGCACTTTAACTCCCCTGCTTCTCTCTGGTCTTTGTCTCTGGTGATTTGTGACAGAATACCAGCCCATTACAGAAGTCATCAATGGGATGAAATCCGGAAATTCAACCACCTCTGATCCACTCGCCGAACTCGTTGCTTCCCTTTGTGACCTGCTTTAACCATCACTCACTTCATCTGCCTCCACCTGTCCCGTGGACACCACGGCAGTGTATTTGGGTGAGGTGTCGGAGTGTAATGGTTTTCTGATACATTGAAAGCTGTATTTTGAGATGCGTCCCCACCAGTTCTCTGGAGACTGCACGAAAATCACGTTCATCATTTCTCTGCTGTTGGGAAAGGCTTGTCAATGGGCAGAGTCACTATGGAACTCTAAAAGTCAGATAATCCAATCTCCTGACTCATTTGTAACACACTTTAAAGATGTGTTTGGAACTAGTACTTCTGCCCTCTCTGTACATGATGAGCTGTCGGCAAGCCAAACTGACCATCCATGAATACGCCCTTCACTTCCGCACACTAGCAGCCTCCAGTGGCTGGAACGAGATAGCACTCTTGTCAGCTTATCGGCATGGTTTAAATCCAAAAATATGACAGCAGATAGTGATTTATGATGACACCATTGGACTAGAACACTTCATGTTAAAAGCCCAGTATGTCTGACAGCACCTTTACATGGTCTCCATCGAGGAGAAAACTCCTTCAGACACCTCCAGCGGCTCCCCAGCACCAGAACCAATGCAGATGGACCACCTATCTGCCAATGGCTGTGCTTGTACTGTGGAGATGATGAGCATCAACTCCAAAGCAGCCCAGACCACCCTCCACACCCAGCGTACTGTCCATATCAATTCCATTGTGAGTAATCCATGATATCATGATGCTGTGTTAATGTGAATGAAATGAAAATGAAACAGCCTTTATTTGTCACATATACATTACAGCACAGTGAAATTCTTTCTTCGCATATCCCATCCTTGGAGGTTGGGGTCAGAGCGCAGGGTCAGCCATGATACGGCACCCCTGGAGCAGAGAGGGTTAAGGGCCTTGCTCAAGGGCCCAACAGTGGCAACTTGGCGGTGCTGGGGCTTGAACCCCTGATCTTCCGGTCAACTACCCAGAGCCTTAACTACTTGAGCCACCACTGCCCTTCGATCTTTCTCAGTCCTAATCCTCTTTGATTCTAATTCATCTGGAAATTTCATCTCTTCATGTCTACTGTCCACCTGTGATATTCCTCTCCAAAGGAATCCCACACACTACCAAATCACCACTATCCAAAGAAAGCTGCTGGTCAATGGACTGGTGCAGTGGAGAACACCAGAACTAACTCTCCATATCAGCTGCCTTGACGAAGAGATATCTCTGCTGGTGCTGGAGCAGTCTGCGGTTGACATCATCCTGGGATGTCCCTGACTGGCCAAACACCAACCAAACATCGAGTGGATGTCAGGGAGCATTGATCAGTGGAGTGACTACTGCATACAACACTGCCTACAACCACTTCCAGTTCCACTGCAGTCCTGGGGTCATCCACTCTCGAGAGCCTGGCTTCCAAGTTAATCTCCCAGAGGAGTATAAAGCATTCCAAGATCTCTTTAGCAAAACCACTGCCATGAAACTTCCACCACACCAACCATGGGACTGTGCAATAGACTTCCTGCCTGAAGCCAAACTACCTAAGGGGAGAATGTACCCCCTCTCGATCCCGGAATGAAAGGCCATGGAGGAGTACATCAATGAGGCATTACAACAGGGGTTCATTTGACCATCCACTTCTCCAGCAGCTTCCAGCTTTGTGCCAAAGAAGGACGGAGGTCTTCAACTGTGTATCAACTATCGCATTCTCAACTCCCAGACAGTTAAGTTTGCTTACCCCCTACCTCTAGTACCTGTGGCTCTCTAACACACCTTCAGTCTTTCATAATTTCATGAATGAAATTTTCTGGGACATGCTACTTGACCGGCTCCTTCAATTTCACCTGTATCTTAAGCTTGAGAAATGTGAGTTCCACCAACCCACTATCTAGTTCCTGGGCTACATCATCTCACTGGAGGGTATTCAGATGAATTGCACCAAAGTGGAAGCTGTGAAGAACTGGACACAGCCTCATACCATCAAAGATCTTCAACGCTTCCTGGGGTTTGCAAACTTTTACCATTGATTCATCTCAGGTTACAGTGAACACATCACCCCACTCAACTCCCTTCTACGTAAGAAACCCAAAAATCTCAGCTGGACATCAGACATGGTTGAAGCCTTCCCAGAAGCTGAAAGCCTCCTTCTGTACGACTCCAACTCTCCTCCATCCAGATCCTACCTGGGCTTTCATTGTGGAGGTAGATGCTTCCCCCCTAGGAGTTGGAGCAGTATTGTCCCAGCGGAGAGGTGAGCCCCCTGTACTCCATCCATGTGTCTTCTTCACCAAGAAATTATCCCTGGCAGAGCAGAATTATGAAACTGGGAACTGAGAACTGCTGGCCATCAAATTGGCCCTCGAGGATTGGCAGCACTGGCTGAGGGAGCTAATCATCCATACAAAATCATTAATGATTATAAAAATCTGCAGTACCTCAAAGAAGTGAAATGCTTAAACCACAGACAAGCTCATTGGGCCTTATTCTTTATTCGTTTCAACTTCACTGTCACCTACTGTCCTGGACATAATAATACTAAAGTGGATGCTCTTTCTAGAATCCACTCACTAGACCCTATACCAGAGGAACCTGAACACATACTCCCTCCAGACTTTTTTGTTTGACCCATCACCTGGTCTCTTGATGACAACAATCGTGCCGCCACTAAGGTCCTGAAGCTAGAACATATGTGCCAACATCCTTACGTGTTACCCTTCTGGACTCTGTACATGTGTCTCCAGGATCTGGCCATCCAGGCAGGCAGCAAACCCTCTCACTCCTCGAGGAAAGGTATTGGTGGCCCAACATGCCCCAGGATGTGGCTAGCTTTGTGAGAGGATGCTCAGTCTGTGCCATGAGCTCCACACCACGTCATCTGCCTAAACTAGTGCCTCTCCCAATTCCATGTCGACCCTGGTCCAGCCTAGGTATCGACTTTGCCATGGATTCAGCAGCTTCCAATGGCTTCCCCACCATCCTTGTCATAGTAGACCGATTCTCCAAGGCCTATAATCTCATCCCATTCTAAGGTCTACCTACAGCCCTGGAAATGGCAAAGGCCCTCTTAAGCCACTCAACCATGCCCCCAATCACCAGAGTACTGAGCACCTACACCTGCACGCAATTGAGAGCACTATAAGAGCACACCATACGTTACATTTACCTCACCTTCTCATTACGGTTTAAGCCTCAAAATAAAGAGCACTTTAACTCATCTGCTTTTCTCTGGTCTATCTATCTATCTATCTATCTATCTATCTATCTATCTATCTATCTATCTATCTATCTATCTATCTATCTATCTATCTATCTATCTATCTATCTATCTATCTATCTATCCCCAACAGGTGAAGTGAATAACAATTATTATCTCCTCATCATGGCACCTGTTAGTGGGTGGGATATATTAGGCAGCAAGTGAACATTTTGTCCTCAAAATTGATGTGTTAGAAGCAGGAAAATAGGCAAGCATAAGGATTTAAGCAAGGTCGACAAGAGCCAAATTGTGATGGCTAGAAGACTGGATCAGAGCATCTCCAAAACTGCACCTCTTGTGGAGTGTTCCCGGTATCCAGTGTTCAGTATCTATAAAAGTGGTCCAAGGAAGGAGCAGTGGTGAGCTGGGCCAACAGTGCTACTGTTCTACTGTTCAAGCTATTGTTAAAATTGCTGAAGAAGTTAATGCTAGTTCTGATAGAGGATACACAGGATACACTGAGCATTGCACTTTGTTTCACACATTGCATTTTTGCAGGCCATATACACCCTTTCATGGAAATGGTATCCCCTGATGGCTGTGGCCTCTTTCAGCAGAATAATGTGCCATGCCAAAAAGCAAAAAAAGGTTCAAGAATGGTTTGATGAGCACAACAATGAGTTTTAGGTGTTGACTTGGCCTCCAAATTCCTCAGATCTCAATCCAATCAAGCATCTGTGGGATGTACTGAACAAACAAATCCGATCCATGGAGGCCCCACCTGCACTTACAGGACTTAAAGGATCTGAAGATTACATCTGTGCCATATGCCACAGTACACCTTCAGGGATCTATTGGAGACCATGCCTCAACAGATCAGGGGGACCAACACAATATTAGGCAGGTGGTCATAATGATATGTCTGGTTGGTGCATACTATATATATATATATATATATATATATATATATATATATATATATATATATATATATATATATATATATATATATATGTATATATATACACACACACACACACACACACATATATATATATATATATATATATATATATATATATATATATATATATATATATGTATATATATACACACACACACACACACATATATATATATATATATATTTATATATATATATATATATATATAATAGAATATTATAGAAGCCTTTATTTGTCAAATAAACATTACAGCACAGTGAAATTCTTTCTTCACCTATCCCAACTATGGAAGTCAGAACACTTACTCAAGGGCCCAACAGTGCAGGGGCTTGAACCACAATTAATAACCCAGAGCCTTAACCACTTGAGCCACATATATACACAACCACTTATAGCTATATACATACATAGCTATATACATCAACCAAATCTTACAAGCAGGGGAGGAGGTTGTAGCTCCCCTTGATTCAAACACAAGCACAAGTGTTCTTAATTAGAGGTATTTTTTAGCACGTCACACCACCAGCCATCTTAAAATGTCAAATCATGCCAGTGCCATTGCCAGTGACAATGCCATGAGAACTGGAAATAAATACATACAAATTTGTTCTCATAGAGAATAACCATCAACAGATAATACACATGTAACCAAACTTTCTTGGCTTATTTAAATAATCTCCAGTCTCTTTCTGGCTATGGGTAATAAACAGGCTACAGTTGAGTTGCAACAACTTATTTTATTCGGCCAAAAAGCAAGACAGTACATAAAACTTTGTCTCTCTGCACTTCTCCCTCACCCAATGTTAGAACAACCTGTCCTCCCCCCAAAAACCTGGGCAGGTAACTTGTTAGTTCCATTTTAACATAACCAAAACAACAAGCAAAATCAAATGTCACACATGCAGGGATTTGCAACAGAATTACACATAAAACAGAACACTCGTGTTATGAAAAGTAACCTTTTAACTGAGTCATACTAAAAAAATTCAGCCATATGCAAAACAGTGTAATATCCAGTTACAGCACCCAACAACAAGAAACACAACACTTAAGGGCTGTTACCGTCCATAAAACTACCTTCCCACAAATTGACCACTGAGTGATGGGTGAGCAAAAAGTCCCAACCCAGGATCACTGGTTGTGTAATATTCCTGACTACTTGAACTGTGTGAGTGAAGGTTTCAGTACCTAGCCTAAATTATTTAGATACTCACCAGTCACTGCCCTAGGAAAGAGCTGAGAACGATGCATAGTTCTAGTTTTCAAGGATGGAATAGACATCCTGAAAGCCCCAGTAATCAGTGATATGTCAGAACCTGTGTCTAGACAGACTTTGGTGGCAATGTTCTCAATAATAGTCATCACATAGTGTGTGGGTATTTTACATGAGTGGTGATACCTGTTGTCGGGCCTCATCACCAATAGCAGCAGACACTTGGCCCCATCATCTGCTAATACTCTTTTCCCTGATCAGTGAAGTCTTCAGTAAAACTCACATGATGACCCTTCTCCTTTAGGATTAGGTGTCTTTCCCTGGCTGAGTGGGCTTGATGGGAGTCATAGCTGGATCTGAGTCTATCACAGAGATGAGAAGAGGAGGTGTATCTGGAAGAATCATAATGATGTGCATATCTGTCCCTGGAATGATCAGGAGAGCGCCGCCAGTCTGGGCTGTAGTGATAAAAACGATTGTGGCTGCTGGCAGAATGATACTCACGTTGATTATTTGGAGAAGACATAGGGGTAGGTGAGTATTGTCTGTTGCGGTGATCGGGAGAGTACTTTGCATTGAGATGATCACTGTGTGACCTGTTGGATCTGTGATAACTGGGTGCAAATGAGTAGGTACCACGATCAGGAGACGCAGGTGGGGAGCATCAATATCTCTCTCTCCCACGCTCAGGTTGCAACCACAGGCTCATACTTATGTCTGGCAAGGCCAGTATGGGGAGAGCGGTAACTAACAGAATGGGCATGATGTCGCCCAAGCTAAGAAACTTCCAGTTTAAGTGCACAAACATCTTCTGAGAGCTGTTTAACCACATCAAGTCCTCCCATAGTTAGGGAATGCTTCCAATACCAGTCTCGCAATTTCTGCAGCGTAACCTCAAGGTTCCTTAGGCAAATGCTGCCTAGCATTCACAAAGGTCTGGAAGTGTAGCAAAAATTCTTTCCAGCCAAAAACCTAATTTAGTTACTGTACAGTCCTCATAATCCTAAGCTAGTAAGCTAGAGCATCTCCACTAAGGCGTGTGGGAAGAATTGTGGCTAGATCTAGCTGTTGTCCATCCGCACATGCTTTAACTGCTAGCTCCAAGTTTTCCATAAAGAGAAACGGTGAAAAGTTGAATGTCTTGGCTAATTAATCCGAAACGCTGCTGCCACCAGTCTGTAACCCAACTTTCTTGGCTTATTTAAATACTCTCCAGTCTCTTTCTGGCTGTGGGTAATAAGCGGGCTACAGCTGAGTTGCAACAACTTATTTTATTCGCCCTCACCCGGTGTTACAACAACCTGTCCTCCCCTGGGAAACCTGGGCAGGTAATTTGTTAGTTCCCTTTTAACATAACCAACACAACAAGCAAAATCAAATATCACACAAGCAGGGACACAGACAAAATAATAATGTGCTATAAATAATAATTAAGTAATATTCCATTCTAAATTAAAACACATAAATAAATAAATACCTTATGGGTGTATTTCATATGATAATAAATAACATAAATCAATGCACAACTAAGGTTACACACAAAATATAGACTTGACCATAAACCACAAAGGTTATAAACCATTTTCTCTATTGCTAACACATTAGCATATGCACCGTTACAAATATAACATTAATAAGCAGACAGTTTGCATACCTCATTGGCCATGTTAAGTCAAGGGGAGGTAGAAACAAAAATTCTAAGAATTAGGTCTTCACAACAAAAAATATCTTCAAAGTGCAGCTAAAAGTTTCACAACATCTTTGAACATAGACAACTGTTTTCCCTAGCTGTGATATTATGGAGCATAGGTAATAATGACTCCCGCTACACACGGTGGCAAAAACAATTAGTTCCACTTGAGAAATTAAACAAGCATATGTAAGTTAGTAACCTAACTTATGTAGCCACAAAAAATAAGTTCACAGAGTCAATTCCACTAATTATTATTTACAGACCTCCAGGACCATATTCTGAATTCCTCAGTGAATTTGCAGATTTCATTTCAAACCTCATTTGAATGAATGTTGAAGACTCCTGCAATTAATGTCTAAAGAGACATTAATTGCAGGAGACTTCAACATTCATTTTGATAAGTCAGAAGACCCTCTGAGAACAACAGTAGATTCAGTAGATCCAGTAGATTCAGTAGATTCACCCACTCACAATGGAGGTCACACTCTAGATCTTATTTTAACATTTGTCTTAAATATAGAAAACAGTCACATTTCCACAGTGGGAAGCTATCTCAGACCACTATCTTCTTCAATTTAAAATGCGTCTTAGACACGAGGTGCGCAATTTGCCATGTCACTGTATTAAGCGTACATTTACATCTGCTATTGCAGAGAGATTTACCAATAGTCTGACAGAATTATCATGCATGATTGGTTCACCGTCTGACCCCACAGAACTTGATCAGGTGACTGATTATTTGGAGTCAGTGTTTCGTAACACCCTAGATACTGTAGCTCCACTTTAAAAAAAATAATTAAAGAGACAAAACTAGCACCCTACAATGACCACACACAAGCTTTAAAACAATCAGCTAGGAAACTAGAATGGAAATTGGCAATATTTCAGTTAGCATGGAAGGAAAGCCTTTTGAGCTACAAAAATTCCCTTAGTACCTCTAGAATAGCGTATTTCTCCACCCTAATCGAAGATAACAAACATAATCCTAAATTATTATTTAGTACTGTAGTAAAACTAACTAGGAGTAAAACCACCGTAGAAAAGCACGCACCTTCTATATGCAGCAGCAATGAGTTCAAGAAAAATTGATAATAAAGTTGATTCAAAACTTGAGCAAAAAATTCAGACTATTAATTTAAAACCAACTATCTGATAGATAATCCTGTAGATAATATAACAATTTCTGTTCATAACTTAGAATGCTTTACTCCCCTTCAAGAGTCTGATCTAAATTCACTAATTTCATCTTTCATCAAAACTTTAACCTGCATACTAGATCCCTTACCCACATGTTTCCTTAATAGCTGACCCCTGTCAACTGTCCAACTATAGGCCAAACCTGCATTTTATCTCCAATATACAATTATTCATAAACATGGTATTAGCTGTTATGCTGATGACACAGCTATACATATCAGCTAAGTCAGATGAGAGACACCAGCTTATTAAGATTGAATAATGTGTAAATGACATTAGACTTAATGACATTAATGAATAATGTGTAAATGACATTAACTTCCTCATGCTTAACTTTGACAAGAGAAAAGTGCTCGTACTAGGACCACATACAGCTAGAAGTTAGCTTCCTGATTACAGAGTAACTCTGTATGGTCATTCTATTTCATCATATCCAGCAGTAAACGATCTTGGTGTGATTATTGACTCTGGTCTTTCGTTTGAAGCTCATGTAGATAAATTCACTAGGGTAGCCTTTTTTCATCTCAGAAATATTGCTAAGATAAGAAATATGATGTCACTTCATGATGCAAAAAAAACTAGTTTATGCTTGTGTTACCTCTAGATTGTATTATCGTAATGCCTTACTGTCTGAATGTCTAGTAGGAGCATAAACAAGCTCCAGCTAGTCCAGAATACAGCAGCTAGAGTCCTAACTATAACCAGAAGATATGAACACATCACTCCAATCTTAGCCACACTGCACTGGCTTCCAGTCAAATTTTGCATTGATTATAAAATAATATTACTGACCTATAAAGCACTAAATTGTGCTTTAGATAGAGTTTTTTCTTTCAAAGCCCCACATTTTGGAACAGTCTTCCAGTTAGGATTCAGGATTTAGACACAGTCTCAATGTTTAAGTCTAGGCTGAAGACACATTTGTTTAGTCAAGCTTTCAATGTATAGTTTTTCTTATTTAAAGGAGCAGAACTGGAAGGTTCATTTGGCTGCTGTCTCCTTACCACCCTTGCAAGTCCACGCATTTTATTAAGGGGCATGGAGACAGAGCTAGACCAAAAGGAAGAACTTGATATTGGATATGCAGATTTTGATGCAGCCTCTCATCCAACTCTCTTTTGGCAACACAGCTTTGAAGTGGCTACAAGGCAAATTTGAACAAGTGGCTGCAAGGAAAAAACCCTTTTTCTTAATGGTGTCTAGATATATTTGGCAGACATTGCCATGCTGTCAAGTGATCTGACAGAGGTGCCATTCTGGCAGTCTTGACCCATTTGGGGCCTTGAAACAGTGTGCTGTCAGGGATACACCAAGCCGGATTGCAGATTACTGGGAGCAAGAAATGAAATGATGAAATGGAGAGCTTGGACCTGCCCTTAGGGGGACTGCTCTTGGAGGCTTGAGCCCACAGACAACAGGTCCTGTTTTACGCAGCCCTTGAGGAGATGATGGTACTCAGTTTGTCTTTCCCTAAATGAGGCTACTCATGAGTGTGCTGCCCAGCCCCCTATCTTTGGCCACCCTATCTTCTGTTCCTATATGTGGGAGCTAGGCTGTGTCCAGACTGGTCCAGACTGGTCCCACCATCTCCCAGGGTAAAAGGTAGGTATACATCTAGACTCTTCTCTGTTCTGTCACCAAGTTGGTGGAATGAACTTCCCCTAGATGTCTGTACAGCCTAGTCACTGACTGTCTTCAAACGATGACTGAAGACCTACCTCTTCCTGAAACACTTTAACTAGCTCTTATTTTTCCCTGTTTTTATGTATTGTTATATGCTGTATGTACATATTTAAAAAAAACAATAACAACTCAGTTTTAGACTAATAGTGTCCTAAGTCTGTAACCTATTGAACCAGTGTTAATATATTCACTGATAGAGACTTTAAAGCACTTTTGCACATTGCTCTGGATAAGAGCAATGCCAGATATGTAAATGTAAATGCCCAGGAATGACTAGAAACCCACATCTCCTGGATATGGTGAAGGATTAGATTGTCTCTCCAAAACAACCATGGCAGTCATCAAACAATCAGTAACATGGGCCAAGTACTTGCGGAAAAGTGGTCATCAAGCTCAGAGTGGATGACTGCTGCTCACTGGGCCAATCTAAATTAAATGTCACAACCTTGAGCATCTCCTCAAGCAGCTTTCTGAAGACAAAGAAACTGGGTCATTGTGATGTAGATGCCCTTTTATGTTCTTGCTGATGCATGCTGCCACATCACCTGTCCACTTCAGCCAATGAAATTGGCCTGTGTTCACATGTGCTTCAGAGGCATGCATTTAGTTCCCTTGAAAAGGATTTCAGTTGATACTGCTGGATGTATGTAAGTGGATGGATGGACATAGCACCTCTTTGATGTACTCCTCCGTAGTTTGCAGTTTGGTGACAGACAGGGCACATCAGATAGCAGCTCAATTGTTCATTCATGAGGTCAGTGAAGTGGGAGATGGTTGGTCTTGGCCTAAATGAAAAACTTCAGAAGATTGCTGTAGGCCATGGTAAGCCTAGAATGGCGTGCTTGGGCGAGGACGTGATCATCAGGTGAAGGTTTATCAGGTGAGCTTAGTACACCCCAGCTTCATGAGCATGGAGCTCTCTACATAGAGAACTACACCAGGTTACATATGTAACCCAGTTCCCTAAGAAGGGAAACTCGATCCTTTGAAAGGGAACGCTAAATAGTTCTTGTTTAATGACATGTAATGAAAAGTCAATCATTTTAACACATGTATTGTGATCCAGGGGACATATCACACTCATAGAATTGCTCGGTTATACAGTATATCCTGATTACTGGATTGAGCAGGTTGTGTCATTTTGTTGGATTTGATAGCAAGCCAGTGTTTGAGTCATTTCAGTAACATCATTGAATAGCACACAAAGCCACTATATGTCTTAGTGGTAGTTACCTTAGAAAACCGAATAACAGATGAGGGAAAATTGCTAAGTGCATTATTTGATGTTGCTCCATTGATTGCATGGGATGTTCCAGTAGTTGAATCAGGATGTTTAGCCTGTTCAAAGTTTCTTGTTTGATGAAGTTACCAGAAGACCCAGAGTCAATAAGTGCTGCCAAGAAAGAGGGACCATCTGACTGTATTTTCACAGGTAAAGTGAGTGAGTGCTGAGACAACAAATAAAGTGGACTCAGCATTGAAGAGCAGAGGCATGTGTTGCTATTCTCTCTTGGATTTTTAACCAGTTCTAGGGATTGCCATGATATTGCAGCCCAAACCATCAATGATCCAACCCTGTGCTTTACTCTGGGCATGCAACAGTCTAGGTGGTATCCTTCTTTGGGAACATCAACACAATGCAACTCTCCTGGACATGGGAAATACAGTGAAGGCAGACTCATCAGAGAGCAATACATGTTTCACATTGTCCACAGACCAAGAGTTTCACTGCTGGCACTACTGAAACTGATAATTGGCCTGAATGACCAAAGGTTTGGCTATAGCAGCCCAAACCAGAATATTGACCCTGTGGAGTTACTAACTAACAGTTTTGGGGCAAACAGGAGAGTTGAGGTGCACCTTTAATTCTGCAGTGAGATGTGGTTTTATTATTTTTGGATACAATCTGGGCTAGGTCATCCATTTCAGAAAGCTTCCTATTGCATCAAGAGTTACTCCTGTTGAATGTGGTTTGTCCATTGTTTTAGTGTGCAGACATTACCCTGGATACTGTGGTTCTCAATATACCACAAAGAATACGAGACACTCAGCAACAATTTGTCTCCTTTTGAACTCTGATATGTCTTCCATTATGTAGAACTGTACTATTGCTCTGTAAATTCAACCTTCACAGTCTGCACTTGCTTACAGAATGTGAAATCAGTGAAGATTGGTTACCAGGCAGCACATATAGGCATGGAACCTCTAACACTATAGTGGACAGTGTTTCAGGTTCACTGTCCAAACCCTGTATTTCCCCCTGGTGAGTGATCAAAGACATGAACCATAAAACAATTTTATGAATTGACTGTAGGAAATCAGCCATTCTCTTCTTTGAAACCACACCTCGATGTCCCAGACGAGGTCATTTGCCCATGAAAGCTATGGGGGAAAACTTTCCATTTCTAAAATAACATTACCCTATCATATTGTTCAATTTATTCCAACTAGCTATGTTAAAAATATATATCTTAATGAGTTAATTTAACCCACCTTGCATTCTGTCAAATATTTATGCAGCTGCATGGTTGAATATTTCATACATTGTGATGTTTTTAAACCAGAATTTCCTAAAGTGCAGCAAGACTATGTGGCAGAATAATTGCCCTGGGAGGAAGAGAACGAAAAATGTCTACAGTAATGAGACTTTCTCTTCATGGCCCTTTGAGGACATGTCTAATTGTTGTGCAGTTCTAATTTTTGTGCAGCATCTTTGGGCAAAAATATTAAAATAAATAAAATAATTCATAACTTGTACACATATGCTTACTTACAAGGCTTAAGCATGTTTTAAGTTATGAAGAGAGAATACAGCTGTCAGATAATACCAGAGAAGAACAGGCAATGGAGTAATTAAACCCCAGAAGGGGTATGTTTATTAACAACAGAAAGCGGGTGGAAAAAGGGAGAGAGGAGAATACTCAGCTTGTCTGCAGAGACTGAGAACCGGAGCTGGAGGGAGATGATGCCGTGCACGGAGGAGAGTAGAGTAGGGAAGAGAGGCGATCGTGGAGGAGAAAAAAAAGGAGGAGGAGAAGGTAGTATACGGGGCAACACGGGGAATAGTGGAAGCTATAGCGCAAAGGCTAACCAGTATCAGCGTGATATGGAGTCGGTGTCTAAACGAGACCAGACAGGGATGAAGTGAAGAGAGTGCTCTTAAATAGGTGAGTGGAGGTAATTAACTGACGAGGTGCAAGTGATCTGAATCAATACTCGGGAGAGTGAGGGCGCTGGTGAGGGGTTGGGTCCGGCGTGCCTGTGACAACAGCCACATTGTTGTAAATTAATATAGCTTCTTGTCCCCTCTTAAATTAATCTCTTTCTACAGATTCCCTTATACTTTAGAGTGAAGAGATTTCTCTATAGCCCATTTATTTTTCCTGGATATGTTCTCAGGGTCCACATCTCTCTACCAATGATTCATTTTGGCATTCATGTATGCATTCAATTTTCAATTAAATTTATTTGTATAGTGCTTTTAACAATGGACGTTGTCTTGGCCTTGTCTGGGCCCCACTTGGCCTATTCTTGCCTGCATATCCTGGACGTAGTCAATCACGGAGCTTAATGGTGAGTGTTGACCTTCGCGGGCCACATCTACCAGTCCTTGCGGTCGCCGACCGAACAGGATCTCGAATATGGTGAAGCCTGTTGAGGCCTGAGGCGTTTCTCAGATGGCAAAGAGGATGTAAGGAAGGAGGAGATCCCAGTTCCTCCCCTCCTCGTGTACCACACAGCATAGCATTCTCTTGAGGGTTTGGTTGAATCGCTCTACCAGCCCATCAGTCTGTGGGTGGTACACGGACGTCCTTAGGTGTTTGACCTGTAAGAGCCAACACAGATCCGCCATTAGTTGTGAGGTAAAAGGCATACCTTGATCAGTGAGGATGTCCTTGGGGATTCCCACATGACGAAAGAGCATGAGGAGCTCTCTGGCGATGTTGTGGGAGGTGGCCTTCCGAAGTGGGACTGCTCAAAGGGGACGCTGATGATGGGGAGTGGAATAAGAGGGGCCGGTGCTGGCTTTTGGGGGGCTATCTGTTGGCACCTGGGGCAGGCCCGGCAGAAGGCTTGGACCTCTGCCTGCATTCTGGGCCAGGTGAAACAATCCTTCAGCTTTTCTAGGGTGTTGTGCGGGCCCAGGTGGCCCCCCCAGTGGATGCGTGTGGGCCAGGTGCAGGAGGAGGGTGGTCCGGGAGTGAGGGACTACTAGCAGGTCACATGGCTCTCCACGGCATTCGGTGTGGTAGTACAGCAATCCCCCCTTGACGAGGAAGTACGCCATGGGAAGCTGGTCCCCTGGGTGGGTGTTTACTCCCTCTACCTGCAGAACTTGGCCCCAGCAGTGTTTCAGCCAGTCGTCCTCCTTCTGCTCCCGTCTGAAACTCCCTTCCCTGGTGATCTTTCTCAGACTCACCTGGGGAGGAGGGCTCTGGGTCCGGGGCTCCGCAGACCATGCATGCCGGCTTTGTCCGGGCTCTGGGTTTCCAAGGCTGCCTCGCCTGGGTGGGGCCCTTCATGGTGGTGGAGAACCCTGGCCAGTCACATCTGAACAGCACAGGGACTGGAATATTTTGGATTATCCCCGTGATGACAGGCCACTTGCTGGCTGGGCCCCGGATGAGAACCTGAGTGGACGGGACGAACCGGACATTCCCGTGGATACAAGAGACTGGTACGGTCCCCACCGGTTTTGCTGTCTTGGGGAGGATGCCGGGTCGGACTAGGGTGATGGTACTCCCAGAGTCCAGCAGGGCGGGCACGGAGCACCCATTGAGCTCCACGGTGACCCGTGAAGATTCCGGAATAGTGGCCGCATGCTGGATACTGGTTTGTGAGCCCGACCTGGTGGTGTGGGCTTGGGTTCGGTAGGCATGGGCTCGTCCATGGGGCCATTCCTCTGGGTTTCTTTTCTCCCCGTAGGCCCCCGTGACCGGCAGCCAGGTGACCTTGGGCTGGCGTGAAGGGGGTTGGAAGTCCGCCTTCCGTACGTCCTGGCCGATCTCCAGGGTCGCCAGAGCACACTCCAGCCTGTCGAGCAGCTCTCTTGTGGAGGTGGGGTTACGGAGCCCCATGGCCTTGCGCTCCTCGGAAGGGATGGCTCGCAGGAAATGGTCCATGGCCACCCGTTCGGTGACCTCTTTGGCTGAGAGCTGGTCTGGTTGTAGCCACCTGCGGCAGCAGTAAAGGGGGTCATCCATCTGGGCCCGGGGGTTAGCGCTGAGGTCATACTGCCATCTATGGAAGTCCCCGGCCGTGTTGACTGGAGACCGGCCGCACCAGGTGAGGATCATTGCCTTCACCAGTTCGTAGTTGTGTGCCTTCTCCATCTCGAGGGCGTTTTAGGCCAGTTGGGTGGCCCCAGTGAGAAGGGGGGCTAGTATGTCGGCCCAATAATGCTGTGGCCACTCTTCCCGCTCTACCGTATGCTCGAACGTCTCAAGGAAGGCCTCCACATCGACTTCTGCCGTCATCTTAATAATGCAGCTTGGGGGGCTTTCTCCTGCTCTGCCCCGCACTCTAATTTAGTGGCACTGGCCATGGTGCTGATCTGCTGCAGCTTGTGAGAGGGAGGGGGCGAGGAGCGACTCTCTTCTGCATGCGTGTGGTGGTGTCTGCGGCGCCATCACAATATATACACTATATTGCCAAAAGTATTTGCTCACCCATCCAAATAAACAGAATCAGGTGTTCCAATCACTTCCATGGCCACAGGTGTATAAAATCAAGCACCTAGGCATGCAGACTGTTTTTACAAACATTTGTGAAAGAATGGGTCGCTCTCAGGAGCTCAGTGAATTCCAGCGTGGAACTGTGATAGGATGCCACCTGTGCAACAAATCCAGTCGTGAAATTTCCTCGCTCCTAAATATTCCACAGTCAACTGTCAGCTGTATTATAAGAACGTGGAAGTGTTTGGGAACGACAGCAACTCAGCCACGAAGTGGTAGGCCATGTAACCTGACGGAGCGGGGTCAGCGGATGCTGAGGCGCATAGTGCGAAGAGGTCGCCAACTTTCTGCAGAGTCAATCGCTACAGACCTCCAAACTTCATGTGGCCTTCAGATTAGCTCAAGAACAGTGCGCAGAGAGCTTCATGGAATGGGTTTCCATGGCCGAGCAGCTGCATCCAAGCCATACATCACCAAGTGCAATGCAAAGCGTCGGATGCAGTGGTGTAAAGCACGCCGCCACTGGACTCTAGAGCAGTGGAGACGCGTTCTCTGGAGTGACGAATCGCGCTTCTCCATCTGGCAATCTGATGGACGAGTCTGGGTTTGGCGGTTGCCAGGAGAACGGTACTTGTCTGACTGCATTGTGCCAAGTGTAAAGTTTGGTGGAGGGGGGATTATGGTGTGGGGCTGTTTTTCAGGAGCTGGGCTTGGCCAGTTAGTTCCAGTGAAAGGAACTCTGAATGCTTCAGCATACCAAGACATTTTGGACAATTCCATGCTCCCAACTTTGTGGGAACAGGTTGGAGCTGGCCCCTTCCTCTTCCAACATGACTGTGCACCAGTGCACAAAGCAAGGTCCATAAAGACATGGATGACAGAGTCTGGTGTGGATGAACTTGACTGGCCTGCACAGAGTCCTGACCTCAACCCGATAGAACACCTTTGGGATGAATTAGAGCGGAGACTGAGAGCCAGGCCTTCTCATCCAACATCAGTGTGTGACCTCACAAATGCGCTTCTGGAAGAATGGTCAAAAATTCCCATAAACACACTCCTAAATCTTGTGGACAGCCTTCCCAGAAGAGTTGAAGCTGTTATAGCTGCAAAGGGTGGACCGACGTCATATTGAACCCTATGGATTAGGAATGGGATGTCACTTAAGTTCATATGCGAGTCAAGGCAGGTGAGCGAATACTTTTGGCAATATAGTGTATATATATATACATATACATATATATACATATATATACATATATATATATATATATATATATATATATATATATATATATATATATATATATATATATACATATACATATATATATATACATATATATACATATATATATATATATATATATATATATATATGTGTGTATATATATCTATATAGTTTAAAGTTACTATTTTATCCCTATTTTGTCCCTAATGAGCAAGCCTGTGCAAGGAAAAACTCCCTGTGATGACATGAGGAAGAAACCAGGCTCAAAAGGGAACCCATTCCCATTTGGGTGACACTGGACAGTAAATAATGTAAATGTGACTAAATGGCGTCCTTTCTACAACATCAAGCAATGTCTTATGGGGAACTATTAGGTCACTGTAGTTTGTAGTGTAGTATAGGCACTAATTTTTTGCTGTTGCAAGCTGACAGATGTAATGGCAGATCCGTGATGGTGTGATAGTCCCCAAGTGGCTCGTTCCACAGCTGTCTCCTGGTCACAGGCTGTTCACACAGATCCATCCACAGATACATCAGTGAGCACCACCAAGCGACAAGACTCCGACTATGGGTAGAGCCAATGGTCACACTGGAAACTCAGAATACTGGTAGCTCAGGAGTGGGATGTATAGCTCAACAGAGAAAGACAGCGAAAGAGAAAGATGTATGCTTGTGATCATGTGATATTTAAAGACATTGCAGATTATGTGTAAAGTACAGGCAGGGACTCCGGCAAGACTAGCTATGACAGCATAACTAAAAGGGAGAGCCAGAAGGTGACAGACATGAAGGCTTCCCAGGACATAAAGCATTCAACCACTTCACAGTCATCAAACCTGAGCGATTTGCGAGGGTGGTAAGGTGACAGCATCCAAACATCCCAGGACACCAAACACTCTATGCCCATGAACCTTCCAGATCTGCTCCTTTGCCTAAGCCAAGTTATACATTGAAAGCTTGACTAAACTAATATGTCTTCAGCCTAGATTTAAGCATTGAGACTGTGTCTAAATCCCGAACACTAATTGGAAGGATATAGGGCTTTGTAAGAAAAAGCTCTGCCCCCTGCTGTAGCCTTTGCTACTTGAGGTACTACCAAAGTTTTGCTACAGTACTAAATAAAAATTTAGGATTGCTTTTGTTATCTTCGATTAGGGCAGAGAGATCTTGCAGTACTAAGAGAATTTTTATAGTTCAGAAAGCTTTCCTTTCACGCTAACTGAAATATTGCCAATTATTTTGATGCCATTTACATTCTAGTTTCCTAGTTGATTGTTTTAAAACTTGTTTGTGGTCATTGTACCAGGGTACTAGTTTTGTCTCTTTAATTATATTCCTTTTAAATGTAGCTACAGCACTAGGGTGTTGCCAAACACTGACTCCAGTTAACGAGTCATCTGATCATGTTCTGTGGGGTCAGACGGCGAACCAATCATGCATGATAATTCTGGGAGACTATTGTTAAATCTCTCTGCAGTAGTAGACGTAAATGTACGCTTAATATGGTGAAATGGCAAATTGTGCATCTCGTGTCTAAGACGCATTTTAAATTAAACAAGATTGTGATCTGAGATAGCTTCTGACTGTGGAAGAGTGACTATGTTTTCTATATTTAAGCCGAATATTAAAATAAGATCCAGAGTGCGACCTCCACTGTTAGCGGGACATATTAGGTTTGGATTAACACCAACTGAATTTAAAGATGGATTCACCTGTTGTTCTCAGAGGGTCTTCTGACTTATCAAAATGAATATTGAAGACTCCAACAATTAATGCTTTGTCTAAAGAAACAACAAGGTTTGAAATGAAATCTGCAAATTCACTGAAGAATTCAGAATATGGTCGTGGGGGTCTGTAAATAACAATTAGTGGAATCAAATCTGTGAACTTATTTTTTGTGGCTACATTTGTGTGACGCCTAGCTTATCATCATGAATAACTGCAACACCTCTTCCCCTGCCTGTTAGACTTGTTTGATGTATATAGCTATAACCTGGCGGACAAGCTTCATTTAATGCTACATACTTGTTTGGCTTAATCCATGTTTCTGTTAAAGCACTAAACTCCTGATCAGTAATCAGTTCATTAATAATAAGTGCTTTAGATAAAAGAGATCTTATATTTAACAGTCCTAGCTTTAGATCAAAGGTGCTGGCTGTGCCTTCACTATGATCTAGTTTTATGTTAATTAGGTTACTAAAGCAAATTTTCTGATTGTATCACTTCCAGGTTATTTATATTTTAGACCCACATGAATGACAAAGAAAAGGGACACTTTTTTTTAACTCTCTGTGGTATTTTTTGTACACAAAGGAGATAATTTAGACCTGTAGATTTTAGATTTTATTCTTCCTCTGGAAACCAAGGATCTTTGAAAAAGTCTGAAATACTTTCATCAGAGAGATATAGTTTTCCTGTCTGTGTGACCTTTTAAAATCCCATTGAAAACTGAGTCAGCCCAGAAGTAGGAGATATCATGTTATCATTGTGTGTGTGTGTGTGTGTGTGTGTGCTGATTCTTTCCTCGTTTTCTTTCTTACTGGAACCAATAGTTCTTTGTGGCATTTGAAAAGGTCAGACATGTGTTGAACATCCTAGCTGCTAATGTCTATAAAACTTCACTCTTTGGTGATAGAAGGAAATATGGCCGAGTAGTTTCTTTCTGCAGGGGATGGCAGAAAGTACCATATGTATGGCAAGGAATGCAATCAAAAGGCCTGGCAGCCCATGCCTTAAGTCCTTTTTCAACATTGTTATGGTTGAGTAATTTTGCTTACTGATTCTGTCATATGTATACAGTGCATATTTTGACAAAATGTAATGTACAGATACACAGGAGGCAGAGGTAGAAAACTCATGCCATAAAAGAAACCATCTTGTGGTTCTTCATTGGCATTGTTGTCATTAACCTTGGCCATCCATTGTAGTTGAGTGTGGTCAGTCACTTGTATGAAATGACGCCCCGCCAGGTAGAAACAGAGTTCTTTCATATAGAGATACTCTTTAACTGACTTTTTTTCTTCTCCTGGTGTTTAAGTAGGCCCCAGCAGATGATAGTCTAGGTGCTGTTCTTCGGTTAACCACAGACACAACACTTATGTTGGTTGGCTATCAGCCCCACTCTTTGAGGGCCTCCCTGAGGTGGCACAGGTGGTTTTACCAGGTGGGAGAGTGTATGATATATGATAATTAATTGATTCTAATGGGTAGAGACTTGTCACCTGGCAAACTTATGCTCCTGTTTAACAAAAAAGGCTGATACCATGGTCTAACATTGCCTTTCCTAAATAGTACATAGGACCTGTTTACATTTTGCATACCCTGCCTTTCTTGAACAGCCCTCACCTGGCTCAGACCTTATTTAACTAATTGTTATCAGTTTGTAGTCCACAAGGTTAATTTTTATGCAAACTGTTTTTCTCCTTACATATGCTACCTCTTGGTAACAGTAATTTGCAAACATGGTATTAGTATTATTAACTTCCACTGTTATACTGATGACACACAGTTATATATTTTAGCAAAGCCAGATGAGAGACACTAGCTTAATAAGATTGAAGAATGTGTAAAGGACATTAAAGAGAGGATTACAGAGTAACTCTGCCTTGTCTTTCTGTTTCATCATGTGCATCAGTAAAAAACCTTGGTGTGATTATTGACTCTCAATTACCTTGTTTTAATTATTGTCTTTCATTTGAAGCTCATGTAAATAATATCACTTGGGGAGCTTTATTTCACTTGGTGGTGCTTGATGCTGCTGAGGATGACCCCATATGGAGTACCTGGAGATACAGTATATGGGATTTCTATGGATAGAACCAACTGGACAGTACACAACTGGACATGGTGCTGGCTATGAACTGCTTTGAACATTTAATGGTTTCACAGAAAGAAATTAGTGTTAAATCTACTATTCTTGTTAGCCTTTCTTAAAAATGGCACAGGCAAACTTCTCAAAAATAAAGCAACAATGCATTTTGTGAAGTTCAATAAACTAATATGAACAATGACATTAGCCATTTTGCAGCAGCTGTGTCAGTGTCTGTGTAAACTAAACCAATTTTGGAGTCAAAAATATATAGATTTTGCAACTGAGCTCCCACCAGGTCGCCCTTAGCATATAAAAGAATTGAATTCCGTCAGAGAAAAGGGAAGAAAAGAAATGGTGACGCTAAAAACCCTCATTCTTGCCAAAATTTCACTGATGGCAGACATTTTTTATTTGTTATTCTAATTATTCAGTTAGATAGATAGCCAGTCTCATTAGATAGATAGCCAGCCTCATTAAAGTACCAAAATTAGATAACCTAGAGCTGTTTTTGAAGTTCCATCCCCAACAAAACTCAAGCTAAGTTTTGGTTTCAGGTTTTCTGCTGTAAAGATCACACCAATATGAGGTGGTTGTTATCCAGTCAGGAGAGTCATGCCTTATTTTGCTCAATTTGTATGGTATTTGCGAAGTCCACAGACACCAGCCCCTTTATATCTGGAATGGTAGACTAGAAGCATCTGCATCATTGAACTTCTGTTACCATTAGAAAAGCAAAATACACAGAGATTATGCTGTGCCTCAAAAAATAACACTGAGAGCCTGCTCATGGTGGGTCAGTTTTCAGCTCACAGAGAACAACTATGCAGGAGAAGACAGAAGAATAAATCAATGATGTTGTTAATGTCATTGGCAAAAGAATGCTGAGTTTCAGAAGTACTAAAGGTATTTGGAGAATTTCAACACAAATGCCAAAGGCTTCATCGAAGGTCTCCTAAAGTATGAGACTACTTACAGTTTAGATTTTCTTGAAAATATCTGATGAAAGTTCCCAGTGTATAACAGACAAGTGGCATTAATATCCACTCTTCCTATATAGACAATCATATAATTGTCTTATCAGAAGAACAGCTGAGAAGGATGGGTTCAGATTTTAAGAGTGTCAAATCAGCTGCAGAAAAATCTGGGATGTTGAAACAGAGCTGCAGCTTCAGGATGCTCTGCCATCAGAAATAATATGGAAGAAAAAAACTATGGAGAGATGACTGAATATAAAACCCTTACTGATGCAGCAAATACATACAGGTTGAAGATCTATATTTTGATTATGGATTCATTAATTGAGAGCCTCCAGCAACATTTTCTGAGTAATGGCACTTTTCTGGCTTGGCTATTCTGGACCATAAAGACTTTGACCAGATCATGTCTAACACCAGTGGTCTTCCACAGCTGGTCTTCCACCTCAGAAACTAAGCAAATGCTTGGTGAAGTTTGACAGTTAGAGCAATATTGGTCAAATTTTGAGTGAGTCAGGGACAGACCTGTTTCCGTTAAGTTGTCTTGGTTTTGTTATGTTGAAAGTGCACTAAAATGCACAGACTAAGTAGCTGGACCTCAACAAAGATTTTGTGTGTCTCCTGTGTTTTCCTCCACACCCTCACAAAAGTGGTTCTACAAATAGGTAATAATTTTGTTTATATAAAGTTGCTTGCAGGCTGTCAGGATACAAACTGGTTAGATAAATATAAAATGTAGCTCAGGGTAAATAATTGTAGTTATAGGTAATACACAGATTGGCCACAATATAAAAACTACCAGGCTAATATTGTGTAGGTCCCTCTTTTGCCAACAATACAGTACTGACATATTGAGGCATGGACTCTACAAGACCTTAAAGGTATGTTGTGGTATCTGGCACCAAGTCCTGTAAGTTGTATGGTGGGGCCTCCATTGATTGGATTTGTTTGTCCAACACATACCAAAAATTCTAAATAGGAGTGAGATCTGGGAAATTCGGACAAAACATCAGCACCATTTAAAATTTTGGCATGTTGCTCAAACCATTTCTGAACAGTTTTTGCGGGGTAGTGTGGCAGGGTTCATTATACTGCTAAAAGAGGTTACTGCCAATAGTGAATAATATTGCCATGAAGGGCTGTATTTGTTCAGCAACAATGTTTATGTAGGAGGTACATGTCAAGGAAATGTCCTCATTAATACCAAGACCCAGTTTTACCAGCAGAACACTGTTCAGAGCACCACACACTCAGCCCACTGCATCTCACTTCTTCCCATAGTGCATCCTGCTGCTATCTCTTCCCCAGGTAAGCAACGCATATTTACCCAGGTGCGATTCACTGTGCTTTTGGACAGCTTTCAGTTTTTTGGACAGTTTTTTAAAGAAGTTCCTTACATTACCTTACAATCTAGCAGTATATATATATATACACTATATTGCCAAAAGTATTCGCTCACCCATCCAAATAATCAGAATCAGGTGTTCCAATCACTTCCATGGCCACAGGTGTATAAAATCAAGCACCTAGGCATGCAGACTGTTTTTACAAACATTTGTGAAAGAATGGGTCGCTCTCAGGAGCTCAGTGAATTCCAGCGTGGAACTGTGATAGGATGCCACCTGTGCAACAAATCCAGTCATGAAATTTCCTCGCTCCTAAATATTCCACAGTCAACTATCAGCTGTATTATAAGAACGTGGAAGTGTTTGGGAACGACAGCAACTCAGCCACGAAGTGGTAGGCCATGTAAACTGACGGAGCGGGGTCAGCGGATGCTGAGGCGCATAGTGCGAAGAGGTCGCCAACTTTCTGCAGAGTCAATCGCTACAGACCTCCAAACTTCATGTGGCCTTCAGATTAGCTCAAGAACAGTGCGCAGAGAGCTTCATGGAATGGGTTTCCATGGCCGAGCAGCTGCATCCAAGCCATACATCACCAAGTGCAATGCAAAGCGTCGGATGCAGTGGTGTAAAGCACGCCGCCACTGGACTCTAGAGCAGTGGAGACGCGTTCTCTGGAGTGACGAATCGTGCTTCTCCATCTGGCAATCTGATGGACGAGTCTGGGTTTGGCGGTTGCCAGGAGAACGGTACTTGTCTGACTGCATTGTGCCAAGTGTAAAGTTTGGTGGAGGGGGGATTATGGTGTGGGGTTGTTTTTCAGGAGCTGGGCTTGGCCCCTTAGTTCCAGTGAAAGGAACTCTGAATGCTTCAGCATACCAAGACATTTTGGACAATTCCATGCTCCCAACTTTGTGGGAACAGTTTGGAGCTGGCCCCTTCCTCTTCCAACATGACTGTGCACCAGTGCACAAAGCAAGGTCCATAAAGACATGGATGACAGAGTCTGGTGTGGATGAACTTGACTGGCCTGCACAGAGTCCTGACCTCAAGACCTTTGGGATGAATTAGAGCACAGACTGAGAGCCAGGCCTTCTCGTCCAACATCAGTGTGTGACCTCACAAATGCGCTTCTGACTCACATATGAACTTAAGTGACATCCCATTCCTAATCCATAGGGTTCAATATGACGTCGGTCCACCCTTTGCAGCTATAACAGCTTAAACTCTTCTGGGAAGGCTGTCCACAAGGTTTAGGAGTGTGTTTATTGGAATTTTTGACCATTCTTCCAGAAGTGCATTGGATTACACACTGATGTTGGACGAGAAGGCCTGGCTCTCAGTCTGTGCTCTAATGCAGAAATATGCAGAAACTGTGATTTCGGGATACCATATATATATATATATATATATATATATATATATATATATGGTATCCCGAAATCACAGTTTCTGCATAATTTAACAATTTTGTATAAATTAGTCATACCCGTATAGTTTAAGATGCTATTATTTATTACAAACCTCATTTAACTTGCCCTGCCATTGCAAATCCTAATTAGTTAGATGCTCTATAGAGTGTCTCCCCGCTTTAGTATTGCGCCACTAAATGCATTATATCCTCCCCAGTTCCACTCACTCTCACCCAGCCTGAACCAAATGCATAATTTAAAAAGTCCTTAATCTGCAATGGCATTCCCATTTGGTAGCCAGTAGACTGCACTTTATGATGTCAGCTTTCTTCCACAAAGGTCAATAGAACTTTCTCTAGCTTTCACACTCTTTTTACCTCTTAAACTGTGATGTCTGGTGTAATGCATTGCATGGAGTACAGTTTTAACAATTGACATTATAGCGATTATGCATCTCCCTTCTCTCTCTTCAGGTGCAGATCAATCTATTTTGAATCTATTTTTTTTAGTATTTTATCAAGTATGTTTATTCTTTTGAAAATAGTAACTTGTGGAACAGCAAATTGAATCAGTTTGTATTTGGTAATTCCTGAAGTTGAGTGAACAAAAAACCCTGGTATATTTGGATTATTTTTCCTTAATCTACACTTCAACATATAATGTTGAAGAAAAGAAAAAATGTTGAATAAAATGTTTCAATTGCATTGTGATATTATATACTGTACATAATGCAATATGATTAAACCTATGTATAAAGAGTTCACTAATTCAAGCATGAATATCTTATTGTTCTTATTTTATTGCCAGATAAGTGTGCTTTAAAAAAAGAAAGAAAGAAAAATATTTGACAGAGATAAAATAAACTATCCAACAAGTGACAAATTGAAGTTCTGAATAAAATGTCTAAAAATATACTTACTATCTTATATTTTATATAATAAGAACTGCTGAATAAATATAGCCATATTCATTATGCAATGATCTTCACCTACCTTTTGGTCCTGTTCCTAGTGCAGAAAGACTTTACAATTTTACACACCACACAGAGATTTCATTGTTGTGTGAAGGCAGCATCCCTACTAAACCCATAAATCTAAAGATGTTGCTCAGGACCCAGTGGGGGCATTGCATTGGGCTCTACTGAAAGGACATCAGATGAAAACAGAACTGAAAGAATAACAAAGACATCACCTCACAACAAGCCTATGATGAAGAGTTCCTGAGCACAGGCCAAAATTAAGACTGTGTAACAGGTTCCTGAGCTCCAGGGGCCTGACAACCATTTTATTTTATATTTATCATCCATTGTGCCATAATCTATTACAAGTGAACTCACTATCCTACTACAGGCTGGGAATTTATAGATGTTCCATTAATAGAGGATTGTGGAGAGGAGAGAATGGGAGGTTTGGGGGGTAGTGATGCACTATGATTTTCTGAGGATGTTACAATTGCCTCCTAGATTATGTCATTTGACAGGTTTGTCATTGCTGTGCACATACAGACTCTGAGTGTTCAGATATCATTAGCTTTGTTGCTTCTAATATGTGTGCAGGCAGACAGGTCATATATTGTGCAAATAGGTGGACAGGAGCTGAGTTCTTGGGATTACTTGGGAGAAATGGTTGGTTTATTTTTGAGATAGAAGAGATTGCTCTGACATCCATTAAAAAATGTATGTCTAGTTAGTCCTATTTCTTTGCCACAAAACCCAAAATATTTTGTGTGAAGTGTGATTTTTCTTGGAAAAGAAAAGGTTAGCCATGTTTGTATCAGTCTGAACTTTGTCAAAAACCTGTCCATGACTTTTTTTATTTGTATTGATGGATCATATTTGGCAGAGGCTGAATCCATATGCGGGTGGTTTAATGAAAAATAATCCAAAAGCAAAATAAATCCAAATAGGCAGAAAACAAGTCAAATGCATACAAATCCAACATGGCAGCAAAATAAACCCAAATAGACAGAAAACAATCCAAAGGCAAGCAAATCCAAAACAGCGAACAAAGACACATGGTAGAAAACAGGCAATATGTTCCAAAACCAGAACACACAGTCAGCATAGCAAATAAAATCCAATTATCCAACAATCCAACTAGAAAAACGGGAAAACAGAAACAGGTCAAACATATAATGGCAAACACAATAAAAAAAATCAATGAATGCCTCTGAATTTTGTTAAAACTTGGAGTTGGTCGATTTTGGTGAACTTACAGTGAAATTACATGGTTAGCGATAAATCAAGGGTATCATCAGCATTGACCCAGGACCTTTTCTCAGGGGGTATCCCTCCCAGTCAACCAGATACTGCAGCTGACCAAGGTTCCACACCTGGTCTCCGTTAATCTCTATGGGCAATGGAGCTGGTGGTGCTGTTCGTATTGGTGGTGGGGGAGTCTTTGGCAGTTATCTTGAATTTATTGGTGTCAGATAGCCCTCTGGATCTGCACATGGGCACTCTCCCAGACATAATTAAAGAACTCCTTTGTCATCTCCATTCCACCGCAATGTGTGACCAGGGCCGGTGTGGGGTCCTTGGAGGAGTCTTGGGGTTCTGTTAATGCCACTTTGACCAGAGCTTGGGGTGGTGTGTACCCACTGCATGGTTCTTTGCCTGAGGTCAGTATGTAGAGTCGAAAGTGTTGGCATTCGTTGGTGAGGGCTCAGTGCCTTGAGCATGTTGGACCTCCTCCATTAAATACACAGTGGATAGGGGCTATGATCAGTGGGAAATGGCAGATGCTATATCTAGAATACTGGAATAAGCATGGTATAAATGTTCACGAACCTTAAGACATGCTTTGCCAAGGTTGGTGTGGAGAAGCTGGAGTGGCCTGCAAAGAACCCTTACCTCAGCACAACTGAAAAATTTTGGGATGAACTTGAAAGCCACTGTATTCCAGGCCTTCTCAATAGGCATCAGTGGCAAACCTTACTAATTTTCTTAGTAAGTGTAAGCTGTGTTCTTGTAGCAGACCAGCTCCAAAATCTAGTCGGAAGCCTACTCAGTAAAACAAACAGTAAAGATAATAATAGTGTCAGTTAAGTGCCTGAGAGGTATACAACCTTATCCCACCAATACAGGAAACTGCACAGCTGCCTGCTTAATCTTTGAAAAGCACACAGGCACACTCACAAACACACAAACTCTCATTCCTGAAAAACACAGACAGGCTGCATTATATGGGCCATTCTTATTCTCTATCATTCTCTTGAATGACGATTCTAATGTGATTAAATGTTTTTATTTCTTATAATTTAATTTGAAAAGGCTATTGCTGAACTTTCAAAAATGTTTCTTTCTCACCTCTTCACAGACTTATCGAATTAATACGTAAGTGATTAGATTCTGTTTTATTTAGTTTGTGTCACTTATAACATTAAAACAGCATCAAAATTAAAAAAAAAAAAATTAGGAGCCAAAATACAGTTGGGCTCAAAAGTTTGCATACCTTGGGAGAATTTGCAAGATGTGTACCATTTTATAAAGAAAACATGAGTGAGAAGGCAAAACAAATTTATTTTGTTTCAGACTCAAGTTCATAAAGTTTGTTCGAAAGTTCGTATTCTATTTAGGACTCAAGTTCATATGTAAGGCATAACAGAATGCTACAATCATCAAACAAAACATGACAATAAAGAAAATGAAATAACCCTTGTTCAAAAGTATGCATACCTTTAGTTCTTAATATCATGTATTGCCCCCTTTAGCATCAATGATGTGCATGCAGTGTTTTGTAATAATTGTGCATGAGGTCCTTAATTCTCTCAGGTGGTATAGCTGCCCATTCTTCTTGGCAAAATGCCTCCAGTTCCTGTAAATATGTTGGTTGTCTCACACAAACTGCATGTTTGAGATCTCTCCAAAGTGGCTAAATGATATTGAGGTCAGGAGACTGTGATGGCCACTCCAGAACTTTCACCTTTTTTGCTGTAGCTAGTTGAGGGTCTACTTGGCCTTGTGCTTTGGATCATTGTCATGCTGGAACATCCAAGAACGTCCTATGTACAGTTTTTGTGCTGTAGAATGCAAATCGTCTGCCAGTATTTTCTGATAACATGCTGCATTCATCTTGCCATCAATTTTGTCTAACCTCCCTGTGCCACTGGAGCTCACACAGCCCCAAAACACAGTAGATCCACCACCATGCTTTACAGTGTGGATGGTGTACTTTTCACCACCTTGTTGACTCCTCTCCAAACATAGCGTTTATGGTTGTGACTACAATACTTAATTTTAGTCTCATCACTCCAAATGACTCTGCTCTAGGTGCTGTCTGGTGTACTGAAATCTGGCCTTTTTGTGTTATGGGTGCAGTAATGGCTTTCTCCTGGCAACTGGACCACGCAAGTCATTTGTGTTCAAGTACCTCCTTATTGTGCTCCTTGAAACAACAACAACACTTTTTTCCAGAGCTGCCTGTATTTCTCTTGAAGTTCATGGGTCCTTCTTTGTGTCCCAAACAATTCTTCTGGCAGTAGTGGGTGAAATCTTTCTTGGTCTACCTGACCGTGGCTATCAATAGAACCTTTTATTTTCTACCTCTTTATCAGTACTGACTAGCATTTTCAAGTGTTGAAATATCTTTTTATATCCTTTTCCTGCTTTATAAAGTTCAACTACCTTATTACACAGGTTGATTGGCAGTTCTGTTGTCTTGCGCATAGTGTAGTATCCAGGCAAGTCAGTGAATCACCTCATGAGCTGAGAAATTTACTGACTATTTATGCACATACACTAATTACAGTGAGTCACAGGTGTGGAAACTTCCCTATAATAGCCATTTAAACCTCTGTGCGTCAACCTGTGTGTTTATAATGTGGCCAAACATTCAAGGATATGTAAACTTTTGATCAGGGTTGTTTGGGTGATTTCAGTTATCATTAGGTTTTTAAAAGGAGTCAAACAACTATGTGATAATTAATGAATTGACATGACCACTATCTTTTGCATTATCAGTCATAATTTCCAAATAATTGACAATGTTTAACAATTTCTTTCAGGGTCTACAAACTTTTAAGCACAACTGTATTTCTCTTCTAAATTATGTTTTTGTATTTCTGATATAATACTAGGCCACTCATTTTCATGTACTGTTGTAACATATGTATAATGCATTTCTTTCTTTTTTTTATTTCTTAGTCACATATACATACACATATTTCTTTTCATCATTGTCTTATATTTCCTATTAACCACAGAATAATTCCAAAAACCCACCATGTAACAGGGTTTAATGCATTTCCAGAAGTTTGAAAATTATAACACTATAAATTATAACAACTGAAAAGACAGTGTGATTTGGTGGAACATATTTTAATTGAAATGAACAATTCATCAAATCTAAATTCAAGTTCAAAATTCAAATTTTTATTCGTCACATACACAACCATACACAATACAATATGCAGTGAAATGCTTGCACGACTGTTTGTGACTTTGAAAAAGGAAATAAGAAGGCAAAATGCCAATAGGATGAATAAATTTAAAATATAAAATATAAAATCTACAATTTTGTTACAGTAAACTAAAATAAAACAAAATGAAGTATAAAGTAGAGATATGTAAAAATATATAAAAATTAAAAAAAATAAAATAAAAGGACTGTATAAATAAACTGTATAAGTATGTGGAATGTGCAATGTGCAGACAGCAGCAGTACGGGGTGGTCATGGAGTGTGAAATGAAATGATGAGCAGCAGTGGTATTGTCCATCTTTAAAGTGTAATAGTGCAATAGTAGTCCTCTTTTATATGTAAACAGATTTATATCTAGATATCAGATTTTATATCTAGCTCATTTAGATGCCAACAATACTAAAATAATCAGAGCATACAACATTTATGTAGTTTAGCCTGCAAATCCTTGCAGATTTCCACATGCAGAGATGTCACAGGGTTTTGGGTAGAGGTATAATTTCCAGCACATCATCAAAGGTATACCAAGGCACATCCTCATGAGCTGGCCAGAAATACCTGTTTGGCTCACTCCAACATTAAGGACACCAGTATGCAGGAGTGCCTGCTGGTGGGATGATCCAAATTGTACAGAATGAATCTCAGAGCCATACTTACATGTGAAAAATCTGTGTGTATTAAGCACTTGTCAATTATCACTTGTCAATGTTTCTCTTTAACTCATGACACTATGAATACTGTTGCTTGATTGTAAAGGAATGCCTTTCTTTGAATGTGTGAAACAATTACACAAGGTCTTTCTGGGTTCTATACACATCATCCTTAACAGTATACCTTCACTGTTCCTCCATCCTCATTGTTTTCTCTCTCTCTTACAATCCACTGATTGAATAACACTTTTTCCACGTGGTTGTATGCACTAGAAACAGGAAATCTTTTATTTGTCACACTCATGTGTCACACTTACCATACAAGCACTGCTTGCTGGAGGAAATACAACAGACCAATTAAACAAAATCTTCAAAATTGAATGCATTTATGATTTTAAGCTGCCAAAGTTTTCTTCCACAAAGCCGAGGTTTTCATACAGTTTATACTGTCAAGTTTCCTGATCAGCAAGAGAGGGGTGCACCAACCACAAAGAATACAAGCAGAAAAACATAGGGTAAAATATCTGTGTAGTATGTTGATACAGATACTTACTGGTTTCTCATTTTATCAACATGGAATCATTTCTGCTTCTTATTTTTATTCTATGTGATGGTCTGTTTGTTTTGTTTTTTTCTTGTAGCCATCCCGACAACATAATCTCTGCTAAAGAAGTTGTAGGAAAACATATTTTGAGGTCACTCTAGAATCTACTGTAACATACATTTCTCTTTGAAAAATAATTTACATATCCCAGCTCTCACCACCAAATGGTGATCAAATCAGACAATGATCAGGAACTGTGAACTAGCCTACAGTTGGGGGCCCAACTCTGGGGATCTTTCACTCATTCAATGCTTTGTTTAAGAGTATCACCTCTAAGCTTTAGCATTAGCATACCAGGGAGTCGACACCGGTGAGGTCTACTTCCTTTGGGAGAGTATCACCTCAAGGCTTTTGTATTGTCACACCTTCAAAGCCTGCCCACTCAAGGCCTTTAAAACTGTAATGCAAGTTTCTTTTCACTGGACTTGATGACTACAGTACCACCGCAGCATGTTCTGCTCTCCAATAAAACATTCCTGCTCGACACTACTTCCGAATCCCTTGGTTTGCTTCGGTGAATTCACAACAAAGTCATTTTGGTGGTTTTAACACCTGGAAACCTATTTACCATCTTCTAGTCAAATGTAATTATATTTCTGCTTTCAGAAAGCTTCCGATATATATATATATATATATATATATATATATATATATATATATATATATATATATTTAATTCGTACAGTATCTTCATAAAATCTCTGTAACCAGTACACACATGTTTCTCAAATCACTTCTTCTGCTTCTCTCTTTTATTTCTGGCTATTTTAAATATTTTCTTAATTTTAAACCATGTTGTCTAAAAGACTTCTAATATCTTCCTCAAATATTATGACAGAAAAATCAAGCCAAAAAAAATCAAAAATCAAAGGTGAAATGTTGCTTGAACAGAATAGGGGAAGAAAGGAATTCCGGTTTGGCAATGTGAGGTGAGGACACATGTTCGTAGAGCCCCCGATAGCTTCTGATAATATGTTCTATAATAGGGCCATTTAAGTAATTTAAAACGTGTTTATAAGTGTTAAAACTTTGTTTAGTACAATTACACTAATATAGCATGATGAGCAAGAACAAATCGATAGTAAATGCCCCGCCAACAACGAGAACTAGCATAGCTAGCAAATTAGCTACGATGACTAGCGCAGGGAAATCTGAAGTAATCCATGCATTTAATGACGGCGTCTCTATTAGCCAGCTAGTAACGGAGTTAACAAAGCAGCGCACCTCGATAAAAGAAGACATCTCAGCTCTGATTCAAGAGTCCATGGTTCCACTTCAGGCGTTGGTGAATGCTTTAACAGAGACGTTGGCAAGTTTTCAATCCCTGCTGTGCGCCACAGAGACACTCACCAGTGATAACTTCTCGGCGCTGGCTGCAGCCGAAAAAACAATCAAAACTTTGATAGAGCAAAACGTGACACTTATGGATTGAGTTGATGATTTGGAAAACCAGTCACAGACATCAAATCTCAGGATTTTAAATGTTCCAGAAAATAGCGAGAAAGGCCAGTCTACTGTCAAGTTCGTGTCTGAGATGTTAATGGAAGTCATGGGTCAGGAAGTTCTCGAACTAGATTTATATAGACATATATTTGTATATGCATAGCTGATAACTATTGCCTTTTCATAATTATTGGTATTTCATAATTTAACATGTCTTAAAAAATAGAGCTTTATTAGAAATAAAGCATTTCCCTACATGTCGTACTGTGCATGATTTCATATGTGATGAATAAAATTTGAATTTGAATTTGAATTGATGTCTTGCATTTATAGTTTTGTTATTATGTGACATTGTATTTACTAATAGGGCTTCAGTTCTGCTATAAACTTACTTGAATGCTTGATTTTGCATTTTATGCTTAACTTTGATTACTTCGGGACCTCTGGGGAAAAATGAAACGTATATGGACTTGGATTATCGGGAGCTGAGAAACTGTTGTGAGCAGCGGTTTGTCTCTGTTCAAAAGACAAATCAATCAATCAAATCTTCCCTCTACCCAACTCACCCTTTCCCACTTCTCAGTCACAGACAGATACATTTTATTATGGATACAATATTCGGGCATACAGACAGTTATCGATAAGCAATGGCAGATATGGACAATAAAGTGAAAAGTACTGGAGGGTCAGCAGTATGCTTTGTTAGCTGGAATGTTAGAGGGTTAAATGGCCAGTGAAAAGAACTCGCATATTACGCATATAAGGGACTAAAAACGGAAATAGCCTTTCTACAGGAAACACACCTACGTATTGAAGATCATACTGGACTTCGAAAAACTTGGGTTTGCCAAGTCTAACATTCTGGCTTTAACCACAGGGCTAGGGGTGCAGCCATTACAATTCATAAAAATATACAATTTACTGCATCTGAAATGATTTCTGATCCCCAAGGGCGATACATTGTTGTATCTGGCCATCTTTTCAACACAGTCCTGGTCAGTGTGTATGCACCCAACTGGGATGACGTTAACTTTGTGAAAAAAATATTTTCAATGTTAAAAGATCTAAACACTTACCATCTTATATTTGGTGGGGATTTTAATCGTGTGATGGATACAGCTCTGGATCGTTCCAACCCTAAAACTGTATCTCTTTTAAAAATGGCTCAGATTTTTGCTGGATACATGGAGGTTTTTATTTCCTGACAAAAAAGAATTCTATTGCTTTTCACATATCCATCGGACGTACTCAAGGATAGATTTTTTTTGTGATAAAAGGCTTATCCCGGCAATACAAAACATTGAATACTCTGCTATTTTCAAATCAGACCACGCCCCATAATTCTAGATATTTGTTGATCTTATAACTACCCAACGCAACCAGCATGGAGACTAAACACAACTTTACTCTCAGATGCAAACTTCTGTCAATTCATATATCATGCAATTGACAATTTTCTACTAACTAAAAATACAGACTCTATATCACCATCACTATTATGGGAGACATTTAAGGTTGTAATTGTAACATCCCAGCACGAACGCGAGCCTTCCCTGGAATACTAATTAGTCACGTGACATACCGAGCTTTCTGATTGCCGATTGTTGTGTATGATTCTTGCCTGTTTACCTGTTACTGATCCTGTCTAGCCTCTGTTGCTGATTTTGTGTATAACCCTGTTTACTGTTCTGACTTCCGGTTTTGTTTTGCGTTTTCGGTTTTGTTTTCCTCGCTGTAGTGGTTTTTCCGGTTTTGACTCACGCTTTGTTTTTGACTACGATTTCTGCCTGTGTGTTACTTCAATAAATCCACGAATGGTTTCTACTCCTGCTGCCTCTGGCGCTTCATTACAGGATACTTTGCCTGCCTAGAATCCAGCAGATTTGCGCGACAATATCGTCCGCCAAGGCCATATAATTCGTAACTCCGCAAATGACGCTACCAGAAAAATTTGATGGCTCAGTTGCTGCTGAGGTTTTGTTCATCAATGCGCTAACTTCTTCACTCATTAGCCTGAACTGTATCGTGATGACACGACCAATTGGGCGTTTATGCTATCTCTCCTCACTGGTAGAGCTTTAGACTGGGCATCGGCGGTGTGGGACTCTGACCCACAAGTAAAGACTTCAGCGGATTTTTTCATGGGGCAGATCCGCGAAGTCTTCGAATATCTAGCCAGGGGAAAATACATTTTAGTCCAGCTAATGGAGTTACGGGCTCGGACAGTGCAGCAGACTATGCAATAAAGTTCCGTACCCTAGCAGCTCAATCCAGGTGGAATGACACAGCTCTTCTGGTCGTTTTTCGAGGGGGATTGAACCCGGCACCGCAGGCAAAAATGGCGTGCCGAGACTCCAACTCCACGTTATCAAAGTTTCCATCTCCAGACGCGTCATTACCAGGATGTCCATGCTACCCCTGAAGACACCGCCGAGCCCATGCAACTAGGACAATCACATGTGTTGGAAAGAGAATGCCAACGCCGAAACGATCTACGTCTGTGCTACTACTGAGGTCACCCAGGCCACCAAGTGTCATGCTGCCTGGAGAAACTGGACACGTCTCAGGTGGGAGAAGCTAAACTACCCTCTAAGGTAGCCTTATCGGCCTTACTGCACTATGCTAACCATGCTTTCCCTATCTCAGCGCTACTAGACTCAGAAGCGGCCATCAACATCAACATTGACAGTGGTCTTGTAGAGGGATTACACCTCCCCACATCACTGTGCATACCTCCTCTATGATTGACGGCCATCAATAACCAACTGATTGGAGAAGGTTTCACCATGAGAGGACCACATTTTTCGTCATTTCCTCACCTGCTAATCGTGTCGTCTTGGGTTTGCCCTGGCTTCAACAGCATGAACCGTGCATTTCCTGAGAGATGGGGGAACTGACTGGTCTCTTCACTGTCAGCAACACTGTTTCTCCCTCACCGCGCCTCGTCCATGCCTCACCATGTCCGTCAGAAGCCACAAATCCAACCACATTGTTAAGCTGCCCAAAGAATATGAGGATCTACACAAAGTGTTCGGTGGCCTCTGCCCTTGCATTGATTACAAAGGACTGAACCCCTATCCTCTCCCTCTGGTGCCCATGGCTCTAGAACAACTTCGACGGGCCACGATATTCACCAAATTGGACTTACAGAGTGCCTATTACCTTGTTCAAATCAAGGAGGGGGACAAATGGAAGACAGCGTCACTATGAGATCTGGATAATCTGGATAAACCTCTACAACTTCAAGAGATTCAATTAGAACTATGCAGAGTGGTAAAGCCCCAGAACCAGATGGATTTCCCTTCGAGTTTTATAAAAAATTCTCCTCACAACTGTCTTCTTTGCTTCTTAATAAGTTCAATCACTCTTTTGGTCAATCAAAACTACCGCCGAGTCTTATGCAGGCCCATATCACAGTTCTCCTGAAGCCAGATAAGGATGCCCTTGATTGTAGTTCTTATAAACACATTTCCTTACTAAATGTAGATGTTAAAATTTTATCTAAGGTACTGACCTCTAGAATAGAGTACATAATACCAGATATTATTTCACAAGACCAGACAGGCCTCGACTTACTTATATATATATATATATATATATACAGCAGACGTCCTCGGTTTATGACATCCTCGACTTCTGGCGTTTCGTGGTTACATCGCCATCTCTGACTTACGGCGTTTGTGACGTTAAAACAAATTTCGCGCGGGAACTAGTTGGCGAGCGGACGAATACATTGTCACACGGCGCTATACGAGGAAGACGGAAGTATGTGAGTTCCGACTTACAGTGAAAATCATGTTATGTCGCACCATAGGAACAGAATTCTGACGTAAGCCGAGGACCCCCTATATATATATATTGTAGCGAATTTAGCTCAACATTTAAATATTTAAGTGTAATTATAACTGGTTATAATTAATTATAAATATTCAAATGGGGGTTCTTAGAACTAACGGTCAGAGAATCAATAACACAATTATTTGATTTGTTCATCCACCGAACAGACAGTATAATTATATATTAATTCCAGGGAAAGTTATCTTCCTGACCAAGAAAGAATAACTACTTTATAAAGTACTAGCTGTAATTTAGCACGTAGCAAGAGCAATGTTCAGGGACCCCGAAATTGTGAGCAAAGCACAGACAATCACTCGTGAATAAAATGCATTTAATAAAACATAAACACACAACACATACTAACTATGACACACATACATAAAAGACAGGATAAGGATTATAGAGAGGGGATAAGTAGGCAAAAGAGAGATTGAGATTAAGGAAGGGAATATGGAGGAAATCAGAACGAGAGAGAGAGAGTGAGAGAGAGAAAGAGATAAGGAAACAGAGAAGAGATCAAATATGGCAAGTTTCAGATCGAGTTTTTGGTTACCATGTGTGAGAAATCGTCAAGGTAATTAGGATTCGCCTTAATAAAGGGGCTTCAGCTTAAAATTGCTGATCTAAAATAATTAGTAACTTTTACTTGCATTGGTTCGTTGATAAGAGTCCTGATGTAATGGATCAAGGAGATTCGGAGATTCGAAGTCCTCGGAGTAAGCAAGAGATTCTGCTGGAATGAAAAAGGTTTTGGTGGTGCAAACCAAGTTCTTCAACTGAAGATGCCGGCAAAGTCTCAGAAGAAAGTGAAAGGCTTGTCCCGAAGAAAGATCGGAGTCGAGTCGGGCCACGATAGAAGAGATAGTGCCGGGAAGAAAAGGCGCACGGGGGCCCCCGACCGCAGAGCTGAGCAGAGCAAAAAGCTGAGCAACAAAAGCTGAGCTAAAAAGGCCATGATAGATGGGTGCTTAGGGTTTTTATTGATCCCTTGGTCGCGCCCAGTTTTTCAGAGTGACCAATCCAATACCTGAAACTTTTGGAGGGAAAAGTTTCTTTGTCTCCGCTCCGTCACTCATTTGCATACTTTATAGTGAAGTCAGGAATGGATAAAGTTTCAATTAAAGTATCGTAGGCTCATATTATGTACTTGGATGACCACATAGCATACACTATTGCTTATAAAAGTAAAAGAGGATCATTTTGATAGTAGACATGAAAGAAACAGTATGAGAGGAGAGGAAACTGGGTATAGGCAATTAAAACATACATTCTTATCTTATAAAACATGTTCTATTTCATGAAAACACAGAACAACAGGTCATGAGTGGTAATACAACCATAAAAATATAAAGGCAAAAGGGGAATACATATACAGGTGTGTTAGGCATGGGTCAGGTAGGGTTTTACTATTGTTTTATTGAAACTTGAATCAAGGAACTCTCCTTATATGTGTGCATGTGGGGGTCAGGATGAGCGTTTCCAGACGCTTTGGGTGTGTGTGTGTGTGTAAGTGTGTGTGTGTAAGTGTGTGTGTGTGTGTGTGTGTGTCTTCAGTCAGAACGTTGGTCATCCCCCAGTCAAGGCATTGATTTGGTTTAGATTAGGGAATTCTTGTTGACTTTTAATGGCAGTAAAACTGCTAGGTGCAGGGTGATTTGCATGTTAAGGTCACAAGTTGATGGGAATTTCCAGGGGTGTGAGGCTGGGCTATCAGTACTGATGGTCTGCAGAACTCCAACATTCATGGAGGCAGGATTCCTCCTTTGTCTCCAGTCTCGTTGGGGGGGTCATTGGTTATCCAGAGCCATCAGACATCCCGGAACCTAGCTCCCATGAGTTACAACATGTTGGTTGAGGTATAATGAAATGACTATAAGTAGTGATAGCTCAGTTGTGAGCTGTGTAATAGTTAATTGAGTTTTTGAGAAGGATGCAACGGACCCCATGAGCAAGTGAGCCGACCTGGAGATGCTACAATATATATATATATATATATATATATATATATATATATATATATATATATATATATATAAATGAAAAGTTTATTAGCAACAACAGATAACTCAGTTTTTATTAATTTTCAGAAATCATGTTTTTATTTTTTCTAAGTAAGATCAATCAACCTGGAGTTGGGTTGTTTTGATTAAGTAATAATCATAAAAATACAGGTAACTTACAAAATTAAAGTTCATTGAAAGTATGTTTTTTTATTTATTAAAAATTAGTTTTTGAGCAAAAGCAGATAACTGCATCAGTCGTTTTTGGCAAAAGCAGATAACTCCACTTTCATCTTTCTGAGTTAAACAAAACCAAGTAATTGCTTTGTAATTGCATTTAAATGCAATATTTAACATTGTTTAACTTAAAACAAATAGTCTAGGTAAAGAGCAGTAAAAATAATAATAATAATATTTGACAAACCTTGTTGTAATGTGCTGCTTTAGCAATGTTCTGTTAAGTTTCAGCTTTTTTTTCCCTTTTACGCCATGAAGAAAATATCACAGGTTAATCAAGTCCGTCAAAATTAACCATACTTGAACACTTAGTCCGGTACGATGAAAGCTCAGCAAGTGCGTCTTTCTGAAGTTGACCTCAATACTGTGCGCTGATTCGCTAAAATGGACTTATCGGTTTTTGCTCACAGACAAAAAGGGCGCTTGTCAGCTTTTGCAAATAAACTCTTCATATATACACTACTCACAAAAAGGTAAGGATATTCGGCTTTCGGGTGAAATTTCAGGATGCACCTAAAATGCACTATAACCTTTACAGGTGAACTTAATTTGACCTTCTCTACACTTTTGAATGCACATGTCCAACTGTTCAGTGTTTCAGTACTTTTTGCATAACTTGCTGTTCTCTAACAAGGTGCTTATCAGCAAAATTCACAAGTGGTGTTTGATCCATGAATCGACCAATACATTTTCTGGTTCAATTATATTTGGTATTTAAACAGTCCTCTTCATCATGCTGTTCACATTTTGACATCATGAGACCAAAACGACACCTAACAATTGATCAACAGTACCTCGCCATTACGAGGCTTCAAACAGGATGTTCTCAGAGGGAAGTGGCCACTGACCTTAGAGTGTCACAGAGTGTCATCAGCAGGTTGCAACAGAGATACAGAGAGACTGGAAGAGTCACAGAAAGACAAAGAAGTGGACGTCCTTTGGCCACATCCCACATTGATGACCGCTTCATTGTGAACAGTGCCCTGAGGAACGGGATGATGAATGCCACTCAACTTCAGGCACATTTAAGGGAGGTGCGAGGCACCCAAGTGTCATGTCAGACCATTCGAAACCTGCAAGGGTACCTGACCACACCAACAGCCACAGGTGTCATCGTCTTGCATGGGCCAGGGAGCATTTACACTGGACGAGGGACCAGTGGGCCTCAATGCTGTTCTCTGATGAAAGTTGATTCACATTGATCAGAAATGATGGCCGCCAACAATGTTGGAGACGTCAAGGAGAGCGCTATGCATCAGCGCTATGCATATAATGCAGATAGCATTATATCCCCATCCTAGTCAGGGGAAATTGCAAAGCAGGCTCCCAGAGCCGAGGCAGAGGTATTAGAGTCAGCTGAGAGCATGAAAGGGATTCACAAATCCGTGACACAATAACCAATTCTGGCATGCTTCCTCGATAAATTCAGGACTCGAGCCATGCGGCACAAGCTGGAAATACAAGCAAGTTAATGCGGAATGAGCTTAGCAACAGAGCATGAAACTCAACAGCACAAACACCACTGATTGCTTTCTCTCAACAAGCAATTCAGTGACATACTGCTCATCATCAGCCACATTGAGCTCCTCAGAGTCCAATGAAGACAATAATTCCTCGTTCAGGTCGCAAATCACAAAACGAGCTCCCGGAGCCAAAGTGGGAAAATCCGAGTCAGGGGAGAGGGAAAGAGAAAGGGGAACACCTGTCTCTTGTTCCGCCTCCACTAACTTGACTTGCGAGACCCATGTTCTAAGCCGGCATGCTGCCTCAGCAAACCCAGGATCAACAAGGTGCAAGCATTTGGCTGGAGAAAATAGCCAAGCGAGAGCTGAGTTTACAGAGTGGAAAAGTTTCGCAGTGCCACACATGCACGCTCAAACAAACAACACAGAAAAAGTGAGTCATCTCCTGAAATGTAGCAGAGCCTGGATGCACAAAGATTCTGAACATGCCACCTTTCCTAATCTTCTATTTATTTCTTCTTTTTCCCTAGTATAGAGAGACAGGACAAACAATCAACACAAACATACACAGTGCACTTCGTGAAGACAAAGAAGCTGTAGTAATGTGCACTTTTATGGGCTTGCTGGCATGCTCCTCTTCGTCACATGACCTGCCCAAGTCGATAAATTGGCATGATTTCACACTACTTCCACATAGAAGCAGCGTCGAGTTCCCTTGAAAGGGAACAACATTTAGGAAACCAGTGCCTGTGAAGCAACATTTAGTGATATGCATCTGGAGACTGGCCACAAATGTGGAGTTCACAACCATCTCATGTTTACTTGGAATTGGCCAATTTACCACAGTCCCAATTGGAGATGAGCGCATAAAAGGTGGGTTAGGAGCGCGTCAGGGTGCACACAGGCGCCACAAGGCGAGAGAGAGAGCCCTGCTTGTCACGGCCAAGTTTTGGGAGATTGAGCAATTCCCTCACTGATTCGGGGTCTGACTTATTAAACACGAAATGGCAATGGGATGATTCTCAGCCTGCAATGCCAGTAAATGACTTTCTCTTAACCCTTAGGAGTCGGCATACCCGCCGGCGGGAACACTTGCATTTTTTTTCTGGTAACCGTGAAAAGAACTTAAAATGCTCCGTCATTTTTGATCATACACATAAGTGTAGTACATCATTTGATTCTGTAAAGGGTCTACTTTTTATTTATGTACACTCACAATATCCACAAAACATTGTGCTTTTGTAAAATAAAGAATTTATATATTTATAAAAAAATTTATTGTAAAATAAAGAAAATACACAGGGTGCGCTTTCAGCCGTCTCAGTCTCCACGAAAATATTTTTGAAACGCGTCACTAAAATGAACTGAAACTCCGTGAATGATGCAAGTCACATCGAAAACAGACATTCTCAGTTTATGTAATCCGTGTGAAACCAAGGAGAGGCACAGAATTTCTGTCGCACTTCATTATCTGATAATGACCTGAGGCGGGACACGCCCACACGATATTCACAGGAAAAACAGTCTGGGTAATCTACATACAAGGCCATGCCCCCCGGAGCCCGGTTTGAAAACGCACATTTTGCTTTGAATGTCTGTTTTTTGAGTTTTTATTTTGCAGCTGTTGCAGTTTTACCCTGCATGTATGTTTTTGGACAGTTAAAACAGACATAGGATATATATATATATATCCTATGTCTGTTTTTACACTTTTTATTTCTCTTGAACCGTCCCTGGGATTCTTACAAATGAATCTTGAGTTATTCTAAATAAACTACAAACAAAGAAATATGTTTTTGTCCTCAAATTATTTTCTTGTAGCACTTTCCTCAGTCACATACCTGACTGAAAAGGGTAATTATGCAGCTCATTATGCAGGTCTTTGTCTTCTCTGGTGTGAATTACAGCATTATTCATGATCATTCACACCTCCTCACATATGGCCTTTCTAAACTATTTTGATAAGACAGAAGACCCTCTGAGAACAGCAGCACCCTGGTACAACGACCACACACGAGCTTTAAAACAATCAGCTAGGAAACTAGAACGTAAATGGCGTCAAACTAAATTAGCAGTATTTCAGTTAGCGTGGAAGGAAAGCCTTCTGAGATACAAAATTTCTCTTAGTACTGCTAGATAAGCATATCTTTCTGCCCTAATCGAAAATAACAAAAACAATCCTAAATTTTTATTTAGTACTGTAGCAAAACTAACTAGGAGTAAAACCACTGTAGAAGAGCGCACACCATCTATATTTAGCAGCAATGACTTCATGAAAAAAATTCAGTCTATTAATTTAAAACCAAATTATTTATTAGATAATTCTTTAGATAATATAGCTATTTCGGATCAGAGCTTAGAATGCTTCACTCCACTTCAAGAGCCTGATCTAATTTCACTAATTTCCTCTTCAAAACTCTCTACCTGCATCCTAGATCCTTTACCCACGTCTTTCCTTAAACAGATACTACCAGTAGCTACCGAATCCCTTCTAAAAATCATTAATTCTTCCCTAAGCAATGGCTATGTGCCTATATCTTTTAAGCTAGCAGTTATCAAACCCTTGATTAAAAAAACGGACCCCTGTCAGCTGTCTAACTATAGACCAATATCAAACCTGCCCTTTATCTTCAAGATCCTAGAAAAGGCTGTAGCACAGCAGTTATGTTCATACCTGCATAGAAATAACATTTATGAAATGTATCAGTCAGGATTTAGGCCTCATCATAGCACAGAGACAGCACTGGTTAAAGTGGTAAATGACCTGCTACTGGATTCTGATCAGGGTTGTGTCTCCTTACTGGTGCTACTGGATCTTAGTGCAGCTTTTGACACCATTGACCACACTGTTCTACTCGATAGGCTAGAACATGTTGTTGGTGTTAAAGGAACAGCCCTCTCCTGGCTCGTTATCAGTTTGTAGATGTAGATCGTGACTTCTCTATGCATAAGAGGGTTATGTTCGGTGTTCCACAAGGTTCTGTCTTAGGCCCACTGCTTTTTTCCCTATATATGCTACCCCTTGGTGCAATTTTTCATAAACATGGTGTTAGCTTCCACTGTTATGCCGACGACACACAGCTATATGTTTCAGTTAAGTCAGATGAGAGACACCAGCTTATTAAGATAGAAGAATGTGTAAAGGAAATTAGACATTGGATGGCCACTAACTTCCTCCTGCTTAACTCGGACAAGACTGGGGTGCTAGTACTAGGACCACATGCAGCTAGAAGTGAGCTTTCTGATTACAGAGTAATGGTGGATGGTCTTTCTGTTTCATCTTGTCCAGCAGTAAAAGATCTTGGTGTGATTATTGACTCTGGTCTTTCATTTGAAGCTCATGTAGATAATATCACTAGGGTAGCCTTCTTCCATCTCAGAAATATTGCTAAGATAAGAAATATAATGTCACTTCATGATGCAGAGAAACTAGTTCATGCTTTTGTTACCTCTAGGTTGGATTATTGTAATGCCTTACTGTCTGGATGTTCCAGTAGGAGCATAAACAAGCTCCAGTTAGTCCAGAATGCAGCAGCTAGAGTCCTAACTAGAACCAGAAGATATGAACACATCACTCCTATTTTAGTCACACTTCATTGGCTCCCAGTCAAATTTCACATTGATTATAAAATACTGTTACTAACCTTTAAAGCACTAAATGGTTTCACGCCACAGTACTTGAGCGATCTTTTAGTCTTTTATGATCTGCCACGCTTACTCCATCAAAGGGTGCTGGTTACTTGGTAGTACCTCAAGTAGCAAAGGCTACAGCAGGGGGCAGAGCTTTCTCTTTCAAAGCCCCAAAGTTATGGAACAGTCTTCCAATTAGTGTTCGAGTTTCAGACACAGTCTCAATGTTTAAGTCTAGGCTGAAGACACATTTGTTTAGTCAAGCTTTTAATATATAGTTCTTAGGTAAAGGAGCAGATCTGGAAGGTTCATGGGCATAGAGTGTTTGGTGTACTGGGATATTTGGATGCTGTCATCTTATCACCCTCGTAAGTCGCTCAGTTTTGCTGACTGTGAAGTGGTTGGACGCCTTATGTCCCGGGAAGCCTTCATGTCTGTCACCTTCTGGCTCTCCCTTTTAGTTATGCTGTCATAGCTAGTCTTGCCGGAGTCCCTGCCTGCACTTTACACATAATCTACATTGTCTTAAACATCACATGATCAGAATCATACTTAATATCTTTCTCTTCCTCTCTTTGTTGAGCTATACACTCCACTCCTGAGCTCCCACTGTTTGCCAGTTCCATTGTGACCACTGCCTTACCCCTGGTCAGAGTCTCATCGCTTGTTGGTGCCCACTGATGCTGTGGATGGATCTGTGTGGACCAGGAGACAGCCATGGACAGAGCCCCTTGGGGACTTTCATACAGTCACAGAACTGCCATTACATCTGTCAGTTTGTGACAGCAAAGAATTAGTGTCTGTAATGACCTTATTCCATCCCAGGGAGTTTTTCCTTGCCACCATCACCACAGGCTTGCTCATTAGGGATAAAATAGTTTAATTATTAAATTTAATGATTTACTATTATTTCTAGTTATTTAGTTATTTTTATACATTTATTTATTTTATTTTATTTATTTATTTATTTTTTAAAATTTTTCCCTTCCCCTTTCTCTGTTTTTCTTCTTTTGTAAAGCTGCTTTGAAACAATGTTCATTGTAAAAGGGGGGGGGGGGGGGCTGGCTCAGTGGTAGGTGCCAGGGAACTACAGAGAACCGGCTTCAGCCTAGACACGTGAAAAGTAGGATTAATTCTCATGTAGCAAGGAATCTCCAGGCGGTAGGCCACCGGATTTATCTGCCTCAGGACCTTAAATGGACCTATATAGTGAGGGGCCAATTTCTTGGACTCCACCCACCAGGGGCGATTCTAGGATTTTCATTTAAGGGGGGCTCAGCCCCCAATGACGGTATAATAGTAAAAATAAATAAATAAAATAAACATTTGATTAACAGGGTAGGATGGTAAACTTATTACAGCATTCCACTGAATTGCATCGATGTGTATAACATTTGAGTACTGAACAAGCGAAATACCAGTCTTCCTGATCACACACACACACACAGACACACAAACACACACTTGTCCTCTGATCCTCGCCCTGCGACAACGTGGTCTGTGGATTGAAGAACGTGCTGAAAGACGGGGAGGAGCCAAAGTTTGCCGCCGTTTTCATATGAAATTTAAAGGGGACTGAGGCGATCACCAATTTGTGTAGAGTTTTGGACAATCGCAGAATTTTAGGAGGGCTGAGTAGAAATGTTAAAGGGGCTAAAGCCCTCCTATAAATGGCCTAGCGACACTTATGCCCCCCGCAGTGGCAGATCTCTAGTTGCCAGCCAGACCCACTGGCCGGTACGGAATGTGGGAGCCATATGTCTCTTGCGGTTGGCAGCATGGGTGCTTTTCTAGACAGCAGCTTGCAGTTCCTCCTCCTGCTCGGTAAACATGGGTGGAGGATAGCCAAACTGGCACACAAAAGGGGACATGCCCAAGGCCGAGTGCCAGAGTGTGTTATGAGCATACTCCACCCACATTAGGTGTTTAGCCCAGGTGGATGGACTAGAAGTGGCCAAGCACTAGAGGGACCGTTCCAGGTCCTGGTTGACCCTCTAAGTTTGGCCGATCTATTCGAGATGAAACCCCAATGACAGCTTGTCCTTTAAGGCCTCAAATGCCTCCTGTGCTTTGCCCATCCACACGAATTTGCCCTGGGACCTTTTGGTCAGGGCACACAGTGGGCTAGCCAGAGTACTAAAATTCTTCACAAAGCGGCAGAAGAAGTTAGTAAAACCTATGAATGGTTGGACTGCATGGAGAGAGGTAGGTTGGGGCCAATCGTTGATGGCCCGGAATCTAGCCGGGTCCATACTCAACCCCTTTTGTGATACAACAAACCCCAAGAAGGAAATGGTGGTAACATGGAATTGTGACTTCTCAAGTTTGACGTATAGACTGTTTTGAAGGAGGAGTTTGTAAAACCTGGCGAACATGAACCACATGCTCTGTCAGGGAATTACTGAAGTTTAAGATCTAAATAGACGAATGCATAGTGGTTCAAGGTCTTCAAGGTCTTCATTTATGAAGCTTTGGAAGACCGCTGGGGCATTCATTAGGCCGAAAGGCATAACGAGGTATTCATAATGCCCAGAGGGTGTAATGAATGCTGTCTTCAATTCATCCTCTAGGCTGATGCAAGAAGGATTTAGACACTACGTATGTCTAATTTTGTGAAAACCTTGGCCTGTTGAAGGTGGTCAAATGCCGAGTTCATCAAGGGCAGGGGGTATCTGTCCTTTTGAGTGATGGCATTTAAGCCACAATAATCACTGCAGGGACCCAGGCTCCCATCTTTCTTCTTGATGAAGAAGAAGCCTGCGCCTGCTGGCTAGGTGGATGGGCGGATGAACCCTAAGTGGATATATTCATCCATAGCTTTCTGTTCCAGAGGAGAAAGGGAAAACAACCTGCCCCTGGGAAGAGCTGCCCCAGGGAGCAGGTTGATGGCACAATCAAAGGGCCTATGAGGTGGCAAGGTTTGGGCCCTTTGCTTGGAGAAGACCATTTTAAGGTTCCAATAATCCTCCGGTATGCCAGCCAAGTCCACTGATTCCACTATGGTGGGAGGTGAGGTTTGGAGGCCCCTGAGGCAGTTCTGAGGTCATTGAGGCCCCCAAATGGAAATTGAGCCTGTGGACCAATCTATACGGGGGTTTTGTAGCCACAGCCAGGGGAAACCTAGGACAAGGCTGAGCTCAGCTGGACTGAGATTACCGGTCCAGATGCCAGGGACTGGCCATCCAGGGCAGCAACTGGCAGTGGATGTGAGAGACCCTCTAGTGATAAGCCCAGCTGGCGGGCCAGTTCTTCATCAACGAAATTACCTGCAGCCCCTGAGTCAATAAAGACTTGAAGGCCAGCTTGTCTGCCCTTGCCCCAACAAAGGGTGGACTGTAGAAACAGGCCTGACATGTGAGGTGCTGCATTTAGGGCTGACCCAAACCCCTCTATTCTAGGGCCCTTGCTTTTTAATGAATTGTGTGGGTGGCCAGCTTGTCTCTGGCTTGAGCCCTGTGGCTGGAGTGGTTCTTGGTAAGCAGGTCACTCCTGCCCTGGTAAACTGGTAGCCCCTAACTGCATGGGTTCAAAAGGGGCCTCTGATGGTTCAAGAACCCCAGAGGAGGCTAGGCGTCCCCGCCTGTAAGCACGTCCATACTGGGCTTCCCTGTTTGACTGTCACTCTAACCGCCTCTCTGAAGACGATTGTCCAGGCGTATAGCAAGCTCATACAGGGTCCAAGTCTTTGGGAAGGTCCCAAGCTGCCAGCTTGTCTTTTAACTCCTCCGAAAGTCCCTGCACATAAGCTTCCTGGAGGGCTTGCTTGTTCCAACCCGAGCTATCTGCCACAGTCCGAAACTCAATGGTGTATGCAGCCACAGAGCAGGTGCCTTGGCGCATCTGAAGGAGAGAAGAGGTCAGGCCCCTTTCTCTGGAGGGGTGATCAAAGGTACTCCGTAGGGCTGCAATAAAGGTGTCTATGTTGGGATGCTTTATATAGCAGCGTGCACAGATGCCGTGCATCAGCCCTAATTGCCTGCACTGGGCTGAGCACTTTAACGAGGCACACCAGTAACCGCGGATTTGCCTAAGCAGGCACCTGAGACGTTACATAGGGTTTATAGATTTTACAAAAAAAAAATGTCTTAAATTTAGTTATTTCAGAATAAATAAGCTTTACAATTACATCAAACAGAAATAAAGCAAAAAACATTTGCTTGACCAGCTGCATCAGCAGCAGCACATTGCAAAATTATTCATTTGGTCAATTCTGCAGAACGCATAATCCTTGTTCCCTGCACTGACCATTTGGCTCACGAACTTTTTGCGGGGTTCCATATCCAGTTTTGTGTGAGAACTCTGATCTCACATATGATCTTGCATTATTTCCTTATTATTTCTCACATATGTTTGGTTGTGAAAAGCAGTTTGTGGACCAGACAGAGTTTTTCTGCGATTTTTCCTATTGTGAAGTAATGCAGTGTGAAACCTCTTGTCATGCAGTGTGAACTCGGCACAAATCTAGCTAAAATGAGCTCCCTCTATCTTCTCCATTCACTGCATACATTACTTTCTCTTCACACAGATCTAGATTCTGTGCTCTTTCAGAATATATGACATATCTGGAATATATGCTCTGGACAGTGTGTCTGCAATTAGCATTTGGTTGCCTGGAGTAAAGACAATGTGAATGTCATACCTTTGTAACTGTAGCAGCATTCTTTGAAGACTTGCCGGCACTGATCCAGTGGGTTTGGAGAATATTGCCTCAAGCTGTTTATGATCTGACTGGACTGTTATGGGAACACCATAAATGTACTGGTGAAATTTCCTCAGAGCAAACACTATGGCCAGCAGTTCTTTTTCTATCTGAACATAGTTCTTTTCAGCAGCAGATAGGACTTTTGAAGCATATGCTATAGATTGTTGTTTATGCATAGGAGTGGCTCCCAGGCAGTCTTTTGAGGCATCTGCTTGCACCTTTATGGGCTCTTTTGGATCAAAGTGTCTGAGTATGGGTGCTGTTGTTATGGCTGTTGTCAGCTGTTCTAGAGCTGCCTGCTGTTCAGGATGCCATTTCCAGTCTATATCTTTCCTTAGCAACAGCCTGAGTGGTGCAGTGGCTTCATTGGGTATGTATTGTGACAGGTAGCGTGTCAAACCTAGCTGATTCTGAAATACTTTTCTGTCATTGGGAGGGAGAAGCTGAAATATTGCTGATACCTTTGATTCATCACGTTTCACTCCATCTGATGTAATGACATGGCCTAGGTAAGTCAGCTGAAAGCGCACAGGTCTTTTGACTCCTCATCCATTTTAATCTGCCAATAGCTGTCTTTCTCATCCAGTATGGTAAACAGATTTTTGCCAGCTAACTTGCCCTGTATGTCTTCCCGGGTGGGTATGTTGTAGTGCCCATGGAGTATGGCCCTGTTTAAGTCTATAGGGTCCAAGCAGATTCTGAGTGTGCCGTTTTTCTTTTCCGTGATGCACAGACTGCTCACCCATGGAGTAGGCTTAGAAACTTTGCTTATCACACCCGTGTTCTCCAATTCTTCCAGCGTCTCACAAAGTCTGTCATGGACTCCATATGGGATCTTCCTGCAGCCATGTATGACAGGTGGAGCATTAGGGGCAGTGTGGATATGATGCAATCCTGTAAACTGGCCTAATCCTTGAAACACTAATGCATAGTGGCTGAGGAGCTCAGTTTTTGTGGTGGGCAGTGAAGGTATGAGTCTCTCCACTTTTCTTTTGAAGTCCAACTGCACACATGCCGGTCTCCCCAGCAGGGCTGTATTTGATGCTGTGGTCACAAAGAACATCATGTTTCCAGCCTGTAGTTTAACAACACCTTCTGGTTTAATATGGGTGCCTCCATATGATACAAGCACAGTGTTTGTCTTTTGAATGTTTACAGGAATCCAAAGCCGATCAGTGATTTTCTTTGGAATGACATTCAGTTCAGCACCCGTGGCAAGCTTGAATTTCCATTTTGCCTGTAACGTTAGTGTGCCGGCTCGTTCTGGCACCATGTTGTATATTTTGTTCAACTCATTAGCAATAACACATGCACAACAGAGTTCGCACCATGACTTCTTTTACTTGTCACACACTTTCAAACAGGTACAGGTACCCACTACACAAACTGTGTGGGGGGTGTCCTAGGCTAAATCATTCACTGCATATACTACACTTGCTATCCATTCACCTTTAAAAGTATTGTAATTATCTATCTACAATTGGAAAAAGAAGTATACATTGTGGAAAAATATTTTTAACTAATACTAATCCTCTATTTATATCTGACTCCAATTTCACATTGCCCTGACTAGCTCAGCTAAGCAAGACCCAAACTAAAGAAGACAAATCATGCAGACTAAATGAATACAGATACAAGATTTATTGCAAACAGCACTGGTTACAAGAATTGAGTTGCTCTAGTGAACATCCCAACAACCTCTGAAATAAACTTTCCAATACATTGTCCTTTTATTCTTTTCTCTTATCATTATATAATGTCCCAAACCAACACCCCACAACTGAAATGCCCCACCTGTTTTTCGCTTTAGAATTTTAGGCCTTTTCCAGTTATTATTATACACTCAAAGAAATTACTCTTTGAATGAACTTAATTAAATCATGGAAAGAATTTCCACATAAGTTAAAGGATTTCTTTCAGCATTAATGAATTTTGTTGGCCCAACATCATGTGCTTAGGTTCAGTTAACTTAATTAATTAGGTTTCATTTAACTTATTTACTACAGTTGGGTCCAATATAATTTAAAAGTGTTGAACCAACTTATATGAATAGGGTTGGTACAACAAATTTTGAAGTTGTAAATTAAGTTGATCCAACCCAAATAAATTTTTCTGCCATTTTAGCAGACACCCTTATCCAGAACAACTTACATTTTTATCTCATTTTATACATTTGATAAATTGAGGATTCAGGGCCTTGCTCCAGGATCCAGCTATGGTAGCTTGATGGACCTGGGATTTGAACTCACAACCTTCCGATCATCAGTCCAACACTAAGCCAGCACCACTCCCAACTAATAGGGAAAAAACGCATAGTGACAAGATCTCCTCAGTTTATCTCAACATGAGTGAATCTAATACATGTGAGGTTGTTGAATTTCATGCAAATACAACATGATTTATACTTTCATACATGTAACAGGTTGCCAGTTTCCTTTTTTTGAGTGTATTTTACTTTTTGACACTTTCCTTTCCCATTATCAAACTTTGATGTCAAACATATACACTACTCACAAAAAGTTAAGGATATTCGGCTTTCGGGTGAAATTTCAGGATGCACCTGAAATGCATTATAACCTTTACAGGTGAACTTAATTTCTCTACACTTTTGAATGCACATGTCCAACTGTTCAGTGTTTCAGTACTTTTTGCATAACTTGCTGTTCTCTAACAAGGTGCTTAATGGCAAAATTCACAACTGGTGTTTGATCCATGAATCGACCAATAAATTTTCTGGTTCAATTAGAATTGGTATTTAAACAGTCCTCTTCATCATGCTGTTCACATTTTGACATCATGAGACCAAGATGACACCTAACAATTGATCAACAGTACCTCGCCATTGTGAGGCTTCAAACAGGATGTTCTCAGAGGGAAGTGGCCACTGACCTTAGAGTGTCACAGAGTGTCATCAGCAGGTTGCGACAGAGATACAGAGAGACTGGAAGAGTCACAGAAAGACAAAGAAGTGGACGTCCTTTGGCCACATCCCACATTGATGACCGCTTCATTGTGAACAGTGCCCTGCGGAACCGGATGATGAATGCCACTCAACTTCAGGCACATTTAAGGGAGGTGCGAGGCACCCAAGTGTCATGTCAGACCATTCGAAACCGTTTACATCAGCATAGTCTACATGCTAGATGACCTGCATCGCCTTGCATGGGCCAGGGAGCATTTACACTGGACAAGGGACCAGTGGGCCTCAGTGCTGTTCTTTGATGAAAGTCGATTCACATTGAGCAAAAATGATGGCCGCCAACGATGTTGGAGATGTCAAAGAGAGCGCTATGCATCAGCCACTGTTGTCACCAGATGAGCCTTTGGTGGTGGTGGTGTTACAGTCTGGGCAGGTGTGTCTACTCAATACAGAACTGCCCTACATCTTGTGAATGGTACAGTAACAAGCCAATACTACCTGAATAACATCATTAATCCAGTCATTGTGCCCCTGCATGAACAACACATTACTGAATGGCTGCTAGAGGCTGGGCTACCTCAAATGGAGTGGCCTGTACTTTCTCCAGACCTGAATCCCATAGAAAACCTATAGGATCAGCTGAGTCGCGATGTAGAGGCTCGTAACCCCACACCCCAGAACCTCAATGACCTGAGGACCGCCCTTCAAGAAGAGTGGAATGCCATGCCTCAGCAGACTATAAGTCGACTGGTGAACAGCATGAGATGTCGTTGTCAGGCTGTAATTGATGGTCAAGTGCACATGACAAATTATTGAGACATTGACATTTTTTGTTGTGGTATACCCACAACTGTTGTTGGCTTTTGTTTCAATAAATTGTTTGAGATGAGGAAATCACCAATGCATGCTTCTACTTAAATGCCCTACTTTCATGATATATCACTGTAGCGTGAACTTTTTTTTACATTTTCCATAAATTTCACCCAAAAGCCAAATATCCTTAACTTTTTGTGAGTAGTGTATATAAAAATGGGCATCTCTAATGCCTAACAGTGGGGTTTTTCCAGCTTATTTTTGTCAAACAGGCTCAGTAGAGCATGGAAGACACAATGGTTATTCAGAGCCATTGCTCTTCCTTGAGTTAATTAATTTTAAATTTAGTTATTTCATATATCTGTATATCCCTATGGCTATTTCATATATCCACTATTTCATATATCCATTTCATATATACAGTCGGAAGCTATCTCAGATCACTATCTTGTTTCATTTAAAATGAGTCTTAGACACGAGATGCTCGATTTGCCACATTACCGTATGAAGCGTACATTTACGTCTGCTACTGCAGAGAGATTTACTCCCAGAATTATCACGCATGATTGGTTCGCCATCTGACCCCACAGAACTTGACCAGGCGACTGATTACCTGGAGTCAATGTTTTGGAACACCCTAGACACTGTAGCTTCACTTAAGTGGAAAATAATTAAAGAGAAGAAGCTAGCACCCTGGTACAACGACCACACACGAGCTTTAAAACAGTCTGCTAGGAAACTAGAACGTAAATGGCGTCAAACTAAATTAGCAGTATTTCAGTTAGCGTGGGAGGAAAGCCTTCTGAGATACAAAAATTCTCTTAGTGCTGCTAGATCAGCGTATCATTCTGCCCTAATCAAAGATAACAAAAACAATCCTAAATTTTTATTTAGTACTGTAGCAAAACTAACTAGGAGTAAAAAACCAGACCTCAACCCCTGTCAGCTGACCAATATCATATCATAGACCAATATCAAACCTGCCCTTTATCTCCAAGATCCTAGAAAAGGCTGTAGCACAGCAGTTATGTTCATACCTGCATAGAAATAACATTTATGAAATGTATCAGTCAGGATTTAGGCCTCATCATAGCCATCATGACCTGTTACTGGCTTCTGATCAGGGTTCTGTCTCCTTACTGGTGCTACTGGATCTTAGTGCAGCTTTTGACACCTGTTGTTGGTGTTAAAGGAACAGCCCTCTCCTGGCTCAGGTCTGAATGACATTAGTTTGTAGATCTAGATGGTGACTTCTCTATGCATACCAAGGTTATGTTTGGTGTTCCACAAGGTTCTGTTTTGGGCCCACTGCTTTTCTCCCTATATATGCTACCCCTTGATGCAGTTATTCATAAACATGATATTAGCTTTCACTATTATGCCGATGACACACAGCTATATGTCTCAGCTAAGTCAGATGAGAGACACCAGCTTATTAAGATAGAAGAATGTGTAAAGGACATTAGACACTGGATGGTTACTAACTTCCTCCTGCTTAATTCAGACAAGACAGAGGTGCTAGTACTAGGACCACATGCAGCTAGAAGTGAGCTTTCTGATTACAGAGTAATGGTGGATGGTCTTTCTGTTTCATCTTGTCCAGCAGTAAAAGATCTTGGTGTGATTATTGACTCTGGTCTTTCGTTTGAAGTTCATGTAGATAATATCACTCGGGTAGCCTTCTTCCATCTCAGAAATATTGCTAAGATAAGAAATATGATGTCACTTCATGATGCAGAGAAACTAGTTCATGCTTTTGTTACCTCTAGGTTGAATTATTGTAATGCCTTACTGTCTGCATGTTCCAGTAGGAGCATAAACAAGCTCCAGTTAGTCCAGAATGCAGCAGCTAGAGTCCTAACTAGAATCAGAAGATATGAACGCATCACTCCTATTTTAGCCACACTACATTGGCTCCCAGTCAGATTTTGCATTGATTATAAAATACTGTTACTAACCTATAAAGCACTAAATGGTCTCGCGCCGCAGTACTTGAGCGATCTTTTAGTCTTTTATGATCTGCCACGCCTACTCCGATCAAAGGGTGCAGGTTATTTGGTAGTACCTCAAGTAGCAAAGGCTACAGCAGGGGGCAGAGCTTTCTCTCAGAGCTTTCGTAGTCTTTACCTAGTAAAGATGCTGGCTGAAGCAGGTAACAGAGTGTCATTATCCACAGTGAAACGAGACCTGTACCGACATGGGCTGAAAGGCCACTCAGTGAGGAAGAAGCCATTACTACAAAAATAACATAAAAAAAAAGATTACAGTTTGCAAATTCACACGGACACACTATTACAATCTCACTTGCTTATTACTATTAGTGGTGCTTGCTATGCAAAACACACTATTACTATCTCACTTGCTTATTATTATTATTATTATTATTATTTTTATTATTATTATTACTATTAGTGGTGATAGCTATGCAAAGCACACTATTACTATCTCACATACTTATTATTATTTGTGTGCTTTTCATAGTGTCTAAATCCCGGACACTCATTGAAAGGCTGTTCCATAACCGTGGGGCTTTGTAGGAAAAAGCTCTGCTCCCTGCTGTAGCCTATGCTACTTGAGGAACTACCAAATAACCTGCACTATACAATATTTGACTGGGAGACAATGCAGTGTGCCTAAGATAGGAGTGATGTGTTCAAATCTTCTGGTTCTAGTTAGGACTCTAGCTACTGCATTCTGGACTAACTGGAGCTTGTTTATGCTCCTACTGGAACATGCAGACAATAAGGCATTACAATAATCCAACCTAGAGGTAACAAAAGCATTCACTAGCATCATGAAGTGATAGCATATTTCTTATCTTAACGATATTTCTGAGATGAAAGAAGGCTACCCTAGTGATATTATCTACCAAATTCGACCAAATTTTGATGACATGACGTTTGGCTGAATTTTGATGATGTCATATGAAGTCACATTCATATTAATCCACAAATAACTGAAATCACAAAATTACAACAGCATTCACATATGACATATCTAACACTCAAACCATTGAGGAGAACTGCTTTTTATGTTTTCTGATGACATCACAGGATGGCACGTGATAGTACATGCATGGCAACCTCTAAGTTATGTGTAATCACCAAATTAAATCAGCATAGGCATGTGACATATCAAAATGCTCCGCACAGAGAGTAGAACTGCATATTGTGAATTCTGGTGATGTCACTTAAATGTATCCACTTGCCTCCAAAAGTACTGACACCCTCTCTGTACAAATGCCCCTAATAATATTGGCACAGTATTTATCCACTCTCATACAAAAGTTTGGCACCCTATCTGACGACTTGCCTCCAATAGTATTGGTACTCTTTCTCTCCACTTGGGACTCCACTTTTGCCACAGCAAGCACCACTCAGATTTTCTTCAGAAAATGTGCATGTAAAGTTCTTCTTCTTCTTCTTCCAAACAATTTTTTGTCCTGTAACTCATCGTGCATCATTTGTCTTAGACCTATGAATGAGGTGTCATATTGTGTGGCTTATATGGCAAAGATGTGTAGTTACAAAATTATCACAACATACACAACATATCAAAACACTCAGCAGAATGTGGACAACTGTGTGATAAGTATTTTCTTTACACATGCATGTCAACCCCAAGATTAAGTGAAATCTCAAAGTTACTGCAGCATGGACATGTAACATGTCAAAAACCTACCTGTCCACTCAGGGATGAGTTTTGCCACAGCAAGCACTACTCACATTTCCTTCTGGTATTGTATATGTGTATATACAGTGTATAGTTGTTTTTTTTTTTTTTTTTTTTTACAATTGTGGATTCCATAAGAATATCATAGATCATGCAATAGTGTTACCCATATTGAGACTGGATACACTAACCTCTACATATTCCATTGCTAGGACATATTCCATTGCTAGGACAGGGAGATTTACTTTGGGCTTACCTAATACCTAGTTAACAGTAATGTCTAATACCTAGTTAACAGTAATGGAGGTTATACTTAAAAATCTTGAAATCTTGGACCATACCAAGACAGCTTCCCTTTTTATAATATACCACACAGATCTCCTACAAATGGTTCAAAAAAATCAGACTTGCAGACTTACAAGGCTTGCTTGTCAGAAGTGAATTAAATGATTAAGCAGATAGAATTTGTGGCAATACTGCATGCAAAATTCATAAACACCAACATTAAAATCATGTCATAATGTTGTGTCTATCACTTCTTTTTTACCACCACAGGAGTTGTTTTTTGTTTGACCTGTAAGAAGTCTGATGAAATGTACTTTGGCAAAACCAAGAGGAGAGTAGCCAATCATTCTTACCTTTGTTCCACCATAATGATGAACTTTTCTAGTGAAGTCAACAATTATAAAAATAATATAAATGACAACTCTGTGTACATCACCAGATGTTGTTATGGAAGCAATGATCCACACTCTTGGAACTTTGAAATCCCAAGGAATGACTGCAGCTATTCCATCATCAAGCATTTTGGCTATTTACTGGTTTTACTACAGGCTCAGAAGCACTCTGCCTTCACAACTAACAAATGTCTTTTATCCAAAATGTACTGGCCCTCTGGAAACGTTTTGCACAGTCCTGAAATTTTACTACCTTTACCACTATAAGATCTGTAACTTTAGACACACTTGCATAATCCAGTGAGTAAGGGCATAACACAAAAGTCAGAAATATTTGAACATTGTTTCAAAGTTATTTTAAAGCTCAAAATGACCTTTAACTTTTTCATTTTATACTTGAAACAAAAAAAACTAATGTACATGATCACTTTTACTATTTCAAAAATTTACCATTAACTGCTTTAACCATGTGTATATCATTCAGATAACATCTTGCATTTAGATAACAAACTTAAATGTGGCTTAACCTTTGGGCAAATTACACCATACCTTTATTACACTTAATGAGGATGTGTTCTACACATCTCTATCCACTTTTTCTCTCCTCCCATTTTTACTTTCAAGGCAGAGAAAAATCCCCACACCTAACCTGTGCTTTTATTAAATTCTCCTCAATAAAAAGCTCAGACAGAATTTATTAGGTACTCAGCACAGACATTTAGTATCCCCCCTCCCCTCCAGTTATTAAGTGGAAATCAATAGAAAGCAAAGAAAATGGAAGTCATACAAGTGTTGTCACCCTGATATTATGTCGGCTGTCAGGTTAGATTCATGACAGGGGCTTGGAGTGCCTGTAAGCTGGACTTTCTGCTTACATTGCAGCACCCAAAGTGGAGGTTATTCATTAGAGTAAGCCAGCGGTCAGATACATTTCCTCTCTATTTCACTCATCCATCTTAGAGAGGCTTGTGCGGAGTAGAGGGGGATGTTGATATACCCTAATAGAGATGTCAGCTTTTACACAGCCACCTTAGATTTATTGTTATTTTGTTCTTAAGACCTTTTTTAACAGCCACAGTGCTTCTTAGTTAAACCTAAAGCATACATAAACTGAAGATGGGATTGAAGCTTTGAATACATTGTCTTTTAAATGTTTGATCACAATCAAGGGAAAATGCTGGTTATTTATTGTATTTAAATAGGCTGATAAAACGCTATTGTCTACTGTAAAGTTAATACGTTTTGGTGTGATTTTGTGACAACACATTAAGAAAAAAAGTAAATGCTATAATAAATGCTATCATTCTATTTTCCCATAATGCTATATTCTAAACTGTAAATTCTTTGTCATGCATTTATGAATTATTTAAATCATGTCAGATATTGAAAAATAATTCAATGTACAAATAGGATGAATTCAACAATTTTAACTTTCTTTGCTATTTTTTTTCTTTTTTTTCAGGGACAGAGCATGGGTTAAGCCAACGTGTTACCATGCTAGTGCACTGCATTTATCACTCATGGCAAACGTTTCTGTCTCTGTTAGTTAGCATTTTCACACAAAGTTTGTAAACTTAACATACATGGAAGACAGGAAGAAACCTTCTAAAATAAACTTAAGCACCACACTAACACATTGGTTGTAAAACCTTAATGGCAATGCAAATATTCTAAAGCCTGCATTTGAGCCACTCAGAGTAATTGGCTGACATTTTCATCAGATCTCCTGTTTTTATTATACAAAAGCTTTTTTACATTAGCACATTTTTCATGACAAGTTAAATAAAATTTTGTTATGATAGTTATCCTAATGGCATGGGGTTGTCTGCTGTGGTGTACAGGGACTCCTTGCCCACTGCCCAAGCAGATTAATTAAACACTCAGCTTTAGAGTCAAATTGAAGTAAGCATCGATCCACCAGTCTGTGTGCCTCTAGTGATTCCAAGTGTTGGGAGGAGGGGTGAATGTGAACTTTGAGTGAGAGACACTCACTAACTATTGATTCTATGTTAAATGCAAGGCATTTATTTGCTTCAGACAGGAACTCCAATTTTTTTAAATAGGGCCTCTGAACTGTGCTTTTATTACTTAGTTGCATCTGCAGTCATCACCACATACAGCTATTGAAGGTATTATACAGCATCAAATTATAGCAATGTACAAATCTATTATAATAACAGCTTATAATGTCACATGTCACAAAACAGAAACTTAATGTTCCTTAGACAGCTATATGTTTCACAATTAATTTGGAGATATTTAACACCTTTTGTGGTTTAGAGTGGGTTAAGCTGCTCGGCCTTTGATCTCTCGGGGGTGGAATCTCTGCAAAGGGTCTCTTTGCCACCTGCCGGCCTTCTGGGGGTTTTCAATTCAATTCCTGACCCAGAGTGAATGCAGATCTCAAGGTTACACCTGAGTGTTCAAGGGCAGGTCCAAGTGTAATCGGCACTTAGATCATAGATTAATCTTATTTGCCATCTATTAGGCTTGATTCCTTTGTCCCTCATTCTCCCTGCCAAAGCCAGGATTACCGTGATAGTTTAAGATAATGGATTCTTATGGAAGGGGAGGTCAAGAAGGCTTCTTGTTTCAGGAGCTGCAGATAATATGATTAATCTAAAAGCTTCCTTCAAAGGGGGTGCCACCTTCACAGGTCTAATTGTGAAAGAGGGGTGGGGGAGAGGAAATAAATCTGCAGCAGTGGCTGCAAAGTCATTGGAAGAGATGCACTAAATTCACACAGAGGGTTTTATTAAGGGCAATGCTGTGCAGTGCTGGTATCACTGATAACCAATGTCTTTATTCTTTTTGCAATTTTATCCATTCTTTAATATGCACAATCAATACCTGCTTTTCATTAAAAGTATGTTTAGTAAATAATTTATTTCCACTGAAAATAAAAACAATGTGACCATTGTTTTTGGCATATATAATTTTATTTTTATATACATATATATATATGTATATATATATATATATATATATATATATATATATATATATATATATATATATATATATATATATATATATTATTATTATTATTATTATATTATATACATATGCATATCCCAGTTCAAAGATATGCATTGTAGGCTGATTTGCACATAGTGTACATGTGAATGGCTGTGTGTGTGCTATTGTGCCCTGTATTAGACTGGCCTCCTGTCCATGGTGTAACCTGCCTTGTACCCCGAATCTCCTAGGATTGGCTCCTGGTTCCCCACAACCTAATAGGATGAGTAGTGTAGAGAATGGATGGATGCAAGCATGTTTACTAGTTAATTCAGTATAACCAAATAAGAGAGAGTATTCTCTAAGATTTCAACTCTGTAAGTGATTGTTACAAAGCAGATTTGCATGATTTCATTTTTTTTAACCCTGATAAAGTTCCAGCTTGTTCATTTTAAATCAATTCTTGGCAACTGCTGTAATTATAGACAGATGCATGGATTTAATGTTGTTCTAGTCATAATAGGCAACAAAAGCATCTTTTGTCAAACCTAAACCACATTAATTTTGGGCCCCGCAATAATTAGAAGGCTGCATTTAAGCATTAGGTGTAATAGAATGGATGTCTGTAATAGATTTGCCTTGGGTTAAAAACCAATACTAACATTCAATCTATAATATATATATATATATATATATATATATATATATATATATATATATATATATATATATATATATATATATGTGCGCTTGAAGATATTGACACTATGTGCACCATCCAAAATCCACAGTGACAAAGAGGGCCCTGTGTTTTTGTAAAGAAAATCTCTTTACAATAATAGTGTTTTAATAATATATTGAGCCAAATTAAGCTGACAGTGTACCTTGGCATCGAGTCTAGAAGTCTCAGGAACAGTCTGCTCAATATCTCCCATATGTGTTCAGTTAGACTGAGATCTGGTGACTGTGAAAGTAATATCATTTTTGTAGTCATCAAAATATTCAAAGACCCCTTGTGCCCTGTGGCTGAGGGCATTGTCATTTTGGAAGAAACCATTCCCAACAAATGTTCATCATATAATAAAGGTGATTTGTTAGAATACCTTTGTGTAGACCTACATTTTGACCTTGTATTGACCTTGTATTGTACTACCCATATTTTTACATCAGTTATTATTCTGTTTTCCTCTTTTTGTTCTTTTTTTCTTTCTCTGTGATATGCGCTGTGGTGCATTATAAAAAAAGCTTTTGTAAAGCCACACAGGCACATAAATAAGTGAGGGAATGATAATGTGTCACAGCCATAGCTCTTACTCTTAAGGTTCTCTGTGATCTTGACTTCTAAATAGACCTCACCTGGCCAATTAAGGAGCAGTGTTTCTGCAAAGTAATCATTTTTTTCTCTTCCAGTGAATTCTTTTTATGTTATGGATCGGACAATATCACAATATCAAATTTAGTTACAACCTATCCACTTCTAATATTGATCTACATACAGGAGCTCCAAATAAACAAATACCCATTTAGTTTCCCCACAAATTGTATAAAAGTTGCTACATAATGCAAACACAGAAAACAAAGATTTGATTTGATTTTGTAATTATCATAAAATATTAGACAATATTAGTCGTAGTCATATAAAAATTGCTGTGAAAAAGAATAAACAGCTAGATGTTATAAGGTTAGTCTTTTAGTATGTATGCAGATTTAGTCCATCTCTAAAGAATTTGTATAGTGTTGAAAACTGAATATCATTCATCATTCATCTTCTGACAAATCACTCACATTTGAAAGTGAGAGAACTATATTATACAGATATAGCTGTCGTGATTTCCAAGCTTTTAATATTTAACAGTGTGGATAAGAAAAGAAACATAACCTTTGTAGAAAGGTAGAATTAGAACCAATTTTAATAAGCACCTGAGTGTCATGCTGCTGCTCACATGCACACACACATATACACACACACAAACACACACACCATTAAATGCATTTTTTCACTGTCAAAACTTGGTTAAGGTTAATATGCAATAGTTTCATAGATAATTCATAATTTTGTAAAACATTTATAATACTTTTTTAATTAAAAAGTAAATAATAATAATAATAATAATAATAATAATAATAATATTGGTAATAGTAAAATTGTAAAAATGGTTGAGGTGATATACAGTAAATAAGTTTGTGTCTGTGGTATGTATATATCATACTACATTCATACTCAAATCAATCTACATTTTAATTGCATATATATATATATATATATATATATATATATATATATATATATAGACACAAACATTTATGATTTCACTATAATACGAAAGACAATCAGGAATATAGTAGCAAGAGCAATGAACAATTCTGTGCGATCATGAGAATGATTAAGCAAATTAATACATTAACCTTTCACCACAAAGCTCCATGACATAAAAACAAGCATTCAGTAATGAAGTGACCATGGTGTTATAAGCCCACCATTATGCCTGTGGTCCCTCACTAATCTCTACTTTGTGCCAACCAATCATCAAGCTAAATGTGGCTGAATATGCTAATGACTCTAATTGGACTACTAATAGAGCATGTCTGTGTAGTTTTTAAGCCTGCCAATGACTGTGTAATCAGCTCTGACAGTCGTTAAGTGAATGAAGAGGCGAGCAGCAATGTCAGGAGAGGGCCAGGCGGTTCCAGCTGACACTACCCCAATCTTCTAGGACCCATTAAATGGCTGTTTCAACGCATTGCCTACCATAACATCCTTGAATATCACTGATTTTATTTGCTGTACCAAACATTTAATTTCACGCGCCATTAATGGGAAAGTGCTGAGGTTCTGATGCTACCAAAACATTTAGTAACTACCTGGACTTGGAAACAATTAACTCCAGAAACAAAACAGCCAATTAACAGCAAAAATAGGTTATCCCACCATTGCTGGGGATCTAATAATTCTACTTTTTTTTCTTGGAAAAATATATTAAATCCCCATGTAAAATATATTTTGATAATTTATAGTAGAGTACTGCTTCATTGTCTTGGTAAATGGTAAATGTTTTCTTTAATAATTCATAAATTTAAAAAAAAACATTTTTTGTTTATTTGTTTGTTGTCTTCATTGTTTCATTTTTCATTTTGAGGCAATATAAAATATGAAATTAGGTTTCAGTACTTAAACTAATATGTTGTTGTTCTTTGCCTGCTCTCTGGGTCACCACAGCAGATCACCTGGTCCGCATTTTTAATTTGGCACAAATTTTATGGCGGATGCCCTTTCTGATGCAACCCTCCCATTTTATCTGGGCTTGGGACCAGCACTAAGAATTAACCCAACATTGGATGGATTTGTACCCTGCTTGTAAATCAAACTCAGGCCATGGCAATGAAAGCACAGGATCCTGGCCCTGGACCACCAGGGGACTATAATGCAAAAAATTAATATAAATATAATAACTTCATGGACCATGGCAAACTATGAAGATGAATTACAACAATCTTGAATGGTTACTTACAGCAGGCTTTAAAAAAAATCACTATGGTGTACTTTCACTTTGTATGATGGAAAAGATCCATTTTCTCTAATCCAAACAAACAAGAGAGGAAACATGGGAAAAGGAAGATCCACTTCACTGAGTAATTTCATTTTGCAGCTCTAAAGTCATTACTAACCATCTAAAACCACTTAATAAAATAATTCTTGGCTATGTAGTAAAGTGATGAGGGGGTCACCATTAGCTTTCCTTTGTATGACCTTTAATGCAGTTATGCCCAATGCAAACATGAGTGCCACTTCAAAAGATGGAAAAGAGGCACATCTCCCTCAAATTGATTTCGTGATCATGTGTGTATGTGCATATAGGTTGAAAATGAACAGTGTGTGTGTCTGTGTGTGTTATTACATTGGTATTATTAGTTTCAGTCTGGATTAAAAATGAATAAGAGATAGAACCATATAATAAAAAGGACACGGTATATTGCCTTTATATTCACTGATACCTGCAATCAGTTTGTTTGACTTTCACACATAATCCATGACAATCTTTTTTTTTATATTCAGCTGTTAAAGAAACAAACAGCTTTGCATAAAGTAATATTGTTATGGCTCAATGTATTATCTAAGATTAATATTCATAGTATCAAAACCACTCAGCTCACTGTTCATAGTGTTTATAGTGGACACAACAGCAACATAAGGTATCACCCTGTGAACCTTGAACCTTGCACTAACATTGCCTTTCTAACCTTATATGAACCAGCTTATCTTATTCCTATTGATTTTCTGCTGGTCTTCAATAGGTCCTAGAGGAATGATGTCAACATGAAGCTAATGGCTTCAACATGAAAGCAAAGAGAAACATAAAATATCATTACTGTGGCCTCCTTCATCAACACTCTCTGATTACCACTACAGATCTTATATTGGGGTTGCAGTGACCCTGTAAAAAAAAAAAAAATCAGTGTGCTTTTTGAGCACCACAGGTTCACTGGTCTGATGTGTTATTCCTTAACAATTGCCCAAAATCTTTTACGTATTACCATATATGAGTCAGAAAAGGGGCTGACTGAGATCTGATTACAATGCAAACCAGTTTAATATTTTGAGAATCCGTTGGTTACAGTAGTTCAGTAAAACAGTAAAACAGTAAAACAATTGACTGATGTTGAAAATGATAATAATAATAATAATAATAATAATAATAATAATAATAATAATAATAATAATAATAATAATAAAAACATCACTTAAAACATAATTAAACACACATGAAGTTTAGGCATTTTTACACTTTTTTGTTTGTTTTTTAATGTCATTACTTTACTCCAGTATGCCATATAACATTCAAGTAATAACCTGATTAAAAATAAATGTCATTCAAATGAATGATTAATGTTGTTAATGTATTAAAATCCTTGCAAAACAACTTTCCTGCACTGCAAATAATTATAACATAGTACTGATTTATCAGTGTAAAAAGTGTTGCTATTATCTCAAATTTTCTAAGCCATGATGTCTCTTTGTAGTGTATGATGGAGAAATGACTCTCTTTCTTACTGGTTAATTATGACATTTTTTCTTATCACATAATGACAGAGCAACTTTGTAATAGTTCAATAATGATGCAAAGTTTTAGAGAATGCCTACCCCCCCCCCCCCACCCACACACAAACAGACACACAAACACAAACACACACACACACACACACACAAATGACAAATACTATGTCAATCCGACAAATAATATGTTCATTTTAAAAAGTGATTGCTAACATACTATTTTGATATCATACTGAAGAAACCCTGAGTTAAACTTTGAATACCACAAAAAGGGTGCATCTACAGCACACAGGCTGAGAAAGATGTTGCAGAGTGAATAATAAGGGTGTAAGAAAATATCAATACACTTAAGTATCGCGATATTATGTTTTGCAATACTGTATCGATTCTCAAAAACACAGTATCGTTTTTTAATTGTTTACATGTGAAGTCTCGCGGTAGACAGTGATTCAATTATGTTGCATTTAAACCTCCGACCACTATATGGCAGCGTTGTAATTGAGCTTCACTCAGACGGGAAGTAGTGTAAGGTCGCACCGCTGATGTTAGCATTAGCGCAATAGCTAGCCACCAGCTAAAACACAAACAAGACTTGCTCCAGCTACCAAAACACAGGTTAATTCTGGAAACAGTACAGGAAATCCTGTAAGCACTTTTATTTTTCACTGATATAGGTAGATTTAAATCCATTGCTCAGGTTGCACAAAAATAGTGTTATAATGTTGGATGTTAAAGTGAGAGACTGAGAAATTAAAAACTTGCATACATACTACACAACAGGATGTAAACCTTCAAAGCAGGACAAGAAATATGAATATATTTTATTTTCTTAGATTGTTTACAAAGACTCCTGCAAGCACTTTTATTTCTTTACTGATTCAGACAAATCTTAATTTGCTTGTTGCTTATTCCATGACAGTTTTCCTAAAATTAGATTAAAAAAAAAAATTCCAATATATCGCCATGCATATAGTATCACAATATATTGCAATATATCACAATATATCAAATCGTAACCTCTGTATTGTGATACATATCATATCGTAAGTTTCTTGCCAATACACAGCCCTAGTGAATAATGATGCATTTAATGGGCCAGTGTATAAATGCAGAAGTAAACACAGGTGCCTGGAGAGCTAAGAATCAGCACCTGTAACAATGGAGACAAATCCCTTTTTCATGTTATATTGACCTTTTCCACCCCCAATGAAATCAGTCTTGGCTTAAAACAAATAGCCACATTTCATCTGCTGTTACCCTTCAGACTGGTCTGAATGACCTTTGAACTTAATTTTCTATTCCAACCCATTTCCATGCCTTTGCACCCCCTTCCTATTCACACACACACACACACACACACACACACACACATACACACATCCATTCATCCACCCATCACTATCACTCTGTCAGCTGTCTCTGACCTTTTTAGTCTGGTTCTATTTTATTTTTTTTTCTCAGATAATATATTGTTGTAGATAATAGAACAAACCGTGTTATTCAGAATTTAATCCACTGATAGTTTATGTCATTGTTAACATATCTGTATGTATGATTAATACATCCTTTTTTCCCTACACTATGTTACTTTATTACTACATGAGCTATAAACTATTATTACATAATAAATCATATCACTTGTAAAAAAGTAGTGAGAGATATAACTTTAAAATAATCACTTAATATAATCATGTATTGTATGGTTAGGCATCTCCATGAAGTTAAATATATTTATTACACCTGAATTCATTATTTCCAGACCATTTTACTGTAAAATGCATGTAAACATGTTTAAGCAATTAAGTTTGTGTTAACACACTGGTAATTAATATTTAGCCATTAAATAAAAAATGCTTACTCAGTAAGTTCTACCACTCGTTGATTCTTTGTAATTGAAATAATTTTTATATGAGTTCTAATGTTTTACAGCTCATTTAGTAATGAATGAATACAGTTAAAGGATTGTACTTTATATTATTCATAAAATGTAAATGTCCTGGTCTATTACGTCCATTATTGATGTTCATTACTAGTGTCTGCATCTAAGCACAGTTTAGGACACCATAATTACCGAAACATCAGCATAAATTTGGGTTTTCCATGGAGGACTGTTTAATTAATTCCCTAATAAAAACTAATCCTGTATGAATAAGTCCACAGAGAGCATTTACATGATTTAGCCACCAAGGAACAGTATAAATAAATAAACAGAGAGATCTAACTATCTTTAAATGTTCAGAATATTATTTAGGTCACTTGAACAGTTTCAGTTTTCTATAAATGCCTATAAAAAGGGGAAGATTAGCTCAAACCAAGATATTTGCAACAACAATAGAAATAAAATGGAGCTTGGCATTAGGCCAAAGTGTAAATCTTCAAGCTTAGCCACACATTCACCAGCACACAGAAAGGTCATTTCACAGTGATTTTCATCCAACTGTTTCCACTCCATGGTGGAGGAAAGCAAGGGTGGCTAGGATTGAATGCATTTGTTTGGCCTTATCGGCACCTTGAAAGTGTGATGTCAAAAGCTTCTTCATGTCGTTTGCAAATTCAATTTTCAATCGGTTTGATGACTTTTCTTTGCATTTAGTTTGCAGTTCTTGAGGATCTTTGCTCCACAGATTAAGCACAGAAACGTTTGCAAGAATATGTCAATAGAAGCTTATTTAACGAGTAATGGCAGAATGAACAAGATGCATCACCACTTGACCTCTCATATTCACATAGAGACATACATAGACACAACATAGTGACACAAAATGCCACAATCCTGTACATAAAGCTAGAACATTATTACAAATATAGATATAACTACAATTGAAGAACAATATATAATTATAATAAAATTAAACACTTCCTCTAATTAATTCTTAGTCTGATCACAGCTCTAAGTCATCCAGATTCAGGTAAAAAGAAAAATCACAGAATTTATATAACTTATATAACAAGAATAAAAGTAACTTTTATAGCCTGCCAGGTTCAACACAGCAAATTTGACCAAATTGCAAAAATAAAAATGTTGTAGCTCAAAAAATAAACCATCCATAGCCTTCTTATGCACACTGATCACCCATAACATTATGACCACCTGACTAATATTATGTTGGTCCCCGTTTTGCTGCCAAAACAGCCCTAACTCGTCGAGGCATGGACTCCATTAGATCCCTGAAGGTGTGCTGTGGTATCTGGCACCAAGATCAGCAGATCCTGTAAGTTGCGAGGTGGGGTCTTCATGTATCGTACTTGTTTGTCCAGCACATCCCACAAATGCTCGATTGGATTGAGATCTGGGGAATTTGGAGGCAACACCTCAAACTCTTTGTTGTGCTCATGAAACCATTCCTGAACCACTTTTGCTTTGTGGTATGGCGCATTATCCTGCTGAAAGAGGCCACAGCCATCAGGGAATACTGTTTCCATGAAAGGTTGTACATGGTCTGCAACAATGCTTAGGTTGGTGGTACGTGTCAAAGAAGGCAGGACCCAAGGATTCCCAGCAGAACATTGCCCGAAGCATGACACTGCCTCTGCCGGCTTGCCTTCTTCCCATAGTGCATCCTGGTGCCATTTGTTCCACTGGTAAATGATGTACATGGACCCGCCCATTTACGTGATGTGAAAGAAATTGTGATTCATCAGTCCAGGCCACCTTCTTCCATTGCTTCGTGGTCCAGTTCTGATGCTCATGTGCCCATTGTTGGCACTTTTGGCAGTTCACAAGGGTCAGCATGGGCAGCCTGACTGGTCTGCGAGTATGCAGCCCCATACGCAACAAACTTCAATGCACTGTGTATTCTGACCCCTTGCTATCAGAACCAGTGATAACTTCAGCAATTTAAGCAACAGTAGCTCGTCTGTTGGATCAGACCACACAGGCCAGCCTTCGCTCCCTACGTGCATCAGTGAGCCTTGGTCGCTGTCACTGGTTCACTACTGTTCATTTCTTGGAACATATTTGATAGATAATGACCACTGCAGACTGGAAACACCCCACAAGAGCTGCAGTTTTGGAGATGCTTTGATCCAGTTGTCTAGCCGTCACAATTCCTCAATTCCCCTATGCCCTTGTTAAACTTACTCAAATCCTTATGTAGCCATCTTTCCTGCTGCTAACACATCAAATTTGAGGACAAAATGTTCGATTGCTGCCTATTATATTCCACCCACTAACAGGTGCCACGATGTGGAGATAATCAGTGTTATGGCTGATCAGTGTATATGTATAAATCTGCATGATTCTGCAAGTGGTTATCACAGGCATTGATACATTAGAAGACTGTTCTGTGCTATTGTTAAGGGGCACATTGTGGGATATTTTACAAATGGAGAAGTGTGCATTTATTTAGAGGATTATATTTGATAGCTTTAGTTTTGAAAAGCATGTCTAAAGTAATAATAATAATAATAATAATAATAATAATAATAATAATAATAATAAGGTGTTATTTATACAGTACATATGCAATTTTAATAAATATATTTATTTTAATTTTTTTGTTTTTGAATCTCTTTACAGCTCTATGAGGTACTGTATATACCCTGTTCTAAGCACACAAAGAATATTTATGTACAATATCCCCAGTCTTTTACTCTTTGCCCTTGTATGAATTGTCACGTGTTTTAATGGTTTACAAGTGCAAAATGTCACATTATCTTGCAACATGAACTTGCATTATGCTATGAAAATTCCATGTTAAAAAGTCTAGCACTATGAATAGTATTGTAGTGGAAAATTTTCTGTGAAACTTTCTGTGATAAAATCCCTGCTAGAGGCAGGAATTATAATTCCATGTGAAAACTCTCCAGTACGCACCCCTATTTTTCCAGTTAAGAAAATAAGGGCTCCAGGGGAGCCAGAGGAGTGGCGCTTTGTGCAAGATCTGAAAGCTGTGAATGACCCAGTCATTCCTAGAGCTCCTAATATACCGAATCCCTACACCATACTTATGCAATTGACACCTGAATGCAAGTGGTTCACGGTAATTGATCTAGCAAACACATTCTTTAGTGTGCCAGTACATAAGGATAGTCAGTTCTGGTTTGCATTTTTGTTTAATGGAAAATCTTACACTTTCTCCCGACTGGGACAGGGTTACTGTGAATCACCGACTATATAGAATGAGGCACTAAAACAAAGCCTGGATTCACTTCAGCTGAGTGATGGTTCAATTTTACTTCAGACGATTGTTTATTAGCAGCACCCACTAAAGAAAAATGTGAATACAATCAAATTGCTGAAACATTTAGCCGAAGAGAGTCACAAAGCTAGTTTATCTAAATTACAATTTGTGCAGCATGAAGTCAAATTTCTAGGGCATTTGATTTCAGGGCAGGGTAAAAAGCTTGAACATAGCCAAGTTGAAGCCATTCAGAAGGCTGAAAAAGCCTTCAAGGCATTGAAAAGAGCTCTGCAAACCACTCCCACATTGGGCATTCCAGATTCAAATAGACCTTTCATCCAAGCACTAGATGAAAAACAGGGACGTATGTCATCAGTCCTACTTCAAGATCATGGGGGTAAGTGGAAAACTGGATCCAGTGGCAGCTGGGCTGCCCATGTGCTTAAGATCTGTTGCAGCTGCAGAAAAAGCGGTAAATGCATCTCGAGATATAGTAGGTTACAGTGAGCTCACACTTTTAGTCCCACACACCGTATCACAGCTCCTCCTAGAACAAAAAACAGCACACATGGCCACGGCAAGGTGGTTGAGATAGAAGTTACAACATTGCTTAAAATGCCTAATATAACTGTGAAAAGATGTACTGTATTAAATCCAGCTACACTTCTTCCTACAGTGGCTGACGGAGAACCACATGACTGTGTCAATGTGATTAACGAAATTTGTATTCCAAGGCCAGACATTCAAGAGACGCCACTCCAGAATCCTGACTTGGAACTCTTTGTGGACGGATCTGCATCCAGAGATGCTGACACAGGACGAAATTGTGTGGGGTTTGCGGTAGTTACACATCACGACACTCTGAAAGCAGAACCACTTCCATCCAATCTCTCCGCACAAGCGGCAGAATTGATTGTGCTTACTGAAGCTTGCAAAATAGTGGGGGGTAAAATGGTGACCATATACACAGATAGTAGATATGCTTGGGGGCTTGTATTTGATTTTGGGACACTTTGGAAACATAGAGGGTTTTTAACATCCTCAGGTAAACCCATCACACATCATGTCCTGATATCAGCCCTGCCTGATCTTACTCCCAAAGACAATTGCAGTGTGTAAATGTGAAGCTCATACTAACAAAAGTGATAGTGGGGTGTTCTGTCACAGACGGGGTATGGTACAGCCCCAATCAAAAACCATGCTTGCCTAAAAAGCTATTTCCATTTTATGCCAAATTGACACACGGTCTCGACCATGTGTCAAAACGAGGGATGTATAACAGTATCTCAAGACATTGGTTCACCAAGGGCTTTACTATTTACTCCCCAAAATTTTGTGAAAAAAGTGTTATATGTGCAACAAACAATGTGGGGCGGGGCACCAAAATAGCCCAGAGTGCACATCCTCCACCAGAGCATCCCTTTCAATACTTACAAATGGACTTCATTGAACTAACACCCCGTGAAGGGAAAAAGTACTGCCTAGTGATAGTAGACATGTTCTCAAAATGGATTGAAGTGTTCCCAACGTCCAAACATGATGCCAGTGCAGTAGCTAAAGCACTGCTGACTGAAATTATTCCTAGATGGGGCATCCCTGAGAGAATCGGCAGCGATAATGGGACTCCATTTGTTAATCATGCATTGCAACAAATTATTGTGTATCTTGGATTTGATTTGAAGCAACACTGCACCTACCACCCAGCAAGTGGAGGTGCAGTGGAATGTGAAAATGGCACATTGAAAAACAAGTTGGTTAAGTGCTGTGAGGAGACAGGGCTGTCCTGGTTAAAAGCCCTGCCACTCACGCTAATGCACATGAGAACCCGAATAAGAGGGAAAGCTAAGCTAAGCCCGTTTGAAATACTGTTTGGCAGGCCGCCTAGTACAGGAATTGGTCCTTGCCCAACTCCGAGGCGATTCATGGGCCAATGTGAAGATGAAATGCTTGATTGTTGCTCGAACTTCTCCTCTGCTTTGTCTGTAGTCCATAAACAGGTGAAGGATGCCCTACCAGAACCCAAACAGACTGACCTCCATGACCTGAATGCAGGTGACTGGATTGTGGTGAAGGACTTCAGGCAGAAGAATTGGAAAGCCAGGAGGTGGCTAGGTCCATTCCAGATCCTGCTAACAACTCAGACAGCAGTTAAGGTGGCGGAAAGAGCAACCTGGATACACGCCAGCCACTGCAAGAGAGTTCCAGAGCCAGAGGTCAACTAAGATAGAATAGTGACAGTCCCTGTCGGTGTCCTAAAACCTTGTAAAGGTGGGACGAGTGCTGATTGGGTATACCCGAACTCTGAGCACCTGAGCATCAAGAAAGGTGATAGTTCACCATACAGGTAGATAGGACAAACAGTTAAAAACATGAAAAGCTAACTTTCTAAATAAAATGAAGGTCCTCACTCTGCTGATAGGTATAAGCCTCAATCAGGAATCAGGTGGTGCAAGAACAACACAGACAAGGACATGTGTACACGAGTGCTGAGGACAGCCTTATACGGCTATCAAAGAAATGTTGCAGAAATGAGAAGGTTCAAAGCCATTTTTCCACCGCACTTTAAGTTCCCTGCATGTTTCAAGGGCAACGAGAATCAATTCCTGGGTGTAACACATAATTCATCATGTGCCACTACCTACGAATTTTACAGCAGTAATAACAGTTGCAGTGAGAAACCATGTTCAGCATTACATCCAGGAGAAAATGGCACGCTTCCTCATAGCGATGATTGGTACTGGGTGTGTGGGCAATGGGCCCCATACCTCTCCCTAGTGGTACCAGTGGTAGCAGTGGTCATACTCCTGTGCCTATTTGGGCCCTGTTTGGTAAAATGTTTACAGAAATGGATGATCAAACAGATTACTGGATACACCATGTTGCTGCAGACCCACGAGGAGGACGGGAAACACACAGTCAGGTCAGTAAGACCAACTAGCTCGCTACAGGGGAATGACGTCGAACACCCCTGGCAACCACCTTTCCAAGATGAGGATCTGACTCCAGACTGGCTGCCAGACCCGTTGGACACAGATTATTCACCAACTCTGAATGAGGACACTGATGGAGAAGATGATGTGTAAAACCTGAGTAAAACAATAATGATGCTATTTTCTTACCGAACTCTGCGTACTCGTTAGAGAGTCTTTTCTCTACAAAAACAGTGTTATAGTCTTTTCTGCAATGACCTAACTATGTGATAGCATAACTGAAAACCTGGTGGGAAGGTTATGATAGATGTTTGTTAGATTATTACTTTATAAAAAAGCTTAAAATTTTATTATGTTGTCCCTTAAGGACAAAAGGAGGGATATGTAGTGGAAAATTTTAAACTTTCTGTTATAATATATGTACGAGGCTTGTGTACGTGCAGATTGTTATGTATATGTGTTCAAAAGACTTGAAATATGCTGACAGTTGTATTTCTTTTTATAATCATTGAAGACAATATGTCACTTCTAAGGGGAACTAAGTTGGCAGGGTAAGGAACTGAGAGGAGACCCCTGCAAATATAGCTTGAACTTTTGAACTCATGAAACTTGTGTTAAGAGTGTATGCATAAAAGCAGCGTGAAAGAAAGGGGAAGCATCTCTCACTCGGAGATGCACTGTGTGTGTGTGTGACTGAGACGTCCTGTGCAGTCTTTTTATTAATAAACTTTTCTGCTCTTACTATGACTTTAGTCAAGTCTCCAACTTATTTAAATTTGTTTAACTGATTTCCACCACAGTATCAAGTATGCTGGTCCTTTATTAGACTTCCTTAAAAATTGCTTTAATTCATTCACAGAATTGTAGACTTCTTGTATTTTCAGTCAAAGGAGTATTAGTGAAGTTGTTAAGTGAGAAGAAATGTTTGTGAGTACAGAAATGTTGCTCACCATTTCATATGTCCACACTTGACCAACAACGATGCTTGAAAAAACAGATATACTGTATGAGGCCTTTATTTTAATTTACTTTACTTTTAAAGTAACTTTACTTTACTTCTAAGCTTAGGAATATTAGAAACAATTGTTGGGGCATAATACATGAAATAAAGATTCAACAAAGATTTTTCCTCTTTGTACCATGACTATATTCTGGATTCTCACTCTGGAATTTTAGGTCAATTCATATCCTTCATTTGTCTGAAAATTTAGTTCAGTTTGTTGTTCATCCCATCACACATCCAACCACATGATTATTATATTTTTAAAGTCACACTATGTAACATGATCATGTTTGGAGTGCAATGTGTCCCAAACACATATGTGCAATATGTGTAAACGGATTCTGCACTAGCGTGATAATAAGTTACAGTCCTTTTTTAATCAGCATCTAAAATTACATCTAAAACTGACTGGACTCTCTCACTGTAAAACATAAATTTTGCTCTTTTTTCTCCATTCTAGCATGTGGTCAGGTCATGTCAGGTGATGCATGTGGTCTGGTGCTTTTAGGTGAGTGAGTGTGGCCCTGGTTATTATGGGCACAGTATTCCACTGGCTCGAGACACCCTGCCCAAAACCATTTTCCATGTTTCAAACATACCTGAATTTCTTATTGGCTGGGAAAAGATAATTCTTATTGGTTGGGTATTGTAGTATTTGCAATGGCAACGATAAAAGCAATCAGAGAGAACTAAGATCAGCAGAGAGAAATAAATCACTACAAATCTTGCCTCTTAACACACTCTCAATGTTCAAATCCTGCTCTGTAGAAACTTTTGCTAAGACTGTCTTTTATAAGGAAAAACCTGAAACTTCTACACAAATTCCTTTAAGCTCTACAAATCTTCTCCTCACTACTCAACCCCTGGCTCCCCTTGCTCCATCCTCCCAACTGCTGAAGACTGTCTCCTTCCATGACGAAAACCTTGAAAAAATCTAACAGATCTTCTACCCCAACTACACCTACATTACATAACCAAGATTCCCCTTGTCCTTCACTGGCACATTTTCTACCATAGCAACAGAATAGTTATGTGCACAAGTCATATTTCCCTGCAATCCTTTGACCTGGCCACTGGATCAATCCCTTCTACAATGCTCCAGACCATCTCACAAGACCACTTGCTCTTAATCACTATGATTATCAATGGCTCCATAACATCATGTACCAACTACTTTCAAGAGATCAAGAGTTATTCCCATCCTGTTGAAACCTGCCTTTGATCCCTCTGACATCAGCAACTTGGTATTGGTATCACTTCTCTCTTTTCTTTCTAAAATCCTTGAGTGCAAAACACAAACAACTGTCTCTCTATGTCTCCAAGATCCTAACCACTCTGGCATCAAAATGGCACATTCCACAGGGACTGCTATTTTGGCTGTCACTGAGAAACTATGCTTTTAGATCAGTCAAACTGTCATCTGTTCTTATTCTTCTTGACTTTTCAGCAGTGTTTGTCACAGTCAAGACTCTCCCGTTCACCCGCAAGTATCCTGGAATATCTGCTCAGTGCAAACATTCTCCAGGCATCCTACAAGAGTCAGTAGCTAGTCCTCTTCTTTTCTTCCTTTGTATACCTTTTCTAATATCAAAGTTATATCATCACATAGGTTCTCATACCACTGCTATGCTGATGTTTCCACTCATATATCATCATGTCTGGCAAACATATAATGGATGGCAGCTCATCAGCTGCCCAATAAAACTAAGCTTATTCCATTAAATGAACTAGATTCTAATTGTAATGAACTTCCCCTTCATGTCAGAACAGCCAAGTCACTAGCTGTCTTCAAACAAAGGGTAAGACCTACCTCTTCCTGAAATACTAAATAGCTTTTGTTTTGGCTCTTGTTTATATCTTGGAGGTTAGTAATAGCTTAATATGGCAGCAAATACACAACAAAAACAATTATTATCAACCTATCTGCCATACTGAAAAAGAACAAAAGCAACTCAAACTATATGCTAGTCAAGATATTAATTAATTAATAAACTGAGCAGCGTCTGAAAAAATAATGTGAGCTCCTATTGATCTTTATGAGGAATGTTGTACTCTCCTGACAATCATCCTGACACCTGGGGCACCACTGTCTGAAGGTTTATGTGCATATGTTCCTGAGATCCGTACAGATGTGTGAGCATCTGTGTGTGTGTAAATGTGTATGTGTGGGAGGTGAGGCTGGAACAGAGATTGGAGTTGTACTCACATGCCCTGAGGCCGGAACACTGACACAGCTCATTTAGCACAATTTCAAAATTATTAATTATTTTAATGAATCCCAGCTTGATGCTATTTCTAATACTTATCAAAAGTGGAAAATCATGAGTTCCATGTCATATGCCCTTTCTGACTTATTTTTCTGTCTTCATTTATCCTGCTCATGAATCCATATCATTGTAACCTTGTACAGTATATTCAACATCTCTGTAGACTACGAGTCTAAAAGCTATGCTAAATGGTAAAGGAAAACTGAAACTGTAGAGCACAGTTACTATGATCACTTTCATAATCTTAAGGTTTAAATGACAAAATGAGCATTCTTTTGGTCAAGCAAAACCCCTTCACAGTCCTGACATTCGTTTAACAAACAACAACAATACAAAACATTAAAAGTAAAAAGTTTTTGTGTTTTATACCATGCCATCCCACACAAAAGGTTAATTCAATCACATCAGGGGTCTTTGCTCTGCTGCCCTTGGTCTGCCATCATACTTTAGGCTCATCCAAGCGTCCTCTCATTGATAGCACCTTTGGCTCCACAATAGCAGCTAATTTGTTAGAATCTTTCACAGGTCAAGAGCTGTGTAGAGGCAAAGGGGGCACCTCAGCCATTGGGAAAATAAAGCCATCCACCAAGGTGTGGAGTTTATGATGGAACATAGTTTGGTGCAGGTATAGATGTTTGTATAGTGTGAGAAAGGTGCTGAAGTTAGAGAGGGGGTTCTTAAATGCCCCATTCCTTTTACAGTCATGGATCTTCATTGTATAAATATCCACTTCTCTATTCCACCAAGCATGCAGCATCCTCTCTGCACATTCCTGGTCTATTTAGTATAGGTTAATAGATTGATTCTCATGACATGGCACATAATGAACTGTAAATTGTCTCTTAATTCTTATTTGGTCAGCCAAGAAAACATATGAGGTAATATAGGCAGAACAAATGGAGCATATAATAGATCTCCAGCTAAAGCATAAGAATAGGTCCTGATGGCAGACTTCATGATTAATGAAAATAATAATACACTTGAAATTGAGTTTTTTTTTTAGTCCAACTGTTTTCCCTCCATTTTTCTTCCACCTCTAACTTTGACAATTTATGTGCATGATTTGTTGATAATTGCTACACATCATTTGTTTTCCAAGCATTCACTCTTCTTTCTCTGCACCAGACTGTACACAGGGCAATCTTTGACAAAACCTCTGCACATTACTCACACGCAGCTTGGTTCACAATAAACATTTAGTAAGGCAAAAAACAGCTGGATCAGGGAAGGACACAATGAGGATAAATTAAGTCAATTAACAATGGGAAAAAGTAAACAATTTAAATACCAACAGCATATAGGTATTACAGGGATGAAAAGTTACAAGTTATGCATTAACTGGGGTAGAAAATGATTCTGTTCATATTATAGCTGATAATTATGTTGCATGCTGTAGCAATCTCAAGTATGTCCACACTTCTAAAATTGCCACTTATGATTTAAGAGGTTCAGTTGGCCACTCCTTTATGACACAGTGCTTCTGTGATTTTTAGTCTTTGCACTTTATCTGAGCCTTAGGAGTGTAGGGAAACCACTCTGCATCATTTATCAAGGCCCAGCACTGTTAATAAATTTCTCTCCTCAGAAATACAACCATATCAAAGAAAACTTCAATTAATGAAATATAAATAAATAGAAATTTATTCTAAAATATATCGAGCAATTCATGATTTATAAGTGAGATGAGCCAGTGATTTTTTTTTAAATTTCCCCAAATACCATGAATCCTTTTTCATATTTTCATGGAAATTTATTTATTTGCTCTTGTTTTTTCACCTGAGCAGACCTGGTCTGTTCTCAAAGGGGACTGTGGTTATGTTTCATCTTGCTCTTTTTGTCACAGTCTTCTGGTTTTGGGGTGGTGGCAGCTCAAGTGGTTAAGGCTCTGGGCTGTTGACTAGAAGATTGGGGTTCAAGCCCCAGCACTGCCAAGCTACCTCCATTAGGCCCCCAACTCACCATGCTCCAGAGGTGCTGCACCAAAGATGGGATATGTGAAGAAAGATTTCACTGTGCAGTAACTGAATGTTTGTCATTTAGCTTGTGGGCCTCTTTGCTTAAATGTGAGTAAACTCAACTTGTTAATCAAGTTAATCTTTGCTTCAACCCACAAGTAGTCATGTCAGTGGTTTACTTTAAGTTTCAAAGAGAAAAAAATAAGTTCAAGTAACATAATTGAGCTATCATGTTTTACAGTGCATAACATATTTAAATAACATTATCACTAACTAGATGAGTAATTAAGTCTACTGTTATAGACCTCAACTGCCATTTATCTGTTTTGTACTGCCACAATGACACTCCCACAAATATTATTGAAAACTATGAACTTATTGCATTCAAATAGGGGTATAAAAATTCAATCACATTTTGATTTGATTCATGACACTGGCTAAATTTTAATGAAGAAGAATTATGACTTTAAGAATTCAGATTCTAAGAAGAATTATAAATAACACAAAACAGTGAGCATTTTTGTCTGTATAAAATAAATAACATATGGTCTATGAAAAAATATGAGAATAAGCTTAAAACATAAATTCTTAGACGTTATTAAAAAAGTAACTGTATAATAATGCAGGATGTACAAAAGTGGAGCAGTGCAAATGCTAAATTGTAAATGCTACAAGCAGTGCAGATGAAACATTCCTTGTACATTAGTGGACTATTGCAAATGCTCACAGTTTGAGGTTATTTGAGTTATGTGTGTTAATATATCTCAAATGAACACAACAAAGGGGTTGTATGATAATGTTCAAGAAGGGGGATAGGAAACCATGTTGGGTTCTGGATATTGTTGATGAGGCCAGTTGCTAATGGAAGCATAAGGATTTGAATGAGTTTGACAAGGGCCAAATTGTGATGGCTAGTTGACTGGATCAGAGCATCATCAAAGCTGTAGCTCTTGTGGGGTGTTCCCGGTCTGCAGTGGTCAGTATCTATCAAAAGTGGTCTAAGGAAGGAACAGTGGTAAACTGTTCGTCATGGGTGGCCAAGGCTCATTGATGCATCTGGGGAGTGAAGGCTGGCCCGTGTGGTCCGAACAGACTAGCTACTGTTGCTAAAAAAGTTAATGCTGGTTCCAATAGAAAGGTGTCAGAATACAAAGTGCATTGCAGTTTGTTGTGTATGGGTCTGACCAGTCAGGGTGCCCATGGTGAGCCCTGTGCACCAGTGAAAGTGGCAACAATGGGCATGTGAGCATTAGAACTGGACCACGGAGCAATGCAAGAAGGTGGCCTGGTGTGATGAATCACAGTGTCATGCTTTGGGCAATGTTCTGCTGGGAAACATATATATATATATATATATATATATATATATATAAAGCAGATCAATTGCATTAGAAGTATAATTAAAAAAATTTCCCATGAAAAGAACAAACTGAACAATATCTGCAGAGACATCTATGTTAATGTTTAATTCTATGCTATATATAAAACCTGATAATGGTATCATTGAAGCAGGTCTTTGACAGCGGTCAAAGGCAAAAGAGATGAAGACTAATTGTGCTCTGATCTGTCCAATAGTACTGTTGTCGCATCATCCCTTTGTCACATCTTCCCCAGCTTGCACCAGTCCCTGCTTTCCCTCCGCCCTGCCTGTGGCATGGTGATAAATTACAGCTCTTAACTACCATTGATTAGTTTGGGCTTCTCCGCTTTGGGTGACAACTGCTTCAGTCTCTCCAGATGAAACCTAATGGCACATTAGAGTGTAGAAAGCAAACAGCTTTCCCCCACTGTTGATTAAACCTGCTTGTTGCTTAATAAAGACAAACTGAAGTGTGTTTTTGGCAGTGGCTGGAAACCAAGACCTGGCAGGTCTCAGAATGTCATCTGGGAACATTTATGGGGGATAATTGGTAGGTAGGGCTTAGATGAAAACTTCTAAATGGCTGAGAAGTGTACATAAGTTACTGTCACACAAAACCAGGGGTGGTTTTTCAGTATAACACAGACTTTTTTGGAGACTTCTACATGCCTTAAGAAAGTAAAGTGTTATTTTTGTAATTTTTGTTATATTCATTTTTGTTAGTTGTAATCATTTTGGATTAGCAACATTATTTGTTATTTACTATTTTAATATATTTATTGTATTGTATATTTCTTACAAAGTTTAAGTGGTAGCATATAAAGATATCTATAGAACAATCCATAGAACTGTTTTCAATGTGTTGCATTCTTCCAAGGTCACTTGCTCAAAAAATGTCAATCAATCAAGAGTCTTGTCATTTGTCATATGCCATCCAGTACCCCAAAGCCTGTTTCCTTTTGTTAAAGAATGTATGGAAGCAAAATATGGATGAATCTGTCTAATGTGCTGGTACACCCATCACTCCAAATCTGTTTTGACACATCTGTCATGGTCCCTGACCTGAACCATCCTTGTAGGGTCAAACAACAACCACTTGGGCCTGATCCAAAAACAAAAGCAGTGAACCCTCTCATTTGAATAAGGATAATGTCATCTCCAAAAGAGAAGTGCCATTTGGAGAGGTTGGGAGCAGCTGTCTAAGAAAAGGCCTTTGTCTCATGGGCTTCATGGCAGGCCTTCATGCAGAGGTGTGCCCTGCCAGGTCAGGGAGCCTATAGGGTCGGGGCTTTTTGGCCCTGCAGTACCACAGACTATGGTGCTGTCTGTGACACTCTGTTGGCACTGCTGTTATCTCTGGATCATGTGAAACTGCCAAAAAGTCAAGTCTGGTATTTCAGGGTTAAACTGATTAGCCATGCACTCATGCACCCTGGGTCAAGGCTCACAAGAACAATAGTTTGATTATAGGATCCCAATTTCTTTTACTTTGTTATAATGTGGCTCCTGCATTTTTTTCTCTCTCGAAGGTGCATAAGTCATAGTGTGGTTGGAGTGTTCTCTGTGAATGTTTCCCTTATTTTCAGCCCTACCTTTTCATGCCTCCTTCTCCCCCCCTTTCCTTCTCTGCTCTCCCACATCCTTTTGACATTGTTTCTCACCAGATTTCTGGGGAGGTACAAAGGCTATTCTCATCAGTCCATCTTGTCAAATAGTTTTCTTTCTTTCTTTCTTTCTTTCTTTCTTTCTTTCTTTCTTTCTTTCTTTCTTTCTTTCTTTCTTTCTTTCTTTCTTTCTTTCTTTCTTTCTTTCTTTCTCCTGTTCATCCCCCTCTAGTATTCACACAACCATAACCACCTAAAAAAACCCAACACCCCCACCCTACCCCTACCAGCACTTCACCTTGTCGTGTCCCTACTTTTGCCCACACTCCTCTTTGGGAAATGTGGACCTTTTTCTGACATGTTGCTCATGGACTGGAAAAGAGCAAGGCCTCAGGAGATCATCAGGAGATCTTCTGCCAAAAAATGTGTGGGAATCATTTGGATGGGAAGAATAGGGGCTTTTTAATTGTTTTTTTTCCCTTTGCCTTCCCCCCTCATGGAATTAGAAAAATTAGATTGCTCATTTATCTATCATCCATGAAATCATGGGCTAAAGTTGTGGGTGGCAAAAAACAATGCCTTGCTTTCCAGTGGTTATATCATATTAGATCGATGTGTCTGGTCACCACATAGTACAGCAAACTCATCAAGCAGTCGGCAGGAACAGCAGTGGAAAATATTTACTGTATGTATTAATACACATTAGAACATGCATGCAAATGCAGCTGGAATAACATGGACTTTTTGGGGGGGTTTGTTAAATGCACAATCAAATGTTTTTTTGACTGGAGCATTTTAGAGTTCAGATGTAAAGAAGAGGCCTTTGCAAGTTCACAAATGTCTGCAGACAGATGTTGTTTTTGTTGGCCCTCAAGGCTCCTAATTGTAATGATTAAATCCCAGATGTCCTTCTGAGTTTATAGTCCTAAAGGAGCCCATGAGCTGAAATCCACTGATTGATTTTTATACTGTGTGGTTGCACATGATTGCTGGGCAGGTCAACTACTTTTATAATTGGGGAGTTTGTAATATAACCTGAATTCTTTGTTTTATTAATTTTATCATTTTATTTTGACATTTGCCTGATATGCTTTCATTAGTAAGGTAAATACTAACATCACAAAACATAATAATCACCATAAAAATGGTAGCCTTTTCAACATAAACATTTAATTTGTTTACTCAGTCATACTTACATGCAGTCATACTTACATACAAAGCAAATTATATGAAACATCTTCAAAAACTTAGACACATAGTAATGTACATTACTAAGTTTTTGAAGATGTTCCATATAATTTGATTTATTATGTATGTGTATCTGTCATGATACAGCACAAAGAGCAAAAAAGGAGAGGTAGCAGTTGTTACAAATAAAAAATAAATGCTTTTATTCTGTTTTTACAGAGGAAATGCATTCAGCATGGCTTCACACATGCCTCTTTCTCTCCTACTCTGTCTCTTCCTCTCTCTCTTTATCTCTCTGCAGTCAAAACAATAAGCAAAACTCTCATTACATAATGTCAAAATGGTGAATCCTCTTATTTCAATGCTGCACTGAATTTAACTTCAAATGTGACTGAGGCCCAGCTAGTTAACATAATCAAATATGATCTCATGCATGATTACATAGAGTAGAATATTGAGCAGCTTGGAGATGAAGACTACATGAAGACTACACATCAGACACTACTCACAGTCCTGATATCTGCAGAAATTTTCTGATGACTCTGCCATTGTAGGTTGTATTAGGCGAGGTCAGGAGGCTGAGTACAGGAGTGTGGTGGACAGCTTCAACTCAATGTCACAAAGATGAAAGAGCTAGCGGTGGACTTTTTGGAGGCAGACGACTCCCACAAGCTCAATAAACATCATGGGCAATGAGGTGGACATTGTGGACAACTATAAGTATCTGGGAGTACACGTAGACAACAAGCTCGAATGGACCAAAAACACTGATACACTGTATAGAAAGGTCAGAGTCGGTTGTTCTTCCTCAGGAGATATAGGTCCTTTAATGTCTGCAGAACCATGCTGAAGATGTTCTACCACTCAGTGGTAGCCAGCACTATCTTCTACACTATAGTGTGCTGGGGTAGCAGGGTGAAGACACCTGATGCCAACAGAGCTTATTAGGAAAGCGGGCTCTGTCATGGGAGTGAACCTGGAGTCTCTGGCTGAGGTGTCTGAGAGGAGAATGCTTAGGAAACTTCTCAGTATCTTTGACATTGCGTCACATGCCCTGCATGCGACTCTGGAATCCTACCAGAGCAGTTTCAGTCTAAGACTAAGACCACCGAAGACAACCACAGAAGGCCACAGGAGGCCATCAAACGCTATAATGCCTTCCCTTTTATTAGGGAGAAAAGCTGACGCAAAGAAACACTGACAGTATTACTGTTATTATGTGCACTATAACAATTCACAATATTTACAATATGTACATTAATATCATATCGTGCTATATTGTATTACGTATGTTTGATATGGTCTTAATATTCTAGCATCATTTTTTGTACATTTTGTATACATTTTGTATATATAGAATATTTCATTTACTTATATTTCTCTTGTGTAATCTGAAGTAGCCTCAGGCAAAAGAATTTCTTTTGGAATTAATAAAGTTCTATCTCATCTTATCTCATCTCATCTTAGCTTATGTGGGAATAAGCAAAGTAGAGGAAGAATGAACAAGAGTGTAGGGCCTTTAGTTTGAATCAGATCATGGCAGGAAACTGCACTGGGTGGTTTGTTTAGCTGGATGTGATTTTAAGGTGTAGGAGTGGGCTGCCCACTCATAATAACCACAATAGGTTATACTTTTTTGACAACTAATAGGCTGTGATGTTACATGCATCTAAGTACATATTAAGATAGCTCTGAATATGCACACACAAACAGAAGAGCATGCTCCCTCTTTTATAAATTATATCAGGGTTCATCGTCTTCCAATTATGATGGAATAATTTCTAGATATACATAAGATAAGTTCATTTTTACTAGCATTTTCTAAATATTTTTATTAATCAAACCACATTGTTTAATAATGGTTATTATTAATCAACATATATTACTGAGGTCCATAATAGTCATCTCCCATCTGTTTTTGCACTACTGGCACCATAGTGTTATAATATAAGCATAAATTGGCTAACATGGATCAGAAAAAAAGACATATAATCTCATTAACATACTGCAACAATGATGATGAGAGAAAATCATAATTTTTGCAAATGCTTTGCAGAGTACTCTGTTAAAATACTGAACAAAAGAGACAACATTATTCAAAAAGAAATGTCCTGTTGCAGAAAATAAGCACTCTTTCATTCACTGTAAATGATTCCAGGAAAAGGGCTAGTCAGTATACAGAGAAAAGAATGAATGGGGGTGTCAACAAAAGAGATAGGAGGAGCCAGATCCTGGGATTTTTTTTCTCTGCAAAATACCGAACAAGAAAGATTCTCTCCAAATCCTAATTGGAGAATAGTTGATTTAATTCATATCCATTTGGCTGACAAAGAAAGGTGCAGGCTAGTGAGTAGGTTGGAAGGCCCCTCAGGGAATGTGAACATGGAGTGGTGCAGCCAAATAACTGGGGACAGATCACTTCCAATGACAAATTGTGGGAGCTGGCAGTATAGATTGCAGCAGAAAAAGAGGGGAAGATAGTAATTGTGGAGGGGGCAGAAGACTGGCAGAAGGTGAGGGGCTTAAGACAAGTAAATGTCTATAGAAAAGCTCTCTGGAAAAGGCATTTCTATTATGAAAAGGCTGAGGTATATTTGTGAGACTTTGAAACAGCTCTGATGAGAATTGTAACATGATGCTGACCCATAGAGGACAGAGGCAATATGGTTCAGCAGGCCCCTGCAACCTGAGGCCTTTGCAGACAACTACATTTAAGAAACATTTAACAAAACCTCTAAAGGACTATGGGTGATTAACTTATCAGCTCTCCCCTTGTAGCAGTCCATATTGACCTTTTCCAGGAAGGGATCTAAATGTTTGATGTCTTTATTCAGATTGAACTGTGTTGGACTTGACTCTTAATATGGTTTCTTATATAAGCTTAATAAAACAAGTGTTCAAAAATTCTAAGATGATATTTCTGAAATCAGTCCTCAAAAACCCCTCAGACAATTACATTTTTTTATCACAGTTCCAAAATTTCCTAACTGAGGCCATAAAATAAACTGGAGAGGTGCCTGGAGAGCTGACCATGTGAGAGAGTAAAATGTGTGCCAAGTGGGAAGCTGTAAAGAATGTTGTAGGGACCAAAAGGTGAAAGCACTGGAATTACTGTAGAAAAGTAGTAGAGTTTATTAAAAACAGTCTCTGCCTGCTTGATTTGCTGTTAGACTTATTGGATTATTGTTTAACATACCAGGAGACCTTATTTAGCAATATTGTATTAGAGATTTTATGTTTGGTGATTTACATTAGAATGTAATAAATTGTATTCTATGTAATAGCAATATGTAATAGCCTTCTGAGCTATAGAGAAGTTCTTAGTGATGCAGGCTCAACATATCAATTCTTCAGTGAAGAATTTTCCAACATATTAATCCTCTGATATGTTCTTCTATAGAATGTAAAAACATATGAGATTCTTATTTAATACTGTAGCAAACTATGAATACAGAAAAATAGAGACATGCACACTATCAACATTATCTTACCTAAAAGAAATAACTATTAGTGGATAGCTTAAATAAAAAAAAAGTATTTCAGCCAAGGTTGTGTCCCAACAGTAACTGAAAGGTTATTCTATAGCTGAGGGCACTTTAAAAAAGAAAAAATAAAATAATTATTTTTATAGGCACCAACAATAAACCTGTACATTTTGATCAAAGCAGGAGTGGCAGATCAAAAAAAAGTTTGCTCAAATTATATGCTGTGGCGTCATTAAGTGCTTTGTAGGTCATAAGCAGTATTGTATAATCAATGTGATATTTTACTGGGAGCCACTGCATGTAGCTAAGTTAGGAGCGATCATTTTTAATATTCTGGGTCCACCAAGGCTGCAGCATTCCTAATTAACTTAAGCTTATTTTTGTGTCTACTGGAACATGACATGACAATAGTCCAGGCATAACAATAGTCCAACATAGAGGTTACAAAAGCATAAAATATTTTTTCTGCAACATTAATTTTCTGTAGTGATATTACATTTCTTAATATTTCTAAAATATGAATATAACAGTATTATAATAATTGTTCTGGAATGAAAATAGGCCATCCTACTAATATTTACATGGGCTTTAAAATGAGAGACTGGTCTCATTAATCATGCCAAAGACTTTTATTACTTCACATAGTGCAAGTGAATGTCAATACAGAGTTGTTAAATATTCAGAATTTGTTCTAACTGCCCGTGGTCCTCAGTCAGAATTAAATATAAAGAGCTTCCAGTGTTTAATATCCTTTACACATTCGTTAGATTTAACAGAAATACATGAAGCTATCAACATTGCCATTTCGGCTGGTTTCTTTGTGGCTAAGAAAGAAGGGAGCTACACCCATGCATCAAATGTTGAGGCCTTAATCAGTTAACATTCAATTACCCATACTCCTTACCACTCATTCCTTCATCATTGGAAGAATTGAGAATAGCACACTATTTCACTAAGCTTGATCACCGGACCGCATATAATCTGGTGAGGATATACAAGGGGTATAAATGGAAGTAGCATTTAGCTCTAACACCTGTCACTAGAAGTACCTGGTTATGTTCTATGGCATCATAATATCCCAGCAAACTAATGATTTGTCAATTATGTGATAAGGGACATATTATACAAATTCATGATCACCTATATTGATGATATCCTGGTGTATAGTCACACATACAAGGTTCATGTGTGAGATTCGTGAGTTGCTAAGGCATCTCCTAGAAAATCAGCTCTATGTAAAGGGAGAGAAGTGTGAGTTCCATCAGCACATCATAGCTTTCCTGGGGTATAAGTCTCCACCGTGACAGATTGGCCAACCCCATGGTCAATTAAGGAGCTGCAGTGATTACATTATCTGTGAATTTACCTCTCCCTCTCACCACCACCAGCCACCTAGGGGCTCAGAGGACCTATCAGCTTCTGAAACCCTGTTACTGTCACGGTTCACCTTACCTCATCCTGTTGCAGCAAGCACTTCTGGGTCAGCACCCATCGTGGATCGAGCATTTACGGGGCAGATGCCTTCTTCTCTTTTACACTATTTAAGGACGCTCCCGTCTCTCGCTCGCTGCCAGAAGGTCTCAACAGCTTCCCCGAGTCTCTGTGAGTCATCCTGCCATATTTCTAGTTTTTCTGTTTTTTTTTATCCGTGCCTGTTTTCCGTTTTTTTGCTGCTCTGATTTCGCCTGTTTGGATATTTTTCCCACATGGATTTTCCATATATTTTTGCCCTGTATGTTTCTTGCTCTAGGTTGTAATAAATGAGGATATGAAGCTAGTGGGTGCAAGTGTTGAGAATGCACAAGATAGGGATAGGTGGAAAGAGATGATTCGCTGTGGCAACCCCTGAAGGGAAAACCCGAAAGAAGAAGATGTTTCTTGATCTAGCATGGATTATAGCTAGTAAACCTTGCTACTTTTTCCTCAATTTGTGGATGCTTTTTTGTACTCTTCTTCTGAATGCTGTTTGACTGTTTTCCGTTTTTTTACCGCTCTGAATTTGCTCATTTAGAAACATACGTACGTAACCTGGTATAATTTTTGTGTGATGCCTAGATTAACATAATAATAAACCTCATCCCCTGCCTTTGTTGTTGGCAATGCTGATGTATATAACTATATCCAGGCAGACTAGCTTCATTAAATGTGACATTTTTATTTTAATTTAGTCCATGTTGCTGTCAAATCCATGTTTCTGGATTTTTTTTTAGCAAAAAGTGCTTTAGATAAAAGAGATCTAATGTTTAATCATCCTAGATTAAGAACAATGGTGTAGGCCATGCATTCACTTTGATCTAATTTTATGCTAGATGGACATTATCCATCCCACTTGGACAGGATAGTCCTAATAATCCTAAACACACAGGCAAAAAACATGGAAGCAGTCAGTACTGAAACACAGTCACAATGCAGGATAGTGTTTATATATATACCCATTGGTCTCTTGATTAGCCCATTCTACTTGTTTACTGGATTCAGGGTGATAACCTGAGGACAAATTAATGTTGCCACAGTTTTTTCATGAAACTCATTCAGACTTGGGATATAAATTGGGGACCTCAAGCACTGACTTCTGTGACCTCGATCAGGGACTTCAGGGATGGCAAAATATCAAGTATGTGAGTGAAAAATATTTCTGCCATGTAAGAAAATCAGACTGTCACAGGTGGGCGACAAGAATGGTTCTCTGAGAACGGAAATCTGGTCTCTACCTAGGGCCAGGTCTGGTGCACCAACCTGAAAAGTAATGATTGATGAAGGCCACAACCAAAAATAGCCCCTGAATTTTGGTTTAAAGTGTTTCAGCCCCCAACTTCAAGCAATCTGTGTGCCATGAGAGACTGAAGCCCTCACAAATGATATGGGCAGGGGTGGCCATCAAGGACTTCTCCCCAACCTGAGAGGGGGGCATCAGTTAAAAGAGACTTGCGACCCAAAGTGAGAAACCGAGGTCTGTCCACATAATAAGGGTACGAAGCTCATGATGTAACCCTTCAGACCTCACTGGAAAGCCCCTTTTGCAAAACCGCCAAACTGCCATGTAGGTTTCCCTTATAAGGGGCACTGTCACCTGACGGGGCTTCATTGGGAGCACAGACTTTTTGCCAATGAAGGTGAGAGATTATTTCAAAGCTTCTCTTAAACCCTAGCCATTGCCATACACCCATGTTCATCTAGGCCCACAATGGCTGAATAATAAGTATTATTCCACATCTTCGAAACCTCAGTGTGGAGGTCTGGGAAAAAAGTGGGAGATGCCTGCATGGAGGTGGAAAGCGGCCTAAAGTTAGGTAGTGGTGTCAAGCTCAGTGCAGACAAAGCTAATCTTTCCTCAGGCCAAAATCTAAGCTAAGCAACAGCACATGTAATCACATCCAGGAGAATTTTGAACACCAGAGAATGTGGTGGCAATTCGACTGCTGCTTGCTCCTTGTTCCACCTCCAAGCTTACATAAAGCACCTCAGAGTCTGATGCAGATAATATTATATCCTCATCTAGGTCAGAGAAATCACAAAGAAAGCTCCCAGAGCAAAAGTGGATGTATTAGAGTCATCTGAGAGAACAACAGAAAGGGATTCACAAAGCTGTGAAACCATGATTGAACCCGGCCTCGACAGACTTGAGCCATAAGGTGCAAGTGCTTTGCTGGAAATACAGCCAAGTTAGCTTGGAATGTGCTTAGTGCCAGCATGTGAAACTGCCTTCAACACCACGAACCCTACCAATTATTTTCTCTCAGGAAGCAATTCAGTGACATACCACTCTTCATCGCCTACATTGAGCTCCTCAGAGTCCGATGAAAACAATAAAAATGTCTTTCTTCGTATTGGGAGAAATCGCAAAGCAGGGAAATTCGATTCATGAGAGAGGACAAGAGAAAGGGAATCACTCGTCTCTTGTTCTTCCTTCGCTAACATGACCTGCAAGACCGCGATCTAAGTTGCCGCACTGCCTCACCAGATGCAGGACCCAAGCCACAAGGCACAGGCACTTACGGAGAAAAAAAAATTCAAAGTTTCACACTCCCCTACCAAACAAACAATGCAGAAAAAGTGTAATGTAGCAGGGGCACAGATGCATGAACTTTCTGAACTTGCTCGCCATCTTTTCTAATCTTTTATACAATTATATGCAAAAAAACACTATGGGAATGTCCAGCCATCATACCGCTCAGCAGATGTCCCAGAGATGAATGTGCTGTAGTGCAAAATGTGCAAATCAACCAAAAACCAAAGCAAAACATCTTGTGAAGATGCTGGCTGAAGCTGACAAGAGAGTGACATTATCCACAGTGCAATAGAGTCCTGTACTGACATGGACTGAAAGGCCACTTTGCAAGGAAGGAGCCATTACTGCAAATGCAACATAAATAAGACAGATTACAGTTTTCAAGTTTAATGTTTGGAGACTGTGGTCTGATGAAACTAAAATTGAACCGTTTGGCCATAATGACAATTGTTACATTTGGAGGAAAAGGGGGAAGCCTGCAAGCCTTAGAAGACCATCCCAACTGTGAAGTAGGGGGTGGCAGCATCATGGCATGGGGGTGTTTTGCTGCAGGAGGAATTGGTGCACAAAATAGATGGCATCATGAGGAACATTATGTAGAAATATTGAAGCAGCATCTCAAGACATCAGCCAGGAAGTTAAAGCTTGGGCACAAATGGTACAATACACCAAATTAGTTACAAAGTGGATTTAGGGCACCTAAGTCAATGTTTTGGAGTGGCCATCACAAAGCCCTGTTCTCAATCCTATAGAAAATTTGTGGGCAGGTTTGGTAATCCTAACTGACCTAACACAGGGAAAGTTTAGTCTGATTTAGTGTCAGACATTGAGAAAAAAAGGTTTTGTGTCTTTTTATACAGTGTATGAACTTCTTTTTCCCTAATATACTGTAGACCTATGGGACAAACAATTAACCCAAACATACACAGAGTGCTTCCTAAAGACAAGGAAGCTGAAGTAATGTGAAGTAGATGCCCTTTTATGGCGCACTTCGTCACATTACCTACTCAAGCCAATAATTCGGAGTGATTTTACAGAGCTTCAGACACAACTCCCACAAAGAAGCATTCCCATAATGTCAGCCATGATGCAGCATCACATTCCCACAAACGGAACCTATATATAAATTCAACATGTTTGATGTTCTTCATGCTAAGTTAACATTTATAGCCCCCAAATTCCAAATTCCTCTGTGACTTCACAGATTTTATTTCAAAAATAGTTTGTTTCTATCAACAAAGCATTAATTATCAGAGACTTCAATATTAACTTTGATAATTTTGAAGATCCTCTGAGAACAGCAGTTGTGTCCATCCTAGATTCAGGATTTAGTCCTGGCCAATGCTGCACACATCCCACAGCATGCACCTTTCTCTTTGCAGAACCCATCTATGAACATTACCTATTAATAACAATAGAAATGCTGAATCAAATTGTCCCCAAAATCAGTGAATAGGTGAGATGAGGACTAACCACCTTGATCCTATGTTTTTGATATCTCAGTTGAATTGTCATGGCTACTAAGGATTATTTGTTGACATACCTGTACACATACCTCATCCTCATCATACATGCTGCACCTAAAGCCTTCTTTTGAACCAGGCTTTTGGTGAGTTGAGTTCTGAGTACAGCCTGAATCAAAATCAAAGTGTGCTATATAGTGTGGAACTGGGACAGTGACCAGTATTCGGTACATCCCAGCTTGATCAGGGGTGACCTGTGGCATGTTGGGCATCCCAAACAGTGCCCACACCTCCATCGCATAACACTGGTTCTGGAAGTGCACAGTCTCTCCACAATGCCAGCAAACTGGCCCAGGCCTCACTCCTACCTCTGTTGCTAATATTACTTGCCTTTGAGGAAGAGGAGGTAGACACTGGGGAAGGTAGGTGGAGAGAATCCCGGGCTTGGGCACTAGTCTCAGGGGAATTGGCCCCTGTTTCTGGTGAGCAGGGACAGGGGGAGAGTGGGGAGAGACAGGGAAGGAGAGGGTTAAGTGTGAGAGGGGGGAAGAAAAAGAGAGGGGGGGGACAGAGAGAAAGAGAGATTAAAGGAGAGAATGGAGAGCTTGCCTATCTCCGTATACACTGCCAAGTGGTCCTCCATTTACTGGACCAACTTGTCCAATTACAACAGCCAGTGTCACTGAACCCACTACAATGTCTCTCCTGGAAGTCTAGCGACAAACTGCTTCAGCACCAGAGGGTCAATGACATCATCGACATCATGCTGCATGGCCAGCATGGGCATCCTGGAGCTGCTGGACAGGAGTTGCAAGGGCCAATGTCTTAAATACCTACAAGCAGAAGTGCTGTCAATGCTCTTAAATCTTTTATTTGTTTAGCCAAACTTTTTCTTAATAGTTTTTTGGGTTTTTTCCTCTGGTATTGGAGCAGATTTGGAAAGTTCATGGGCATAGAGTGTTTTGTTGAATGCATGATGTTTGGATGCTTTTGCTGCCCCCAACTCTTGCACATTGGTAGTGCTCACTGCTGGGGATGGCTTGGGGCCACTGTGGATAGTACACTTGGAGAATATAGCAGCACCTTTGAACTGCTGTTGTGGTGGTCAGTTTTGTGCTTGGGTCTCTATCATAGAACATTTGATAACTTCAGCATTAGGAGTTAGTGTTAAATTTATAATGAAATTACACTGATTACGTGTCCAAATGCTGACTTATAAGTTGTCCTGGTTAAACACGCTTGCTTTTTTCTGTGTTATTATTATTATTATTATTATTATTATTATTATTATTATTATTATTATTATTATTATTATTATTTATCTATAAAGAAAGATGTTTTCAGATGCCTAAACATGCAACAGTTCAGCAACCTCTATGTGCCTCAAGGTATTTAATATTTTAGTTCCTACATGAAAACAAATCACCCAAAAGATCAAGATAATTTCATATTCTCTGGAGTCTGCTGTAATTTGAGATATCTTAGATATCGTTCAGTTGGCTTCTCAAAGTTCATTACTCATGTCAAATAATAGTTAAAACAGTTTTGGGGTAATTAATTACATGCTAAAAAAAAGCTAAATATAAAAGTTAAATATAAATATATAACTCTTAAACATACAATGTTTCATTCATATGCTAACTGACCCACAGCATTGGTAGGTTTAGGCTGGTGGCATTATTGGGCTGATTTCAGCAGTCTTTAGCCACCAAGTTATCTTTTTAAAGCAAATAACTGGAATTAAAAACCAGTTTCTAATATGCTAACATGAGTAGATGCATGAATAGGACTGTCTATTTTTATTTTTTTGGTTCAAACCAAATTCTTGTGGCTCAATCTCTCAACAAATCTAGCTATGTATTTAGCCATCTATAAATCTAGCTTTATGTTTGTTAGTGCTATACAAATCAATGCCATCAGTTGAGCAGGCTACTCAGAAATCTGTAACTATACTGTCATGTTTACTGTAGTGTTTTTGAACAGATAGTTATTTCTTTTTCATCTATATATTGCAAAGGTTGATTTAGAACACTGGTTTTGTCTGACTGTCACCACTGTAAATCCTGAAATTTGTATCCACTATAAAATTTCACAAACACTGACAGCATTTATTTATATTGGTTCTATGAGAATGAACTCATTTGCATTTACACAGTTTATTTTAGTACAGCAAGCATCATTTAATAGAGGGGATGAAAATGAATTGAGCATGTACTCATTCTAGATTAGGATAAAACTAGTGATGCTTGAGCCAGTAGGCAGTTATGCTAAAGCTTCACACATGATCAAGCTCATATAATATCAGTCATTTCTTCCTGTCAGGGGATCCACCATTCCAATTATTAATTATGTAATTAGAACATATTAATATGTTTCTTAACCACATTCATTCATTCATTCATTCATTCATTCATTCATTGTCTATACCTGCTAATTCCTAGGATTCCTAGGGTCACGGGGGTCTGCTGGAGCCTATCCCAGCGCACATAGGGCGAAAGGCAGGGGTACACCCTGGACAGGTCGCCAGTCCTAACCACATTCACTCCACCTTATTTAAATAAGTAGATTGTTTAAATTACATTTAATCTAAGCAACCAAGATAGCAAAAATAATTCTTGGCCAAACCTGGCCTGTAGATTTGGTTCAGATACTGCAAGGAATTACGCTCCAAAATTAGCCCAAAGTGTAGTTATCAAAGTCTTGGCTAAGAAATGCCAAAATCAGTAAAAAAAAAAAGCGTCCTTTTTCTATAAGTGTATGGCCTGAGGTGTGTTGTTTCAATAGACAAGACACCTCTGTAGGGAGGAGTAGTGATGGGATGGAAGGATAGGGGAAAAGGGATAGTGAGGTAACAGGAGAAAACAACCTGGACTTGAGCTAGGCACCAGATATCTTCACACTTTACTCAGGGATCCAGTCTCTTCTTCTATTTCCTTACCTTTCTCTCTCAAGTTTCATGCTTGCATGTTTGTTTTCCTCCCCTTCATAGAAGGAAGTACAGTTGGTGGAGTGTATATGAGAACCTAGATTCTTGCGGTGATGCACAGAGAATGGAAATGTACATCTGTTTATTTTTATGTGTATGCACTGAAGCTGTGTGGGGTATTAGGTATGGGCAGGATACACAACACCACTACACATTTTCACAGCTGATTAATCTCATTGTGAGCCAGATGAGTGGAACAAATAAAGTCTAAGCTCTCCCTGCCAGCCAAGAGCAATGCAGATTTCTTCATTTAAACTTCCAGCTTCAAGTCACTCATAGCACCAACATAACACTGATGGAAAAACCATATAAAATGTCAAAGGGTAAATAGGGATAACTAACAGGGTTATTCTGTTTAAACTATCATACACTGTAAAAGTAACATTTCTTGTAACATAGCGTAGAAAAGAAATACATTAAGGCTTTATCTTGATGAATTTCAGAGATAATTAATAATTATTAGAATGTTTTTCTTTTCTAACATGGATATGATACAAATTAAACCATTCACCTGTTGTTTTCTCATTGACTATAGCTGGCAGAGGAAATGTCTGTTTTTTGGCATTTTGTGAGAAACAGAGAGAGTGTACGAGTGTAAGCTTTGCAGACTGTAAACATGCCTGCTGGCACAGGGTGACATGTTTAGGTCAGCCAAATGGTGGGTCACTGCTTTGACCCTGCTGCAAGTTCAAGAGAGGGCATCAGCTCAATTATCAAATGTCTCCAGAAATTAGGCTCAGAAAACATTGCAAGAAGAATTCATTTTGACATTCTCACACAAAATTAGAAGGGAATTAGAGAAAATTTCCTTCCCTTAATGAACCTCATTAAGGGAGGCTGTAACAAAAAGAGGCTTATAAGTGTGTAATGGAAAAAAAATGAGTGTTATTAAAAGATCAGTGACTGTGACAGTGTCTGGATATGTATGTGTATTGTAGGAGGTGGATTCTGGGGTGGGTATGTTTGTAGGCCTCTGTGTGTGCTAGGAAATAGAGTTTGTGCTGCAGTTTAACCTAACACATATATATATATATATATAACCTAGATAAGATAGATCAACACAAAATTTATCATTATTATTATTATTGTTGTTGTCCTGGATCCTGTGCTCTTATCATCACTGCCCGGGTTTTATGTGCATTTTTTGCAGTACTGAAATCTATCAGAAATAAGAGACAAAATATATTATAAATATACACTGAACAAAATTATAAACGCAACACTTTTTTTTTTGTTTTTGCCCCCATTTTCATGAGCTGAACTCAAAGATCTAAGACTTTTTACAAAAGGCCTATTTCTCTCAAATATTGTTCACAAATCTGTCTAAATCTGTGTTAGTGAGCACTTCCCCTTTGCCGAGATAATTCATCCACCTCACAGGTATGGCATATCAAGATGCTGATTAGACAGCATGATTATTGCACAGGTGTGCCTTAGGCTGGCCACAATAAAAGGCCACTCTAAAATGTGCAGTTTTATCACACAGCACAATGCCACAGATATATTGTGTATATTGTCTCTCAAATAGTAGGGAACACAGTTTGAATGTTACCACATCATATATTACCTTTAAGACACGCATAATAATTTGTTCATTTAAACAATAAACCATCCTATCAACAGTCAACAGCTAGATCAGTTATTAAAAATGGTAGTTGCAGCCTTAGAATACATATAAATCTAAGGATGTTTAATGTGTGCCGTGATAATAATACAGGCATTACTATTATTATTATTATTGTTATTATTATTATTATTATTATTATTATTATTATTATTATTATTATTATTTCTTTAGTAGCTATGTGAAAGTATTGATTTGCAAATAACTTGTCTTGTGTCAGTTAATTAATTAATTAATCTAATGATTACTTGGAACACTGGGCATGAGATGGAAATACAGCTTATTTGCTTCTAGAGGCAATTTAGCATGGCCAGTTCACCTACTGCCACACAATAATTCAGGCTCAGTATCAATACCCTGATACCGCTCATTTGTAAGTATTCTTCAGTAAACCAAAAATATCAGTGCCAGTATTCTTCATCTGAATCAATTTTATGATGCACTGATTTACATAAAAAAAACAAAATGTTTAATAGTAGTAAAAACTGTTGTATATAATTTTTGTAAAGACCACTTCATGGAACAAGGGTGGCTATTGCAGGTGTCACAATGAAGAACAATCAAAAACATATGCAAGTTCAAAGTCAAAAGCAGGTAGAGGCTCAGACAATGAGCAAACAGCAAAAACCTGTCAAGTCATGAAGATATTTGTACTTGGAAAAGATATTTATATTTATGGGTTCACTTTTTTCAATGAAGTCAAAGCCCATTTCAAGGCTTTGCTGGTTAAGCAGATCCTTGGAATCCCCTGACAATTACTGGTGACCCCTCACAAAGAGCAGTATCGCAGGAGAACTTTTCTGGTTCTGGCATTGGTGCACTTGCTGTTGAGGTGAGAGCACGAAGTGCAGCACTGTAGGCAAGAGCCAAGTGTTGGGTTGTTTAGTTTTTGCAAGTAAATAGTAAATAATAGGTAATTGGAGAAGACCCTGGACCACCCTGTGATGTGCTCAGAGGGGGACTGAGTTCCAACAGACATTACAATAATCTAACCTAGAAATAGCAAAAGTATGAATGAAAGCTATCCTAGTTTATTATCTACATGAGTTTCAAATGAATGATTAGAGTCAATCAAACCAAGATCTTTTACTGCTACACATGATGGAACCGAAAGACCACATAGAGATACTACTTCTAGCTGGGCCCAAAACAAAACTTTTTGGAACACCAAACTTTGTATGCCTAAACTTTGTAGTGAAATCACTTCTATAAAAAACCTCTGCAAACTGATAATGATAAGTCAATTAAGACCTGAGCTAAACACCGAACAGTATGATCAGTGGTGTCAAAAGCTATCATGAGTTGCATCTGTTCATATAAATGAGCGTCCTTTTCATCTATTGTTTGTAAATTTCAAATTGTTTTGGATTTCAAGTTTCACGTTCATTCTTTTTTTGTAGATTCAACTAAAAGTAAAAATTAAACTTATATTGTTTAGCAAGTGAGCAGAGTTAATGGTCCTGAAAGCAAATTTGTCTGATTTAGGAGCCATAAAGAATAATATTGTCATAATGATTTTCATTGGTGTGTTATTTGCTTGTCTAGAGGTATTGGTTTCGAACCTCCTCTGGTGAATGAAATGAACTGCACCTGCTTTGGCACTTTGTGTTGGTATCAATTTTAAACAGGAATTGAGAGGACACAACAAATTACCCCTAGCACTGCTTTGTTTGTTTTTGTTTTTTGTTCCAATAAAATACAAAGTTTGGCTCAATCTGGAGTAGCATCAAATACACTCCCCCCAACAGGAGTGGTTACAAACAGGAAGTGGAAGCCACTACACAAAAAACTCCCTAAAACCTGCCTGTACTGTATATGATATGTCTGACCTAGGCCTACTTTAAGAATGAAGTTAGTGAGCATCCACTGTCTTAATAAGCTGGTGTCTCTCATATGGCTTAGATGAAACATACAGCTGTGGGTCATTGGCATAACAGTGGAATCTAGTACCATGTTTATGAATAAATGCACAAAGGGGTGGCATATAAAGGAAGAAATGCAGTGGGCCTAAAACAGAACCTCGTCAAACACCGAACATAACCTTAGTATGCATAAAGTGACCATTTAGGTCTACGAACTCATAATGATCAGTCAAATAAGGTTGAACTGCCAATAACCAATAACATTTCAAGTCAAAGTCAAAGTCAAAGAAGTTTTATTGTCACTTCAACCATATATAGCTGATGCAGTACAGAGTGAAATGAAACAAGACCAAAGGTGCTACACATAAAGACAAAGTACAGGTGACGCAGACAAACATAGAGCTAAACATAGAGATAAAGCTAGACTATACTTAAGGTGCAATCTTTAGTAAAAAACTAGACATACAACAGAATTGCACAGGATGACAAGACAAGACAGTGCAGACAAACAACATATAGACTGACTCTGTGGAAAGAATAGTGTTGACAGTGAGTTCAAATATTAAAGTTAACATGTAAACAGCATCAATATAAAGTGTAATGTAAAGTGACATATGCGTGCAAACAGGACAATTTGTGTGTGTGTGTGTGTGTCTGTGTCCAGCACAGTATAATTCTCTGTTGAGAGCAGTTCTCAGTTGTGTGTGTGTGTGTGTCTGTGTCCAGCACAGTTCAGATCTCCGTTGGGAACACAGTTCTCAGTTTTTGTGCGTATGTGTGTTGTGTGTGTCCTGTGTCCAGCACAGTTCAGTTTCTCTGCTGAGATCAGATCTTGGTTGTGTGTGTGTGTGTCTGTGTGTGTGTGTGTATCCGTGTCCGTGTCCAGCTCAGTTCAGTTCTCTGTTGAGATACCTGATTGCCTGAGGGAAGAAGCTGTTCAACAGTCTGGTTGTGTGGGTCCAAATGATTCGGTACCTCTTTCCGGATGGCAGAAGTGTGAAGAATGCTGTTAGCTTTGGGGCTGCAGTGTGTGGAGTAAATGTCTGTGATAGAGGGAAGAGAGACTCCGATGATCTTCTCAGCTGTCCTCACTATCCGCTGCAGGGTCTTGCGATCTGAGACGGTGCAGTTCCCAAACCAGGCAGTGATGCAGCTGCTCAGGATGCTCTCGATGGTCCCTCTGTATGGGAGGTGGAAGATGAGCCTTCCTCAGCCTTCTCAGGAAGTAGAGATGCTGCTGGGCTTTCTTGGTGATGGAGCTAGTGTTTAGTGACCAGGTGAGGTCCTCCGCCAGGTGAACACCAAGGAATTTGGTACTCTTGACGATCTCCACGATGGACCTATCGATGTTCACTGGAGAATGGTCACTTCATGCTCTCCTGAAGTCAACAACCATCTCTTTCATTTTCTCCACGTTCAGGGACAGGTTGTTGGTTTTACACCAGACTGTTAGCCACTGTGCCTCCTCTCTGTATGCTGACTCGTCGTTCTTGCTGATGAGACCCACACGGTCGTGTCATCAGCGAACTTGATGATGTGTTTGGAGCTGTGCATTTTTTAGCCTATCAAGAATAATAGTGTGGCCAGTAGTGTCAAAAGCTGCAGTAAGATCAAGTAACACCAACAAGGAGACATAACACTGATTAGAGGACAGTAACAGGTTATTTACCACTTTAACCATTGCTGTTGCTGGGCTATGATGAGGCCTAAATCCTGATTGATGCATTATGTTACTCCTATGATGGTATGAACATAACTGCTGTGCTACAAACTTTTCTAGGATCTTGGAGATAAAGGGGGTGTTTGATAGGGATAAATGTTAGGGATAAATAGTAACTTAACTTTAAACCTCATATTTTTTTCTGTTTCTATACTTCTGTAAAGCTGCTTTGAGACAATGTCCATTGTTAAAAGTGCTACACAAGAAAAATGAATTGAAAATTGATATTGGTTTATAGCTGGACAGATGACGGGTAGAGGTCGGGTTTTTTAATCTTAAGCTCTGGTCATGAATAGTAGTATTATCTACAGGATTATCTATCAAATTGTTTGGTTTTAAATGATTTTCTGACTGATATTATTATTATGTTTCCATTAAAATTATTCATGAAGTTATTGCTGCTGCATATAGATGATGTGCATTTTTCTACAATGGTTTTACTCCTAGTCAGTTTTGCTACAGTACTAAATAAAAATTTAGGATTGTTTTTGTTATCTTCAATTAGGTCAGAGAGATACACTGATCTAGCAGTACTAAGAGATTTTTTGTAGCTCAGAAGGCTTTCCTTCCATGCTAATTGAAATATTGATAATTTACTTTTATGATATTTACATTTTAATGCTCTAGTTGATTGTTTTAAGGTTAGTGTGTGGTCATTTTACCAGGGTGCTAGTTTCTCTTTAATTGTTTTCCTTCTGAGTGGAGCTACAATATCTAGGGTGTAGCGAAACAATGCCCCCTACTAATCAGTCACCTGATCAAGTTCTGTGGGGTCAGACGGCAATCCAATCATGCATGATAAATCTGGGTGACTACTGGTAAATCTCTCTGCAGATTTTTAAATGTACGTTTAACATGGTGACATGGCAAATTGTGTATCACGTGTCTAAGATGCATTTCAACTGAAAAACCCAACTGGGGAAGTGTGAGTATATTTTCTATATTTAATCCAAATGTTAGAATAAGATCCAGAGTGTGACCTCCATTATGAGTAGGTCCTATTACATTCTAATTAACACCTACTGTATCTAAGATGGACAAAACTGCTGTTTTCCGAGGATCTTCTGACATATCATAATGAATGTTGAAGTCTCCCACAATTAATGCTTTGTCTAAAGAAACAACAAGTTTAAAATGAAGTGTGCAAATTCACAGTGGAATTCAGAATACTAATCAGTAATCATTACATTAACAATAAGTACTTTAGATGCAAGAGATCTTATATTTAACAGTCCTAGCTTCAGATCAAAGGTGCTGACTGTGCATTCACTATGATCTAATTTATGCTAATCAAGTTCCTAAAGCAAGTTTTCTGATTCGTTATACATTTTTGTTTAGCTCAGGGAACAGACACAGTGTCTATGTTGTAAAACCCTGGGTGACAACTCATTGCAGCTAGCAGATGGTTGGATTTGCCTGCTTGTCTGCTTCTTGGCCCTGGCTCTGTATTGTCACCGATTAACTAGACCAGTTCTAAGACTATGTGCTATGCTGCAAGAAATGAGAGCAGCACCTTCCCAAGTGGGATGGACACCGTCCCACCAGCCTTGCCCTCAAAAGAGCTCCAGTTATCTATGAAGCCCACATTGTTTTCAACCTGTTAGACATATGAAACCGAGAGGAATGGTGCGCCCATGGGCAATCATTAGCCTTATCCCTGGCTCTGCATTGTCACCCGATTAACTAGACCAGTTCTAAGACTATGTGCTATGCTGCAAGAAATGAGAGCAGCACCTTCCCAAGTGGGATGGACACCATCCTGCCAGCCTTGCCCTCAACCTGTTAGACATATGAAACAGAGAGGTATAGTGCTCCTGTGAGCAAGCCAAGTTGCTAACTCCGCCTAAGGCATCCAGACTTTTCCCTACAGACACTACAATATTCTCAGCAACGCAAACCCTGTCTAGCATCTGGATGCACAACTTTAAAGCTAATATCTGCTCTGTCAGAGAGCTAACTAAAATACATTTATCACAAGTAAAATTAACGCTAATGACAGAGGATGAATTACTAAACATCATGCAACTTACATGCTGTACAAACTGTATTCAAGTTGGATATTTCAATTCAATTCATTTGTATAGCGCTTTTTACAGTGGATGTTGTGACCTGTGTGAAAAAAAAAATTGACATACGAAAGGTGACAGTGTAAAATATTGAGGCAAAAGACATAATTAGATAAGATAAAACTTTATTATTCCCTAAAAAAATAAATATAAATGAAAAATAAATGGAATAATCTATATATGTATTCAGAAGTACAAAATGTATTTGAAAATATAAATGAAATATAAATATAAATATTAAAATAAATGAAATATTCTATATATACAAAATGTATTCAAGTACAAAGTAGAGAACTGAGAACATATTGCATATGATATGATATTGCACATGGTATGGTATTGTACATGGTATGATATTTCACATGATATTATATTAATGTAGCTTGTAATTATTGTGAAATTTTTATACTGTTAGTGTTCATTTGGTCAGCTCTGCTCCCTACTGAAAGGGGAGGAGTTATAGAGTTTTTTGGTCACTGGTAGGAAAGACCTCCTATGCGCTTCTGTGGTTGTCTTCGGTGGTCTCAGTCTATGACGGAACATGCTCTGGTATTACTCCAGAGATACATGCAGAGGGTGTAACGTGTTGTCAAGGATAATGAAAAGTTTCCTCAGCATTCTCCTCTCAGACACCTCAGCCAGAGATTCCAGCTCCACTCCCATGACGGAGCCTCTTTCCTAATTAGCTTGTTGAGTCTTTTGCTATCAGCCATCTTCACCCTGCTACCTTAGCACACTACAGCATAGAAGATGATGCTGGCTACCACAGAGTGGTAAAACATCTGCAGCATGGTTCTGCAGACATTAAAGGACCTGAATCTCCTGAGGAAGTACCTTTCTTATACAGTGCATCAGTGTTTTTGATCCATTCCAACGTGTTGTCTATGTGGGCAGCCAACTACTTATAGTTGTCCACAATGTCCACCTCATTGCCCTTTATGCTGTTTGGGCTTGAGGAAGACCTCTGCTTCCTAAAATCCACCACTAGCTCTTTCATCTTTAAGACATTGAGTTGCAGGTGATTTCATTCACACCACTCCACAATGCTGTCCACTACACTCCTGTACATAGCCTCCTGACCTTCCCTAACACAGCCTACAATGGAATTGGGCAGAAGCCCATCTTTACGGAATTCATGAGTGATCTTGGATAAAAGGCATACTTAAAAAAAGGTGCCACAAGATCAGCTGGCAGGATGTTTGAAAAGAATGGTGTGTTTCACAAGAGGAAAAGGAAACTTAGGGTTGTATATGATTGCAGGTCAACTTTCCAAGGCATATCATTAAACCAAGAACTTCTTCATGGCCCTGACCTTGTTTCATTGAATTAAAGTTCCAGCTGAGGATGTAGACTTTTTGAGGTTCTTTTGGTAGTCTAATTTTCATATGAAACAAGCAGAAGTAGAATATCAGATGTTCATCCATCTCTTTGGTGCCAATAATTCACCTAGTTCTGCAAGCTATGCAGAGGACAATAAGAATACTTCATCCAGGAAGAGTCATACCAATCAGAAATTATGTCTCTGAAGAAAGGACAAATGGCAAATAAAAAAGAACAAAAAAAAATACCCTCTACAAGCTTGTAGAGTTCTTTTCTAATGGATGGCATCTTAAGAAATGGTGAGAGGCTGCATAAAATGTCAACGTCTGAAGATTCAAAACACTGAGCCATTTTGCCAAAGTCTGTCCACAGCTTTTAAATCATATTCATGGGTACTAATTTGGCCCAGTTGGGGTGAAGAAAGGCCGGACCTTGGCAAAGAGAGTTTATGGTCTAATGTTTACATGCTATTCACTGGACACCGATTTCTGTTTTTTAGCTTTAAAAAGATCAAGAAATTATATCAGACACATATCAGACACTAAAACCAACCACATATGAGTAGAGTGAAAGCTAGTAGAATGTTTTGCTCAACTGAATCACAATGCAATCAAATATCCCATGCTGAATGATGGAATTTATTGGTGTTTTAATCCTCCTTCGGAGGCATATCATGGTGGAGCAGGGGAGATCTCATTTGTACAATCAAAAAGAGGATGTATTCTGTCCTAAAGCAACAAGTTCTGGATGAAGAGGGACTACAGACGACTCACAATTAATCAACATTTATCATCATCATATGCTGTGCTCCTTTCCCTGGCTTCCGGTAATTGCATGCATCAGATTCAAAACATTGAGGCTTGCCTACAAGGACAAAAGTTGGCCAGCACCCTCTTACCTCAAACCTCAAGACTGCTCCCCAGCCTGGAAGTGAGGCATCTGTCGAAAGTGTCTTGCAACAATGGCATCCTCTAGAGCAGGACCCAAGGGAAGTGGGGTCTTTTCCATGTAGAAGGGTGCAAGGCCTGCATTGCATAACCCTTATGACCCTGAGAGGATGCCTGTGGGAATGAAAGCCTGCACCCCTGAGCCAAAGCTGGAACGGCCTCATGCAGCAGACCCAAAGGGATAAGACATGTAGTGAAATGCCCAAAGAGCCTTTTCCTCAGAAGCAAGAGAAGTTCCTCTTGGAGGAATGCGGTTTCATGTTTGGTAACAACAGTGGGCAACACACCCTGAAATAGAGGAGGACAGGAGGTGAACTAGATTCTGTACCCTTTTTCTACAGTATCTAGGACCTACTGAAACACCCCTGGCAGAAGCTTCCATGATGCCAGATTGTCTAAAAGAGGTGTCAACTTTGTGCTGATCTCCATGATGCCCTGAAACAGCTGGTGGACACTGACCCAGGGAACAGAACTGTGCAAGAAAAGGGAGCAAGGGTAGACCATACTGAAATGCCAAAGGCGGCAGGTCTGGGAAAACGCCCTAGGTAGGACGCCACTAGGAACCCTAGCCTTCAGATGCCAGGATTCCTTCTTGGCCTGCCTGTTGGAGATGACTGACCTAAGGTCTTCTTTGGCCTGACAGTCCTGGGTAGGCTGTGTAGGCCTTCCCCACAATTGCTAAGGTGGATTTACATGGCTTAGAAGGGAGTGCAGGCTTCCTTCATGCAGGCGATGTAATGGAGGGATAGCTTGTGAACATCACTTCAACCCTAGGCATGGCTGCATACCTGTATTCTTCAAGCCCCACAATGTCTGAAGAGGTGGCCAGGGAAAACAAACAGGCAGAACAGGGATTCCCCCAGGACCTTGATACCTTGGCATAGAGGTCAGGGAAAAGCAGTAGTTGCCTGCATGGGGGTGGCAACTGCCTCTTCAGGCCAATTTAAATTTAGCTTAGCAACAGCACACATTACCATCTCAAGGACCTCCTCAAATAGAACAGAGTGCATTTGCAGGTTGAGAGAGGAATGCCCCTTCTCACACACATCAAGCTCCACAAAGCCCAATGTGGACAACAACATATCCAAGTGATGAAAAAAGGATATCAGAGTCAAGGGAGAGGACAAGAGAAAAGAAAGGATCCATCTCTTATTCTGCTTCCACCAACTTGTCCTGCAAACCCCATGATTGAAGCTGCTGTGCTGCCTTAATGGACATGGGACCCAAGCCACGAAGTGCAGAAGCTTGGCTGTAAATTATAGCCAAGCAGGATTGGAGATTGCAAAGAGTAAAGCTCTCGCAAGGCACACAGCAGGCTCCCTCAAATGCAGACCAGGCGTGTTCCTATCCCAAACAAAAATGAAACCCAGAACACACTGGAATGGCATAAGTCCTGTGGAGGAGTGTATCAAGAATTGTACATATTCCTCCCACGGGAGGAGCTCATTCCAACTCTGCTGCTCACAGCTAAAGTAGGAACATAAAGGATCTCCTGGTTGAGCTGCTCTACTTGGCCGTTTGAGAGGTAAGGCTCATGTTGATGTTGAGATGAGTGCAAAAGGTCCTCCACACTCCTAAGGTAAACTGAGATCACTTATCAGAGATGAAGTGCTCTGGGAGGCAGTAGACTCTGAATACATAGTGAAATAAGACCTTGGCTCCCTCCATGGCTGTGGAAATTATTTTGCGGTTTTAGTAATTTGAGATGCAGCCTGGAAGAGTTTTATTGACAGTGTATAACATAATTTTACTTTCAGAAGATATGGTTCTTTTAGTACATATATTTAATACATATAATTTTCATTGACCTTTGCATTTCTTTGTGGCCATTGCATTTGGCCATTCAAAAATGTTTTCATATCTATTGCAGTGCCTTGAGATGCAAGGGGCTGATTACAGACATGCAAGAAGCAAATGGCAGGTGAAACAGTGTGGAATTAATTACAGTGCAGCACATAAAGTGAAAAGTTCAATAAAATCAGTGCAGACATGTTATGAGTGGCTGTACGATGCTAGAGGTGTCAGCGAGGAGAAGGTTGTCTTTCTGTAGGCTGCTGGAGAGCAGATAAGGTGGTAACCCAGGAGTCGTCGTATACAAGTATATATGATCAGTCTCTCTCCTCTCCTTGGTGAGGATGAGTAGCATCTCTGCAGATAGTGCTATACATGTTCCACTTTGCTGCTGCTTATATGTTCTCTGTCTAAAGCAGTGGTGCTGAAACAGCTCTGTCCTTTCAACATTCCAGCGGTAGTTGTGTGAAGAGCGAAGAGAGAACAGGTGGCATTTTTGGAGGTCTGCTGTAAGCCCCACCTTCCTTAGGCTCTCCAACAGCTCTCCTGGTGGTACATATGGTCTGACCAGCTGGATGAATGTTTGACTCAAGATAAATGACGGTGTGGCACAGTGTCCATAAGACTTTTTTTGTTGCTGGGGCTCTGTGCAGGCCAGAGGGGAGAACCCAAAACCACCAGTGGGTACTGGTGGTGCTCAGAAACTTGTTTTAGCCTTCTGAAGTCATTGCATAGCTGTAGGCTACCACCAGTTTGGAACAACTATTATGGGGCTGTATCAGGGGCTGGCAGATGACTCCTTGATGACCCTGTACTGAAGCATTCTGTCCACTTCTTCCTTATCAGCCTCTGTGGGGCCTCTGGCCAGTTGGACAATTTAGGCACATAGATTTGTGTTGGATGGTACGTCCACTGGTGAAACCCTGCTGCCGTGCTTTTTGGGATCAACCACACTGAACCAGAATTTCTGCTCTCAGTACCTTGTAATCTGCTGCTTCTTCTGGAGGAACTGCATAGTAGACAAGTTGGCCTCCACAGAGAGAAACAGAGCAAGGAAATCGGGCCCATTCCTCTTTGTCCTAACTTTCTTTCAGGCCTACATGCTTGACATGTGCGGGTAGACCTTGACATTGTTGTCCTTTGTTAGCTTCAAAAGCATGTGCTAAGTGTCACAGCAGGGGTTGGGAAGGGGTGTAGCAGATGCAGGTGGGAGCCTTTTCTGAGTGACCTGCTCTTTACTGACCAGCTGTAGACTGCACAAGCCCCAGGGTCACAGCAGGATATCAATGAATTTGTTTATTTATTTCTTTACTTCTGAAATCACTTCATTAATTTTGAAATCTGCAATTATTTGATGCACCATGTTATAATGCCCTTTATACAGCAAAATTTGAATGTGCTAGCACCAAAATCAGCGTCATCAATTGGCAGAGCTCTTGAATCTCAATTGTCTTTCCTTGTGGATTTCCAAATGCACCTGTTCTCTGGCATCTTCTTTCATCATATTTTTAAAATCATTCAGCCAAAGTCACAGTCTGCTCTGGGCTCACCTCTTCTTGACTCTCTGTATTGACTATGTACTGTACTGTCATTAGGAACATTCATTCCTGTTTTTTGAAAGCATTTTAAAAAATTCAAAAAAAAAAAAATGTAGTGAAATGCTTTTTATGACTGTCCTACATTTGAAGAAAGAATTTAAAGTGTGTGGACAAGAAAAGTATAGGGATATAGGTAATAAAAAAAAAAAAAAAAAAAAATATATATATATATATATATATATATATATATATATATATATATATACACTATATTGCCAAAAGTATTCGCTCACCCATCCAAATAATCAGAATCAGGTGTTCCAATCACTTCCATGGCCACAGGTGTATAAAATCAAGCACCTAGGCATGCAGACTGTTTTTACAAACATTTGTGAAAGAATGGGTCGCTCTCAGGAGCTCAGTGAATTCCAGCGTGGAACTGTGATAGGATTCCACCTGTGCAACAAATCCAGTCGTGAAATTTCCTCGCTCCTAAATATTCCACAGTCAACTGTCAGCTGTATTATAAGAACGTGGAAGTGTTTGGGAACGACAGCAACTCAGCCACGAAGTGGTAGGCCACGTAAACTGACGGAGCGGGGTCAGCGGATGCTGAGGCGCATAGTGCGAAGAGGTCGCCAACTTTCTGCAGAGTCAATCGCTACAGACCTCCAAACTTCATGTGGCCTTCAGATTAGCTCAAGAACAGTGCGCAGAGAGCTTCATGGAATGGGTTTCCATGGCCGAGCAGCTGCATCCAAGCCATACATCACCAAGTGCAATGCAAAGCGTCGGATGCAGTGGTGTAAAGCACGCCGCCACTGGACTCTAGAGCAGTGGAGACGCGTTCTCTGGAGTGACGAATCGCGCTTCTCCATCTGGCAATCTGATGGATGAGTCTGGGTTTGGCGGTTGCCAGGAGAACGGTACTTGTCTGACTGCATTGTGCCAAGTGTAAAGTTTGGTGGAGGGGGGATTATGTGGGATTATATATATATAAATAGGAAGAATAAAAAATCATAGTAGAAATTAAATTATGATAAATTATGAAAAACACCAGTAGTTATGTAAAGCCAGTATGTGTATCGGATATACATATACAAATATATGTGTATATAAAAATATATAAAATATATATATATATATATATATAAAATAAAAATAAAAGTAAAAGTATGTATATAATATAAAAATAAATAATAAATAATAATATAATACAATATATTATATATCATATATATATATATATATATATATATATATATATATATATATTTTATATATTTTTATATACACATACATTTGTATATGTATATCCGATACACATATTATTACACATATTATATATATATATATATATATATATATATATATATATATATATATATATATATATATATATATATATATACATATATACATTTCAGTCTAAAAAATTTGTTGAGAGGTAATTTACAAATTCATATATAACTGATGTATAGTGGCAAGAAAAAGTATGTGAACCTTTTAGAATTTCATGGTTTTTTCTGCATAAATTTGTGATAAAATGTGATCTGATCTTCATCTAAGTCAAGAGTATTGACAAATAAAATGTGCCTAAATAACAGCACAAAAAAAATCTAAAAAAATTATATATATACTCATTGTTGTGCTCATCAAACCATTCCTCAATCATTTTTGCTTTGTGACATGTCACATTATCCTGCTGAAAGAGGCCACAGTCATCAGGGAATACGGTTTCCATGAAAGGGTGTACATGGTCTGCAACAATGCTTAGGTAGGTGGAATGTATCAAAGTAACATCCACATGAATAGCAGGACCCAAGGATTCCCAGCAGAACATTGCCCAAATCATGACACTGCCTCTGCCGGCTTGCCTTCTTCCCATAGTGCATCCTGGTGCACCCAGCCACCCAGCCATCCAGGTGAAGTAAAAGAAAATGTGATTCATCAGACCAGGCCACCTTCTTCACACTTTTTCAAGAAGGTTATGATTTAATAACTGTGAGTTAAGAATCAAAAAAGAGAATGTCTCCTTGTGCAAGCTGTTCCAGGTGCTGAATCTTCATCTATGTTATGTGAGACTGCTCACACACTGTCCTACTGTCCCACATGTGCTAATTAGGTCAGACGTGTTGCCAAAAGGTTGGTAGATATTGTAGTTATATTATAGTTACTATTTGCCTGCTTGTTTCCCTTAAAAAAACATTCAGAAGTCCTTTCTGCTGCTTTAACTTGTATGAATACTGTCTTGCTAAAAACCTTTTACACCTATGCAGGTACCTTTAGCAGTAGATAAAAATAAACATTCATTAAAAAATGAGTGGTGGCCACTAATTAAATATTGATAAAATACTGCACACTGAGGAGGGAAAGCGTAAACATTCACAGAGTTTATGATGAATGATAAATTTGTTTGTTCATGCAAAATAGATTTGAGAATTGAATTTTAATTTAACTGATTAATTTTAGAGGTTAACTGAAGATGGGTAATTTTTTATCCTAAGGACAAAGGGGAGTATACAGAATTCCTAGTCCAAACGAGGTTTAAGACTTGTGTTAATGTTTTCAGATACTGTTCTTGTTTTGTTTGTTTAGAATAGGCATACTCACAGTCGGCTCTTGAACCATCTGCGTGTATTGCAACAGGTTTCCTCTTTGCAAACTCCGCTCCTGCTTGGCTGTTTTTTTTTCAGCCAAGCATCTGTGTCTGGCAGCATGTTGACTCTGCTCATGGGGTTTGCATGTCAAGCTGGTAAAAGTGGGACAGGAGATGGGTGATCCCCTTTCTCTAGTCCTCGCCCCAGACTCGGACAGGTTTAGCTTTAGCTTCAGGAACACTCTCTGCAATTTCTCGGAAATAATGTTGTCTGCATCGGGCTCTGATGACAAGCAAACAACTGTGAAATTGCTGGCACAATATGTGGCATTTGTAGACCTTTTGAAGGTGGTTAGGTGCACGACCGCTAAACTGAGCTTCTGAGCCTCTCTCCTTACTCAAATATCCATGATTCAATTTCAGGAGCTTGTGCTGCAATTTATCCCGGCCTGAGCGGAGCTTGATGTGGGTTGTGATGAGCAAACAGCCTAACAGCTTGATAACTGCTACTTAACTTTAGCAACTTAAGGGTGCCCCTCCTCCAAATAGGTGTCTAACACTGAGGCAGTTTTGCTGGCATATCAGGCTGGCCTGCTTTTAGAGGTGAGGCGAGGCTGAGGCGAGGAGCTTAACCTTGAGGCAATTTTAGAACTCCACCAAGTCACAGACTTTGACCTAATACCTAAAGGCAAAGTCACACCAAGTCATTCTGCTTTATCTTCAATTGTACGAAAAATGTGCACTTAATGGGTTTCTTTCCAAATTGGAACCAACTGTTTGGATTTTCAAATGAAATATGAAAGTTGGGTAATAGATATCAAAACTGCAGTACCTCCCCACCTAAGAGCCAGATACATCCCACCTCCCTTCCAGAAACTCCTGCTATGGAGGACTACATAGAGGAAACCCAGGTGATGCGCTTTAAATCTCCACATCTCTTGCTGCTGCAGGGTTTTTCTTTGTGGAAAAAAAGATGGGGCTCAGGCTGTGTATTGACTACCGTGAATTTAATCCCATCACTGTCAGATATCCTTACTCCCTTCCTCTGGTTCCCCCATCCTTGTAACAGCTTTGTGAGGCACAGGTGTTTACTAAGCTGGACTTAAGGAGTAACTACATCATGAGATGGATACAGTAGGTGAGACAAGTAGAAGCCGGGGTTTCTAACATCTAGAGGCCATTATGATTACCTTGTTCCCATACAAGTGAACTCAATGCTGCGTCATGACTGACACTATGGGTATGCTTCATTGAGGAAGTTGTGTCTGAACCTTTGTGTGCACATGCCAATTTAAGGCTCAGATAGGACACGTCACAAAGGTAATATGCACCAATATGTCCATAGAAGAGCATCTACATCACATTACTCCAGCTTCTTTTACTTCAGTGCTCTGTGTATTGATTGTTTGTTTGAAAAGAAGAAGAAAAAAAAGAGATATTATGGCAATAATTCTCTTATCTCTCTAATTATATCTATAATTATTATCCTCTAATTATTCGGCCACTGTTGGGCTTGAAAATCATGGGTATGCAACCATGCCCAGGGTTGAAGAGACGCGTGCAAGCTGTCTCTCCCTTACATCATTGACATGGAGGAAGTCTGTGCTCCCTTCTAAGCCATGTAGAGTCACTTCAGCCCTTGTGGGGAAGGCCTACATGACAGCGGGCCAATCTGGTGCATCTTTTGCACACCATGGCAGTCTTGCAGGCCTACCAGACTGACCTGCTGAAAAAACTCAACGGTGGCAAGGGATTTAACCCTGAGCTCTCTGAGCTACACCGAGCCACTGATCTTAATCTCAGGATACAGCATGCCACCCATCCTCCTCCATTTTAGAGAGTGTTGCCCACTGTTGTTGGCAAACACCAAACCAGAACAGAGGAAGTTATTAGGCCTCAAGTTGAACCCGGAGAAGTGTGTACTTTCTCGTTCTCAGAGAACCACCTTCTTGTTTGGGATTCCATCATGATGCCACGTCCCGGGCTTCCACTCGCACAGTGAAGTGTTCGCATAGCATCGGTCATGATGCAGCATCTCATTCCTTTCTCAGGGAACCAGGTTACATACATAACCTAGAGTAGCCATATAGACTGATTAATGCACCAGCAGTCTTTGAGCCTTTCATTAATTAGATATTCAAAAACTGGCTATACTGTTGTGTAATAGTCTACATTGATGATATCCTGATCTATTTAAGACCTCTTGAGAGAGGTGTCCGTATGATGCTGATTTGTCTGCTACAGCATCAACTCTTTGTCAAAGCTGAGAAATGTGAATTTCCCTGAAGCATCATAACTTTCCTCAGATACATGATTAGTGGCCAGTGGGTGCAGAATGGCCCACTCCCACTAGTATCAATGAGGTTCAGAGATTTCTTGGCTTTGTGAACTTTTATTGATGTTTCATCCAAAACTGCAGCTTGGTCGTCACACCCCTCATAGCCTTGCTACAAAGAAACCCTAGGAAATTTCTCTGGTCTGAGGCCAACCAAAGAGCCTTTGAATGCCTAAAACACATTTTCACATGGCAATTCCCAATTCCTGTCCTTCATATCCAGAAAATTGACCCCAGCTGAGGCTACTTAGAATATATTAAGAATGCCAAACATCTCAACCCCCACCAAGCATGCTGGGCACTATATTTTACCCATTTTAATTTCACTGTTACCTATTGAACAAGATCCAAAAACAGTAAAGCGGACATCCTCTTTCAATAATATGACCCAATAAGTCAAAATATGGACCCAGAACCCATTCTGCCCTCCTCCATTGTCATATTCCCCATACACTGTGACATCATGGAAGAAATCCAGTGAGCCCAGCATGACAAAGCTTCTCCTCATGAATGCCCACCTAATAAATGTTCCTGTGGCTCTGTGCCCAAGGACAATACAATGTCAATACAACACCTCTCCCAGGTCACCCAGGTATCCACAGAACAATCAGATTGGTCCAAAACGCCTTTTGCAGGCCCTCTCTATGTGTCAAATGTCCGGGAATATATTGAGGCATGCACCATCTGTTCACAATCACAAATGCCCCTGCATGCCTCCTAGAACCCCTCCCTGTAAACCACTGCCTATGGTCACACATTGGTATAGAATTTGTAACTGAACTGCCCAGCTCCCTGACTCACTCTTCCTGACCCCATTCCAGTGCATCCTCGTTCCAGGACTACCAACCCTCGTTGTTCCCTCTGCAAACCCTCTGACATACCAGCTGTCAATAATTGGTTTCAGTGAAGTAGAGAGGTTTGGGAGAGTGCCAATGTAGGTAGGTAGGTAGGTAGATAGATAGATAGATAGATAGATAGATAGATAGATAGATAGATAGATAGATAGATAGATAGATAGATAGATAGATAGATAGATAGATAGATAGATAGATAGATAGATAGATAGATACTTTATTCATCCCAAAGGGAAATTTACATACAAAATATAGCAGAAAAATACTAAATACAGAGATTTAAGGAATAAATATAGAGAATTAGATGAATACAAGATAAGTAATGTGCAAAAAAAACAAGCGTTTAAAGTTACAGACCTAGTGAGGTGACGTGCAAAAACTGTGTTTATGAGTCCTGTGCAAATCTCAGTTTATTGAAGAGTTCTGTATAAGCCAGAGTGTATTGTGCGTAGTGTGTAGTTTATTGTAGAGTCAAGGACAGAGAGAGAGAAAGTAGTGTCAGCACTGACTTTTCCCACCCTGAGTGGAATTAAAGAGTTGCATTGTATGGGGGAGGAACGACCTCCTCAGTCTGTCAGTGGAGGAGGGCAGTGACAGCAACCTGTCACTGAAGCTGCTTCTCTGTCTGGAGATGATGCTGTACAGTGGATGAAATGGATTGTCCATGATGGACAGGGGCCTGCTCAGCGCCCTCCTCTCTGCCACTTATGTCAGACTGTCCAGTTCTGAGCCCACAATTGAGCCCGCCTTCCTCACCAGCTTGTCCAGATGTGAGGCATCCTTCTTCTTCATGCTGCCTCCCCAGAACACTCCCGCATAGAAGAGGGCACTCGCCACAACAGTCTGATAGAACATCTGCAGCAGCTTTTTGCAGATGTTACAGGAAGCCAGCCTTCTTAGGAAGTGCAGCCGGCTCTGTCCTTTCCTGCACAGATCGTCTGTGTTGGCAGTCCAGTCCATTTTTTCATCCAGCTGTACTCCACGGTATTTCTAGGTCTTGACAACCTCCACACAGTCACCGTTGATAGTTTCAGGCTCAGGTTGAGTTCTGGGCCTCCTGAAGTACACCACCATCTCCCTAGTCTTTGTGGTGCTGAGGTGCAGATGGTTAACGTCACACCATGCAACGAAGTCCTGTATCAGTTTCCTGTACTCCTCCTCCTGTCCCTTCCTGATGCAGCCAACAATAGCAGTGTTGTCATGTGGCACGAGGCAGAACTGTGAGTTACACTGAAAGTCTGACATGTACATGGTGAACAGGACCGGAGAGAGAACAGTACCTTGTGGTGCCCCCGTACTGCTGACCAGTCAGGTAGTCTGTGATCCACGCGATCAGGTGTGAACTTACTCTGATTTCTGTTAGTTTATCTTTGAGGAGCAGCAGCTGGATGGTGTTGAATGCACTGAAGAAGTCCAAAAAAGTATTTTTCACAGCCCCGCTGCCACTGTCCAGGTGAGAGAGGGATCTGTGAAGCATGTAGGTAATGGCATCCTCCACTCCCACCTTCTCCTGGTATGCAAACTGCAGAAGGTTGAGGGCGTGGCGGACCTGTGGCCTAATGTGGTGTAGCAGCACCCGCTCCATGGTCTTCATTATGTGAGACATCAGGGCGACTGGCCTGAAGTCATTCAGCTCTCCAGGGCATGATTTCTTTGGGACTGGGATGATTCAGGATGATGCACCGCCGAGGTACCCTCTCCGGCTCCAGGCTCAGGTTAAAGATGCACTGTAGAGGGTCTTCCAGCTCCATTGCACAGGCCTTCAGTAGTCATGGAGATACTCCATCTGGGCCTGCAGCTTTGGTGGGACGGAGCCTTCTCAGCTCTCCGCACACTGGGCTGCTGTGATCATGGGTGGAGGGATATTCTCCTCCTCTGTGCCACAGTTGTTCTCAGTGGGTAGATTGAAAGCAGAAGTGGGGGTGGGGGGTGCAGTGTACTAAGGTGTGAATGAGTTGGGGTCGTCAAACCTGTTGAAGAAATTGTTCAGCTGGTTCGCTATTCTTCATTCTAGTCTTCATGCTGCTCTACACTTCCTTCATGCTGTTGTTTTACAACATCTGCTCCAGCTTCCTCCTGTACTGCTCCTTCACCTCCCTGAGCTGGACCTTTAGTTCCTTCTGCACACGCTTAAGCTCCTGCTGATCACCATCCTTAAAGGCCCTCTTCTTCTGGTTCAGAAGTCCCTTGATGTCACTTGTGATCCAGGGCTTGTTGTTTGCATAGCAACGTACAGTTCTTACTGGAACAACAATGTCCATACAGAAGTTGATGTAGTCAGTAGTGCAGTCAACAACCTCCTCAATGTTCCCACTGTGCAAGCCCTGCAGTACATTCCAGTTTGTGTCTCCAAAGCAGTCTCTCAGGATCTGCTCAGCCTCAGGAGACCACTTTTTGAAAGAGCATGTGGTTGCTGCTTCCTTTACGTTGGCATACAGTAAATCGATGGTTTTATTTCCCCTGGTGTTACAGTCCTCATACTGGGAGAAAGCAGGTAGTGTTGTGTCCAGAGTAACATGATGAAAGTCCCCAAAGATTAACAACATCGCCTCGGGGTGTTGCGTTTGTATCCTAGCAACAGCTGAGTGGATGACATCACACGCTACTTCTGTGTCGGCGCATGGGGGGACGTAAACAATGAGAACAATGGCATATCCAAACTCTCTGGGCAAGTCATAAGGATGCAAACTTACAGCCAGAAGTTTGATGTCCATGCAGCGGTTGGAGATTTTTATGCTAACATGCCCAGGATTACACCACATCGTGTTCACATAAATGGCGAGTACTCCTCCTTTCCGCTTTCCGCAGGCTTTAGTGTCTCTGTCTGCCCTGACCGTGCTGAAGCTGGGTAGCTCCACGTTAGCATCCAGAATGCTAGATGTTAGCCACGTTTCACAGAAGCACAATAAACTGCACTCTCTGTAGATTTTATCATTTTTCACCAGCACAGCCAGCTCGTCGATCTTGTTTGGTAGCGAGTTCACATTTCCCATGATTACAGAAGGTACTGAAGGCTTATATCGCCAGTTCTTTGCTAGCCGCTTAGCCTCCCTTCTCAAATGTGCTTGCACCTTGCACTTGTTAGGATTGTTTATTTTTGGACTTGTTTGAGAGGCTGCTTATACTTCCTACTATACTTATATATAGACAGAGCTAAATGTTCAAAAACACTACAAAATAGTACTACTACTAGTACTACTACTATTACTAAAATTGAATACCCTGTCTTAAAAAAGTTTGCCTTTTTCATTCACAGTTTTGCTTTTTTTGCAGTTTTGTTGTGTTCTTAAACAGAAGCAAGCTCATATCTGAGCACACTGTGTGTTTCTTTGCTGAGTGGGTGGGAAAGATGGCTCTTCTTTGAGTATCTCCCTGCAGTATTTGTGAGCCATTATGGGCCAAGCACCACTCCATCAATCATCTGGCATCATGTCCTCTCATCTCCACCAAGTTAATAAAGAACAGTAACACATGATATAAAGACTACTAAAATCCCAAATCTCTCCAAATCTCTTAACATTCCTGTTCCTGCCAAGTTGCATACTTAGTCATCATTCAGAAATATAGGTGCTTTAACACAAAGTGTACATTTATTCTTTTAAAATCTTTACTAAAACAGAAATAACTGTAAAAAGAACAAAAAATAAAGATATCTGCAATATCAAACTTTGGCTTGGCTTTATCGATCTTACACATAATAATAATAATAATAATAATAATAATAATAATAATAATAATAATGATAATAATAATAATAAAGAAAAACATAATAAAAAACATATATTTATTATATTATATTTAGATATAAAAATAAATAGCATTTTACAAATGCTTGTCATTTTTAGCTAAATATTTTAGCTTTAAAGGGGAAAGGTATTTTTTTAAAAAGTTAATTTTATTCCCAGTCACATATTTATTTGTGAAATTTGTAAGAATGTAAACGTGATTTGTGTGTACTTAATCAATATTGTTTATCTTGTTCAGATGGATGAATAAAGGACATATTTAAATATATTTGTACTGCAATATACTGTATATATGTACTGCAAGATAAATTAAACATTTTAGAACAACATTGTGATTAGTCTGTTATTGCATCATATACTGAAATTCAATAATGACCAACATATGATCAACATCATATCACTTTCGTTCATGTGCATTTATAATCCAATATGCAGACTGGGACCATGTTCAGTGAAGTAGTTAAGTTCTGGCACAACATTTAGGAGCTTCTTGTATAGCCTATAGCAGAATCAGGAAAATATAATTCAGTTGGAATCAGGTTGTGCAAACATTAATTAGGTCATAGTCCCAACTGTGTAGACACAGCCCTGAATCCTAAAAAGCAGCTGTGTATATTTGCAGAGTGAAATGGGTCCTTCATGAACATCTTTTGGGGGTGGAGGTGTGGGCTTCCACTACTTAAAATTGTCTTGTTCAATATCCATCAAAACCAATGGGACCATAATCTACAAGTATGTACTTTATATGAATACTTTTCATAAATGTTCACAGTTTGAAAACATAAGGGCTTCTCCTGCCATCTTTTTATTTACCTCTTTCTGTCTAAAGTTCTACAGTTATGTTTTCTTAGTACACTGTAGACAAGGGAACTGTGAAACACCTGAGATCTGATGAAACCTTGTGTGTGTGTGTGTGTGTGTGTGTGAGAGAGAGAGAGAGAGAGAGAGAGAGATTATATGCCTGAGGATGAGGACAGAAAAAAAATCTCTGTGGCACCACCTAGGGGACCTGACAAAATTCTTCTGTTTTTTATGGAGAAGGGTGACAGGGTGCATCCCCACAGCTCCAGGTTCAGTACTGAGTTCAGGTTACTGCCTGTGTGGAGTTTCTCAGATTCTCATTTTCTCCACATGTATGCATGGATTTTCTTTGGGTTCTAGTCCTCAGGTATTTTAAGTTATAGTTCTAAATAGATTAAATTCTAGATATTGTAGGTATTTTAACAGTGCAACAAAAATTTATTGACTACTCTACCCCTAAATTTCATGAATGTGTACATATGTGTACATATATCAACAGCATTGTGGACGACCTCACACACCCCTCATACAAAGCATTTGGGCCCTCACAACCAGACTGTGTTCTTTCCTCAAGCCATCAGGCTCCTTAACATCCAGAACTCAACTGTATCAACTCTCTCTCTCTCTCTCTCTCTCTCTCTCTCTCCTCCTCTATCACACACACACACACATATCCACCCACACACACACACACACAGACACACTCACTCACTCACTCACTCACTCAAACAACTGTGTGAACTGACCTGTGTCAACTGTGCATGTGTGTGTGTGTACAAATGGTGACAGCCAAGATATGGGGACCCATTTATCCTGTTACATATGGGAATTATTAATTTGTATCTGTTTTGCTTCAGCTAAGGGGAAGAGAAAGAAAAAAAAGAAAGCGGGGGAGTAAATGTTAATTCTTTTCAGTTTTCTGTGGTGCTTAAAGTCTCTGGGCTTCAGAGCCTAGACTGGTCCACAGTCCTCAGTGTTAAATGTCAGGCCTTGTAGTTAGCTGTCAAAGAACAGAATAGGCCTAACATGATTGATGACTGGAGGGTCTGAAACTCAAACCCCCAACTGCAAATGCTACATTGCATTAGCCATCCAGCCGAGTCCTCCTCATCACCACATACACTGCTGATAGTTTCCCACCTATACAAGGTCAGGCAGCATAGGCTGGCACCCAAATGTATTGGCACCTCTGTAGGCCTCTGGACAGCCTAGGAGTGTCTTTATTCCATAGATGTATTAAGAGTACTCTCTTGACTGATTTCACACCACATAATTCCAGCAAAAAAAGTAGTGGGGCCTCCAATCCCCTTGTCACGTTTCTTTTTTTCCTTATTTTAGCTGAAGCTGAGCATGGTAGATGGCTGTGTAGAAAAAAACACCAATCCAATGCTGGAACAGAAAATATATAGGGTGTTGGGGGCTGTACATAGAAAGGTAAAAAACTACTGTGAATGACAAATAAGACCAGAACATGTGCAACAAATGTCACTGGTGGGAACAGTAATGTGTAGGCTATATATATATACATAATTGAATCCACTGATTAATACTCTATACTCTAGGTATTTGAGAAATATGGATACTTACAACTGCAAATATTTAAGCTCAGTTAGGCACCACCTAATATTATGCTTAAGACTTTAACTGCCCAAGCCAAGGTTAACAAAGTTAAAAAACATTAAATGACTAAAGTCAAAAAGGATAAAAGGTAAAGTAGGTGGTTCTTGTTAAATAAATGGATCATTTAATTTGAAAAAGTTGAAAATGTATAATTTCTGTCAGCTCTAGTAAGTGATATGTCCAACGGTTAGCTGGATTTGCAATTGTATTGTTGAAAAGAAATTTAAAATAAAATGGATGAGTGTGGGAAACTGTGGCTACAAATAAGTAGTTGGCAGTGTGCCATGAGGTAGTATATGCAAAACAGTGAATGGGAATGAATGGGGAAATAAAGGAATGAATACAAAGAGAGGGGTGATCAGTGTTAGCAGTCTGAAACTCAGACGGGCTATATATCAGTCAGAAATTACACTCACAATTTATTCACAATTTATTAGGTACAGTAATACTGTGTAAAGCAATTATACTCAATTCTCCATGGCATGGATTTCACAAGATGTTAGAAACATATCTTAGATTCTAGTACATCTTGACCTGATTGCATGATACAGTTCCTGCAGATTTTTCAGGTATTCTTTCAAGCTTTGAATTAATATGAATAGATGAAGAGGGATAAATTCAATGCATTTGTAATTGGTGTGACTTTTCCTTGTGTACCTAGGTCTAATCATGTAAATTTTGATGGTTATAACTACAACAAATTAGAACAGTTTAAAAACATTTTTTTGTTTGCCACAGTGTTTCTTAAAACCTGCTCCACTTGCACTTGCATCCACCTTTCTGTTAAAACCCACCATTTGATAGTTTCTATGTGTCAGCTGTAATATTGATGATTCCCAAAATCACAAGCACATTATTTCCATTTATAATTTATTATTTCCATATTTCCTTTTCATGGTACTTGGATACCAGAGGAAGCGGTGTTCATGTATACAACCACCAGACACTAATACAGTACAGAAATCATCCAAGAGGCAACCTGCATGATGATGTTCTGGAGAAGCTTAGCAATCAAGTCACGGCATTGCCTGATGCTGGTAGCCGGGAAAGGGGATGTCGGAAGTGGAAGCGGAAGTGCAGCAAGAAGGCATGTGTCTGTGCTGGGGTAAAAACAAACCCTAGCTGAGCTCTCCTGTCCATCCTACTTTTAAATGTTTACTACCTGGACAATAATCTGGACTAGATCCGACTTCAGCAGCATCCATACTTCCAGCAAAGGACATCTCTGCCCATCAGGACTATTTTGAGTGCACTGACTGGAACATGTTCAACAAGGCTGCAACCAACGGCGATTCCACCAACTTGAGGAGTACACGGCATCAGTGACCAGCTACATCGGCAAGTGCATCGATGATGTGACTCTATCTAAGACCATCACCACAAACTCCAATCAGAAGTCATGGATGACCACAAAGATGCATTCTCTGCTGAAGTCCAGAGACTTTGTCTTCAGAGCGAGGTCCAAATTGTCCCGATCCATCAGAGAGGCAAAGCGAATTCTGAGCAGCTGCATCACTGTTTGGTTTGAGAATTGCACATAAGACATAAGACCCTGCAGTGGATAGTGAGGTCAGCTGAGAAAATCTTCGGAGTCAATCTTCTTTCTATCATGGATATTTACACCACCTGCCCTATCTGTAAAGCCAACGGCATTGTGGATGGCCCCACACACCTTCCACACACACACACACACTCTTAATTCATTTAATATACATATACACCAATCACTGTTCATGTGTTATTTTTGCACATTCACTTTAATGTTTTTTTGCACATCACAATTCAGTGCTGCTATCAACTGTTGCTAATTTAAGTGTATATACAGTACGCTAAAAAAAAAAATCCACTTATTGTTTACAAATCCTCTTAATGGTCAGAATGGATAATACATACTGTTCAGTGATCAGTGCTATTTTATGTATCTGTCCTGTAGTGTATTGTATTCTCTGTCTGCACTGTCTTTTGTCTTGCACTGTTTGCACTAGGCTGCACACTATGCAACCTAGTGCTAGGATAACTTACTTTTCAGCTCTGTGGTGTTTTATATAGCTCTGTGGTGGTTTATGTTACTTTGTATTGTTTTATGTAGCAGTACTGAGTCAGCTATATATGGTTGAAATAACAATAAGCTTCTAAAAACAACAGCTTGCTCCTTTCAAAAAACACCCAAGCATACAATCTTATATCCCATGCAAGCTTGACCTGCCATGGGACAGCCCCTTCATTTCATGTCCCCTGCCTTAAACTATTCAACTTGCAGAAGGCATTACCCCTCCACCCCTAGCACCCTTGGACATCAAAGGTGAGCCTGCTAAAGGAAATCCTAGACTCAAAGCTCGGAGAGCAACAGCTGCATTACCTTATCAAATGGGAGGGCTGTTGACCTGAGGAAAGATGCAGGGTCCCAATTGAGAAGTTGAGAAGAATAAGTTTATTTCTGACCCATGTAACATACTGTACATACAATTTAATTTAAACAGTTTTGAATATTTTCAGATGATGACCCACCCAAGCCAAGCTGCATGCTGAGGCTGATCTCAGGGCCTCCTAGGACGTCCAAGCCAAGCTCCCCACCTAGGCCCACATGGCAGCCTCCTAGGACCTCCATTGTCTGCTTCATTGCCAGGCCCAGATCCTGTTCCTGCTCCAGTCACAGGCCCTGTTCTAGTTCCTGCTCCAGTCCCAGGCTCTGATCCATTCTCTGCCCCAGGCTCTGTCTCCTGCACTGGTAGTTAGTGCTGCAAGAAGAGAAATAAAGAGACCATGTAATAAAATGCAAATCAGTAATCAGCAGTAAGAATTGGAAAGCCACATGTATCACAAAAGTTCTGAAACCAAGAATAACCTCTACCAAAGTGAAAGGCATAAGTGTAGAGAAAGAATTGATTTACTCATGAACCACAACATATGACCTCATTGTTCAAGTATGGTTGAAGTAGTGTCATGGCATAGGCTTGCATTGTTGCTTCTGGAAGGGGCTCACTAATCTATGATGTAACTCATGATGTACCAGCAGATTAATCAAGAAGAAATGCATCTATTCTAAGATAATACTTACCCAAAGCACACTGCCAACACAACAGAGTGTTTAAGACTGCCCAAGTCAATCACCAGACCTTAACCCGAATAAGCAGGCATTTTAACTACTGAAGAGAACAATGAAAAGAGGAATCTATCAAAAAAATAACAACAACAACAAGCTGTGGTAAAATCATGGGAAAGCATTACAAAAGAAGATCACAGTTTGGTGATGGCAGTGAATTGCTGGCTTGGTGCAGGTGTTGCAAGGAAGGGAGATGTATCCAAATATGAGATGTTATTATTTATTAATTGGGTTAATATGCACTCTAGTGGAAATGTGTTCTGAATGTTTTTTTGAAAGTGGGTACTTTAAGAGACATTGTTGTAGGCCTGCCTATTTAGCTTTTCCTCACAGAATATCACCAACTTGGAAAAGCTGAAATAGGAAAAGAAGGTGTGCATACTTTTTCGAAGCTGGAAAATTGGGGGAAGTACTCGAAAAGAATGGATGCAGATGAACGGTGGAATGTTTGTTTGCATGCAGCAACAGTGTCCAACTTCAATGTCCAATTTCAACTTTTGTTTCACATTCAAACTCTGTACTTTGTATAATATGATTTAAATCAGTAGCAGGATGACCCATAATTAAAAACCTTCGATAAATTTTTTAAAGCTATGTTAGGGCATGGTCAAGGGCCAGTTTGCAGAGATAAAGAGAGAGTGAGAGAGGTCAGTGCAGTTCCTTTTTTATTTGTACATTCTCCACATTTTTTATTTAATATCAGTACTATTAGGTTACCACCTTTTTGTTTCACTGTCATAAAGTCGTTAAACTGTTTCTCCACAGCTTGGAATAGAAAAGGGCAGATCTGTTTTGACACCCAAGTTGGAACACGTAAACAGTGACGACATTACAAGCTGGAGCAAGTTTATTTTTCCTCTAATCTCAAGGTGCCTCAATGTCAACATTACTTTCACAATCTAGGATTGCCAGTGCAAAAGGAAAAGAGGGTGTTTAAAATTTGAGGAGGTCAAGGATTGAGAACATAAGAATTTTTAACAGAACATGCCTTTCTTGTACTTCTCACAGGGGACTGGGATTGTTGCTATAAGTTTCATTATATTATATGTGCAAATTATGTAATACCTATAATGAGTCACAACACTGCATTTATCATATGGACTGATAAAAAGCACAACTTTGCACCATTACCTTACACCAGAGCCACTGGCTGGTCTACAGCTGATCACATGACAGAAATAGGAACAGCAAAGTCTAACAACAATGAAACAATTTTTTTTTCTCACTTAATGTACAGTATTCACTCACCATTCAAGAACAGCATTTTGAGGCTATCATGGGCACATAATTATCTAAATTGGACCATAGAAGATTAGGGAAAAAATCACCTTGTCTTTTTTCACTCTTTATCTGACCAGATTTGGTGAGTCTATGCCCCAGATTCATGGTCTTGACTGACAGAAGTGTAAACTGATATGGTCATCTACTGTTTAATGTGTTGTGCATTTTGGCTCACCATGGTAATAAAGAGTACTTATTTCAGTTATTTAAGACTTCCTGTCACTCAAAGAAATCTGGCCATTCTCCTATGATCTCTTAGCCTGCAGCAACTACACTCACAAAAAGGTGTTTTTCACACCACTCTGTGTAAACTTGAGACTGCGGTGTGAAAATTCCAAGATCAGCACTTTTTGTAATACTCACACCAGCCAATCTGGCACCAACAGCCATGCCATAATTAAAATCACAGAGATCAATTTTCCCTAACTGAAGCTCTTGACCTGTATCTTTATAATTTTATGCATTTGCTGCTGCCACATGATTGGCTGATTAGATAAATGCACAATTGTGCAGGTGTACTTGTGTTCCTAATAAGGTTAATGGTGAGTACATAAAGAGGATGTGGCTATATCCCATTGATTCATAATATGTGAACACTCTGTTTTTATTACAACCCTATTACTTTAATCCTAGTCTACAGTTAGCTTTAAATGGTAGCCTTCCAGAATGCAGAATTCTAATCAGTGTCTACACTAAACTGTGAAACCTGTGCAAGGTGTAGATGGAAGCCATGCAGTATAACTCATTTATATGCTCTTTCTTTCTAGGTTCATTTATACTTTTGCATATTTTTTAATGTGAAAGTCAAGGCTGGAGTTAATGTTTGCTTCTTGTGATGTATTATTATGGCATGGAACAAAATCCTACCAAATGAATAAACATATATTTCACAATTGCATCGAGCAAGCATAATGATCAGTGACTATTAAATAAAATATCTTCTGTCCTATTTCCAAGCACTTACATAGCATAGGGAATGTTGGAATTCACTCAGCATTATTCAGTGCATTTGATATGGCTATCTCACGAATAAACATTCACTTTAATCTGATCTCCAAAACATTATAAAAATAAACTAATGATTACTCAAGGCAAATAGATATCACACCCAGCTAGACTGATCACTGTCCTTGTGTCCTGACAGCTTTTACTAGTCTTCACATGTCCTCTATGTCTGTGGCAGGTTGGTTGGAAGCTCCTGCTGGCCCTTCTCCATTGGGCTATCAAATGAAACAGAGTAGAACTGTGCCAAGGCACTAGAGACAGCTTGACACTCAGCTACACTTCCTCCTCATGTTCACTAACAAGCCACATCATTCTTCTCATGTGTATCTATATCTAAAGGGTAGAAGAACCTCTATTGAACATTTAACAAAAGTAAGCATACTGTAAAGAATGACATCAAACATTTCAGTGTGTGAAAATGCCAATACACAATAAATTAAAGGTATTTCTGAGTTATTGTTTTACACTGAATAACACGTTTCTGTGGGTATTGCAATTATTCTGAATGTCAGGTAGGCCATGACAATGCATTCCTAAAGCTGAAGACTTACCAGTGTTACTATGAGTTACAAGGCTGAAATCTTTACAAAAATGTGTACTTGGTTACCAGTTTAAATATGGTGCAAGTGAAAATTGATAGAAAAGCAAGTGTTTGTTTCACACATTTTACTAGATCTAGTCAACACTAGCTTGTGCAACAGTAAATGAAACACATTACATTTTATAGAAGAATGGAAAACCCCTTACCAGTCACTGTGCACTTAGGCAAATATTCAAATATTTATTCATATATATTCATATATAAGTGTCCTGTCAAAAAAATGTGAGACACATTATATCATTGGACCACCTTTTGCTTTGATTACAGCATGCATTTTTCATGGCATCATTTCAATACGTTTATGCAATCTCAACGTTTATTTCTATCCATAGTTGCATTAATGTCTTGCCAAGATTTTGTACTAATAATGGGACACAAGGTGGACAACTGCATAAAGACTTCTCTAGCACATCCCAAAGATTCTCAATGGGGTTAAGGTCTGGTCTCCAGGTGTGAAAATGATGTCTTGTGCTCCCTGAACCATTATTTCATAATTTGAGCCCAATGAATCCTGGCTTTGAATCTCTGAATGTGTCTGTGGCAGCAGGGAAGAAAAATTGATAGAAAAACCTGGTCAGTCAGTATATTCAGGTAGTCAGCTGTCTTTATTTTGTGAACACAAATGATCATAAATTTGATCATCAATTTCACATGTATGCTAAAACACAGCCATTAACTGAAACAGAAACAGCTGTGTATGAGGCTTAAAACAATTTCATGACAACGTCACAAGTCATACACCATGGCAAGCAACAAGACAACAAGACATGGAAGAAATGTGGCCAAAAAGCCATACCTCCAATGTGGAAACAAAACTAAGTGACTTAACTATGCATGAAAACACAGGAACTGGGATGCAGAAAAATTATGCATGTGCTCTGGACTGATAAGTCAAAATTTCAAATATTTGGCTGAAGCAGGAGGCACTTTGTTTGTCGATGGGCTGGAAAGCGATACAATTATGAGTATCTGCAGGCAATAGTGAAGCATGGTGGAGGTTCCTTGCAAGTTGGAGATCAGGATTAATGGTGTCCTCAATGCTGATAAATACATGCAGATACTTATCCATCGTGCACTACCACCAGGGAGGTGTCTGACTGGTGCCAAATTTATTTTGCAGTAAGACAACAACCCCAAATATACCGCCATGTCATGTGATTTGAGCGAGTTTGCCTAGAGCCAAATTGTGATACCTAGACAACTGGATCAGGTCATCTCCAAAACTGCAGCTCTTGTGGAGTGTTCCCAGTCTGCAGTGGTCATTATCTATCAAAAGTGGTCCAGGGAAGGAACAGTGGTGAACCGGCGACAGGGTCATAGGTGGCCAAGGCTCAATGATGCACATGGGGAGAGAAGGCTGGACCATGTGGTCCGATCCAACAGACAAGCTACTGTTGCTCAAATTGATAAAAAGGTTAATGCTGGTTCTGATAGAAAGATGTCAGAATACACAGTCCATGACAGGTCAGAGCAGTTTGGGCAGCAAAAAGAGGTCCAACACAATATTAGGCAGGTTGTCATAATGTTATGTCTGGTTGGTGTATATATCATACAAAAATAAAATAAATTTCCAAGCTTTACATCCACTACAATAACCTGACTGAGCTCTAAACAGATCCAACATTAAACAATACATAATACATATTATATCAAATAATATTTTAATTTTGGTAAAATATGTATTATTTGCAGGTGGTCTGAGCCAAATATTGTTGGCAAAGGGAACAAAAATCTATTTAGTTATTGTTCTTTCATTTTACAGCTACAGACTGAGTAACGTTTGCCCCTGACAACACAACCTGATCCATGGACTTGCCTGAACATGTCGAAATATTTGATCTACTCACACAGACCCAAAACTTAGCAGTGTAAAGCAGCTGTTTTTCTCCCTTCACTAGTTCAACTAGTGGGCTAACACCACATAACAAACCTTTTCAAGAGAGACAAAACTTGATTTCCATGATTAATAAAGAATAAACAATATATTACCATGGATTTAAATGCTTCAGAACTAAGAGTTAGTTCTTCCTAGCCATTTTTTCTCTTCTGCTTTTTCTTTAGCAATAAGTAAATCAACATTAATTGACTAATACCAGCTATATATTTCCAGAAGATGGATGCATTCATTTGGGATTAAGTGGACACTTTTGTCATCATAAAAATCCTATTATAACTATGTAAAATATTACTCTAGCCATCACATCCCTCTATCTGACATTGAGAAGATGGGGTGGACTACACAATGACATCTTGACACAGTAATCACCCCTTTATTCTACCATCACCTCCATCTCTGCCTTTTTCCAATAATATCCCAACCTGGAGGTCACTACATCCAAGCATCTCCCTCCAATTTTGGAGCTCTACTTGGTGAAAAGAGCTGATAAAGGAGGCTCAGACAGTTGATAGAGGCAAAAAGAGGTGTCTAAACAACTGCTCCTGGCAATGACAGCTTATGAAGGAACTCCCACAACTGCTCAGGTTAAGTCCAGGCAGGTATTCAAAACAAACAAGCTAACAAGATTTTGAAGCCTGTGGAGGTAATCTCTTTATACTTTAGGTTAAGGATTAGATTTAACATCAACTTGGCATTCTTGCAAAATAATATAGTTAAGGGCTGTAATGTAATTGGGATAAATAATTTTGTCATTAGATGTCCATCTAAATAATCATTAGATGGAGCATAATTAATAAGTGACTAATTCACACAAAAATCATGAGTAAAAATGAATGAGGGAAAATTAATTAATCACTAATAAATTCAAATTCTAATTTTATTGGTCACATACACAACCATATGGATGATATGCAGTGAAATGTTTTTTGACTGTCTGTGGTATGAAAATAGAATAAGAATACTACACAAATAAAACAAAATTTACCTATACATGTAGAAAAGGGAAAATATATAGAAGATATAAAAATAGCAAAAAGTATATGAATACAAATCACTGGCAGAAACAGTATGACTGTATTTTGAAAAAGTAAAGATATGTGTAATTATTCCCAATGGTTTGTGCAATATATGCAATATATGCTCTACAAAATCAAGTTGAGGAAGTGTGTGCAAAGCAGACAAGTCCAAACTCTATGTTTTTATGTGTTAACCCAGTAGATGGCCTGAATGGCCTGTGGAAAGAAGCTTTTACCATTCTCTCAATGTATGCCTTCAGGACATGGAACCTCTTCCCTGAATGTAGGATCATTGTGTAGATGGCTGATGTCTTTCCCAGCCTTTCTTCTCAGCCTTGGTGCAGCCTTGCTTCATGAAAATAGACTGCTGGTCTGGGAGCTCAGTGCAGATGCTATGCACAGCTGATTGCATCACCTTCTGGAGGGCATGCTTATCCTCCTTGGTGCTGTTCCTGAAGCACACTGTGATACTTCCCATCAGGATGCTATTGATGGTGCAGATGTAAAGGTTCATTTGCTCCTTAGAGGACAGCTGTAAAGGTGGTAAAGATGCTGATGGGCCTACCTCACTAAGGTGTTCATGTGATAGAACAATGACAGGTTCTGTGTGATGTGAACACAAGATGTTGGAAACTGTTCATTCTCTCCAATGGGGTCCCATCCATCTTGCTGCAATCCACTATCAACTCCTTTGACTTGATGACGTTCAGGAGAAGTCATGTTTTCCTTGCAGCATTTCTCAGGTTTTTTACTTGCCTCCAAGTAGACCTTCTTATCATTGTCAGAAATCAGGCCTACCACAACATTGTCATGAACAAACTTTACAATAATCGTAGAGTTGGAAGTGTCCACACAGCCATAAGTGTACAGGCTCCACAGGCATCCAGCCCTGCAGGTTTCCTGGTGCCTGCCATTATCACTGTTGGTGTGCAGCTTCGAAGCAAGCATAGAATGTGTTCAGCTTGCCTGCAAAGAAATATCTATTCTAAGGGATGAAGTTGAAAGCTTTGTTGAAACTGTGACTTTGGGATCTCAGAGAGTTCAGAGACTTCTGCTTGTGAACTGTTCTGTTAAATTGTGGTTTTGGTGTTCCATAAGATTCTGTTTAAGGCCCAATGCTTTTCTCCCTATATAGGCTACCTACTGTATATGTGTACACACATGCCCAGAGAATCCACAGCCACTTCTGTGACAGCGGTGACAAATGTGGCAGGGCATCCAGGCGATCACTAACTACAGGACTTCACCAAAGAATTCGACAGTGTCCTGCCTAAATAACAATTGTCCCGTCGCACTCACACACATTGTTATGAAGTGCTTCAAGAGGCTTGTCATGAGACACATCAAGACCATGCTGCCACCTTCACTGGACCCCTTGCAGTTTTGTGTATCATCCAAACCTCTCTAGGGAGGATGCCATTGCCACAACTCACCATCTGGCCCTTAGACACCTGCACAGAAAGGACAACGAATGCTGTTCATAGACTTTAGTTCAGCACTCAACAAAATCATTTCCCAGCACCTGATTGAGAAGCTGGGCCTGCTTGGCCTGAAAACCTCCTTCTGCAACTTGATCTTCCTGACTGGGAGACCTGTCTGTTTGGATCAGGAACAGCATTTCCAGCACCACCACACTGAGTACTGGGGCCCCTCTGTGTTACGTTCTCAGGCCACTGCTGTTCACTATGCTGACTCACAACTGGATAGCCTTGCACAGCTGGATCCATCTCATCAGTTTCACCAATGGCACGAATGGGGTCGGCATACAGAGAGGAGGTGTAGAGCCAACAACCTGTCTCTGAAGTTAACAAATAAAAAGCAATGGTTGTTGACTTCAGGAGAGCACAGAATGACCACTCTTCCACCAGTCATCCTGTCAACATTTTACAGGGGGAACATGAGCATTATGAGCAGCTTTTTTTACTACCTCGATTGGGAGCATCTTGGATGGCAAGACCCTGCAGCGGACAGTGAGGACAGCTGAGAAGATCATCAGAGTCTCTGTTCCCTCTATCATACACATATTCAATACATGCTGCATCTGCAAAGCTAACAGTATTGTGTATGACCCTACACACCCCTCACTCTTCACCCTCCTGCCATCTGTAAAAATGTACCAAAGCATTTGGGACCTCATAACCAGACTGTGTAACACTTTCTTTCCTCAAGCCATCAGACTACTCACTACCCATTACTAGACTGAACTCAACTGACACAAACACACTCATTTTCAATATACACCTATGTTTACAGCACCACTAATATAAACACTGTTTATATGCTGTTTTCACTTTAATGATGTTTTGCACATTAAGTTTAATTCTTCTACCAACTGCTATATGTGTAAATATTTTGGCAAGATTCCTTTTCTTTGCACAATGGTCAATATAGACTCTATGCTGGTCATTTACTCTTGTCTTTTATTTTAAGCTCATGTAGATAATATCACTAAGATAGCCTTCTTTCATCTATATATCTATCTTTTATCTATAAATATTGCAACGACAAGAAACATAATGCATAAATACTTGTTCATGCTTTGCTTACCTCTAGGTTGGATCATTGAAATGTCTTACAATCAGGATGTTCCAGTAGGTGCATAGGCAAGCTCCAGTTAGTCCAGAATTTTAATTCTTAAAAGCGCTATACAAATAAAATTGAAATTGATTGAATACCAGAGACAGATATCCAATGGTATTTCACTTTGTTTGACTTTTTGTTGATTCTACTTATTTTCTTTAGTTTTTAGCAATTTATGAATTGGTCCACAATTTACATATTAGTTCTAATTTGTTACAGATAACAGATCACTTTTGTGAATATTGAGATTGTTCAGGTAATGTATTCAATAAATGTTTACAACTAGGTTCATTAAGTTAAATACTTGATTTGAAAGAATTCAAAATAAAAAAAAAAATGTTAAGATAAGATAAAGATAAAAAAAAGAAATGTTCATCTTCTTCTGTTGTTTATATGATGACCTACACACATGGGCCCAAATGCTAGTTTCTGAAACTGTCCAAAGGACTCTGCCCAGAAAATGTCACAGAATGACTAAAATACTCAGCATCCTTCTCCATCTGAAAGTAGAATGAGAGAAAGGAGATGAGGAGCGAAAAAAGGGAGAAAAATGGTTAACCATAGTATGAGTCCCTAATGGTTGAAACCCTATGTAGAACTATTATGTTTAGGGACACAGAAAATCAGACAAAATTGTATACTTCTTGACATTATATAAGATATAATATTTTTTCTCAGTGGTCCTGGAAAAGTAAAATAAAGGAACAAACACTCCCTTGGTGACTGGAGCAGCCCTAGTAAGGGGCTGTCACTGATGCTTTAAAGTGTCAGGGCCTTTGTAACCGTAACTAGTTTATGATGCTGATGTCAAGTATCTTACTCAATGAGGCCTTTGTCCAAAACTGGGACCAGGGCAGTGGGAAAACTGCCCACACTCGGCAAGCCCATCCATCTTCTCCTCTAGGCCTTGTTGCCCCCTTAGCACTGAAACTCTTGTGTATTAAAGATCTTCCAGGTTAATGTGCTGGAAAATTGGCTTGCATTTTTATAGGAGGAGGCCATATAAATGAAAGAAAAACATCTTGGGGAGGGCAGAAGTAGAAGAGAGAGTGAGAGAGGAAAAGGAAACATTTGTAGGAGTGATCTGAGATGGTGAACTGAAGACTTTCTTCTTGTGACCTTGATAAAAAGAAAAGCCTGCAAGTCAGCCTGGCAGGCTTTGCAAAGCATGTTTCCATCCATTCATCATGAAATTTCATAAATGTCAGTTGTTACTGTGAAAGTTTGACCAGATCAAAATGTGCATAGAGACACTACCTATAAACCTACTAGAACACCAGCAAAAGGCTTAAGAAATCATTGCATATAATCTAGATAAATTAGCATAATTTCCTATCACCGTTTCATTTTGACATTCTTCTTATGATTGATCAGGGTTGTTTTCTTAATATGGCTGCAAAGCTGTGTCTGTCCCCTGTTTGTGTGACATCTGTGTAAAATCAGTATTGGTTCAATCAATTACCTACCATTGCTCAGCCAACTGGACATGTTTATGGGTGTGGGAGGCTAATTAGGGAAGCCTTCCCAGACTCAAACAGAGCTGCACACACAACAGCTGGTCAGCACTGGACTCTTGTTCTAGGTCAATTCTGTGTTTAACCCTCAGGCACCACCAGATCCAGAGAGGCCACCTATATTAATAATAGTTAACTTTCAGGCCTGAGATTTTGCCCAGATTTTCACTCCTTCACATTTATGACATCATATCAAATAGTGGAGGATACTTCTTAAAATTCTTTCAAAGAATTTGTTTTTATATGATAATGATAAACTGACCAGTGGATTATGTTTTTTTCTTTATCATAGGCTCAGTCAGTGACTGACACAGAAAAACGTTTTCAAACAAAGCACATATCCTATTTCCTATTGAATAGTTTAAGTCAAGCACTGGTCATTGACAACCAACAATATAAAAGTGTGCATCTTTCCTCACTTGGTGACCCCAGGGTCAAAAAGTTTTGTCCACAGAAGTATTTTAATGCACAGATGTTACAGTAACGTAGCCAGGAAATTGTGGACAAACAGCACCTCTGACCTACTCATCAGCTGGTCTTTTTTGTAATACACCCCTCAGTACTATAAATGATTGCCTTTTCTAACTAGCATACCTTCATTCAGCCCATTCAATTTGAGCCATTCACCCACCCAGGGTCCTGTGGTGAGCAAATGGTTGTGGCCGAGTTGCTGCAAATCTGACCCCTTGACTCCAGAATGGTCAAAGGTCTTTCAAAGGGCCCATGGTCTATCTTTGTGTCTCTCCTCACCAAAGGTTCAGTGATGAATGGGAAGCCTGGGGGAAACAAAAGCTTTCAGCAGAGACAAGCAAGCATGGGCTATACATAAGCACCTCAGTGTGGATCTCCCCTTTACAACCACTGAGGGAGAGGCAGTTAAAAAATTCCCCTACTTTCTAATAAAGAAAGTAAAATCTGAATACAATGTCCATAAAGATACCTCAACAGAAGGTGGATAAGAAAAGAAATCACAGAGTGCCATGATAATGATATAGCAGACACATCATTGGATCACTAGCTAAAATAAGTAGGAATACACAATAAACAGGAATGTGATTAGTAAATGATTAAATAAGAAATGCAAGATTATTGCTCACATCCTGGTTTCCGTTTATGCTCTGGAATAACAGAGCTAGACAAATAACCTCTATGAATACCTGCATATTTATCTTGAGATCAAATACTAGTAGGTCTCTTAATTTAAGATCAAATACTACTAGGTCACTTTCACACCAGCATGACTCACTTCTCCCACTGGCTTTACTTATTACTTTCACTATTTGTGTAAACTATTTTTTTTTCATGTTTGAACTTAAATTATTCAATTATTTAAAAAAAATCAAGTGTCTGGGAAAGACATCACATTCGAAAGTCCTCTCCATTTTGTTATATTCTATCTCACCATTTCACTCCTGTAAAAACTACATCTAAACAGTAGTAAACAGTCAAGCCTCCAATCTGTGGCCTTTTTTTCTTCACACTTTTCAGCTTTTAATGTGTTTCAGATTCCAGAGGTTGCTGGTGGTGGGGCCATTTTTTTTACATAAATGGAATGTGGTGAGGGGTCAAAGTGTGGGGCATAGTGGGTGAAAGGTTGAATAACTGGAAGGAAAGTAGTAAGTATTACAGAGGAGAGATGTTTAGCAGATTTAGACTGGATTGCCTATGTGCTACATTTAAGTAGCGGGATTGTTCCATTGGCTGTATACTTACATTTACAACTACTGTAACTAGTCTTATTTTTGTTTTTAGCCTGAATGTTTTATGAATAATCTTTATGTTTTAGTCATTTAGTAGTTATTTAGTACTCTATTAAAGTAATTATAAATATTTGATAAAGAGCAATACATAAATTGTTTCTAAACTTGTCTCTGTATATAATTTATTAATATACATACAGTACTTTATAATATTGTTGTAAACACATTGCTGTATTTTCAAGAGCAGCACAACTGTTTCATTGCTAAGGGGAATAGATCACAAGTTTTCTGGAGTTTGAAACACAGGTGTTTAGATATAATTCTCCCCTAGTTTAAACGTTAAGGGCTCGGGCAAAGAGGCAGGGAAATGACTGGAATTACTGGTTGATTTTAACCAGATTGCTAGATTTGGACCCAGAGAGTTTTCATTAGACTGCCTAATTTAAAGCCCACCAACAGCTGGCCAGACTCCCCCAGGTCTGAAATTTCATTTCAACCCTGCACCCTTGGGGCCGAATAATGTACCTTGAACTCTAATATATATATATATATATATATATATATATATATATATATATATATATATATATATATACAGCTCTGGAAAAAAAAAATTAGAGACCTCTGCAAGCTCTTCATCTGTGTCTTTGGAAAGTCTGTACAAAGTACAAGACTTCTTCTTGGAGACTGTTGTGTTTGATCAAACAATCCTGCAACTATATCAACCTACAATGGTCGAGGTAATAGATGTTCAGAGTCTCATTTTCATTTTCATGTTGAATTTAAAAGTCACATGTATGATGCTCTGTATACAGACAACAGTAACATATATAAATCCTAAATGTAAAAGATGGGCAACACTGGGTCATTTGTTATCCAAAAATCCAGAAATGTGTCCAGATATATGGTCTAAACTGTGCATAAATAACCAAAATAAATTATAAAGTGGGTGGACAAATCATGGTACCTCATGTTAAATTACAGTATTAATGTTAAATTGCAAATCAAGAGTAAATCCACTATTTGCCTTCATATTAGACTTGTGTGTGTCTGTATGTGTTAATTCATTAATTAATTCTGTTGATTTTTGATTAAACCTTTAGAAATGGGATCAGGTTAAATATTCAAAAATTACAAATTCAGAAAGAAATAGGAATGTAATTTAAATGCCTATATCTGGTTTACTGTAATTAGACATTTGAAACACATAATTTCTACTCCCAATTCAATATTTAATAACCATTTTGTATTAATTATGTCATATGAATAATTATGAAATTCCATGTGACAAACCTGATCTTGTGAAAAATTTCTGTTGACCTTTGTAGTGAAAATTGTGTTTCTCAGTTGTGTATATTGTTCAATTATTTATTTCTTTATTTAATTTGTTGGGTGTTTTTGTATGTGCATTAATCTTGAAAAGGAAAAGGTTCTTACATTACAAATTTGTCATACATGTCTGTCAGTGACCTTTGATATGCAACCACTTCCTCAGTTATTATAATTTTAATTTGTTAATATTTTACACTTTATATGTTTATATGTTGCCTGATATTTGACAATGTTACAAGATAATATATATATATATATATATATATATATATATATATATATATATATATATATATATATATATATATATATATATATATATATATATAGCGTTTATGGTTTTTTTCTAACAGGTGCATGTATTGGTGAGCTGAACAGTTTTGTTTCATTTTTTGTGAACTGCTGACAATATTTCTCCTAAATTCAAAATATAACTATTGTTATTTAGAGTGTATATTTAAAGGAAATGACAACACATCAAAATAACCCAAGATTATGCAATATTTGCAGAGCCTTAATAACTCAAATTGTGTTAAAGCTTTGGCTAAATAACATTAAGAAATCAGTATTTGGTGGAATAACCCCGATTTTTATGATTTTATAAAACATAAAAATATAAATATACAGTATATATCAATATTATATAAAATATAAATTCTACTACTACTACTACTACTACTACTACTAATAATAATAATGATAATAACTATCATCATGAGAGGACTGTCTTGCTGGAGTTACAGTCAGATAGTATGGTAGCAATACAGTTGACCACTGTGAGAATTCAATATCTATGTGTAAATAAGTGCTCATATAATTATAGTATGAATTATGTCAGTGACTCTGTATTAACACGTGTATTAACATGATTTCCAAAACAAAGTGCTCTTTGGAGAGTTTAATCCAGTATGGCAAAATCTAATGCTAAGAGAATTATCTGTCCTCTGGGAGGAAATTGATATTGATATTGATATTTGGCAATGTTACAAGATCAAATCATGTTGCTGATTTAGCCCTTCAGTTATCTAAAGGGTCAAAAATGACCAGTGACCATTTTAACAGCAGGAAACAACCCAAATGATGTTTTTTCAACTTGAAATTTTAAGACTTTACCTACAATGACCCCAGCATTAGAAAAAAATTAACCATTTTCAATTTTCATGAAGGCTTTAAACAGCTAGGGTACAAAGATTGTATTAGGGGTCACTTGTACTGGTAACCACCTAAATTCAAAGTAGGACTTGTGCAAGCTGTTCAGGGTGCTAAATCCTCTTCTGTTTTATGTGAGCTGGGGCAGGCAAGAGGAGGAGATGCCAATACTGTCGCTGAAAAGAGGACTGTAAAACAAACACTATGTGATTGACGTGTAAAAACATATCTGCAAAATACATGCTCACACACTGTCCTACTGTCCCACATGTACCAATTAGGTCAGATGTGTTGCCAAAAGTTTGGTAGATCTTGTATTTGTATTTATAATAAGGCTGTTGTTATTACAGTTACTGTCTGCCTGCTTGTTTCCCTTCAATAAAATGCATTCAGAAATCCTTTCTGCTTTAACTTTTATTAATACTGTCTTTCTAAAAAACCTTTTACACCTTTGCAGGTACCTTAAGCAGTAGAAAAAATAAACATGTACTGATTAAATTAAATTAAATTGGCCACTGATTAAATATTCATAAACTGAGAAGGGAAACACTGAGGAGGGAAAACCTAGACATTCACAGAGCTTGAGATGAATAATGAGGTTGTTTCTTCATGCAAGATAGATTTGAGAATTGATATTAAATTTAGCTGCTTTACTTTAAAGGTTAAGTGAAGGCGGGTCATTTTTGGATAAGGACATAGGGGGTATACAGAATTCTAAGACCACACAAGGGTTTATTACTTTCACATTTGTAACTCAAGCGATGACCATTCCGACACTTCAGAAGATTGTTTGAAGACTCACACTGATCACATACATTATCAAGTTGCTGATAGAACACATAGTAAAATACACACATAGCCATTTGACTTTCTTTATCCTGTGGTTTATTTAGATAGAACTCAGCTACAGTTAAACACCGCTCCCCCAACCCATTAATTTCCCTATGTGATAAATCAAATCTCAAGTTCTACTGTCTTGGCAATGACCTTTCATCCCTTGCCAAAAGAGATCAAAATGCCTAATGCTATTGGTACAAAAAAAGAAAAAAGAGTAAATAAGAAATCAAAGACTGTTTCAGGCAAGTTTAGTTGTAATGCTTTTTACTCGTTTTTTTTCTTTTCTTTTTTTTAGAGTCAAGTACATTTAATGACTCATGTGGCTTTTTTTCTTTCCAGGCCTTTAGTTATTAATACTAAGGTAGAAAAAATGTCAGATTACCTTGACCAACTACTAATAGAGAAAGTTCAGGCATCATCAATTGATGAACATATAAGTAAGGGGCAGGTCAGGGGTAGTAGAGGGCACCATGATCCAAGTTAAGTGAATCATCAGGAACCGCACTAGAGAACTTATCTACCATGATGATGGACAGGATAAAGTACAAAGGTTAAAGTATAAAGGTTATGTGTTTTTATGTAAATTCTGATTTTTGTGTCATTAAAAGGATTGGAAAACATTGTTACTTAAGTGGAGATTTGTCAAGTACTTTGACAGCAAATGCTGAAAATTGTTTTTTTTTTCCCCAAATAAATGACGCAAACAAGGGCACTCAATATAGCAAGCAGTCAGTCTCTGCTACTGTAAACCAGTTGGGAAGCATTTAAAGTTTTATTTCATTTCAAATGAACATCCAGAAAGTCAGTCTATCCCTGTGTTTATTGACTGAAGATAATAAATAGTCTTTAAATTGTCCCTGAAATTGTGTCCAACTGTGATTACAACTGGAGACATGCTGGGCCTGTGTGCAAAAGAAAAACAGAGAGTAAAGAAAAGAGAGAGATGGGGGAGGGATGAGCACTGAGGGATATATAACCTTAACTCTAACTCAGTGTTTTTGCACTAGAGTGAAGACACTTGGGTTTGAGATCAAAAGATGAATATCAGATGATATAACCGAGTTTCTGATATACCAGAATTTCATATATAGTTTTCCTATTTTTATATAAAGATATGTTAACCAGCTTAAAACATGGCACCTTTTGTTTGTTATTCAAACATATTAAAGCAACAGGTGTTTCTGATTGATTGTTTAAAGAATCAATACCTCTTAATCTCTAATCATTGTGTGTGTCTAGGCTCTCTGATGTCAATACTTCATTTGTTATTAAAAGAGTGTAAACCAACTTGAACACCAGAGAGCTGTTTATGGGGAAAAATCAAGCTATTCTGAAACTGAGAAAAGCAGGAGTCCACTGCTATACTGACAACACACATCAAACAGTTTGGCCAAGGAAAACAGCATCAGCTGATGACAGAAACATTGGGAGCTGTGAAGAAACAAATAAAAAGCAGCAGTCAGTGTTCACCAATGGCCACCACAGGGCAAGGGTGAAGGTATCACAATCTACTGTTTGAAGAAGTCTTCAGAAAAGAAGACTTTTGAGAGCAGAAATATAGGAACCATACCACAAGATGCAAACCACTCACCAGCAGTAAAACTCAGAAGTCCATATTGTAATTTAACAACAAATGCAGAAATGAACCAGAAACATTCTGGAATCAAGATTAACTCCTGATAATAGAAGTGGAATGAATTCAGAAGTCAAAAGAAACCAATTTACAGGATAATCTGCCAATTTAAAGGATAATCTAATTGCAATCTAATTGGGAGGATTGTCATCATGCACCAAGACAATGATCCAAAAGACACTGCAAACTCAACAAAAAACTGTGGAAAAAAGTTTTAAGACTGGCCAAGTCAATCACCAGACATTAAGTGACTGAGCATGCATTTCAGTTTATGTTGTAGTGATGTTAGTGGGTCTGTGACTTGATGCAGTTAAGAGTGGGTAGTCTACCAGAGGTGTTTTTTATTTATTTATTGAGAATGTAGGTGCAAATATTGTGAAATAAAAGCTTAAATCTCATCACATAATCATCTTTCATCTCGGTCTCCATCAAAAACAAAGTAAAGTGGCTTTGCCGTTCTAATACCTTCAGATGGAACTGATATTTATTACAGTTTGTTCCAACTTGCATGAATTTTTCATGGCAACCTCCATGTTCTAACCCTAACCTTAACCCTAACCCTACCCAGATTTGCATTATTGCTGTATCTTTCTATAATTCATGCATGCCATGTATGTCATGTATGCCTTGAGCCATACCAGCTGCACCTTATCTATAAGCAGTGGATAAAGAGAAGTGACTGGTTATGGTGGCTGGCTCATAAACTTTCCTCAGCCTTTCCCTTTGACAGGCCATGAACATGTGCCTGGCCCTGATGTCAGGAATGCCTAGTAGCTGTGTGGTGCAAGTGCCTTAGCTATATGACCACAGGACGCACACAGGGCTTGGCTTATTGAGTCAAACCCAAAATAACCAAAGGGCACTCCAGTTTATAAGTCAGCCTTAGGGATAGCAGGGAAGTGTGTATGAAGAAAGGGGTATGATACATATATAATAGAGGTTTAACCATTTGGCCTCACACCCTGATTGGCTTAAATAGTTTTTTGATTGGTTGCATGTATGTGTGGATGCATGTGTGTGTATGTGCTTTCAGTGTGTGTGTACAAATAAAATATCAGCTTATCACCACAATGTGCCAAGCTATGTTTAAAGCATGCTTCATTAAGACATAACAGTTTTGTATAACACACCTCCATGGTCTAGAATAAAATAAAAAGCTGATACATTGGCAGTAGTCTGTGTAACACTGTGTTCTTGTTTAGAACAAAAGTTGATTTTGACTTTTCTCAGAATGTTAACAGCCAAATTGTATGTGATGGACTGACATTACAACCAGCAATAGCTTTGTGCTTTTTGTAATTGTAGTTTTAATGAATGTAGTGTGTGTGTGTGTAAAACCATGTAACACCTTATAGGTGTTATTTTTTGTTTGTTTGTTTGTTTGCTTTATCAACACACAGTCAAAAAATACAACAGATACAAATAAATGATTCACACCTGTAGGTCTCTGGCCAGAACACACATTGTGCTTACAGGTAAAATTAGATACTTGAGTGTAGATACTTTGAGAACTGGAAATCCCTGATGCACTGCTTTTATAACTATCTCGCTCTTCCTTACTCTTCCCATCATTCTCCTGCTCTGAAATCTTAAAAGCAGATAAGAGGTTAAGATGCCAAATCTCACTAGTTTTCTAAAGCAAACTCCGGCATTACTGTTAAACTGAGTAGTCTCTCTTCCAAACACAAGTGCCTAGGAGGCAGCTGAGGCACTGAGAGAGGATGAGGGGAATCTGCTCATTTGTTTGAAAGAGGGGATTAAATGAAAAATGCAGTATTGAAGAGAGCAAATAGAGAAGAGGGGATTAGGGGCTTTTTTTTAAATAGGTCCACGAATATCCATTGATATAGTGTGTGTGTGTGTGTGTGCAAAATATATGAAAGTTTTTTTGTTTTTTGTTTTTTTTTGAATAAAATAAAAACTGCAGCATGTAGCGTGTATTAAAAAAATAGTCAAGAGTCTCCTAGGTTCAGAATCATAGCATTACATAGTTGACATTACTACTAATCACAACAGAAGGTTTTCACAAGGATATTTAGGAAAACCGTGTGGAAAAAAAACACAGAGAGAGAGAGAGAGAGAGAGAGAGAGAGAGAAGTAGTTGTATTATTTCAGTTTTGGTTACAGAAGCTAGACAGATAAAAGTTTAGGGTTTTTACAGAGTAAAACATTTTTATATATTATTTACAATTTATTATATGCATATACATACCTACCCATCCATCCATCTCTGTCTGTGTGTGAATTCTGAATTTCAGCTGTATATTTAGATCTTATTTATTTATATGCTTGTTTGTTTGTTTCTGCATTTTAATTCCTTTCCCACATTGCTCTACCTGGCACTCACTCATCAATAGGTTCTTTAAAACCTAATCAGAAAGCATCTTGTCCCTGGCTATTTGTTTTCAGAGACTCCTGCACTTGAGAGTTCCCAGTTGTGGTGGGAAGGTAGGGAGTCAATTGTTTATACAACAGCGAATCTTTCCCAAACACACACGTTATATCAAGCCTGCACGGATATCTATCATGGGAGGCTGAAGTTACAATGCTTTTCTTTTTCCTTTTCACTCTCCTTCTCCTCCTAAAGCCAGGCAGATGTGAAAGCCCTTCAGCTAGCGAATTACAACTCCCACCCCACCTGCTGAAGGCTCAGACGCACCAACTTGCCTCCAATCGATCGCTTGTTGTTGCAGCTGGGCTCCGCTTGATGGTTTATTTAAGTGACTCCACATGCTTGTAGAGGGAGGGGGGATGTAGGGCTGGAGGGTCATAGGGGTGGGAAACAGCTGAATACATAAAACAGGCTCTCAGAACCACTTTGTGGTCCAGGGGAAAGAGAAAATGGAATAATAAAATGCAAATGGTTTCATCCTATTTTCTGGGCTCGTAAATGCAGACAGTCATCATTTACCTTTATGATAGGATGCATGGTATGTGTGTGTGTGTGTGTTAATTTTAATACATGTTTGTTGTGTGATTATTAATGGCAGAATATATTTAAGAAATTCTATATGCTAGAGTATATAGACAAAGGGTATAAATGTAAGTTGGACTGAACGAAAAAAAATTGTCAGTTTGAGTTTTGAGAAAATCAGAGTTCATCCTGTCATGTCAGCAGAATCAAAGCTAAAATTTATGTGGCAAATTTAATTTGACAATATATTAATTTACATTTTAGCATTAGAAAATTTTAAACAAAAGATGTTTTACAAGAATCTGGATCACCAATGAGTAAGCAATGACAATGCTTGAGTAAGCATGACAATAACTAAAGTGTTATGCATTTCTAAAAATATGTCTAAAAAGAAGGCAAATTCAAATTTTATTTGTCACATACACAATCATCCTAAGTACGACAAGTAGTGAAATACTTTTTATGACTGTCCTTAAAATAAAAATAAAGCCAATTAACACTAATGTAAAATAATAATAATTTTTACACCTATATGTTTCATATTTTTATTTTATTTATATTGTATTTTATTTACACCTATATTTTCATATTTTTATTTTATTTTTTATTTATTTATAGTATATTTTATTTTTTACTTTATTTTCTATTTTCTATTTCTATACTTTTAAGATACTCTAGTTTTATTTTTATCTTTATTTTTATGGATCTCTTTTTTTCACATACTTTTTTATAAATGTTTACATGCCGGAGATCGTACAAAACATTTCACTGCATGTCGTACTGTGTATGTATATGTATGTGACAAATAAAATTTGAATTTGAATTTAATAAAAATACGACACAAATAAGATACAATGAAGTATAATAATTGAAATATTTAATAATTGAATTTTTTCCGCCTTACATTTAAAAATAGAATTGTCACTGCTGGTTAGACTAATTTTATACTGTAATGCACCCTTGCATGAACTGGAGCGTGCAGGATTTTCTTTAAGATCAAACATTAAATATTTGTTCATTTGGTCAATACCTGGTCATAGCAACATGTGATGAGTTATATAAGGATATGATGACTTTGTTATATGTATGAATGATTTCTTTCTTGAACATGTTTGTTCACTGTTCTTTACATATAAATGTGGAACAAAATCTTACATGAATTAATTTTTTTCTGTGATGCTAGTGATTCTTAAAAGTTGATTTTTCCCCCAAATGGTCTTAATTCTTATGGTGATTGGCCTATAATTACTATAATATTCTTAAACATGTCCTCATTGGAGATAAAACCGACACTGCAGTCCTAAGGCTAGTTCTTTGTGTTTTATCTCTGAAACAGAATACTTCCCACCTACAGGAAACATGCTTCATTTTGTGGGATATGTTGCTATAGAGCATGAGCATATAGTCCTTTTTATGTGTAAACAGGAGCACAAATGTACAACATATATGTTTTATGTTTTTTGTTTTGTGTACAGAGTGGTTGGTTTTGGTAAGTTCCAACACATGTGTGAAGGAGTTCTGGTTGAGAGACCGTATCTTTTCCTCAGTCTCTATGTGTTGGCCGTCAGGGAGCAGAAGTGCTTCCCTGACCTCAACAGAGAGAAAAGTCAATTGTTAGGGTGGCATTTAACCTCAATTGCATTTTTCATGCATCATAATTCTGTTTCAATTTTTAATTTTAATTTCTACAGGGAAAATCACTGATTGACTTATCCACTCTTGGGCTGATAAGATACATTGTTAACCTGCACATTTCCATATGATTGCAAGCAAGCCTCTGTGAGCTTATTTACAATGTTATTGCTAGTGGGATAATATTAACTAGCTACTTCATTGTGCTAATACTACAACTTTTTAAATTTACACGTTTTTAAATGGTGACAAAAAACAAGCAGTTATCATGAAATACAAATAACACTGGTAAAAGGTACACAAGTCTTATTTTTTCTAATTACCCATATATATATATATATATATATATATATAAATAAATAAATATATATATTCATTACTTACACATTGTACAAGCTAAAAAAATATTGTTTTTCATGTTGGTATGATAAAAATGACAATATTTTATCCGGATGTTAGATTAAGATCAAGACTGTGACCACAATTATGAGTAGGTCCTATTACATTTTGATTTACCCCGTCCATCTGAATCTAAGATGGACACAACTGCGGTTCTCAGAAGGTCTTCTGAATGATCAGAATGATTATAAGTCTCCAACAATTAATGCTTTGTCCTAAGAAAAAAATAGTTTTCAAATTGAATCTGCAAATTCACAGAGGAATTCAACCCTGGGGTTCTGTAATTTAACAATTTTTGGAATCATATCAGTATCACCTTTGTGGCTACATACAGTATATATTAAAATAAAGAACTTCAAGTTGCTGATTTTTTGTGTGATGCCTATTATCATAAATCATAATCATCATAAATAACTGTGACACCTTCTCCCCTGCCTGTTAGGTGAGGCCAATGTATGTAAAAATAACTAGTAGGACTAGCTTTATTTAATGTGTATTTAAACTGTCTCTAAACTATACATAATGGCTGGTCTCACCACTGTCTTGTACACCTTCTCCTTGATTCTAGCTGATATTTTTCCACACAGAACTCCCGACACCTTTCTCCACCCATTCCAACCTGCCTGCACTTGCTCCATTTATCTCCAATATTTAGGCCTCATCATAGCACAGAGACAGTGCTAGTTAAAGTGGTAAATGGTACATACTACTAACCTTTCTGGCATAGCTTGACCTTAGTACAGCTTCACCAGTTTATTGACACCACTGTCAAATTATTATTAAAAGGCTATAAAATGTGGATGTTGGGGGAGAGTCATCTCCTGTCTCAGGTCTATAACTGTACAATAACTGATTATCTGTTTGTAGATGAAAATAGTGACTTCTTCATGCATACTAAAGATCAATGTTCCTCAAGGTTCGGTTTTACGCCTACAACATTTTTCCTTATATTTACCTTGAGGTAAAATTATTCATAAACCTTGTACCAGCTCCCACTGTTATGCTGATGACACCGTTATTTTTTCACCAAAGACAGATGAGAGTCAAAAACTTAATAAACTTGAATTAGTAAAGGACTTTAGACAGTGGATGCTTAATTACTTCCTCCTATTTAATATACCAGAAGACCAAAGTGCTTGTACTGGGACCACATGTAACCAGAAGTTAGCTTTTTGATTACATAGTAACTCTGGATGGCCTTTTTGTTTTATCATATGCAGCAGTGAAAGACCCCTTTACTACAATCTTTCACTTGAAGCTCATGTGGATAATATTACTAGAATAGCCTTCTTCCATCTGAAAAATATTACTAAGGAGCAGACGCAGCCTTTATTATTGTCACATATATATTACAGCACAGTGAAGTTCTTTTTTTACATATCCAAGCTTTGGAAGTTGGGGTCAGAGCACAGGGTTTACACCCCTGAAGCAGAGAGGGTTAAGGGCCTTGCTCAGGGCCTCAGTGGCAGCTTGGTGGGCTGGGGCTAGAACCACAATCTTTGAATCCAGAGCCTTAACCCCTTGAGCTACTACTGCCTACTTGTGATCATGTAATGGTTAAGGACAGGGTACATTGTGTTTAGAATGAAATCAAGGACTCTGACAAGACTAGCTAAAATGAAAAGAGAGAGCCAAGAAATGATACAGCTTTTAGGAAGTCCTGGAACATAAAGTTGTCAGAGTGAGTGGTCGGAGTGTAGTGCACGAGTGAGAGTTGGAGGGGTGACATCCAAATGCTCCAGTTCACAAAAACACCAATTAACCTTCCAGATCTTCTTCATTACCAAAGAAGATTTTACAGCAAGACATTCAACCATTTGCAGTAACAAATCAAGGCCTGTCACCCTCTACACTAGGTTTTTTTTGTGGCAGCCAATACTCCGAACCATGTGCCTATTCTTGGGAAGGCACCCTCTGGTCTCTCAATTTCTGTGTGGTGCCAGGACAGTGAGGCCTTCCTGAAGGCTATGTCTTCCCTCTTGGGACCTCTCAGTGGTCCTAGAGGGTTTACTGAAAGCCCCCTTTAAGCCAATGGTGTCAGCCTCAAAAGTTACAGACCCTAAAAAGTTTCTGACCCATCTGCAGGCCCTGTCAGTCACCCCTCTGGTCTAAAGTTCGCTCCTGGTATGGTAAAGGCTATTCTACATTCACACAAATGTGGCTTTACCTCTGGGTGTTAGGGCTTACTCCACCGGGGATGTTCCCCTTCAGTAAATTTGTGCTGTGGCAGGTTGGTCCCCTTTTATCAGGTTTTATAACTTGGACATGGACCCTAGGTTAGTAGTGCTCTGGTTAGTAGTGTTATTAGGTTAGTAGTGCTCTGCTTCTGCTTTGCTCTTGCTCTTTCTTGACCTCCAGAACAGACATTCTCTTACATGTGGCAGTGTTGGTATTGATGTTCCCATAGCATCAGCCATGAGCATTCAGCATTGAGTTCCCTTATGTAACCCTGTTCCTTAAGAAGGGAATGAGACACTGTGTCACTTGACACACTTAGGGTGTCCATTCACACTTCATTGAGACGAGTAGAAGCTTTAGTAATGTGACATAAATGCCCTTTTATGTACTTGCTAACGCATGCCGCATCATCACATGACCTACATGAGACAATAAATTGGCATGAGTTCATGCAGATTTCAGATTTCAAGACACAACTTCCACAGAGAAGTATTCTCATAGCATTATTCATAACAATCAATGAACTTTATGTAGCTAGGACAAATTACTTTAAGTCCTTTGGACAACACTGATGCATACTGTAAATAAAATAGGTCCATAAATAATAAATGATATAGTTGTAGTCTTCCTCATGTCAGTGGGATTGCAAGGATGTGAGAAATATATGTAATAGCCAAGCAGCAGAATTTGCACACTGACCTGGAAGGAATGTGCCTTTCCAGGTCATGTGTGTACTGTGCCAAGGGTCATCCTCATAAAAGATGCTGCTGTGGAACATGTGGATGCTCGACCACAATGTTTCTCTGTGTATTTAAACAATGTCTTGAAATTATTTATAAAATATTTTAATATTAAATAGAAATTATGTATTTGTTTATTTATACTAAAAGTGAACATTTGTATTGTAGAATTGCCTTAAATAGAATATGGAATTATTCTATTATGATAATGTACTGCATTGATGTAAAAATGTGAATGTTAAAAGAATTATGCATTGCATTTATGTGTATTGGTAATTAGATCAGCATAATATTCTATACTGAACCAAACTATGATTGTGAGAATGTGAGACTTAAGGAAGCAGTCAGATTGAGACTGATCTTCTTATTTCTCTGATTTTGCCAATAATATATCCTTTGTTAATTCGTGAAATATTTTTGCATATGATATATCAACTATAGCAATTATATATCAACAGCCTTCAAATACATACAATCGTGTGGTGACTTGGAAGCCATCACTTGGGAGAATAGCACAATGGCTATCATGGCATTGTATAACTTAAGGTGCCTCTAGAGGTGATTAAAAGACCCAAGGATTGGCCATGAGTGGCAGAAAGAGAGGCCCTCTATCTTTATGCCAAGACTTCCCTTGCCAATTATTTTTTCTCTTTTGCCCTGTATAGAGGTATCAAGTTACAAATGTCATAGAATAGATTTAATGGAGTCTATAATCTAAAAGCAGTTTGAGAATTGTATGTATGTGTATGTAGTTCTGTTTCCTCAGTGCAACCTCTGTTGGTACAATGTAGCTGTTCTTCTGTTTGATCATTTTGCCTTGTGTGCCGCACTATTAAATGTTTATGGAACACTTGCAGCATCCAAATCACCAAGGCAATTATGCTGACATTCCTGACATAGGAGGCACTAAAAGACATATCAAAATAAGTCAGCTTTACATTGCAGAGAATTCAGTCTTTAGAAAAAGATAATGACTGTCAAGACAGATGACCTAAAGGACCTGCTATTAACCTGAGCATTGTAATGTTCAGTAGGTAAGTTATACTTTTTATGCATATGAGAGTAAATGGGGTTCTCATTGGAGCCCTGTCCTATAGTCTTAAGCGCACCCTTGAAGGGACAAGACAAGGTATTCTTTAAAGTCCTATTTTTTTTCTAAAGCACAGGCTGAGAGCGAATCCTGTTCTTTCTTTAAAACCTTCCATAGTATCTTGCATTTCTATGTATTGTGCAATTACCATTATAACTTATTACATTATAAATTATTTACTCATCATCCTGTTTCAAGACAAAATCACCAAATAAAGGGCTTGGCTTAATCAGCTAATTATGTCACATTATAAGCAAAGCCATTAAATAGGGACTAGAACATTGAAATTTAAATCTCTCTATGGACAAGGTTTGAAGCGTAAACTGCCCCCTCAGGCTACAAGAAAAAATGCAGACTATAACTTTGCAGCAACATTATGTTTAATAGAGAACACATTAAAACAATTCTGCTGGAAAGGAGGAGAGAAGAGCATATTCAGATCACAGGCTCTGCAATTAGGTTGTGGCAAAGTTCCACTAGGCTTGTCAGCCATAAGTTTTCTTAATAGCCAAGATAGTCACATAGCAGAAGTACACACATTATGGAACATAAAATCCAGGCCATATGGAATAGAGATTTGAATGTTAGTCATGGAAGAAATATATGAACTACTATGCAGGAAACCTGGAGTGCTTTTTAAAACTTAATAAAGTTGTTAGCCACTCTCTTTCCCCTCCCAAAAGTATCAACAAATTTTAATGTCTTTTCATTCATGAAGACACTTTTTAGGGACAAGAAATCTAAGAAGTTGTGTTTTCAAATGTGACTAGAATTCAACTGTGCCTTTGTAGAGACTGTGAAAGGTGGGATAATCGTAGTCAATATTCAACAGGGTTTTGAGTGACTCCCTATGGCATTAGTGACTGGAACATATTGATTCTTGCATCTTTCCCACTGCATTGACTTACCATGCCACTGAAGTCTGTGAAAAGGTGTCTGCTGATCTCTGAGATATATGTAACAGATTTGTTTTAATTATGTGTGCAAACAGCATGGAAATTGGATCGTTGACTGAAATCGTGCAACTGGAACAATAATAGCTCTAATTGCTTTTGCTTTGCCTCCTCCACAGATCAATAGTTACAGATGCACTCAGTAGATCTCTAGCAGTGGTACAGTTAGCTGCCTGGAAAACTGAGAGTTGCTTGAATGTGTAACTGAAATGTTGGTGTTAAAATGTTGGTGAAACTCTTCAAATTATGAGGATGTCTTATGACTTTTTAATAACCCAGCATATATAATTTTTTGTGTTATTTTTAATGTTTGGCTATTTTCTGCAAGCAGTGTGCTGTCTACTTGTCAGATGTTAATTTAATGTTAATCACTTGGTTTCACAGTGACCTTTTTGCTGCCATCTCTAGCTGAGTGTCTAACCTTCCCCAACCTTTGTCCCAAAACAGTGCTAAACTAAAAAAGCTTGCAAAATAAAACACTCAGACAGTTAGAACAATTTACTGAGTGGACTCCCTTCCATTCAGATGTGCGTTCCCTGGGCTGTAGCTATTTCTCCATGCACAGCAGGGAATCCGCTTTGTGGCTTTTAATATCCTTCTTTTCGGTGTGCTACCTCCTGAGACACATTCTTCTCTTTCTTTCTTTGTCTATTTCTCTTTATTTGTGCCAATCTGTTTCTAACCTACCAGCAGCTTGGTGAAGGAGAAGTGAGGGCCTGAGAAATGGAGGCAGTAGCAGCAAATTTTTTTTCGGTTTTCCAACAACCTAATCCTCCTCTATTTCTGCCAAGCTAAATCATTATATTGCAGTTTCATTGACTGGGAGGTGTTCTGTTGCGGCAGAATAAATAGTAAAGGGGATCCTAGCTCCACGATTAGCTTGTCAGTCAAGCCTGTGTGGTGAGGAGAGGACAGGAGGAAAAAGGAGGGGAAGGTAGGGAGGTGTATAAATTCTAGTATACTAGGGGCCACTGTCACAAACAGACAGGAATGCTAGCTGCCGTCACAGACTGCTCCGCACCACATGTTACAGAAAGCAATATGTGCTGAGAGTATTAACCTTTCTGCTACTGGGACTTAGCCACTGGCCAAAGCACAACTCTTGCTGTCGCATACACACACACACACACACACACACACACAAAGCTAGTCTGGTCTGGTTTAGCTTTAAGAATAAATTATTCAAGGTAATATGTTTAATGAAACCCACACCATGTGTTTGAATACCTAAATTCCCTTTGAACTGTCACTCACAGTTATAGATCTAATGTCTAAATCACAGTATTACCATTTATGTTAGTATGGGTGAAAAACTCACTTCCTCATATTTATGCTGTGACATTTAATATATGCATATTTTTTAACTAAACCATAAATAGTTAAATCTATCAACTGTATCACACTGTGCACTTATTCCTAAAGGCTTATGATACACTTACTGGTATCTTCCCATAACATGAGTAAGGAAAGAGCTGAGTAAGCAAATAAGCAGAAACCTTGCACTGATATAGACTATATTGCCAAAAGTTCCAGTGAAATGAACTCTTAATGCCTCAGCATACTAAAACATTTTGGACAATTTTATGCTCCCAACTTTGTGGGAACAGTTTGGGGATGGCCCCTTCCTGTTCCAACATGACCGCATACCAGTAAACGAAGCAAGGTCTATAAAGATATGGATGAGCGAGTTTGGAGTCCTGACCTCAACCCAATAGAACATCTTTGGGAGGAATTAGAGTGGAGACCGCAAGACAGGATTTCTCATCCAAAGTCAGTGCCTAACCTCACAAATGCACTTCTAGAGGAATGGTCAAAAATTCCCATAAACACAGTCCTAAACCTTGTGGAAAGCCTTCACAGAAGGTTTGAAGCTGTTATAGCTGCAAAGGGTGGGCCAACTCCATGTTAAATTCATGTGCATGTTTTGGCCTGGCTCACAGTCTTCGGAAGGGGCCATCCTAAATGTCCAAAATGTCTTGGTATGCTGAAGCATTCAGAGTTCCTTTCACTGGAATTAAGGGGCCAAGTCCAACCCCTGAAAAACAACAACAAACAACTAAATTCACTGATTTCGTGGGGTGTCAAAAAACTTTTGGCAATAATGTGTATGTTATATGCATTGTTATAAATAATTGTATACTATATGTACTGTATGCATATATAAGACAAAGGGAATAGGGCATAGGGCATAGGGAATTTATTAAAAAAAAACTATTTAGTACAATTTGAAAAGCATTTTGGCCACTTTTCCAGTGTTGATTGCAATTCATCATCAACATAATCATCTGATATGCAAAGGACTCAAAGAAGATAAAGGTTACCTGACATAACACTTGTTCCCTGTCTGCTTTTTTAAAAGTCTATCGAATCCAATGTCAAATATTCATTATATATTTCCTTTTTATGCAAATATTTTTGTGTTTTTTTATTTATGTAAGTGTAATAATTATGTTGTCCATCATTTAATGTTGCTATCCATTTTTCAATATTAATAATGGCTGTTTCAATTCCAATAATGAATTATTTGATGCATGTAAATCTGTGCTAGAGTATTTTCCCAAGCATTGCAAAAGTGAATATTCTTTTTTCCTGTATGTATGTAACAAAGTGAGTGTTACCATCCATTACCTATGTGTTTCCTGGTGCTGCTGAAATATTAAAATCACCTCTTAACTATTGGATCAAAATCACTTTTTTTTTTATTGTTGTCTTCGGAAAGTTTCTTTGGTTAACGTGCTGTGTGAGAAAATATTTCGTGTGTTTTTGTGGACTCTACATATTTTGTATTTCAGTGTCTTTTTGTCTTTAAAAGAGTGTTCAAAGACGTGTATGAATGCTGGAGATAATGAACAGGTACTTGCAGTGGGTTGTCATCAGTAGTAAGGGGACACAGCACAGTGAAGCCTGCTGCTTAGAATTATTTGGCCCTGCTCTCATATCTGCAGGTTCTGCACATCGCTAGTGCAGAGAGAATGAATGTGTGTGCGTGCATGTCTGTGTGTAAAGAGAGAGAGAGAGAGAGAGAGAGCAGTACAGGCCAGCAGCTGCCATGCTGTCATGGAAAGGACAGCAATCTTCTGGGGGAGGGGAGGGAAAGGCATTGCTACAGGAGACATAGAAGTCAAGGTCAGGGTGGAATGTCCTGATGAGCAGGGTGTCAGTTATGTGGGAGAATAAAAACATTCTGTTATTATATTTCTATTCAAGTTCTATTTTTACCCCTCATAATTGCCAGGGGCAGTGAAAATCACCTTTTTGTACCTTCTTTTGTGCATGTGCACATGTCAAAGCCTTCCAATAAAGTCTTCCAATAAAGTCACGAGGTGATTCTCCCTCATGGTGTTAGTGCAGGACATTTGTTGGTACCTCAAGTAATAAAGGCTACAGCAAGGGACAGAGCTTATGGGACAGAAACTTTAAGTTTCAAAGTTATGGAACAGCCTTCCAATTAGTGTCCAGGACTCATTATCTAAGTCTTTAAGTCCAGGCCAAAAACATTTTGTTTTTGTCAAGCCTTATGAACAGAATACACAGCAAATTTCTGGAGTTGAAAAATCAGGAGTTAGGCAAAAAAGTGTGATAGAGTTAGATTTTTTGAGTTTTAATTTTTAACTATGACTACAGTTTATGTTATGGGAAACTCCCTGGCTATGTTGCATTTTGGAGTTCATTCACTGGTGCTCAGGAGAGTGTTTTAACACTACATCTGGAGGTAAATGTTGAAAAGTGCACCAGGACATGAGTCTCAACCCTGATTTTGCAGCCCAAATGACTATACATACTTTTCGTGAGGTAGGTAAAAGTGTATTCATAAAACTATTTCAAAATGTTTAACATTTCTGACAGAAACATATCATAGCTGTAACATTATATACTGTTCACTAACGTCAATGACCATGGCGAACTTGGTGTTGGATGTAATTCATTGTTTCTCTATTTTTCTGAGCATGTGGCTGTTTTGTTCGGGTTATTTTGTCGATGTAAACGAGCTAACATTAATTATCCATCTTTACATTCACAGTTATGTATGTCAGCCTAAGGTTTTACATGGTTACTAAACTGTAGTGTCTATCCTGGCTAATATAAGATAATAGTGTAGGCTGCAATCGATCTTCAATTTAATGAAACAATATCGATTTAGGAAATCCCTGAATTGATTCTTAATGCACATGCTTTACTTCAGAGGTTTTTGTTCACAAAACCCAGCCCTAGTGCAGCTTAAACATTTTTTTTTTGCATTCTCAATCACACTAACATTAGCTGTTATCTTAAATGACATGTTTTATCTTTAATGTCAGGTCACAAATGTAGCACCCCTAGCATTACTAGCTATAGTGGGGTGGCTAACCTGAGCTCTTTTCTTCTCAACTATATTGAGTAGAGGTTTCACAAATAATCACCTATTATGTGTGTGTGAGAGTAGGTTGTATATATATATATATATATATATATATATATATATATATATATATATACACACTGCTCACAAAAAGGATATTCAGCTTTCAGGTGAAATTTCAGGATGCACCTAAAATGCACTATAACCTTTACAGGTGAACTTAATTTGACCTTCTCTACACTTTTGAATGCACATGTCTAACTGTTCAGTGTTTCAGTACTTTTTGCATAACTTACTGTTCTCTAGCAAGGTGCTTAATGGCAAAATTCACAACTGGTGTTTGATCTATGAATCGACCAATAAATTTTCTGGTTCAATTACAGTTGGAATTTAAACAGTCCTCTTCATCATGCTGTTCACAATTTGACATCATGAGACCAAGATGACACCTAACAATTGATCAGCAGTACCTTGCCATTGCGAGGCTTCAAACAGGATGTTCTCAGAGGGAAGTGGCCACTGAGCTTAGAGTGTCACAAAATGTCATCAGCAGGTTGTGAAAGAGATAAAGATAGACTGGAAGAGTCACAGAAAGGCATAGAAGTGGACGTCCTTTGGCCACATCCCACGTTGATGACCGCTTCATTGTGAACAGTGCCCTGCGGAACCGGATAATGAATGCCACTCAACTCCAGGCGCATTTAAGGGAGGTGAGAGGCACCCAAGTGTCATGTCAGACCATTCGAAACCGTTTACATTAGCATGGTCTGTGTGCTAGACGACCTGCATGAGCCAGGGAGCATTTACGCTGGACGAGGGACCAGTGGACCTCAGTGCTGTTCTCTGATGAAAGTCGATTCACGTTGAGCAGAAATGATGGCCACCAATGATGTTGGAGATGTCAAGGAGAGCGCTATGCATTACTGTTGTCACCAGACAAGCCTTTGGTGGTAGTGGTGTTACAGTCTGGGCAGGTGTGTCTACTCAGTACAGAACTGCCCTACATCTTGTGAATGGTACAGTGACAAGCCAATACTACCTGAATAACATCATTAATCCAGTCATTGTGCCCCTGCATGAACAACACAGGCCTAATTTCATCTTCATGGACGACAATGCTCCAGCTCATCGAGGTCACATCATTAGGGAACGGTACCTCAAATGGAGTGGCCTGCACTTTCTCCAGACCTGAATCCCATAGAAAACCTATGGGATCAGCTGAGTCATTGTGTAGAGGCTCGTAACCCTGCACCCCAGAACCTCAATGACCTCAGGGCCACCCTTCAAGAAGAGTGGAATGCCATGCCTCAGCAGACAATAAGTTGACTCGTGAGACATTGTTGTCACGCTGTAATTGATGGTCAAGGGCACATGACAAATTATTGAGACATTGACATTTTTTGTTTGTGGTATACCCACCACTGTTGTTGGCTTTTGTTTCAATAAATTGTTTGAGATGAGGAAATCACCATTGCATGCTTCTACTTAAAGGGTTCAAGTCTCACTCCTGCTCACTGTGTGTGTGGAGTTTGCATGTTCTCCCCACGCTTGGTGGGTTCCCTCCGGGTGCTCCAGTTTCCTCCCACAATCCAAAGACATGCATCTAGGCCAGGGGTGTCCAATCTTATCCGCAAAGGCCCGGTGTGGGTGCAGGTTTTCATTCCAACCAAGCAAAAGCCATACCTGAGTCTACTGAAAGCCAAGATCAGGTGATTAGCCAGTTGGAATCAGGTGTAGCTTCTGCTTGGTTGGAATAAAAACCTGCACCCACACCGGCCCTTTCTGGACAAGATTGGACACCCCTACTCCCGCAACCCGAGTATAGATCGGATAAGCGGTATCTGCAAAGGGCCGGTGTGGGTGCAGGTTTTCATTCCAACCAAGCAAAAGCCATACCTGAGTCTACTGAAAGCCAAGATCAGGTGATTAGCCAGTTGGAATCAGGTGTAGCTTCTGCTTGGTTGGAATGAAAACCTGCACCCACACCGGCCCTTTCTGGACAAGATTGGACACCCCTACTCCCGCAACCCGAGTATAGATCGGATAAGCGGTACAGACAATGAAATAAATATATATATATATATATATATATATATATATATATATATATATATATATATATATATGTATGTATGTATGTATGCCTTTTGAAATTCACCTTCGCCAAAACCAGTACCCGCCAGTCAAGCCAGCTACCTGCTAGTCCAGTAGCAATGTTCTTACAATGCCACGGAAGACAACTCCAAACTTTGTTCATTGTCGGCGGTGCAAACAACGATGCAAACAGCGGATTGAAAACCTAATTCAACGTGTTCCTCATCAACACACAGTTCGTATATTGACTTTGTTCTTGCGTGTTAAACTTCCGCGCTCTGCTCCTAATTCCTTCTCTTACTCCTGGGTGTGAGAACCCTCATGACCTTTGACTGAACACATGACTAAGATCTTAATAAAACATGTAAATAAAATACAAATTCTTTTCAATTACTTTTTCCTGCATATTTAAAGCTTTTTTAACACAAAACATTTTACAACATATCAAATCATTTTAAATGAGTTATCCACCAAATAAAGAAATCACGTGACCTAATTACATCAGTCTTTGCCGGCCAATTATGTCAGTAAGTCCTCATCAGACACTATAAAAGTACCTAAGGATCATTATAGGTGTAATAACTGAGGCTTTTTTTTTTACCTCTGTCCAATCTTAATAACAATACATTTGTGTACAATAGTTAAAGGCTGAACTTTGGATGTACCTACTTCATCATATGTCAACCTAATGGTTGGCTTCACAGATCTTTTTTGTCTTGGCTCAGACCTGGACACTACAAGGCCTTTATAGTCTTCAGACTTTCTGGTCTTTCTTGTTTCTGGTTCAGATTCTGACTCAAGTTCACTTGTCTCCTCAGGAGTTACACTTTCTGCCCACTCCTCATTCCTGTCTCATCAGACTCCGAGTATCTCTCCGGGTAATCATCACCCACACCATCTCCTTCTTGAGTAAGGTGGGGGTCAGCGTCATCATCCATGTCAAATCTAGTTCTAGAAACACTTCTAATTCTAGGGACAACCTCTCTCTGTGTAGCACGATTAGTTACCCAATACTCCAACTCTGAAGTCTCGACTCTGAAGTATCTTCAAGATGGCTCCGGTGAGGTTGGCTGCTGTCATGACTGTTCCAACCTCTTTTTCTTTGTTTTTGTTTTTTAAGTTAACTTCCTGTAAATTAAAACCAGTCAGCTCTATACAATAGTAGGAGTAGGAGTATATTAGCTACGATAGAGATACTCTTATTTCTATTGGTATACAACACACTCACAATTCAACGTTTTTCCGAGTGAGATCCTGAGGGAGAACAAAGGATGCGACCTGAAGCGGCAGCCCCGGGGGAAATGAGCCGGCATCAGGAACAGGCCCATGCACACAGCACACCTCTGCCTAGCATTCTGCTCGCCAATGTCCAGTCACTGGAAAACAAGCTCGATGACCTCAGGGCCAGGGTAAAGTTCCAGAGAGACATTTGGGACTGCAATCTCCTCTGCTTCCCCGAAACATGGCTGAACCCAGTGGTGCTAGGCCATGCCATCCAGCCGGACGAGTTCTTCTCGGTTCACTGCATGGACAGAACACTGGAATCGGGGAAGTCAAGAGGAGGCAGTGTGTATTTAATGGTGAACAGTAGCTGGTGCAACAGTGGGAGCGCTGTTCCTCTCACACCCAACCTGGAACTATTGAGCATCAAATATCATCCTTTTTACCTTCCTTGGAGGTTTACATTGGTCATTGCACTGTTTATATTCCACCTCAGGTGGACACAGACGCTGCTTTATGCAAGCTGCATGAGGCACTCACACAGCACCAGACACAACACTGGGATGTTGCGCTCAAATGCGCAGCGCTGAACATAAACAGCACATCACCTGCCCCACCAGGGGTGAAAGGACACTGGACCACTGTTACACAACAGTCAAAGACAGCTACAAGGCACAATCACGCCCTCTGTTTGGGAAATCCGACCATGCCATCAGAACGTTTCCCAATCAGAAGCCGTGGGTGGATAAGACCATCCATGATGCTCTGAGATCTCGCACCGATGCCTATAATGCAGGACTTGCGTCAGGTGACATGGACTCATACAAGGCTGCGTCATACAACATTCAGAAAATGGTGAAGGAGGCAAAGCAGTGCTACGGGAGGAAACTAGAGTCACAGCTCCAACAATGTGACTCTAGGAGCCTGTGGCAGGGACTAAAGACAATAACTGACTATAATAAAGCACCAACATCCAGTATGATAAATGCAGACGGGTCTCTGGCAGACGAGCTGAACACCTTCTACACTCGCTTTGAGGCTGCAGCTAACAATGCTAATGCTGAGGCTAATGCTAAAGCTCATGCTAATGGCTGCAAACAGGAATAGAATGCCAACAGAGGAAACGCATTCATCATCTCCAAGCATGACGTGAGGTGAGCCTTCAGGAGATTGAACACCAGGAAAGCAGCAGGAGAATCCCAGGTCAAGTCCTCAGAGCCTCAGACCAGCTAGCACCAGTGTTCACAGAAATATTCAACCTCTCCCTAACCCAGTCGGTAATCCCCACATGCTTTAAAGAGTCCATCATTGTTCCTGTCCCGAAGAAACCCCATCCTGCTTTACTCAACGACTACCACCCTGTAGCCCTGACCTTAGTAGTGATGAATTGCTTTGAGTGGCTGGTCAGAGACTTCATCATCTCTTCACTACCAGATACACTGGATCCACTACAGTTTGCCTACCATCCAAACCGCTCAACAGATGATTTCTCACTGCCTTCATACATCACTCACTCACCTGGACATTAGGAAGGGGAATTATGTTAGAATGCTGTTTGTCAAGTACAGTTCAGCATTTAACACTATAATTCCCTCCACACTATCCACCAAGCTGGAGCACCTGGGACTCTCCAATTTCCTAACTGGCAGACCACAGGCAGTAAGGATGGGCAGATGTCTCAGCCCCCCTCACACTCAGCACTGGAGCCCCCTAGGGTTATGTTCTGAGCCTGTTGTAGTCTTTGTACACACATGACTGCATGGCCATTACCAACTCCACCACCATCATCAAGTTTGCTGATGACGCCGTTGTGGTCGGACTGATCTCTGACAACAATGAGATGGCCTACCTGAGGAGATTAGGAATCTGGAGAACTGGTGCCAGAGGAACAACCTTCTCCTTAATGTCAGCAAGACAAAGGAGCTGATAGTGGACTTCAGCACAAAGCAGGAGAGGAACTACCAGACCCCCATGATCAATGAGAGCCCAGTGGAGAGAGTGGACAGCTTCAGATACCTCAGTCTTCACATCATGAACCTCAAGATCATGAACCTCACTTCATGAACCTCAAGATGGCAGCATGGCAGTAGCACACAACGGTCTCTCCAGAACCAAACTGGTGCTTTATTTTTGTTTTAGCCTGAATTTTAAGGTGCATGGACACCAAAGACAGTGGTGTTCATATATATGACCGCCAGACGACATTACATCTCAGAAATCATGCAGTCACTAACCTGCATGATGATGTACTCTGCAAACTTCGCGACCTCGGCTTGCTGAGAAGACCAGGCCTTCAGTCCTCGGCGTTGCCTGATGCTGGTGGCCGGGAGAGAGGACATCGCAAGTGGTGTTAGAGGAAGCGGAAGCGCGGAAAACGGGCGGGTGTCCGTGCTAGGCTAACAACAAACCCTAGCCGGCCGGCACTCCCCTCCATCATCTTGTCCATCGTCTGCTCACTGGACAATAAATTGGACTACATCCGACTCCAGCAAACTACACGGCGTGAGTTCAAAGACTGCTGTGTCTTTGTTTTTTTACGGAAATGTGGCTCAGAGTTCTAGACGCCGCTATTCAGCTAGCCAGGTTAACTGTGTTTCATGCCAACAGGAATGCAGCTCTGTGCGGTAAGACTCGCTGTGGCGGTGTGTGTGTTTACATCAACACGGAATGGTATAAGGACTCTGTGCTTGTGTCTAACTACTGCTCATTGCTAGTGGAGTTTGTGACTGTTATATGCAGACCTTTTTATTTGCCCTGGGAATTCACTACCACTTTCATTATCAGAATGTACATTCCACCCAGAGCTAATGATAAGGAGGCTCTGTGTGAGCTGGAGATTTCAATCATACAAATCTCAGAACAGTGCTCCCTAAATTCCATCAGCATGTGGACTTTGCTACGAGAGGGGCGAACACGCTGGATCTTGTTTACACAAACATTCCCAGGGCATATCGTGCGGAGCCCTGCCCCCACCTCGGCTATTCAGACCACATCTCTGTTATGTTGATTCCAGCATACAGACCACTCATCAGACGCTCTAAACCAGTTCTGAAACAGGTTAAAATCTGGCCAGCAGGAGCCATCTCAGCTCTTCAGGACTGTTTTGAGTGCACTGACTGGGACATGTTTAGGGAGGCTGCAACCAACAGTGACTCTATTGACTTGGAGGAGTACACGGCATCAGTGACTGGCTACATCGGGAAGTGCATCGATGACATGACTGTCTCCAAGACCATCACCACACGCTCCAACCAGAAGCCGTGGATGACTGCAAAAGTGCGTGCTCTCCTGAAATCGAGAGACTCCGCCTTCAGAGCAGGGGACAGGGCAGCCTTAAAAACAGTGAGGGCCAAACTGTCCCGAGCCATTGGAGAGGCGAAGCACGCACATGCCCAGAGAATCCACGGCCACTTCCAGAACAGCAGAGACTCCCGGCGCATGTGGCAGGGCATCCAGGCGATCACCAACTACAGGACAACTTCACCTGCCTGTGACAGTGATGCCTCCCTCCCAGATGTGCTGAACGACTTCTACGCTCGGTTTGAGGCACAGAACAACACAACAGCAAGGAAGACCATCCCTCCTCCTAATGACCAGGTGCTATCTCACCACGGCTGACGTGAAGAGAACTCTATGCAGATTTAACCCATGGAAGTCTGCTGGACCAGACAATATTCCTGGCAGAGTGCTCAGGGAGTGTGCAGAGCAGTTGGCAGATGTCTTCACTGACATCTTCAACATCTCTCTGAGCAGCTCCATCATCCCAATGTGCTTCAAGACAACGACCATCATCCCTGTGCCAAAGAAGTCTACGGTTTCCTGCCTCAATGACTATCGTCTCGTCACACTCACACCAATCGTCCCTCACTGGACCCTTTGCAGTTTGCGTATCGTCCTAGCCGTTCCACAGACTATGCCATCACCACAACCCTCCATCTTGCCCTCACTCACCTGGACTGTAAGGACACATATGTACGAATGCTGTTCATAGACTTCAGTTCAGCATTCAACACAATCATGCCTTAGCAGCTGATTGAGAAGCTGAGCCTACTGGGCCTGAACAAATCTCTCTGCAACTGGATCCTGGATTTCCTGACTGGGAGACCCCAGTCAGTCAGGATCGGGAACAGCATTTCCAGCACCACCACACTGAGCACTGGAGCTCTTCAGGGCTGTGTGCTCAGTCCACTGCTGTTCACTCTGCTGACTCACGACTGTGCAGCAATGCACAGATCCAACCACATCGTCAAGTTCGCCGATGACATGACCGTGGTGGGTCTCATCAGCAAGAATGACGAGTCAGCTTACAGAGAGGACGTGCAGCAGCTAACAGCATGGTGTAGAGCCAGCAACCTGTCTCTGAATGTCAACAAGACTAAAGAGATTGTTGTTGACTTCAGGAGAGCACAGAGTGACCATTCTCCGCTGTCCATCGACGGATCCTCTGTGTAGATCGTCAAGAGCACCAAATTCCTTGGTGTTCATCTGGCAGAGAGCTTCACCTGGTCACTTATCACCAGCTCCATCACCAAGAAAGACCAGCAGCGCCTCTACTTCCTGAGGAGGCTGAGGAAAGCCCATCTCCCTCCCCCCATCCTGACTGTGTTCTACAGAGGGAGCATCGAGAGCATCCCTCTGCACCGTCTGCACCGGAATTGCACCGTCTCGGATCACAAGACCCTTCAGCGGATAGTGAGGACAGCTGAGAAGATCATTGGTGTCTCTCTCACCTCTATCAAGGACATTTACACTACACGCTTTTAGCTTTGCAACATATTGGGAGTGGCTAGTAGCCTATATACCATCAGGGGACATTCTAAAACACAAGTCTACAGGAAGTCTCACCTCGCATCCAATCATCAAGTAGTAAGGCGAATATCCAGTGGCATCACACTTTGTACTGTTGTATGCATGCATGCACCAACTCACTTGTTGACTCCAGGTGTGTTTCTTTTCATGGCCCAGCATACCAAGTATTAAGAGCAAGGTTCAGTTGAATCTTTCAGGCTGTGGGTCTCCTTGTTGGTGATAAGGGGTTGTCCACGACTTACGAATCCCCATCAAGTGCAGGAGTTCCCGGATCAGTCGGGTCTTGAAATCTCTTCCTTGATCTGAATGGATCCTTGCAGTCCATAATGTACAAAATACTATTCCATGAGGATCTTTGCCACGACATGAACCTTCTTGCTTTTGGTTGGGAATGCCGAAACATATTTTGTAAAATGGTCAGTAACTACAAGCATGTTACTAAACCCTCTGGAGTCTGAAACTGAGATAGTGTCACCCACTCATCTGCTTCTTCCATATCTGGCATGTTTCAGGACAACAGGTCAGCATCTATATTGTGTCAGCCTGGTCGATACTGGATGTCAAACTCATATTTTGAGAGAGCAGCTAGCCAGCGATACCCTACAGCACTGAGCTTTGCAGTGGACAAGATATAGGTAAGAGGCACAGGGTAATTTATTTCAGATGTGCTCAGCTTTTGGCTTGCGAATGCAACTGGTTGTAGACCCTCAGCATACTCTTGATAGAGTACAGTGCCAAGTCCCTTTAAACTGGCATAGAAATGTAGAATGCATGGCTTTTGAGGATTTGCAAAGGCCAGTACAGGTGCCTGTGTCAAACAGTGGACAATCTGGTGAAATGTGTCTGTACAGGACTGCTCCCATCTTTCTCCAAAGGGTTCGGACTCTCTCAAGTAAACTTTCTTTACATCTAAAGCTTGTTTTTTACTCTTTTGAGTGGGAGCATAGCCCTTTGTGAGCTCAACAAAACCCAAGAAAAGACTGCAAGACTTGAGGTTGGTTGGCATAGGCCACTTTGTGACCACATCTATTTTCTCTGGATCAGGGGCAACCCCTTCTGCAGACACTATATGTCCCAGATATTTTACTTTTGACAAGCAAATCTGGCACTTATCTATAGAAAGCTTTAGCCCAACCTCCCCAAGATGATCTAGGACCTTTAGCAACCTCTCCTCATGTTCTTCCAATGTCTTTCCAAAGACAATTAAGTCATCAAGTCTGATTTTATGCTCCACCCCTTTAGCTAATCCCACATCCCACTCATGCATGGAGAAGACATGAGACTTCTGGGCCAATTTCTTACACAGTCTATTTTTCCATTGTTCTGAGATTGAAGAGTTGCCAAATCAAACTGGGATGTAACAGTCTACATGGAAGGAATAATAGTGACTGCATCAGCATAGTACATACATCCAATTACTGCTCCCACCCAGTCTCTTTCAAACATTCATTCTTGACCAGAACTCTGAAACTGTTGACATCTACTGCCCTGCTGGGCACGACCATAGGATGAAGAAATATGCCAGCAGGAAGGTCAGCTTTTGGGGTTGATTGTCCCTTTGGACAGAAAAATCAAACTTATTGAGATCAGGTTCATCTTTCTGTACATTAACACAAAGGCCAAATGTTTGTGCCACATCAATACCATTGTCTCTACATTGTTTCACTAGCCGTCTAACATGACTAGCATTTGTACCAACAATAACAGGTGTTTGGTCTTCAGCTCTAGGACTAGGACATATAAGAGCAAGGAGTGTAACTGTCTGACTGGTCCCAAGCACCTCTGCTGGATACTCCAAGTCTACCACTACATAGCCACAGTAAGGGTAGCTTGCACTGGATTCACTCAAATCCCACAGCGAAAAACCAGAAACAGGCTGAATCGGTGTATCGGACAAGTATTATACCATTATACCATGGCTCGAAAATGATGGTCACTTGCGAGCCACTGTCCAACAAAACTGAGCAGGGTTTTCCATTTATTTTCAATGGCACTATGCTTGGTGGACCAACCAGACCATCAGGATTGCATGCATTCAATGGCTTTCCGACAGTATTCAAGATTCAAAGATTCAAAGAAATTCCTTGCCATGTTACAGTTGCTGTAATGAAAATAAAAATACAAGAGAGAAAGAAAGAAATATATACACTGTTTTATAAACTGTAAAATAGAATAAATAAATACAAAATACTGTACAAATGCTAATGTAGAGCTGTAATATTGCACACAAGGATTGTAAATTGGTGATAATTTAACAGGTGATAATGGTACAGTTGAATTGTACATGACAGAAAAAATGGTGAAATTGTAATCTGCATGAAAGGTCTATAATTACTATAGAACCCATTATTATGTATTGCGCATGAAATTGCACATGAAAATGTCCCAACACTTAAAGGGAGAGATTGTACAGTTTTATTGCCACAGGGATGAAAGATCTCCTAAAGCGCTCAGTGCTACACTTGGCAGTGATCAGTCTCTGGCTGAATGTGCTCTTCTGATCAACCAGCACACTGTGTAGTGGATGAGAAGGGTTGTCCAGGATTGAATGGAGTTTTGACAGCATTCTTCTCTCAACAACAATGTGAACTGGGTCTAGCTCCATGCCAAGTACAGAGCCAAGCCTCCTGATTAGTTTGTCCAGTTTATTTCTCCCTGCCAAATTCATGTTACTTCCCCAACAGACCGCAGCATAGAAAATGACACTAGACACCACAGACTCGTAGAACATCTGCAGTATGGTGTTGTAGATGTTGAAGGACCTGAGCCTCCTCAGAAAATACAACCTACTCTGTCCTTTCTTGTAGAGCGGTGTTGACTTTAGTGTCCAGTCCAGTTTGTTGTCAATGTGGACTCCCAGGTATTTGTAATCCTCAACAATCTCAACTTTCTCTCCAAGGACAGACAAAGGAGAGGCTAGGGTTCACTAGTCCACTACCAGTTCTTTTGTTTTTTACTGTGCAAATCAAACCGGTATCCATGACGTCACCTGACTGTTGACTGTTCTTGGAAATTTTCAAGGCTTGACTAAGATTTTTAATGACTTTTGACTGGTCTTCAGGGTGTTGACACTTGATTGCAAAATGCCCATTTACTCCACATCAATAACAGAAGTGTTGATCTGAACACTTCAAATTATTTTTCTGGAGAACTAGCAACTGGTTTTGAAGAATGTACGGTGGAAACTGCAGCTTGCGTCCCAGCCACCTTCTGTGAATTTCATTTGAAGGTGCTTCATCTGTTTTTTTTAATGCTACTATCTCAGTGTCAGAACTACTTCAATAGGTGGCGAAGTCGGGAGAGAGTCCTCAACCTGGTCTGACCTAGTTTAGACACAATGGCAGCCACTAAAGACTTGAACTCTTTTATCTCACATTTCAAGTGCTGCAGTTCTGTCTGCTTTGGGTCAATATCCTGTCTTATACAGGCAATCTGCACTACAGGACTAATTTTTCTCCTTGAGGCTTCATATTCTTCCTCTTCACTTATCTGCCTAAATATGTTGGTGGCTTTGCTTTCCTTTCTCTTAAGCAGAGGTTGACCAACATCAGATCAGAAACTATAGCGCCTCGCAAAAACTGTTCTAATCTTGCTCTATCAGCACACTCAAGAGGAAGACCACTGTCATGGGCTCGCCAACCTCAACCATGCCCCCGCACTCACAATCACCTGACTTTTAATCATCACCACCTGCACTCAAGTTCATGGGGCTATTTAAAATGCTCACTCGCCAAGGGCAGCAGCGAGTATTAAGACTGTTTATGTGCAAGTGCCATAAGTGCGTGTTCCGTTTGTCTTCTTGCCAGTTTAGTTGCTATACGTTATTTCCTGAGTTATCTTTTGCCTGCCTGACTGTCTGCCCATACCTGAGTTTCTATTTGCCTTCATCCTGCCCGTGTTAATAAATCAACATTTGGATTCTCTCTCTGCCTCTGAGTCCTACTGTGATAACCACCTCTATGGACCACCTTATTTAATGACTGTTCCAGCGGCCTTAGGAACTCGGAGAGCTTTTCCAATACCTGCTGCTGCAGTGAACGAAAGGCAAAGTACAAATCATCTCCTGACTCTGCAGTACCAAAAGCAGTTCACCTCCAGTATTGTGAAAGATTTCTGAGGCAACACGTATTCCTCTTACAATTTTTTTACATTCACATAAGAACTAGGCCTCTGACATGCACACGGCCCCAACTCTTCACCCTCTGAAGGGTGTCTTCAGTATCGCTTACACTCACATCATCTGGGGCGATAACCATGAGTGCAAAAGCCTCATCCAATGCTTCACCACGGCACCATCCTTTAAGCTCCATTCCTACTTCAGTTCGGCATGCCATGTTGTTGTTTAGCACTACTTGAAGCTTTAATTATCTAGAACCCATTCAATTATCACAGCGGTGCCTCCAATTTATGTAGCGCCCCTAGCATTACTAGCTATAGTGGGGTGGCTAACCTGAGCTCTTTTCTTCTCAACTATTAATATTGAGTAGTGGTTCCACTAATAATCACCTATTATGTATGTGTGAGAATAGGTTGTATATATATATTCTCACACATACATAATATATATACACTACTCACAAAAAGTTAAGGATATTTGGCTTTTGGGTGAAATTTAAGGAAAATGTAAAAAGTGCACGCTTTTTGTCCTGCTGCATCTTCTCACTCCACAACCAGCTGAAGCTCCACAACCTTGCCTCAGGGACTTCAAAGGCACAGGTTTTCACCTTTTACATTGTCAGTAATGTACATAGTTGGGTGCTTTTGACAAGCTGTGACAAAAGTCCAATTTTGTTTTCAGTGAGGTATGATGATGCTCTGTACAGCCTATATACATTTTTGCAGACAACTGTGTACAATATTGATATAGATACAACTGAAGAAACAGTAATTGACAGTATTCAGTATACAGTAATTGTCGTATTCAACCAAAATGTTAAGTTGTTTCCTCTGCACTTCATCCTTTGGTTCAGCTTTGCTTTTGTTTAGGCACCTCAAACTAATTCATGGAATGTATCCTGGAAAAAATCTAAGACTGAAATGTGGTCAAGCAGGTTGTTGCTTGCAGTTCTTTAGTTATTCTGGATTTAGGAGACATCTGATTAAGATACATTCTTCATTTGGTGACAGATGTGTTCCTCATGAGACCCCTTCAAGTTATGATAATGAAGAAGACAATTCTCATTCCTTAAATGATGAAATACTCTCTCAATGTTCCAGCAGGCCTGTCAGTATCTACTTACAAGAAAGATATGTGTGCATCTATTATTGCAAAGCTTTTGGGGAGTGGTGTACCAAATACTGTAGTTCTTTCCACAATTGAGAATTTGTGGAAGATCTGCAATCTAACATTAAAAAACACATTTTAAACTTACTCCCAGGTAACAATCCATCCAGACCAGCCAGAGAAGAGTTATTTAAAAGTTTGGACAACCCTTTCAGCCATTTGAACACTGATACCAAATGGAAGAAGTATTTTAGAGACAAATGGGGACTAGTAGAGCCAGTTGAACTGCACCTTGATGTTAGGTATGATACCAGATGAAATTACAAAACTGGAACTTATGAACAAGTTCCTGTTAATGATAAATTCATATACAATACTCACAAAAAGTTAAGGATATTCGGCTTTCGGGTGAAATTTCAGTATGCACCTAAAATGCACTATAACCTTTACAGGTGAACTTAATTTGACCTTATGCAAGTTTGATAGATGATCCAACACTAACCTCTTTTTTTGGCATCAAGAGGAAAAGACTGCTCAATACTTTGCAATATTTTAATACTGCTGAAAACTATGCATTGAACATTTCATCTCTAAAAAAAGCTTGTTAAACAGGATGTATGCTTTTAATTATGGCTATTTGGAAAAACAAGCCAACAAATATTAACCTTGACTGTGGAGGACATGGAATAGGCTTAAATGCATTGCAAACACTGTGTTTAGTCACAAACATACCTTTAATATTTGGTGACCTAGTACCAGCGGATGATTTGCACTGGCGCTTGTTGCTCTTGTTGTTGAACATCATTCAATTCAATTCAATTCAATTTATTTTGTATAGCACATTTTACAATGAACATTGCCTCAAAGCAGCTTTACAAAAGAAGAGAAACAGAGAAAGGGGAGGGGAAAAATGAAAATAAAAAATAAAAAAATAACTAAATAACTAGAAATAAGAATAAATTATTCAATTTAATTATTAAACTATTTTATCCCTAATGAGCAATCCTGTGGCGATGGTGGCAAGGAAAAACTCCCTGGGATGGTATGAGGAAGAAACCTTGAGAGGAACCAGGCTCAGAAGGGAACCCATCCTCATTTGGGTGACACTAAACAGTAAATAACGTAACTGTAGCTGATTAATGTCCTTTCTAGAACAGCAATCAATGGCCCATGAGGAACTATTAGGTCATTGTAGTTTCTAAGGCCATTATAGACACGAATTCTTTGCTGTCACAAGCTGACAGATGAAATGGCAGATCTGTGACAGTGTGAAAGTCCCCAAGTTGCCCTGTCCATGGCTGTCTCCTGGTCCACACAGATCCATCCACAGCATCAGTGGGCACCACCAAGCAACAAGACTCCGACCAGGGGTAGGGCAGTGGTCACAATGGAAACTGGCAATCACTGGGAGCTCAGGTGTGGGGTGTGTAGCTCGACAGAGAAAGACAGAGAGAGAAAGAGAAAGATATTAAGTATGATTCTGATCATGTGATGTTTAAGACAATGTAGATTATGTATAAAGTGCAGGCAGGGACTCCGGCAAGACTAGCTATGATAGCATAACTAAAAGGGAGAGCCAGAAGGTGACAGACATGAAGGCTTCCCGGGACATAAAGCATCCAACCACTTCGCAGTCAGCAAACTTGAGTGACTTGTGAGGGTGGTAAGGCTACAGCATCCAAACATCCCAGTACACCAAACACTCTATGCCCATGAACCTTCCAGATCTGTTCCTTTACCTAAGAAAACTATATATCAAAAGCTTGACTAAACAAATGTGTCTTCAACCTAGACTTAAACACTGAGACTGTGTCTGAATCCCGAACACTAATTCGAAGGCTGTTCCATAACTTTGGGGCTTTGCCCCCTGCTGTAGCCTTTGCTACTTGAGGTACTACCAGATAACCAGCGCCCTTTCATCAGAGTAGGCGTGGTGGATCATAAAAGACTAAAAGATCGCTCAAGTTCTGCGGCATGAGACCATTTAGTGCTTTATAGGTCAGTAACAGGATTTTATAATCAATGCGAAATTTGACTGGGAGCCAAGGTAGTGTGACTAAAATAGGAGTGATGTGTTCATATCTTCTGGTTCTAGTTAGGACTCTAGCTGCTGCATTCTGGACTAACTGGAGCTTGTTTATGCTCCTACTGGAACATCCAGAGAGTAAGGCATTACAATGATCCAACACAGAGGTAACAAAAGCATGAACTAGTTTCTCTGCATCATGAAGTGACATCATATTTCTTATCTTGGCAACATTTCTGAGATGAAATAATGGTTACCCTAGTGATATTATCTACATGAGCTTCAAACGAAAGACCAGAGTCAATAATTACACCAAGATCTTTTACTGCTGGACAAGATGAAACTGAAAGACCATCCACCATTACTCTGTAATTAGAAAGCTTACTTCTAGCTGCATGTGGTCCTAGTACTAGCACCTCTGTCTTGTCCGAGTTAAGCAGGAGGAAGTTAGTGGCCATCCAATGTCTAATGTCCTTTACACATTCTTCTATCTTAATAAGCTGGTGTCTCTCATCTGACTTAGCTGAAACATATAGCTGTGTGTCGTCGGCATAACAGTGGAAGCTAATACCATGATTATGAATAATTGCACCAAGGGGTAGCATATATAGGGAGAAAAGCAGTGGGCCTAAGACAGAACCTTGTGGAACCCCGAACATAACTTTGGTATGCATAGAGAAGTCACCATCTAGATCTGCAAACTGATGTCGGTCAGTCAAATAAGACCTGAGCCAGGAGAGGGCTGTTCCTTTAACACCTACAACATGTTCTAGCCAATCAAGTAGAACAGTGTGGTCAATGGTGTAAAAAGCTGCACTAAGATCCAGTAGCACCAGTAAGGAGACACAACCCTGATCAGAAGCCAGTAACATGTCATTTACCACTTTAACCAGTGCTGTCTCTGTGCTATGATGAGGTCTAAATCCTGACTGATACATTTCATAAATGTTATTTCTATGCAGGTATGAACATAACTGCTGTGCTACAGCCTTTTCTAGAATCTTGGAGATAAAGGGGAGGTTTTATATTGGTCTATAGTTAGACAGTTGACAGGAGTCGAGGTCCGGTTTTTAAATCAAGGTTTGATAACTGCTAGCTTAAAAGATTTAGCCAGTGCTTAGGGAAGAATGAATGATTTTTAGGAGGGGTTCAGTAGCTACTGGTAGTATCTGTTTAAGGAAAGATGTGGGTAAAGGATCTAGAATGCAGGTTGAAAGTTTTGAAGAGGAAATTAGCGAAATTAGATCAGGCTCTTGAAATGGAGCACTCTTAGCTCTGATCAGAAATAGCCATATTATCTAAAGAATTATCTATCAAATAATTTGGTTTTAAATTAATAAATTAATAATGAATTTTTTGCCTGATATTGTCAATTTTTTCATTGAAAAAAATCATGAAGCCATTGCTGCTACATATAGATGGTGTGCACTTTTCTACAGTGGTTTTACTCCTAGTTAGTTTTGCTACAGTACTAAATAAAAATTTAGGATTGTTTTTGTTATCTTCAATTAGGGCAGAGAGATATGCTGATCTAGCAGCACTAAGAGAATCTCAGAAGTCTTTCCTTCAACGCTAACTGAAATACTGCCAATTTAGTTTGACGCCATTTACGTTATAGTTTCCTAGCTGATTGTTTTAAAGCTTGTGTGTGGTCATTGTACCAGGGTACTAGTTTCTCCTCTTTAATTATTTTCCATTTAAGTGGAGCTACAGTGTCTAAGGTGTTGCGAAACATTGACTGCAGGTAATCAGTCGCCTGGTCAAGTTCTGTGGGGTCAAACAGCGAACCAATCATGCGTGATAATTTTGGGAGACTATTGGTAAATCTCTCTGCAGTAGCAGACGTAAACGTACGCTTCATATGGTAACGTGGCAAATTGAGCACGCATTTTAACACGCATTTTAAATGAAACAAGATAGTGATGGGAGATAGCTCCCATCTGTGGAACAGTGACTATGTTTTCTATATTTAATCGAAGGTAAAAATGAGATCCAGAGTGTGACCTCCATTATGAGTGGGTCCTATTACATTTTGATTAACATCTAATGAATCTAAGATGGATACAACTGCTGTTCTCAGAGGGTCTTCTGGCTTATCAAAATGAATGTTGAAGTCTCCTACTGTTAATGACAGTGTATTTAAAGCACCTGTTACCAATAAAGATAACATTAGAATAGTTGTTTCTTTCCTTTACTTCCTTTGTGCAGAACTCACAATTTACAAATTTTATAGTGAAGTAGCATTGTTGTACAACATTGTGTGTGTGTGTGTGTGTGTGTATATGTGTGTGTGTGGTCAAACTGTAAACAAAGATAAACAACAGAAAATCAGATTACAGAATTAACAAATTATTCCAATTAGATTACATCACTTTATGATCAGTATGTTTCACAATATAATCTCAGAAAATCAGAATACTTGTACATAAATCTTTAAGCATAAGGCTTAAGCTACAAATATCTCAAAAAATACAGTAACAAATATTTTAGAACACTTTCACCCTTTAACAAACCCAAATAAGTGTATAATTACAGTTAAATAACAACTGTGTCATATTTTGCATTTAGATGCTAATTATCCACTGCGACCTCAATTAACCTTAATATAAACTACAAACGACTTGGAAACAACAACAAAACACACTCACCATGCTGGGATCAGGAAAGATTAGAAATGCAAAGCAATTTTAATGTTATTAAACCGTTCAAAATCCTAACAGCTACATAAACTCTGCTGTGTCTCTTTTTTTTTTCTTTAATGATTCAGAATCACATACGCTCTCAAGCATGGCATTCTTAAAGGGGCAGAGCCCAACAGCACCTTATTGTCGAACATTATCAACTCTTCAAAGAACTGTTACCCAAAAACTTGCTTCCAAAACATAATTTCATGGTCCACTACCCAAGGTGCATTAGAAAGATTGGACCACTCAATCATATCTGGACCATGAGATTTAAAGCAAAGTACAAGTTTTCTAAAGATTCTGTGAAGAACTTCAAGAATGTAACAGTATTGCTTGCAAATAAACACCAGTTTGCTGTAGCATATCATTGGGAATGCTTGTCTTTAAAGGCAGTTGAGTCTGGTCCAGTCAAAATTTGTTCACTTGAGACACTTGAATTTTCAGAAAATGGCAGTGCATTGCTCCATGTTGATTCACTAGGTAACACAATCAGGTAACTCAATCCTACTGCACTACTGTTTTTATAATCCTGCAGGCTTGATTTTATATAGTGCAGTTGACAATGTTTTATACAATTTTGTATGAAACATCTTTAGTTGGCACTCTGTTAGCTGCATACGTGTATTAAATGTAAATGTTTTGCAATTTGCTGCAGTTAATTTCAAAATATATCCATGCATGGAATTTCTAAATCTAATGTATGGATTTGCTCAAATAAAACCTGTAAATTGAGAATATGGCATTCAGTGTAGTCATTTTCACATAAAACATATTGTGTTAACTTAGTAATGAGTAGTTATTATGTTAATGTTAATATTAGGAAGTGTTAAATTAAACATTTTTTAGGTGTTGATTTTTAATACTAGTAAGTAATATATTTTATAATTAACTCAATTTTAGAGTTACAATTAATCTCCATAAGATTAGTATTTTAACTCGAAAAAGAGTTAAATTTTAACTCGGTGCTGGAGTCTATTTGATGGTCAAGCATGTACACTCAGATTGAGTTGATTTTTAACTAACAGGGAGTTTATTCCAAAGATCAGAATTTGCTGTGTAGCAGATCTGAAGATACATTGGACTGCTGAGGATAGTACCACTTGGAAACCATGGCAGTGGCTTTGAACTTCTGTTGCTGCTTTTGGTTTATATTACACTTATCTATATACAGTTCTAAATTTTTATCTTACTGTAAAGCTATTTTGTGACAAAATCCTTTGTTTAAAGTGTTATATAAATAAAATTGAATTAATTATGGGCTATAGCTGGATCATCTAATACATTGTGTCAGGATTATGGACTTGTGTTTGTTTACCTGTATGACATTCTGATCTTCTTTGGGCGCCTGCACAAACACTCTAGGCATGTCCAAAAAGTCATCTGTTGTCTTCTGGTTAGCAACCTGTTCATCAAACCCGACAAGTGTGAATTCCATATTCCCACAGTGTATTTCCTAGGGTTCATCTTCAGTTCGGGCAACAATCAAAAGGATACTAAGAAAGTCTGGGCTATTTGCAATTGGCCCACTACCTCCTCAGCGAAGGACATTCAGTTCCTAGGGTTTGATCATTTTTATTATAAGTTTGTGCATAATGTTGATTGTGTGGCTGCCTCTCTTACATATCTCACTAAAGGAAAAAGTTTCAAATTCTATGTTCTTCAACTGGTTTTAGTTTACACTGTTCTACCACACGTTACTGTACTGAATGCGGTCCTAGCACGAGCACTTCTGACTTGTCTGAGTTTAGCAGGAGGAAGTTAGTAAGCATCATATTAAGTATGTCATTTACACAATCTTCCATCTTAATAAGCTGGTGTCTCTTATCTGACTTAGCTGAAACATATAGCTGTGTGTCATAGGCATAATAGTGGAAGCTAATAATATGTTTACGAATAATTGCACCAAGGGGTATCATATATAAGGAGAAAAGCATTAGGCCTAAAACAATTCCTTGTGGAACACAGTTCATAACCTTGGTATACATAGAAAAGTCACCATTTAGATCTACAAACTGATAATGATCACTCAAATAAGCCCACCAATAATATTTTTTAGCTTATCAAGAAGAATAGTCTGGTCAATGGTGTCAAAAGCTGCACTAAGATCAAGTAACACCAGCAAAGAGACACAACCCTGATCAGAGGCCAGTAACAGGTCATTTACAACTTTAACCAGTGCTGTCTTTGTGCTATGATAAGGCCTAAATATTGAATGATTCTAGATTTGAGATGAGTGAAGTGATTTCTAAAAGCACTTCCCCATTGCATGCTATCAACTCAATGACTCTTATTTGATGTGGACAAAGTTGCAAATACTTAAACTTACACAATCAAGTTTAAGAATCACAAACAACCAAAAAAATTCAATGACAGGTTAAATTAAAAAATTTATATAAATAAAAAAATATATATAAACATATAAACTTAAAGGTATTTATAGATATCTATGGGAATAGTAATGATTAGGTCTTAGAAATTTGCAGTTTGCAAATTCATTTAATGAATAAATACCTATATTGGTGACAAAGACTTTATGCAAAAACTGAATTATTAAATTGTATATCTATTATACATTCAAATTTTGTTCAGAATAAACATATGTGATTGTGCCTTATGTTCAAGGGTTACCATTAGGTTTATCTTATGACAAATATTTGTTACTTTACTTACCCTGTTCTACAACTCCACAACTGAATGTGTTTACCCTGGCAAGTTTATGTAGGAATTTGCCACACTGTATATCTGGTGTGAGTATATGAGACATGATAAAATGAAATATGAGGCTATGAAATGTGAGGACAAGAGATGAAAAGCTATGAGACATGAGGATTTGAGACACTAGCTACACACAATTCCTTACTGACTAGTGTCAGAGGACCTATCCACATGAGAATGACCCTTCTAACTTATTTACAGTAGCCAAAGTGTGTGTGTGTGTGTGCACACTCTCATGAGCTAACAGACAAGAGCCTTGCAGCTCTTGAGTGTCCTTGCATTTAGATCTGGAAGAATGTCCCAGGATTCTGGGCAAGGAATACTTTTCAAGAGGGAAAACACACCAGTGTGTTAAGTTATTAAGCCCCACTTTGGGCGGTGTGTGTGAAACAAGTTCTTACAAAAGTTGGTGAGAATCCCTTAACTCACATTACTCCACTCCGGCTTTGTCCCTTATTCACAACTATATTAGAAGGGTCACTCTCTCCACGTGGATAGGTCCTCTGGACAAATTACATTGCTACATTAGTCCCAATCCCCTTGTTTATTAAGGTGACATTTGAAAAATGTTTTACAGAAATGTTTTACATTTTTCAAAGCTTAAAGAAATTAGAGGTCTAGTGGTTGGGGCAAAGCAAGATGAAATTAGCTTTCAATTAGAACTTTAGAATTTTATTATCAGAAATCTTACTTTTACTTTTCACTTTCTTTCCTAATATATTTTAGTACATATAACAGGTGACTGTAAATATATGACGAAGGGAGATAATTGTCCATTGTTGTAATTAAACATCAAAGGTCTCCCAGAGAAGCCTTACTTTGAAATCTCCAAATAAAAAAAATATTTTTTTTTTTTTTGTGTGTTGTTCTTGTTTTAGTTGTTTTTAAAATTGCATTGGCAGAAAGAAAACTCAGGAGTCAGGTATGACTAAGCTTTAGATATTTAGAGGTAAAATGAGGGCACTCAGCTCAGATGCAATTTGGTAATGCCTCACAGAAAAGAAGTAATGAAACAGCACACACTAAACTTTACCAGTGTGTGCTGCTTTAAACAGGTTAGACAAAAATACACATGCAATCAATAAATACAGATTTAAAAAAAAAAAAAAAGCCAAAGGACAGGGAGGGAATTAAAAGAATACATTTGTGCTTAACACACTGAATTCTAAATAATATAAGCAATATATTAATAAATAATTCCCTCCTTTTGATATATTTCACTACCAAAATCAGTTCCTTAGCTTAGAGGCAAAACAGCAGTGTTCACAGTGCAGAAAACTTAGTAAAGAGCCAGTCAGTCAGCAAATAAGAAGTCTAGGCTAAGATATCAGGATTGTGAGTGTATCCTGCACACCAATGTTATCACCAAATTATCACACCAATGGCAAGAAGCAGCCACTATGCAGATTATTAGCTGTGAGAACAAATAACAAATCAGTGGCATGATCTATTGCACAGTCTTAACAGATAGACCTACCTATGACAGCAAAATGACAAGCTCAACTAACCAAATGTCTTAATAATGCTGTAATGCCAGCAACAGTCCAAACACCAAATAGGCCAGGAGACCACGACAGGAAGTGAGGTTTTCATTTACCTGAAAAACATACCTTGACAGCACATACCTGGCTTGGCTGTATGCACCATTTGTGCAAATTATCCAAATCCCAACCTTAAAACAAATTTAAAACGATACTAGCCATAAAGAGCCGAAACAGCTGACCTGTCATCGACTGATGTCTACAATAGATAGTATATAACCACTATTGCTTTCTACATTCGTCTCAGGCTCTTCTCACCTTGGCCTGAGTAGCTGTCTCTGTAAGGTTAACCCCAACACTATGCCTGTCATAATCACAGCACACCCCTCTCACTGCATTAACTTTACCTGATTAGTTTTGCAATTGTTCCTCAAGTGGAACAACTTCCCAATTTGAGGTGAATGAGAAAGATTGGAAATGCTGTAATGGTTCATGAGGGAACTAAATCTTACAAGTATTTATTTGAATTTGACCCTCTAGAAGCTCCTGCTATATTAGCTTTTGTTTATCTTTTGTTAGAAAACTTTTATATTTATCAAGTCATCCAAATTTAGTGTCAAAAGAATCTCAAAAGAAACATTTTGTACCATTTCGTACTTGTACATTTTGTACTTGTAATATTTAAGATATTTTCCCTGTAGTCCCTTAGTGTATTATTGCTTTAGCAATAAATTAACATTATTATCTTTTATCTACCTACATTAAAACAATACACTGAACTTAGTCCTGTAGCTTCATCACCATAAAAAAGATTAAATTCAATAAGAAATGTCAAAATTTCATTTAAAAAATGTTCTTTCTTTCTTTCTTTCTTTCTTTCTTTCTTTCTTTCTTTCTTTCTTTCTTTCTTTCTTTCTTTCTTTCTTTCTTTCTTCTTAAATTAACATTTTAGCAGAGTCAACAATATTTGATTTGGACTGTGATTATATACAGTAGAATCACAGGTAGTGTAAATAATCCAATCATTACTAATTGTGTAAAAAATTACCCTCTATAAAAGGTGTGTAACTGCCTCCATATTACTGTTCCATGAGTGGCAAGTAGTCAGCCTGTAATCAGACCCTGTAATTTGTGGCTGATAATACACTTTCATATTGGGAGTCAGAGTCCTCAGGGCAGAATGAGAAAGAGAGAGAGACCGAGGGAGAGAGAGAGAGAGAGAGAGAGAGAACAAATTCAGTCAGAAATATGTCAATGCTGCAAACCTAAATGTATGGGGTTTTTTTTTTGTTTTTTTTTTTACAAATGGTCATTAATGTTGTATATCTACTAATTTCTACTAATAATAATTCCTTTTAATTTAAAGTCCTTAACATTTTATTTAAAGATTCCTTTAGCTACATTTCCTATGCTTTGACATTAAAGAACCATGAATTTTAGCATTAAGTGATCATCAATAATTTTAACAAAATAATTAATACTTTTAATATGTTTGCTTGAATGTTAAATAAATACAGAACATTATTGTCTATTAAGTATTGTATATTACATCTATAAATAAATGAAAACCCAGTTAATTAATATACATATTAATATTAATATTATTTCAGTATTATTATTTAAAAAAAGGTACCAAAAAGTTGTTTATATAAATTGATGTTTGCATTAATATTAACTAAATCATAAAGATATATATTAACCATGTTTATTCATGATATGTTTTTTCCTGAAATAAGGCCACAAAATGTACCTGCCTTAAATTATTAAATGTGTCTATATTGATAATCGGTTGAACTCATTGTATGTCTGTGAATTGCTTTACCCAACTACTCAATATCTTCATTAACCACCAGTAAAAAAAAAATTATTAGCTCTAGTTCAGTACTACTCCCCCTTCACACACACACAGACATACACACTTGCTTCCAAATTGGTTGTGGTAGGGGTAACAACGGGTTTGAATAACATTTTGGGCCTCAGCTCCATGTTTTATCTGTCCAAGTGTCATGGACAGCCTGGGGATAAAGCAAGTAGATCTTATCACAGCTTCTAAAGCAGGAGAGGAGAGGGGGAGCCATGCTGCTTCCACTGCCATGCATCACTAGTAGCAACATGTGTTTAGATTCTGGCACAGCTTTCTACAAGCTAATATAAAAAGGCCTAATGTTCCTCTTATGTGTCCTGGCTTTGTAGCCTCCTGCTAGCAGTCCTTGAAAATAACTGTATCTAATGTTGTATCAGATTGAGTTGTATTAATATTATCATTTATTTATGTTATCAATTCAAGGGCACAGGTGGCTCAGTGGTAGGTTTCTCACTTACCATGCGGAAGGCCTGGGTTCGATTTCCAGCCTGGGTTCAATGCCCAAACCCCAGCCACTGGATGCAGTGCCGGTCCCAAGCCTGGATAAAATGGTAGGGTTGAGTCAGGAAGGGCATCCGGCATAAAACCTGTGACAAGTTGTTGTGTGTACCAGTTGGTCCACTGTGGCGACCCCTCACACAGCGTCAAAAGATTAACAACCTTTGTTATCAATACTGTCTGAAGTATATTATAAGGTTTATTGGAAAAAATATTAGATGTCACAAATGATTGGGTAGATACATGGGATGGAGACAGAACACAGACCATGTTTGTCAATATTGTTATTTTTGCAATCTAAATGTACATTATTAACAACTGAAATGTTTTTACAATAACAAGTATGGTCCTATACTTGTTACTTTGTTACAATTCACATGTCTTAACGAGTTAGAGATGGCATAATACCACTAAGTCTTGTTAGATACAGATATTGCAAAACTTGTTTATCAGCCAATATTAATACTCTTTATTTATTTATTTATTTATTTATTTATTTATTTATTTATTTATTATTTACCAATTAAACTTTAAATGCCATTTTTTTAGCATTGTTAGCAGACCAGATGATCATACAGCAAATTTGCCAATTGGATGTTGTATGTTAGAATAAGGTGTATAGGGTGATATGAAGAGAGTTCCTAACTGATTAATTAGATGCTGAACAGCTCTGTATTCTTTTGAAGTTTATTGATTATTGTTAAAGGTCTAGGTATAAGAATTGCTTTTGAGTATCTCTCTCTCTCTCTCTCTCTCTCTCTCTCTCTCTCTCTCACACACACACACACACACACACAATCTTCTCTAGAGGAAAGACAAAAGAGTGAACATTCTTTATGTCCTATTGGATGGTGAATTGGAATGTTTCACGTGTCAGTAGAGTGGTGTTTCCTATAGATTTATTAGCCTTTTTGGTCCCTCCCCCAATGGGCCTCTCTCTCCAACCCTTTCTTCTCCCTCTTTTTGTTTGCTATCCACAAGAGTTTTTTTCAGCATGATCAGTGTTTGTAATTAGTTCTGAGTGCAGAGTTTTAAGCACATTGAGCTGGGTATTCATAGGAGCTAGTGTTCTCACAGCAGCTTGAAAGTTGAACGGTTTTAGCTGAAAGGGGCAAGACTTTGTTGCTTGCAAAATGACAAAAATATTACCAGCCATTTACACCCTAAGGATTATCCCACATTCTTTCTGGTTTACATTAAGTTGGTAATAACTTTACTATTGGTGGAAATTTAGCATTTTGGGCCAGTGCCACAGCAATGTGATATGATTTTTTTTTCAAGGCATTTATCTTCTGTAATTGTTATTTATCAGTATTATTTTAATTTGCCTTGTAGACTACTCCACAATTATTTAGACTTGTTATCAATTGAATAAATACAATAAATGCCTCTGCAGGTCTTGGTATGTCGGCCTGGGAAATTGGTGCACGCATTTAGTGCTAGGGCATCAGGAGCATTCCCTTATTATGCCATCATAGAAGTTCTAGTGCAGTCTAGCAGCATGGCAAAAAGGTTGTTTTCAGGTTGTTTTCATTTTAAGCAGGGAAGGCCAGGAACATGCTTCACTAGTCACACTTCTCCAGATCTGCCTTGATCAATGGCAGTTGACTGAATGCTTTGTGTCCTTTAAGTATCTAATGTGATTATGTCACATATTTCCAGCTGATTCCCACTGCTATCTGCTCTTTGTGTGGGATCTGCCACTCAAAGCACACTCTTATTCTTGCTACATGTTTCTCTCAAGAAATTCTGGTTCCTAGCCAACCAAAGACAAATTAATGGGTTTGTGTGTGTGTGTGTGTGTGTCAGCTTATATATATATATATATATATATATATATATATATATATATATATATATATATATATATATATATTAGTGTATATATATAAATGTGTATCAAATTCATCCCTAAAATAGGCACAGTAATGATCAGCAATTGTGTATTAAAACATTTTTTTCTTTAGTATATTACATTTTATTACAGAAATAAAATAGACAATTTAAGCACAATTTTTAAACTAACAATCAAAAACCAACAAATTTACAATTGTCATACAGTTCATATCATTACATTCTACATGCTTAGATTCATGAATAGAGAATTGTTAAATGAAATTGCAAAAAAAAAGTTCTTTTCTTTTCTTTTCTTTTCTTTTCTTTTCTTTTCTTTTCTTTTCTTTTCTTTTCTTTTCTTTTCTTTTCTTTTCTTTTCTTTTCTTTTCTTTTCTTTTCTTTTCTTTTCTTTTCATGAAACATATATTCTCTCAAAAATATATGTGCCAAAAATAGCTCACACAGACTTTTTTTTTTAAATAAATGCAGTTCTCTCTATTATTTTCATTTGCTCTCAGTCCTCAGGCAATAACTGTAGTTGTTTCTTTAAATATCATGATTTTCTTTTATTTATTTAAAAAATAAATGCAGAAAGAAAGAAAGAAAGAAAGAAAGAAAGAAAGAAAGAAAGAAAGAAAGAAAGAAAAAGAAAGAACTTCAACAAACACCATTAGAGCTACAATTGGAATCATGAGTTGTCAGATATTACCACATTTTTCAATCAGCACATTTCTAGGGAAGAAAGGAAATCTGCATACATGGAAAGTGCTTGAAAATGTCCCCGGATGTTTGAGCTCAAATTATTGCATGTTTTATTCATTTTATCAATTAAATTTACTTGTGTGCCAATAAGCACTGTAGCTTATTTAACTTGCATACCAGAATGAATACAGGCAAAAATAACAATAAATGGGAACCTATAGGTGTCATATACTGCAATAAAAAAAGGTAATATATCAGAAAACAACAAATGTATAAAAAATACTGTAACCAATATATTTATTTATTTATCTATCTATTATCTATATATTTTATTCATTTATTTTTTTCAGGTAAAAGGCCCACCAATGAAGCTGTCGTGTTAATATTTTACTCTTTCCTTTGATATTTGACTCTATTTAGTGTTTTTTGAAATCAACTCTCATACTATTTTACTCCTTTCAGAGCTACAAGAAAATTACTCTGCTACTTATTAACTCTGTTCAGAGGAACTTCAAATTTGCTCTACCACAATTTACTTCCCCTCCAGAGTTGTTTATCCTCAATTATGAGTGAACTACAAAGAATAACTAACTCTATCCAGAGTTATTCTTCTGAATTACCCCATTCATGACTTACCCCTAAAATGAACTTGTTTTTCAGTCTGAAAAAAGAACCAACAACATTCTGTATACTCATGTCTCACAATTTTATTTTTCAAGCTCCTCTTCAAACATTACACTTAATTCACTTGTCACTGTGAATATGTCGTCGTGTTGTCATCGAAGGAGATGAAGAATTACATGAAACTATATGGTACAATAAACAAATCAGAATCACAACCATAAGACATCAGAATGTCAAACAACTTGTGGTGCAAAATATTCCTAATCTTCAAAACATAAGGTGCATCTATAGCATGTGCAACTTTGTAAGCATGGATATGTTCATCTAAACAGAATGTTTTCAGTGCAGTTATTATTAAAAGGATGTGCTCATCTTTAATAACAATATTCTGGATTACATGAAATACAGGCATGTCATTTTGAACTTGAACACAAACTGCCAACCCTCTCAAGACAGAGGAGATGATAGTGGATTTCAGGAAGGACCCAACCCCTCTTCCCCCTGTCATCCTTTATGACTCTCCGGTGACATCTGTTAAGTCCTTCTGCTTCCTGGGCACCACCATCAACCAGGAGCTCAAGTGGGAGCAGAACATCAGCTCCTAACTTATGTATTCCTCGTTTTGATCCAAGGGCATTCAAATTCATCAAAAAAAAGCTGGATTTGAACTGCATGTCTTTGTTTTGAGAAGAGTGCATGATTGTTAAAGAATTCTCCATCATGTATATCATAAAGACAATTTGGTCTTTGTTGTGAATCTCTTGCCATCATATCTGTAATGTTAGGGTGCTTATAAATGGACTGAAATGTCTCAAGAATTGGTATATATACAAATTTATCCTTAACAATGGTTTGGGCAAACGTTCCAGTTGTTCTGTTAAGCTGTGTCACAAATTTTGTTCCAAGAACATATTCAACAGGATCTATTTTTCCCCATTTCTCTGAAAAGTACTGCATTCTCTTGCTCTCAGTGTTTAACACCGCAAAAGGATTTTGCATTTTTTCAAAACACTGATCAATTTGAGACTCAACAACACTTTTCATGGGCTCCTATAAAGATGTTAGACAGCTAAGGCTGTTTTTCACAGATTCTTGAGTTTCACAATGAAGGTCTCCAATCACTTCTTCTAGAGCACCAACAACATAGTTAATAGTTGTCTCTGCGACACCAGAAACTTTAAGTTCAGCTACCACTGTTGCACAACTGTTCACTATATTTGTTTTTAGGAGTGCAGACTCACAAGGTGAATTTTGGTTTGGTAAAACACCTACATCATCTAATGAAATGGAGTTGGCGGTGGATGAGCTTTCACCACTATCGAGGCGCGAATAGTCAATTACACAACATATGCTGAGATGCTTTCGTAATCCGGAAAAACTATAGTAAACATGTGAACAACCTCTTTGAGCACATTTTATCTTGAGACTCCTTCCTGGACAAAGGCCATGAACTAACTTAAAGTGCCTTATAAGGGCATTGGCATTAGCATGCCCCTTTTTACAAATGAAACAAATCATCTGTTCACTGGAGAATTCTAGCTCTTAACTCAGCCACTCTGGGATTCACCTTGGTGGTTTCAACATCTATATCATAGACAGTGGTTTGCAGAAAGCTATACACATTGGTCAATTCCTAACAGTATGAGGTGCCAAAGACAAAGTGAGCTTTGAAAAGTTCATCAACACAGGCTAGTGAATTAGAAGCCTTACAGGGTAGAGCATGTTCTTCAATTACAATAAACCAAGAATGGATCCTACTTCTCTTCGGCCCAACAGCAAGTAGATACGGCTGGAGACTCTCTCCAGTGCTATCCAAGTGGCCTTGGATACTGGTACTGGTCTGTGAAAGAATGAAAACACATTAGTGCCAATATGACTTAACAGTTAAAGTCAATATACAGCATGGATAAAGATACAGTGATGTCTTCCACCAAAGTTTCTGTATTACATACTTCCATGAGATTCCAACAGATTGTCACTAGGTATGTGCTAAGTAGAAAAGAATAGCACAAGAGCAACAATTTGGAGGACAAGTGATTTTTAAGAGAAATAAGCAAGTCTCAGAAATAAGCAAGTTCAAGTTCACACAGTGACAGAATATTATGAAATAGTTTCATCTGATCTGCTTAATCAGTAGCTTCACCTTGATGAATTTCATAAGACGATCACATGCTTGTCTAGCTGAGATCTTTCCCAGTCTTTTACGGCCTTGACTTGAGGGTGGCAAAAGGTGAACCATCATCAGAATGGAAGACATGTCGCTGTCCCAACCTAGAGACACCAAAAACAAAATAAACACATTTTTTGGTTTTTAGGTAGAAGGGGTTGAGCATACCCTTCTACTCACTTTAACTTGACTTAGCTTCATTCGAAGATGTGCTGGTATAAATACATTAACCACTCTAGTACTTTAGTTAATACTGCACACAGATTCAGCATTAAAGGGATAGTTCAACCAAAATTTGAAACTAGCCTATGATTTACTCACCCTCAAGGCATCCTTGGTGTATATGACTTTCTTCTTTCAGAAGAATCCAATCAGAGTTATATATTAAAAAACATCCTGGCTGTCAGAGGATTTTGATATAAGCCAAGAGGAGACCGGTTTCCCATTGCTAAAGTACGGAAATTTAACTTTCCTTGCTCCTGTAAAAACAAACATTGGTTCTTGCGAGACTAGCATAGTCTTACCTGTGCATGCGCAATGCATATGTCCTACATCATCTGCCCAGAACGGCATCCGCATACAATAGTTGGCAGAAGTGAGGGAAAAGTGTTTATAACGTTTTAAATATGAATATTTTTCTTACAAAAATGCATTGATTCGCTACAGGAGGTCTGTATTCACCCCTGGAGCCGTGTGAGGCACTTTTTTTATTTTGGATGGATTCACTTTATTGGACTTCTTTTGGACTGTTGAAACAAACACCTGCTGACTGCCATTATAAATCTTCGAAGAGTCAGGACGTTTTTTAACTCCGATTGGATGCTTCAGATAGAAGAAAGTCATATACACCTAGGATGCCTTGAGGGTAAGTAACTCATCGGCTAATTTTCATTTCTGGTTGAATTAACCCTTTAAGAACACATTCATGGCCTAGTTTTGACAACTACAGATGTGTGCATGAATTTATGTAAAACAGATATTGATATATACTGATGTCATACAGTTAAACGTACCTACAATATATCAACCATGCTTTTGTTATTCAGACTCCCAAATGAAAACAATTTCAAATATGCAACTCCTGTACTAGGCCCTGTGTTGCATATAAAATCATGCATGTCTAATGGGTAAAGTTGTGACCACAATTGAAACTCTGTAGATCTGAATAAAGCTACACTTGAATGCATAACTTCCTCTTAAATAATTTAAGATTTAATTTTATACTACAATATAGTTACCTTCTTCAACTTCAGTGGCTTCAGCATTTTGGATGAGGTCTTGGAGTTCACTAGTCTGTGTAAGGCCACGGCTCTGTTCAATTACCTTTGGTTTTATGTTGGTAGACCACTTCTCCAGCAACTTTGCAGAGGTCGCATCACCAAATAGAAGTGCAAAATCTTGATCAATCTGCCAAAGATATATAAAGTAGGTACTACAGTAGGAACTGACTTTGTTAACCTAACGAGTCTGTGTTACTGCAGGACCACAGCAGCATGTTTTCATGTTTTAAGAATATAAGTCTCACATACCAAGCCTGGTATATCCAGGAATCGCTGGAAAATTGCTAGAATATCAGTTGACTCTTTAGGGTCATGCAGCAGCTTCTGACGATAGGCCAGTGTTAACTTCATCTTTTCCTTTCCACTGCCTCATCAGCTGAATGCTTCATCATGGCAATTGCTATCTGACACTGATGGTCATCAGTCAAAAAGCTGTCTTCTTTGTAGGGATGTCTGTCAGCAGTTGGCCCACCTGAAAGTGTTTAAGACAATATAAAAACCACATTTGTAGTTCCATTTCTTTCCAAAGCATTTATACCAAAATTAGATGCATGACAGGAAATAACATGTAAAACATGCCCATATCCCAGAGTGACATTTAAATTTGCCCAACATTGTTGATTATGCAAAACATTTGCATTTAAAAAGAACAGTGATTATATTTTGTAGAGATACTATGTAACAGGAGACTTCATTCACAATATGACTTAATGACAGACCAATTTGGAACAAAAAAATACTTCAAAGACAAATGTTAAAAGACACAAATGTTAAGATGAGTTTAAAAAGCAAGTTGTATATTCATTTGAAAATAAGAAAAAGTTAATCAAACCTAATAAATATTAGCCAAGCTAATAAAAGCATTGACTTAACATCAAATCTTGCACCTGTTTGTGGTTGCCGTGGGTGCTTCATCCGTCCCTCTGATGCTTCTTTCTGCAGAGTTTTAATTCTCCATGCCAAATATCCACTTCCATCTTCTCCATTGTAATAATGCTCCTATGACCAGAACAATACACAGACACAGACAATACACAGACAATACACAGACAATACACTGACCTTCTCGCCTTCATGGCTGCTGTATATCTTCGATCATCTGGAGGAGGGAATGATGCAATATTGGGCAAAGATGATAAATTAACAACTGACAAGTGTATATAGTTCCAAATATCTTTAATTTTTAAGTCATTCTAAATAGATGTAATTCAGAGGCAAGATTGGTGATCCTTACTTGGGCAAGACGACGTTTCTCAACTTGATTTTTTTTCAGGAGGACTTCTAATCAACATTGCTGTGTTATCAGACTCTGACGTGCCCTCAGTATCTCCTAATGAGCTTGAGCTTAAAGTATCTTAAATATGAACCATATCAATATTAAGAATTATTCCAATAGCCATATTAGCCTATACAAATCAGTGAATTGGTGAATATTGCTGAGAATAAATACAAAATTTGATAAGAATGTCAAACAATTTACCATCAAAGTTTTTGCCTGGTATGAAAATTTCTAGGACACCAAGATCTGGTGATATTCGAATGCTTCCTCATCAACTTCTGTCTTCGAGTCATCAAAGACTTTAACATCCATTGTAGGAAGATCAAATTTTACTAAAGGGAGCTAAAGGGAGACAATCAATGGCAAATTGACAAAAGCCAGCAATGCCAATGGAACTACAACAGTTATTTTTCAACCCCATAATATACAATCATACACTTAATATATTACTATTAAAATAATTTTTAAGGGAAAAGTATTAATGATATTAACAATGTTAAAGTTTATCTCTTACCACATTCCAAAAATGATTGAAATGTAAAAGTTTCTTCGGACTCTTCACTCTGACAACATTGTTGGTTTGCATCCTGAAGGAACCAAAAAGACAAAGTTAAACCTAAGGCGATAACACTCTAAGTCAGATTAAGAAAGGAACATTCATTAGTGCACTACACAACATGAACAACATGACTTTGTTCATGTTGTTCTTTGACATGACTTTGTTCATAAATGTGTTTTTAATATGTGATAACTGTCCAATAGTTCTGTTAAGGCAGGGTGCTCAATAGCTCTATTCGGACGGTATTTGTTTTTCATGTGAAATAATCTGCGTGGCACCTCAGTGATGAATCTCATGCATTCAGATGGTGATTTATTTACAGAGGAGGAGTAAGTTCTATGATCCTACAACCAGGGAACACACTGCTCATGTGTAATAATCTAATAGGCTATTCATGGAATAATACATATAAATTCATATTTAATTTAATAAGTAAGATTTAATTTAATAGGAAATCAATACCCTATTTATTATGTTATTATTTACATCTGTTAAAAACTAGGAAGACTATTGAAATGATTTTCTTTTTAACTCAAAATGATGGATGTTATTTTTAAAATATCATAATTAATGGAAATAAGTTAAATAAGTAATAAGTAATGCTCTTATTTACATGAGGTAAACAAAGTTGCTTGTTTTATATTTTAATGTATATAACCTAATTGCATTGCTTGAACAGCCCATTTCAAATGTTTACCTGTTTATTTACCTGTTTCTCCTTTCACTGAGGTGGAGCGGTGATGAAATATTGTACTTATAAATACTTCCCAGCATTTCAGTAATAAAAGAGTGCATATTACAAATGCATGTATATACAGTGAAGCAACAGTTATCGTAGGGTGTTCAGCAGTGGTCAAAAAGGATTCAAACAGTAAATTTTGATTTAAAACACCGTCATTCTTGATTCAGATGGCAAAAAAATTGCTGAATAGCCCCTGTAAATACTGAAAATAGCTTACGTTCCTATGTTCCTATGTCTGAAAAGGGATAATACACAAACAAAATGGCCTCCAGCAATCCAATTACGGCTAACGTTAACTCTATATCGAGTCCACCACCAAGTACATGCGGTGCACAACTCAAGCCGCTCGTCACAAAAGTTTAGTGGACAAACATTTAAAAGGCTGATAGCTTATTGACTGATGTCAGTTAACATTCGTAATTTATATGTTAGCTATTTGCTTTAAAACTTAGTCTAACTTAGTTCTAACCTGGCCTAACTTAGTTCTCAAGTTAACATTAGAAAGGGATCTCTGTAATATGCAAAAAAATGTAGCAAAATGATCTAAGCCAAAAACAGAGGTGAATATTATGAGAATGAATAGTAAGACTTTTAAAATTTGCTTACTCTACCATCCAGCAGAAGCACACGCTCTCGTCTAAACCCACAGCAGCAGCAGTCGATGGCCGTGACTAACATTAATGGCGGATAAACGAAACTTTGGGATTAGGGGAGGAGTCACAGTTACTCTTTAATTTTTCTACCACTCTACTAACACATTTTACTCTGTATACTCAAAATAGAGCAAAAACAACTATTTTTGAGGAAAAAAAATTAACTCTAGAAAAACTACTCCGCCGTTTTTCCTGTGTAGCCTTATCAAGGCTGGTTGCTTATTGTGAGTCCTCTTACACATCTATTCTCTAGAACTTTAGGGGCCATTGTACACTGAATGTACCAGTGACATGTAAAACATTCAGAAATAAGAAGATAAATATATGTGTATTCGTTTAAAAGATAATTCTGCTGCTTACAATTTGATGCATCAGTTGGTTAGACTAGACATTTTTTGTGTAAAATGGCTGCCCAGGTTTTTACTGTAAGTCCTGAAGACAAGTCTTGTTTATGAAACGTTTTCTAAATTTAAATGAGTATTACATCACTCATATTTTTAAAAGTTTATTATATATTGGCTGTAAATTTTTATTGAAATGGCTGTATTGAAGACTGCAGTGGTGGGCCGTCAGAGCCAGCAAGGTCTTCTCTGCTGGCCTAAACAGCAGTGATGTATTTTAATATATTTAATATATTTTTCCATGAATGTGTATTAAATTATTCCCAATAGTCTATTCTCTACATTTCATAGCTTTTCTCTTGGTTGTGCTGCTTCCAGTAGTGTATATTTATGATAAGAATATTTATCCAATCATATTTCAGCCAGTGGCTGACATCATGTGTTGCCAGGGTGAAAGAAATCTGCCTTAAGGCCTTCAGAATCAATAGTGCTGGCGCCTGTTGCTTAAAATATATGGCAATGAAATAATTGCATTAACCAATCAGATTTCGAGTTGGCGTCACTGGGGCCATCTAGCAGGCGTACAATTACGTCAGCAATTTCCCATCCTTTGATCGGATAATTGGAGTAGTCAGAGGCAGTGAACCGCACAAACTAAATAAAATATATATTTTTTAACTCACAATGGCTAACAAAGGAGAAGAAATCTATTTGGTCGCAGACATCCTTACAAATGCATTTTCAAGGCGGACTGTAATAAAATTGACTATGCCTTGTGAGGTGTGAAATATTGTAGCCTAATTTCTTTTTTACTTTGCTATTTAACGGTTGATTAGTATCTATTGCCGTGGCGTCATAATGATGGTATAGAGGTGAATTAATTCAGGAAGGACACCAGTGAAGGCCTAGGTGTGAAATGCACGGTCCGCCACTGGAAGACTGTAGATTTGTCATATTATTTATATTACATTAGATATATTGGATATTGTCTTTAAAAAATATGAATTAAACCAACCATATTTATATGATTGTACAGTATGCTTAGTCAACAACACATCCTTGTGTTATACCTGTGACAGTATACACATACAGTACAGGCTAATTATTATGCCATAGTATGTGACACAGACCTGTCAATACCTTCAGTCAATACCTTTGAGTGCTTTTTAATAGTATGCACATCTACTTATATATCCATTCTACTGATATAAAATATAAATATCTAAACACAACCTTTTCATAAACGGTGATGTACTGAGTGACTGTTGCAGTGGTGAGGCTCTTTAAAATAGAGAATGTCTGGAATGGGTTAAGATTAGGGCTTGTTGAAATGAAAATGGTTGTTGTCATTGTACGGATCTGCAGAAACAGGAGACAGCTTAACTACAACAATGAACATATTATTAATCCCAAAATAAGCAGGGAAATTCCCAAAACAAGCACGCTACTTTGCACACTCTCACTGTCCACAGTGGCAGGTTGGTGCCTTTTCAGCACCTGGATGGCAGCTGTGGAGAGAAGCATTTCTGATCTCTTTGTGGGCAAAGAGCCCCTTTTTGGCCCCTCTTTAGCCATCCACTGAAAGGAGCATGGTCTGTTAAAAGGGGAAATCACGAACCTGCCAGGTAGTAGTGAAGCTCCTTGATAGCCCATTTGATTACAAGGGCTCCTCGCTCCATGGTGGCATATTTTTCATTAATCTCATGTTTAAATGCAAAACACAGCCTGCAGTCATTCAAAAGCTAGAATGGTTAAAAGCTCCATAGGCGTCATGCCAAGTCGGTGTGTTCAGGAGCCTTAAAGATTGCAATCCCCATTAAGCTTTTATTTCATTGACATTGTTTTTAAAAACATTGCAAAGCAAATGTCATAATTTAGTATTGCTTAACTGGTCTACAAACCCTTTGAATAGCACTTATATGATTTGCAAAGACTGGAATTTGCACTCCAAATCTGTGCCATATTAAAGCAAATGAATTCAGTTGTAAACAGTGATGATCTAGTGATCCTTGGAACTGTTCCAGGGCACGTGTCGTTGACTATGATTAGACTGTATCCCAACTCAATACGCTTACCTAAACATGAACAGATTTTTAACAAATTTGAGCAGTGCTTGTAGAGCAGTATTTATATTTAACAACTATTTAATGATACTTATACATGTAGAATACACAGTTGTGCTCAAATGTTTGCATACTTTAGGAAAATTTGCAAGATGTGTACCATTTAAAAAAAACATGAGTGAGAAGGCAATACAAATTTATTTTATTTCTTATAGGACATATATATCAAGTTCATATGTAAGGCATAACAGAATGGCACAATCATCAAACAAAACATGACAATAAAGAAAATTCAAAAGTTTGCATACCTTTAGTTTTTATTATTATATATTGCCCCCTTTAGCATCAATGATGGCATGCAGTCTTTTGTAATAACTGTGCATGAGGTCCTTGATTCTCTCAGGTGGTATAGCTGCTCCTGTAAATTTGTTAGTTATCTCACACAAACTGCATGTTTGAGATCTCCCCTAAGTGGCTCAATCACATTGAGGTCAGGAGACTGTGATGACCACTCCAGAACCTTCACCTTTTTTTCTGTAGCCATTGGAGGGTCAATTTGGCCTTGTGCTTTGGATCATTGTCATGCTGAAACATCCAAGAGCATCCCATGCACAGCTTTTGTGCTGTAGAATGCAAATTGTCTGCCAGTATTTTCTGATAACATGCTGCATTCATCTTGCCATCAATTTCTCCCTGTACCACTGGAGGTCACACAGCCCCAAAACATAAGAGATCCACCACCATGCTTTACATTTGTGATGGTGTACTTTTCACCATAGGCCTTGTTGACACCTTTCTGAACATAGAGTTTATGGTTGTGACTATAAAGGTCAATTTTGGTCTCTTTTGGTATCACTCCAAATCAATTTTTGTGGCATGGGTGCAGGAACAGCTTTCTCCTAGCAACTTGATCATGCAGGTCATTTGTGTTCAAGTACCTCCTTATTGTGCACCTTGAAACAATACCACTTTTTTTGCAAAAAAGCCTGTATTTCTCTCAAAGTTGTTTGTAGGTTTTTCTTTGTGTCCCAAACAATCTTTCTGGCAGTAGTGGGTGAAATCTTTCTTGGTCTACCTTGCCATGGCAACAGGACCTCTTATTTTCCACCTTTTTATTAGTTTGAACAGTACTGAGTGGCATTTTCAAGTGTTGAGATCTTTTTATATCCTTTTCCTACTTTATAAAGTTCAACTACCTTATTACACAGGTCCATTGGCAGTTCTTTTGTCTTCCCCATGGTACAGTATCTAGCCAAGTCAGTGCATCACCTCATGAACTGAGAAACTCACTGACTATTTATGCACAGACACTAATTACAATTACAATGAGTCACAGGTGTGCAAACTTCACTTTAATAGCTATTTAAACCTCTGTGTGTCAAGCTGTGTGTTTATAATGTGGCCATTCAAAGATATGCAAACTTTTGATCAGATTTATTTGGGTGATTTCAGTTATCATTAGGTTTTAAAAAGGAGTCAAACAACTGTGTGATAATTAATGACATCATATGACCACTATCAAATAAGATTTTTTTGTGTTATCAATCATATTTTCCAAATAAATGGCAATGTTTGACAATTTCTTTCAGGGTATGCAAGCTTTTGAGCACAACTGTACATTTATATTACTGTTTATAATAAAACATTTAAAAGTTCAGTATTTCAGTTAAAAATAAGTTGCAAATTACAAATTCTCCTGTAAAATATGTTTCATTACATTCAGTAATCAGCAAGTTTGTGCATGCCTTCTGGGGATTTGTAAAATTTAGAAAAACTTGTGTAAGGTCTCTACAGGACATGTCCTTTTGTGTGACATTGAGTCAGTCAAGGACACTGGTGCAATATATCTCCAAGCACCTGTCTAAACTAAAGTCATCAATACATGGATTTCCTTTTTTAATATCTTCAACCTCTGTTGAATTTAGAAATGTTGAACTTGTTATATCAACAATTCAAGATATTACAATATTGTTTGTACATATCTGTTCTCCAAGATAACTGATTGCAAAAGACCTTTTTAGAGTTAAGTGTGAATAACCACCCCCAACCCCCTCTTCTAAGCTCCTCTCAGGAATGTAAATGCCTTGGGCTTTAGACAGCCTCTGATTTATTTCACACATCTAGCCTTACACCCATCTGCATTTGCCCCTCTGTGTATGCCTATTGCTAATTCCTGTGTTACTCCTATTCACCCCTTGACTCTATCCCATTTCCCAGACAAGGATATCCACTCACCTGTCCTCAGAGCTATCACAAAGAAAAACGCAATAGCTCACCAACTGCCTAGGGTCAGGTAGGGCAATGCAACAGCCAGGACTGCCTGCCTCCAAAGCAAAGCAGCTTTAGGCAGCTATCATGAGGTGGTAAGAAATGCTGTTTTGTTTATATCTGCCATTGCTGAGTGCTTTAAAACATGTGAGTCAGTATGCAGACTTGCTTTGTCAATAATGATTATGCTCTTTTGAGAGCATGGGGAGGCTTCTAGTAGGGAATGTGGTTTGTTTGGGTTTTTGTGTTCACAAATAGAGTGCATGGCTATGAGAAGGCTAATTAGTCCTACTGCAGTGTTTATGCACTCTATTATGTTTATGTAGTGTCTATGCACTTTATTAAGACTGGCACAACTAACAGCAAAACCATAGCCAGGAAACTGCTGGCTAGCCTCAGAAACAGCCCACTAGAAAGTTTCAAATGAATCACTTATTATTCAGCAGAATCCTCACTGTTACATGATTGGATGTAGCAAATTAATGATGTTATAACTGCTCTCACTTATAGACACAAATATACAGTACATTTGGCACACAATCAACAAACAATCACACCCTACTACTGATTTCCCATTTCCCAATCTAAGTTTGCACGTTAGTGTAAGGTCAGGAATGATCCATCTTGCAGAGTCTGGACTGAGGCCTGACATTCAGAAAGACATTTGTGCTGCTGCTATTGTATTTGAGTCTCTTTGTCTTTTCTATGACACCAGTAAATGTATCTATATCAGCATACCATACACTTTCAAATTTCCAAGATTAGATTTTAAGACTTCATAAACCTTTTGTGGGTTGTGCTGTAGAATGTTATTGTGGAAGGCATATCACTGGACTCTTTAGTGGTGATGTGTATGTTTTATAGCTTGTGAACTGCTATATTTTTTTTTATTTTTTCACATATGACCTCTAGTTCTCACATGCTCAAAAATATCACTCTAGAAATACTGGGGTTTCACTGCTTTTTTTTACACATTGTTTTTTCACTGAAAAATAAACATAGACTTTTAGGTCAAGATCACAGCTGGCTCATGAGGCAGAATAGAAGAACAGTATGAAAGAAATGAGGCCAGGTCCTTGAACTGTTTTGACGTTTATTTTCCAAATGGCCCATGCACATTTGCGGTGGTCACTGGTAGGTAAACAATTATTAATGGTTACCTGCATGATGAGCAGATAAGTGGGTCACAGTAATGATTAAGCTACAGCTAAATGGAGTTACAGGACAAGGCCAAATAAATGCATGCAGAGTGAAGCATTCATGGTGCCAGTGAAATAGAGAGCAATCATTTTAGAGCAGAAGGTTTTGACCTGAGATGTGTGAAAGCAGCAGTTTTATAGGTTTACCATATCAGCTTGCTTGTGCTCAAACACAGAGAAGAAGTGTAGTAACCTACACCTGTCAACAGTTATCACTACACCCATACAGGTACTGTATAGTGAGTAGGTTGTTGACAGCTAGAGGGAGATAGAGAAAGAAAAGAGAGAGAAAATCTCTTAGGTTTAAAAGGTCATATCCAGCCCAAGGATAAAACAAACTAAGCCAAACTGCACAAGCTGCAACTTATCAGCCTGAGTGCATGCCAGAGTTCTGTTAGCAAAAGAACATATAGAATAACAAAATAATATGTTCATGTATTTTAGTGGTAATGGTGAACATATTCTGAAAATTGAGTTGAGATTATACCACCCAGTTTGTAGGCAATCAAACGTAAATTAAAGTAAATAACAATATTTACTTTCAAAGCTCTTGCTTGCAATAACTGTGTCTGCAGCTTCTTTCAGTTGTGGTTTGTTTTGGATGCTTTCTATCTTCAGTCTCCTCTTTAGGAACTGAAATGCATGTTCAATTTGGTTAAAATTTGGTGATTGACTTGGTTAGTCATAAACCTTCCTTTTTCCCATGATGAAGTCCATTCTTGTGTTGGCAGTAGGTTTTGGGTCATTGTCTTGCTACCTTATAAAGGAATTACCATTTTATTAATTCTCTGCTACCATCATGAGTTACATCAACAATAATAATTATTGAGCAGCCATGCAAGCCCAATAATTGACATAATCTTCACTGTGCTTGAGCAATGAGCTTGTATGTTTTGTATCACAGACAGGCCATTTCTTTCTCCACACTAGAACCTTTGAGGCTTATTTCTGTATTTCCTTGAAAAGTGGTATGTCCTCTATATTTCTGCTCTCAAAAGACTTGGCAGATGATAGATTGTGATACCTTCATGCCTGAGTATTGGCAAGTGATGCATTGTCTCGTTCCCTTCTCAGGGATCAGGGTTACATATGAAATTCCCCTTTTGAGGGAATGCTGTGTCATGGCTTTACACCATTGGTCAGAGCAGTGGTCATAGGTCTTAATGGCCAGAAACCTGAGTGAACATGCGAGAGTGGTAAGGCAGCAGCATCCAAACATCCTAGTTCACCAAACACTCTATGATAATGAAATCTCCAAATCTGCTCCTTTACCTAAGAAAACTATTCATAAAAAACTTGACTAAACAAATGTGTTTTCAGCCTGGAAATAAACACAGAGACTGTGCCTAATTGCCAAACACTAATTGAAAGGCTGTTCCATAACTGTGGGGCTTTGTAAGAAAAAAAACTCTGCCCCTGCTGTAGCCTTTACTACTTGAGGTACTGTCAAATAGCCTGCACATTTTAATCCATGTAGGCAAGGGGGATCATAAGAAAACAAAAGTTTGCTTAGGTACTGTGGTGCAGGACCATTCAGTGCTTTATAATTCAGTAGTAGTATTTCTTTATCAATGCCAAATTTGACTGGGAGCCAATGCATTGTGGAAACGATAGGAGTGATGTGTTCTTCTGTTTCTTGTTAGGACACTAGCTTCTGCATTCTAGACTAACTGGAGCTTGTTTATGCACCTACTGGAACATCCAGACAGTAAGGCATTACAGTAATCCAGAGGTATCTAGAGGTAACAAAAGCATGAACTATTTTCAATTCAATTCAATTCAATTTATTTGTATAGCACCTTTTACAATGGACATTGTCTCAACGCAGCTTTACAAAAGAAGAGAAACAGAAAAAGGATGGGGAAAAAATTATTAAATTAAATTAAATTATTAAATTATTTAATCACTATTATATCCCTAACGAGCAAGCCTGCAGCGATGATGGCAGGGAAGAGCTCCCTGTGATTATATGAGGAAGAAACCTTGAGAGGAACCAGGCTCAGAAGGGAACCCATCCTCATTTGGGTGACACTGAACAGTAAATAGTGTAACTGTAACTAATTAATGTCCTTTCTACAACAGCAATCAAGGACCCTTGAGGAACTATTAGGTCACTGTAGTTTCTGAGGTTATTATAGGCACTAATTCCTTGCAATCACAAGCTGACAGATGTAATGGCAGATCTGTGATGGTGTGAAAGTCCCCAAGTGGCTCTCTCCATGGCTGTCTCCTGGATCACAGGCTGTCCCCATAGATGCATCCACAGCATCACTGAGCACCACCAAGCGACGAGACTCTGACCAGTGGCAGAGGCAGTAGTCACACTGGAAACTCTGAACACTGTGAGCTTGGGAGTGGGGGAGAGTGGGGGAGAGAGAGAGAGAGAGAGAGAGAGAGAGAGAGAGAGAGAGAGAAAAAAAGATTAAGATTAAATATGCTAGTGATCATGTGATGTTTAAAGACAATGTAGGTTATGTCTAAAGTGCAGGCAGGGACTCTGGCAAGACTAGCTATGACAGCATAACTAAAAGGGAGAGCCAGAGGGTGACAGACATGAAGGCTTCTCGGAACATAAAGCATCCAACCACTTCACAGTCAGCAAACCTGAGCAACTTGCGAGGGTGGTAAGGCGACAGCATCCAAACATCCCAGTACACCAAACACTCTATGCCCATGAACCTTCCAGATCTGTTCCTATACCTAAGAAAATTATACACTGAAAGCTTGAATAAACAAATGTGTCTTCAGCCTAGACTTAAACATTTAGACTGTGTCTGAATCCCGAACACTAATTCGAAGGCTGTTCCATAACTGTGGGGCTGTGTAAGAAAAAACTCTGCCCTCTGCTGTAGATGTTGCTACTTGAGGTACTACCAAATAACCTGTACCCTTTGATCAGAGTAGGCGTGACAGATCATAAATAACCAAAAGATTGCGAGACCATTTATTATTTTGTAGGTCTGTAATAGTATTTTATAATCAGTACGAAGTTTGACTGGGAGCCAGTGCAGTGTGGCTAAGATAGGAGTGATGTGTTCATATCTTCTGGTTCTAGTTAGGACTCTAGTTGCTGGACTAGCTGGAGCTCCTACTGGATCATCCAGACAGTAAGGCATTACAATAATCCAACATAGAGGTAACAAAAGTATGAACTAGTTTCTCTGCATCATGAAGTGACATCATATTTCTTATCTTAGCAATATTTCTGAGATGAAAGAAGGCTACCCTTCTGATATTACCTATATGAGCTTCAAACGAAAGACCAGAGTCAATAATCACACCGAGATTTTTTACTGCTGGTCAAGATGAAACAGAAAGACCATCCACAGTTACTCTGTAATCAGAGCGCTTACTTCTAGCTGCATGTGGTCTTAGTACAAGCACCTCTGTCTTGTCAGAGTTAAGCAGGAGGAAGTTAGTGACCATCCACTGTCTAATGTCCTTTACACATTCTTCAATCATAATAAGCTGGTGTCTCTCATCTGACTTAGCTGAAACATATAGCTGTGTGTCATCGGCATAACAGTGGAAGCTAAAACCATGTTTACGAGTAATTGCACCAAGGGGTAGCATATATAAGGAGAAAAGCAGTGGGGCTAAAACAGAACTTTGTGGAACACCGAACATAACCTTAGTATGTATAGAGAAGTCACCATCTAGATCTACAAACTGATAATGATCAGTCAAATAAGAACTGAACCAAGAGAGGGCTGTTCCTTTAACACCAACAACATGTTCTAGCCTATCAAGTACAATAGTGTGGTTAATGATGTAAAAAGCTGCACTAAGATCGAGTAACACCAGTAAGGAGACACAACCCTGATAAGAAGCCAGTAACATGTCATTTACCACTTTAACCAGTGCTGTCTCTGTGCTATGATGAGGTCTAAATCCTGACTGATACATTTCATGAATGTTATTCCTATGTAAGTATAAACATAACTGCTGTGCTACAGCCTTTTCTAGGATCTTGGATATAAAGGGCAGGTTTGATATTGGCCTTTAGTTAGACAGCTGACAGGAGTCAAGGTACGTTTTTTTAATCAGGGGTTTGATAACTGCTAACTTAAAAGATTTAGGCATATAGCCAGTGCTAAGGGAATAATTTATCATTTTCAGAAGGGGTTTGGTAGCTACTGGTAATATCTGTTACCAGTAAAAAAAAAAGTAAAGACGTGGGTAAAGGATCTAGTTAGTTTTGCTACAGTACTAAATAAAAATTTAGGATTGTTTTTGTTATATTTGATTAGTGCAGAGAGACATGCTGATCTAGCAGTACTAAGAGAATTTTTGTAGCTTAGAAGGCTTTCTTTCCACACTAATTTAGTTTGATGTCATTTATATTCTAGTTTCCTAGCTGATTGTTTTAAAGCTTGTGTGTGGTCATTGTACCAGGGTGCTAGTTTCTTGTAAACTATTTTTAACTACTATTCATAAACTACTATGTAAATAAAAATGAGTGGAATCAACTCTGTGAACTTATTTTTTTAGGCTACATAAGTTAGGTTAGTATAAAGAACTTCAAATGTGTTGAATTGATGTCTGGGTTTTTGTGTGGTGCCTAGCTTATCATGAATAACTGCGACACGTCCTCCCCTGCCTGTTAAACATAGGGTTCATGTATATAACTATAACCAGGTGTACAAGCTTCATTTAATGCTTCATACCTGTTTGGCTTAATCCATGTTTCTGTTAAACATAGAACACTAAACTCCTGATCAGTAATCAGTTCATTAATAATAAGTGCTTTAGATGAAATAGATCATATATTTAACAGTCCTAGCTTCAGTGCTGGCTATGCATTCACTATCTAGTTTTATGTTTTATGTTAATCAATTTACTAAAACAAATTTTCTGATTGTTAAAACATTAATTGTCTAGCTCGGGGAACAGACACAGTTTTAATGCTATGAACCCTGGGTGACAACTCATTGCAGCTAGCAGACGGTCAGATTAGCCTGCTTGTCTGCTCCCTGGCCCTGGTTCTGGATTGTCACCGATTAACTAGACCTGTTCTAAGACTCCTTAGAGATGTCCTGTGCTGCAAGAAGTGAGAGCAGCACCTTCCCGAGTGGGATGGACACCGTCCTGTCCTAACAGGCCAACCTTGCCCTCAAACAAGCTCCATTAGCTCAATATTACTCTTAGTAACCTCAAACTGATGAAGGCATATATCATTAGCTCCTACATGGAAAACTATCTTCGAGAACCTATGCTTGCCTAGGACCCTAAGATCACCTGCTATGTCCGGCACCCTGGCTCATGGAATACACCTAACCTGTGCTGCTGGAGCCCCTAAAGGCCAAGCTAATTTCACATGCATTAAGATAGTCTCCTATAACCAGAGCTCTTTCAGGTTTCCCAGTGGGTGCTTCACTGAGGAGAGCAAACCTGTTGGACATGTGAAGGAGTGGAGTGGTGCTCCTGTGGGAAGCCATGACGTTAGCCTTGGCTTTGCGACTATGCCGCCAAGTCATCACCCATTCACCCCACTGTGAGGGCTCTAATGCCAGAGTTGGGGGTTATTAACTCCACCTAAGACAGCCAGACTTCCTCCTACAGACACTACACTACTCTCACTATCGCTACCCCTCTCTAGTGTCTGGATGCGCACCTCTAAAGCTAATATCTTCTCCATCAGAGAGCTAACTAGCATACACTTATCACAAGTAAAATTAACGCTAACAACGAAGGAAGAATTACTAAACATTCTGCAACTCACACACTGTACAAGCTGAAAGTTAGTCGTACTTTATGATTACATACTTTAAGTGAATTAAACCTGGATATTGAAGAGCATAGAAGTGGATTTCCTCCGATTGCTGTTTGAAGACCGAAAAAACGAACAGTTAACTGCAATATGCAAGTAAAGATTTTGAAAATGAAACCTGACAGCATAAAATATTCAGGCAAAAGAGAAAATTAGACGATATAAACTAAGATTACAATGCCGACACAGGCAAGAAGCTCGGCGGTAACCACTTCAAACACAGGAAGTCATCTAGTCTTTTGGCATCATGTAGAGACATTATATTTCTTAACTTAGCAATATTTCTGAGATTAAAGATGGCTAACTTAGTAAAATTATCTACATGAGCTTCAATTGGAAGACTGAAGTCAATAATCACACCAAGGTCTTTTACTGCTGCACATCATGAAACAGAAAGGCCATCCAGAATTACTCTCTAATCAGAAAGCTTACTTCTGGCTGCATATGGCCCTTGTACAAACAGATCTGTCTTGTCAGAATTAAGCAGGATGAAGTTAGTAAGTATACACTGTCTAATGTACTTTACACATTCTTGAATCTTAGTATACTGGAGCCTCTCAGAACTCATTTACTTAAACATACAGTATACTGTGTATCATCAGCATAACAGCAGAAACTAATACCATGTTAACCGATAAGTGCACCAAGAGGTAGCATATAACGGTAAAAGCAGTGGACCTAAAACAGTACCATGTGGAACACCAAATATAACGTTAGTATGCTTAGCAAAGTCACAATTTAGATCTACAAACTGATACGATCAGTCAAATAAGACCTGTTCTGTTAACACCAACAAGCCTATCAAGTATAATAATATGGTCAGTGCTGTCAAAAGCTGCACTACGATCAAAGAAGTCTGATCAGAATTGTATACCCCTATAGTTGGGGGAAGGAGTGTTTCTCTGCTGGTGTAAGGACGACACACCAGCCCAATGATGGAATCCAGCAGCGTGGGTGAAGGGATCTCATGTCCTATCTTTCCTTTGCGCTTCTAGAAGAATGTGCTTCATTTATTAGAATTTGACTTCATTTTTTTTTATACTCTGTGTATAATGATAATCTAACTCCAATTAATAATTAATATAAGTATAATCTGATGCTGATCACAATTTAGAGGGTTGACTAATTTAATTTATTAAGTAGATAGAAAACTGAAATGATTGAACATAAGTCTATTTAAACTTAAACCTGGGTTTCTCCATACAAGTTTAAGTTTCGGTTTGTTCTAATTTAACTTTAAACCGAGGCATTCTCCATTCAAGTTTAAGTCCAGGCTACTCCATTCCAACTTAAACGTAGGCATGCTTTAAATGATCTTATAGAAATTTTAGATTGCATTGTCTACATTGATGTTATATACCGAGTGCACTGGCTGCATTGGGGGTTTTTTGCCAATTTTCCTCTTATACACCCAGAGCAAATATTTTTGAACTCCACTGCTATACTGGAAACACCAGCCTTATTTCCAGGCAACTTATGTGTCATCAAAGTTGAGGGAATCCCCAAGGCCATGTGCTGGGCAGCCAAGGACAGCCACAACCCCAGTCCATGAGAGAGGCACCTGTCAGAAGTGTACTGCGATGGCAGTACCCCCCAAGAGTGGGACCCAAGTTTGGAACCATGATCTTCCAAAAATGAGGGGGTACTTGACCCTTGGATGGGTAAATTAGATAGTCAAACTTCTTGACATTCTCACTTGACATATGGTGTCCCTTCAGAGGCAGGAGAAGGTGTTTCAAAGCTAGAAGTCCTCGGTTTCAGTCAGTTTATGAGATAATTGACGGCCTCCCATATTCCCGGGAACCACCATCACCAAACTGTTGGAGGTGGTGGGAGTGAAAGCTAGGTATGGATTCTTCCAGGACCTAGACACCTTTGTGTGAAGGTCCAGGAAAAAATGGGAGACAGTGTTATGGTGGCAGCACAAGTCCTGAAGTCTGGTAGCAATCATCCATCTTCGAATGAACAATGCTATCCTGCTTGTCAATCCAAGCTGAGCTTGGCTAATGCACATGTGACTACCTCAAGCAGACTGATGGGGCCCACACTGTCACCCACAGTAAGCAGCATTGAGTTCCCTCAAAAGGGAACCCAGGGCTCGAACCAAGAGGAGACATTCAGAGCTATTAATTGTTTGGGTTCAGGGCACACCTGAGAAATAAAAACACCTGTCAATGATGGGCTTTAACATTCAATACTTTGAGATGTGACAATATACATATGTAGAAGTAGTGTTGAATATGCAAAAAAAATTTGATAAAATATATAAAAGATATAATTATATAGATGGAGGAACCTGTTGCCTTTTGGCCATTGTCTACCAGGGATATCACAATGATCAATATTATTAGTAACATTAAAACTATATTCAGTATCATGGATATAGTTAACACTTGTAACATACAGTTAACACTATTTTGTCTTTAAATCCTTACAGTCAAAATCACAAAAATCACACTTAAAATGACTAAAGTGAAAGCATAAAGTGGTTATTTAACACAGGAAGGGTCCAGCACAAATCATGTTTGCTGCTAATTCATAGACTTGGGTGTCTTCATCAACTCTCATTGGCATTATTTATAGCATTTCTTCTAGGCTTCCAATCCTTTGATCCTCCCCAGCACAAAAAAAAACATTATATTATATATTGCACTCATGTCAAAGGACATGCTGATGATAAAAGGTTAAATACATCAATATTTGACATCTCTCAGACTTTCCCAAACCTACTGCAACACAAATCTATTTATAGAATTCTATAAAAAAATGTGGTTATGAATGCTATTAAAATAGTTAAAGAATTTAAAGGAGAACATTAATTTTAACTTCAAGATAATTTTTCAGTCATTTCTCTTAAAACTGCCCATAGCAAAATTTTGTTGCTCAGAAAGATGTTTTTCTAGTCTCATGAGACTGAATTGAGCTCTCATTACAAGCTTGACTTTGTATTTTCTATTTCTCCTAAAGGTGACTTAGGAGAAACAAAGAGACGAAACAGAGATGCAACACGGGTGTTACTTAAGAAACATTTCAGAAATCTGAGACATACACTATATTGCCAAAAGTATTCGCTCACCTGCCTTGACTCGCATATGAACTTAAGTGACATCCCATTCCTAATCCATAGGGTTCAATATGACGTCGGTCCACCCTTTGCAGCTATAACAGCTTCAACTCTTCTGGGAAGGCTGTCCACAAGGTTTAGGAGTGTGTTTATGGGAATTTTTGACCATTCTTCCAGAAGCGCATTTGTGAGGTCACACACTGATGTTGGACGAGAAGGCCTGGCTCTCAGTCTCCGTTCTAATTCATCCCAAAGGTGTTCTATCGGGTTGAGGTCAGGACTCTGTGCAGGCCAGTCAAGTTCATCCACACCAGACTCTGTCATCCATGTCTTTATGGACCTTGCTTTGTGCACTGGTGCACAGTCATGTTGGAAGAGGAAGGGGCCAGCTCCAAACTGTTCCCACAAAGTTGGGAGCATGGAATTTTCCAAAATGTCTTGGTATGCTGAAGCATTCAGAGTTCCTTTCACTGGAACTAAGGGGCCAAGCCCAGCTCCTGAAAAACAACCCCACACCATAATCCCCCCGCCACCAAACTTTACACTTGGCACAATGCAGTCAGACAAGTACCGTTCTCCTGGCAACTGCCAAACCCAGACTCGTCCATCAGATTGCCAGATGGAGAAGCGCGATTCGTCACTCCAGAGAACGCGGCTCCACTGCTCTAGAGTCCAGTGGTGGCGTGCTTTACACCACTGCATCCGACGCTTTGCATTGCACTTGGTGATGTATGGCTTGGATGCAGCTGCTCGGCCATGGAAACCCATTCCATGAAGCTCTCTGCGCACTGTTCTTGAGCTAATCTGAAGGCCACATTAAGTTTGGACATCTGTAGCGATTGACTCTGCAGAAAGTTGGCAACCTCTTCGCACTATGCACCTCAGCATCCGCTGACCCCGCTCCGTCAGTTTACATGGCCTACTACTTTGTGGCTGAGTTGCTGTCGTTCCCAAACACTTCCACGTTCTTATAATACAGCTGACAGTTGACTGTGGAATATTTAGGAGCGAGGAAATTTCATGACTGGATTTGTTGCACAGGTGGCATCCTATCACAGTTCCACGCTGGAATTCACTGAGCTCCTGAGAGCGACCCATTCTTTCACAAATGTTTGTAAAAACAGTCTGCATGCCTAGCATGCTTGATTTTATACACCTGTGGCCATGGAAGTGATTGGAACACCTGATTCTGATTATTTGGATGGGTGAGCGAATACTTTTGGCAATTATAGTGTACATGAGAAACAGAATTACATTTGAAGGAGAAGCAAATGAGCCATATTTAACACCGTAATGAGATTAAAGCCAGATATAAATGAGAAGCATGAAACACAAATGAGAAATATTATAGTTTTATTTAACATCTCAAACACTCAGTTAACAGCATACAATATTAAGCACAGGCCTAATTTCATCTTCATGGACGACAGTGCTCCAGCTCATCGAGGTTGCATCATTAGGGAATGGCTGCTGGAGGCTGGGGTACCTCAATTGGAGTGACCTGCACTTTCTCCAGACCCTGAATCCCATAGAAAACCAATAGGATCAGCTGAGTCGCCGTGTAGAGGCTCGTAACCCTGCTCCCCAGAACCTCAATGACCTGAGGGCCGCCCTCCAAGAAGAGTGGAATGTCATGCCTCAGCAGACAACAAGTCGACTCGTGAACAGCATGAGACGTCGTTGTCAAGCTGTAATTGATGGTCAAGGGCACATTATTGAGACATTGACATTTTTTGTTGTGGTATACCCACCACTGTTGTTGGCTTTTGTTTCAATAAATTGTTTGAGATGAAATCACCATTGCATGCTTCTACTTAAATGCCCTACTTTCATGATATAATATCACTGTAGCATGAACTTTTTACATTTTCCATAAATTTCACCTAAAAGCCAAATATCCTTAACTTTTTGTGAGTAGTGTATTAAATAAATAAATGAAAGAAAAACTTAAATGTTCAAAATAAAAAGTATATTGGGTAATAAAGCCAAACCAAAATCTGGCAAATCAAATATTAAATGATACTGAAACAAAATGTCAATGATATTAAGTGCAATACTGCTCAAATTATTATTATTGCCTAAAGTATGTTATACTTAAAACAAAACAATGGGACATCTGACCATCATACCTTCTCCTGATCTAAGAATGTCAAAATGGTGAATGGAAGCATCATTTTCATTTAAAATATCTCATGGTGTAAAGATTTTCACTGCCATCCTCAAAGTGCACAAAGGCAAAATGTCCTGTGAACAAACCATAAAAATATATATTAGAAAAATAAATTAGCAAATTGTGGGACCACAAATTTCCAGTTTACCCCATTTTTTCCAAGATGCTCTACCAAAATGTACTTTGATGCTTTGGATAATTATTGCACACATCAAACTGATAAATGCATTGATATAATTTTAGATTGTTTTATGTCTGTTTTATGGCCTTTTCTACTGCTGTACCACTTAACCTATGAACAATGCTTTCTTTAATATAAAATGAGTTAAAGCAGTGTTATTTATACCTGATTGATGATGTGTTGGAGATGGAGACTCTGGAACATCTCCTGCATTTTTTTTGTCGGAATTCTTCTTCTTTTTGAAGATTTCTGTAGCATGCTTCTGGAAACAACCGCATTCAAGAAAAGTAGATTTATCAAGATAATCTTTCATCTTTAATCATTAACTAACTATGAAGTGGTTTTAACTTACATGCTGGCTCCTAGTTGATAATAACCGTGTTAATCACTTCAGAAATTCGGCGCGAAAAATTTAAACCCAGCTTCACCGTCCACTTTCTCAGTCGTTTTCTTCTTCTTCTTCTTAATTGATTTGCGGCTTGGAAAGTGGGTGGTGCAGTAGTACTGCCACCTAAAGGACTGGATGAATGATGCGGTAAACATAATTTATCGCAATCATTGGAAGCGCTTGCAGATATCACGCCTTTTTTGCTGTGTGAAAAAAAAAACTTCTCACCAACACAACAAGCTAACGCTAACGTTGGTTTAATAATAATAATAATAATAAAAAAAAGTTATGGTGTTCAATCATTACCAACCTCCTTACACTACCAGTCAAATTTTGGACACATCTTCCCATGGTATTTCCTGATGCTTATTTCTTTCTACATTGTAAAACCGAAATACACAATAATCTCATTTGAACAGTTGATATTGAGATGTCTGCTACTTATGCTCTGTAAAGCCTTCATAATCTAATCTGAGGTGCTGTTAATTGGTGATTTCTGAGGCTGGTAATTAAATGAACTTCTCCTCTGCAGCAGAGGTAAATTTTGGTCTTTAAAAATTTTGATCTCATCTTCATTTTCCTTTGCTATGGGTGGGTCCACTGAAAGGTCCTAGGATTTTAAGAAATTGACAATTTACTTATATATAACTGGCTCATTTATACATAGAATCCAAAAATTGTACATTTGTAAACTACATTCGTAAATAACATATCTGTACATTCATTTAAACAATTTATATTGTTACTTGTGTATATAGTGCAATATTTTTTTTTGTTTTTCTTATAGTTTTGTTTTTCTAAGTTATTTTCCATCCTTACTGTGTAATTCTTATGTATGCCTGCATTATCATGTATGTTTGCAATATGTCCATACTTTCTTCTGCACTAGAGCTCCTGTTGCCAAGTCAAATTCCTTGTGTGTGTAAACATACTTGGTAATAAAGTTCTTTCTAACTTCTGACTTATATTGTGGAAAACAAAAGTATATGAACAGTATGTCAAACCGAAAAATCATTGTAGGTAGGTAATAAATACAGGGAAGAGTCATGTAAAAAAAAATTTACACACACGACATCACTAACAACTATTATACATTTACCTGACAGCTTTATTTAATCATGTGGTCAACAATGGCATAAATCAGCTTCTGTGTGTGATGAAAAGTCATTATTCATCACTTGATTTAATTAAACTAATACATTTCTTAGCATTTTTAATTGCAGATTGTCATTGCAAATGCAGGAATTGCAATCATTTAAAATAAATAACAACTTAGAGGTTCTTTCTCATGTATATTAACTTCACTGACACCCTCCTCTTTAGAATATTGGAATTCCCTGTTGAAATTCATGTTTAATGCTGGGGAAGGCTGTCTTGTCAAAATGATCCATAATGCAATTACTATCACCAAAAGTTGATTGAGAACTAGGACTCTAGATACACTTGTCTTTCTTACATCGCCTAACTCATTGGCAGAATCCATTCTTTACAGTTCATCATGGAGGTCTATGAATTTATCTCTATTTTCCAAGTTTTTCATATCTGATTCATGGCAGTTTAGCATGTATAGTACATGCATAGATCAGGATGATTTTAGGAGTGCATTAATAAGTAGTGAGAGCATATTATTAAAATTCTAAATTGAGTGCAGTCAGATATCACTATATGATATGCCACTAAAACTGATGAATTATTACTGATTATTATAAATGAAAGTCTGTCCTGTTTGTTCATTGTAATTTCTAATAACTTGGCATGCCTTCCCAAATTCACTAAATCCCAACACAATTTTAAATAAAGCCATTCATTAAGCTTTACTACCTTACCAGGAGTGTAGCTAGGTCTCCTTTCTCATGAATTAATTATAATTTACAAAGATACAGTCCAGTGAATAGTGTCCATAAAACTGCACACACATAATATGTGGTAAAACAGCAAAAGAGCATAGTACACCCATATGCACAGCCCGTCCATGCCATTCCTTTTTTCTCTCTGGGCCTAAATGTATGCCTGAGTGGTGTAATTGTGTGGCAAATTCATGCTATTCCTACACAGCCTTTCTATGGTCCGCTCTGCTGCACTCCATGGTGAATAACAAATTGGCCTTTTCTTTGAGAATTGAGGCTAAACGATGGTTTCACCTAGAAAAGAAAACTGTCTGCCTATCTTCATAAGGGTGCTCTGCATCAAAGAGCAATAAATCCTATCCCACATGACCATCTCTGATTAAACACAAGCAGTAGATATCTTTTCACAGCTTTCTCTGCCTCCCTTCCATTTAAAACCTCAGATAAGTAGCCCTGGCACTTGTGACTAGCTGATTATGCTTCAGGAATAACATACCCTTTACATCTGGACTTAAGATCCACTAACTGCTCAGCACCAGGGTATTTCAAAATGGCAAATTTCCCATGTGATTCAAATTACGATATGTATTTATTGTTGTAGAGATCTTATAGAAAAGCCCATGGATCACAAAGTGCAACAGCTGTGGCCAGTTAGGTCACTGTTTTACTTTTAACTCAGGGTTTTAGACATTGGAGTTTCATTGGAGGCTATTTAATATTTCATACCTTTTTGTTTTTCAGTATGTATGGAGAAAGAGAAGAGAGAATGCATTAAAGCAATGTTTCTCCAAATGAGCTCAATCTAATTAACTCACTTTTATTACTTTTTGCCCTGTTACTAACATGTCAGTGTATTCTAAGGTATGGTCTTGCCCTATAAATTCCATTCAGTTCTAAAAGCCAAATCTGGGGGTAGACACTTACTTAGACCATACTGTCACAGAAACTCACTGATGAATGACTGGGCTGTTAAAGATATCCTATAATGCTGCTGAAAAATAGAATCAATGTTTCATTCAGAAACATGAATAGAACAATGCTGAATATGGCCTCAAGGAAATATGTCACAAATACTATGAGAGCAAGACTGAATTACAAATAACCATGAATTTCTGATGCATGTAATATGGTGTAATTACTTATAAGCTAAAAAGCATAAAGTTCCAAAATAAAGTGCACACTTTTAATTTCATGAATTTTTGTTTGCTCATATTCTGAGATAACCACTTCAAATGTAAAACTATATAAATAAATAATTAAATAAATAAAAAACAAATAAGTAAATAAAACTTTAATTGTACTAATAGAAACTAATAACAGAGCAAGACAGATAGGGGAATCTGGTTAGGTCTGACCCCTGTGCTCATACAGACCCGTGTAAAAATGCATATACATATACACATTATGCATATGAATGCATTCTTACCTTACATCAAACTTAAATAAATGGTTAAAGAAAAGTGAAATCAATATTCAAAATGGTATTTTCTCTTCATTAAAAACGGATTGTTAGATTTACTATAAATATGAGTAGTTCTCTACAGTACAGACCAGTGTATGTCATAAAAGTGTTTAAAGTATTTGATTAGTTTTGTTTTTATGACTAATGTTAAAAAAGATTTTTAAACATGGAAGCTTAAGTTTATCTTAATGTATTAAGACATGTGTTCATGTTCGTTTGATGTTATATAGTCTTCTAAGTACTATACACACCAGTAATGCTACAGCATTAGCAAATGTCTTTATTATGTGTGCAAGGTCAAAAGGCCTAATCTTGTATTACTGGATTTGCTAAAACCAAAAGCAACATTATAGGCAAACTGTTGGCTTACTGACATACTCTTGGATAATGGAATGAACTTTAGCTATAACTAGCCTGTAAGATAAGCAATCAAAAAACATTCTTTGTGCAAATGTTCACAGGCCAAACTTTGTAACACATTTGTTAAGCATTAAATAAACAGAATGTGGAATACAGACTCCTTTTATTAATGGGTTAAACACACCTCATGAAACTTATACTTCATGGTGGCTAGCATGTCTGCAAGTAATCCCTTCATTCAATTCTAATCCTAAAATATTAACTTCAACTAAGTTAATTCCCTTTCACTTACTTTTGCTTCATATTATCAAACTCTTTTCCCTCCCCTAAGCTACAGTAAGATCTATTAGTCCCTCTTCACCTATTTCACCCTTTTACACACACACACACACACACACACAAAGCTATTTAGATTACAGGAGTCTGCTCTCAATGACTCTAAACATCTCATTATCAAATGTTACCTGAGCTAGCAGCCCAGTATTGTAAGTATAAGTGTCATTACTTCTCCCCACCCATAGTCTTTGCAGTCTTCTTTTCCGTTTTTTGTCTTGGTATAAATGTCAACATTTCCCTTTTGTGCAGATTACATGAATTCCCACATCAGTGCTGACATCAATGCTGAACACATCAATGCTGAACTGTGGGAATTGAGCATTTGATTTCAGGTAATGTAGAAGCAAACAAAATACCACTGGAGGAACTGGCAGGGCCTTATTGTCTTATTGTCTAATCGGAGGCCATAATTTCAGACATATTCCCACTGGGGGTCTCTTCACCTTATAAATTTTATATATATGTATATATATATATATATATATATATATATATATATATATATATATATATATATATATATATTTATATAACGTTTTTTGCTTCAACCTTCAAATTCTTTGAAATTTAATTGATCCTCATGTTCTTTATACTCAAAGCTGGGTTTTTACTGTTTGCTTTTGGACTGATTTTGGTGTTGCTGACAAAAATTGCATATTCATAGCATAGTCATTATAAAGTGTTACGGAAACAAGATTTTGTTGGAATTAACCTATACAGTGACACAAGTAAATTCTTTCTTAAAACTGGCTTTATTCACATAAGCAAGCTAAAATAAAAACATTAGGAGACAAGTTATTGTAATTCACATAATTCACTGTAAGGTGGTGGCTTCCTTCCTTCACAGTACCTACAGGTCAAAAACATTTTCCTATATTATGCTTTATTGCACTAATTAATTTAATCATGAGTCATGAGGTGAGCAGAACATTTCGTTTTCCACATTTTTCATTCATCAGCTGCACTGATTTAGCCCATGTCTTGGTTAGCTGCAGGCCATACAGATAAGGATCAGTAGATGATTGGGCACACACATTCTTAACATGGCTGACCTTTAACATTTCAGAGGAAGAAGGGAATAGCTTGTCATTATGTGTAAAAGCACTGATTTCTTCCTTCTTAGGTTTGTCATTGACATTGAGAGTTTTCCTATTAACTCATTAATGACAAGACACATTGCTCCATAAAGAAGAGTTAGGACTGGGAGTTTCCTGGGTGAGGAGGAATTCATCATCCCCCATTTCATTGTTATCAGCTGTATTGATGTCCACTGTTCAATTATAAGTGCAAAACTGTTCATAGCAATTGCACTCAGACACCATCATAGGAACATAGCAACATTGCATGCTGTACAATTTTTAAAAAAGACTATGTACTCTATATTTCTCGCAATAGAAAAAAAATATTTACTGACTATTTAGCAGACTATTTCACAACTATTAGCACACTTTTACCCAAAGTCCCTTATCCTAAAGCCTAAATATTGGATGTCTTATATTACAAGCATAAATTTAAATTTCAGGAGCACTTTAAAGTCTCCAGTCTATGTATTGTTATGTTTCTGTATGAGTGGGTTTCCATTGGAGTCTCCTGTTTCTTCCCACCTCCCAAAAATATGCTAGTAGATGGACTGGCTATACCAAATTGCCCCTGTGTGAATAAGCATGTGAATGTGTATGAAAATTGTGCTCTGTGATGGACCACCATGTTTCTGCTTTAAGCCCATTGTTACTGAATGTGACTGAATAAGAAAAATAATGTAAGGTGCTGTTTTGAATTCACCAAAGCAGACCAGGGGACTAGTGAGTAGTGTTTAGCTGGAATGTTTCTTTGTAGATCAGAACACACTGCGGTGGTACTGTAGTCACCAAGACCAGTGAAAAGGAACATAAGCTGCAGTTTTAAAGGCCTTGAGTGGGCAGGCCTTGAAGGTGTGACAATACAAAAGCCAAGGGGAGGTGGAACTCACAGGTGTCATTCCCTGGTATGACAATGCAAAAGCCTAGGGGTGATACTCTTAAACAAAGCATTGAATGGGAGAAAGATCCCTAGAGTTGCCCCCCCAACTGTCAGCTAGTACAGTTCCTGATCACTGTCTGATTTGATCAGTGGTGAGAGCTGGGATATATAAATTATTATTCAAAGAAAAATGTATGTTGCAGTAGATTCTAGAGTGACCTCAAAATATGTTTTCCTACAGTGCTACACCTGATCAAAGCTGGAGGATCAATAAAGAATTCAAATTATCCCACTTATACAGCATTAATTCAGGTGTGAGTGAGATATCGTTTGTTTTGGGGGAAATTATTCATCTCTGTTGAATCTCATTGTCTCAGAAGGGGTTATGTACTTTTCTTCTGTATTAGATATAGCCTATTGGTATCAAGTCAAATAGAGTACTTTATGAAGTGGATAAGTAACAATGACATGGACCATTTTCTGTGCAGATCCCTCAAAACTATACCAGGTTACATATGTAACCCAGTTCCTTAAGAAGGGAATATGTATGTCTATGTGAAGGCTTTATTGAAGAAGTTGTGCCTGAAGGTCCGCGTGCACACATACCAATTTAATGGCTCAAGATAGTCTGAAGATCTCCTACCTTTTTAAGGGAGGCCAAGGCTAAGAGCAGAGCCATCTTAAGGGTCAGAAACCTCTCAGAAGCTGACTCCATGGGCCCAAAGTGAGCTTCCAGCAGCTCCCCAGGACCACAAAGAGGTCCCAGGAGGAGAGGCACAGTCTACAGGATGGCCTCAGCTGCCTGTCACTGCACAGAAAATGAGAGACCAGAGGGTGCCTACCCATGGAGGCCTCAAGGTATGTGGAGGCCACAGGTATGTGGTTTGCAGCAATGGCGGCCATGTACACTTTTGAAGTAGTGGGACACAGGCCCCAAGAAAGGCAAGACTGCGGAAACTCCAGCATTGTACCAACCAGGCAGTGAACTGGGTCCTGACAACACTGATCGCACCAGAGGCAAAAAAGCTTTCACTTCAGATCATATAGCTTTCTAGCGGAGGGACACATAGCATTTAACATAGAGTCATAGACATAGAGTCTCCATACACATAGAGTCTTCACTACCTCAGATGAGAGGCTTTCCACTAGGAACTGGTCCCCATCAGGGGCCAGACCCAGAGCTTCCACATCTTGGGGCAGGGGCATAGGATTACCCACTGCACCTAAGAGAGGAGATCTTTCCTGATGGGAATTTTCCAAGGAGTGCTGTCTAAGAGGGAGACAAGGAAAGGTGTACAGGCCATGTCCACTTCCGCCTTGCCAAAAATCTGCCAAATACGCTCCACCATCTGCGAGTCTGCCACTACCCAGGCCTCAGCACATGCCTCGACAGGAAGTCTGCATCCTGATTTACATGATCTAGGATGAAAATTGCTCTCAGGGAAAAGAAACCTGGTCTCTTCCCAGAGCAGAATCTGCTGCACCAACCTGAACAGAGGGCAGAAATTGCAGACCGCCCTGATGATTGATATTGGAAACTACTGAAGTGCTGTCTGTGCGCACCAACATATGGTAGCCCCTGAGGTGTGGGAGGAAGTGTTTCAATGCTAGAAACACAGCCCTCATCTCCAGGCAAATTATGATTTGATTGACAAATTATGAGATAAGGCCCCTCCCAGAGACCCTGAATCATCATTGAAAAGCGACTTGCAACAATGACACATCTCTAGAGTGGGACCCACGCTCAGGAATCAGGGTCTTTATTCTAAATAAGAAGGGTACGAAGCCCATAGCACATAACTCTTATGACCCTAAGGGGATGCCTCCGGGGATGAAAGCCCAAACCCCTGAGCAACAGATGGAATGGCCTTATGTGAAGCATACCTAAAGAGAAAACATTTGCTGCTACCACCATCAACTTCGTGCTGATCTCCCTGGCACCCTGAAGCAGCAAGCTGGCAGGTCCTGGGGGAAAAGGGAGCGAGGTGGCTTGGGAAAAAAGATGGGCAGAATAAGGACTCTCCCAGGACCTCGATACCTCAGCAAGAAGGTCCAGAAAAAATGACAGTTGCTGTTGTGAGAGTGGCACGTGGACTGAAGTCAGAAATTGGTCATCAAGCTTAGAGCAAACAACACTATTTTTCTCTTTAGGCCTATTTAAATTTAATTTAGTGATGCCACACATTACAAACTCAAGGTGCTCCTCAAACGCTACTGATTGCGGTGGCAGACTGAGAGAGGAATGCCCCCCCACACCTACCTCAAAGCCCGACATGGACAACAATATAGCCTCTTTCGGATTGGGAGAAATCACTGAGCAAACTCCCAAATCTGAAACAGAGATATCAGAGGCAAGGGATAGTACAAGAGAAAGGGAAAGACCCATTTCTTGTTCCGCTTCCACCAACTCAACCTGCAAACCCCATCGGCAGATGTGGGACCCGAAGCACAAGGCGCAGAAGCTTGGTTGGAAGATACAGCCAAGCAGGATCAGAGCTTGTAAGAATAAGTCTCTTGCTATGCACGAAACCAGATCCCTTGAGAGCTGACCGGGCATGCTCTTCACCCAAACAAACAACAAAAAGAGCATCAAGCACAACTTCCTCAATGAAGCGTTCCCATAGCGTCAGCCATGATGCAGCATCGAGTTCCCTTGAATGGGAACTGCATTTCTCTCCTGGTCTTGTTTGTTGATATGTTGGGACAATTACACTGCTGGGAGAAAGAAAAGATAAGACAGGGAAAGGGAAAAAGCACTGTGAAAGATTGATAGCTTTGGTCTACATTTTCAATTATAAATTAGAATGCAAGCTCCTCTGGGATACAAGGGCTCTATTTGTAATTAAGAAACAAATGCTGCATAATAGAGTGACGGCAAAAAAGTTTGCTCTTTGTAACCTTCGGCCAATTAGTTTGATAAAATAGCTGTTTAGAATTTTTTTGCCCTGGAAATGTAGACTGATACAATAAAGTGTCCAATTGTTTGTAATTATTTTCCACTTGAGCAGTAGAGGAAGTCTATGCCATGTATGGAGGATGTTGTCTTACTTAAATTGATAACTGTGTACTGTTATAACTCCTCATTCCCATCCCCATCTCAAATGCAGACAATGCAAATTAAACATAATACAAGTGACAAAATCAGCACTCTTCCATGATAAAAGTGTACATATGCCATGGTTATCTTTTAATATCGAATACATATACTGTATATATCCATGGCAGAAACCAGTGGGACCCATGTACACCCATCTACTGTCTGAAGAAATCTACTAGACAGTAGAGGTCTTTGTGGAAGAATTGGGGACAAAAAGCCATAGCTCCCACATGCAAACAAGGCTAAGCAACTCAAGTGTGCACAAAAACATTGGAACTGTGGTGCAGAAAAATGGCAGCACAGCAATTGCTCAAAATATTTCGCCGAAGCAGGAGGCAGAAGGGCTGGAGAGCAGTGCAATGATGAGTGTATGCAGGCAACAGTGAAGCATGGTGAAGGTTCCTTGCAAGTTTGAGGCTGCATTTCTGCAACTGGATTTGGAGATTTTCTGGAGAAACTCTAAGGTCAACTATAAGTGGTAATTATTGGGAAAATTTCGGAACAGCAGCCACAAAATGGAAGACAATGTAAAGTCACAGAGCAGGGTCACCGAGTGCTTAGGTAAAGGGTGCATTGATGTCACCAATGCTTTGCTGATTCTTAACTAATATAAGTGCAAAAAATTGTGCAACAGTCTTCATGGTGTGGGTTTCCATGGCTGGCGGGTGGGATGCAAGCCTCATATCACCAAGTATAATGCCAAGTATCAGATTGAGTCATATAAAGCATGCCACCCCGGGATTCTGGAGCAGTTGAAACTACACCAAGTTATGTATGTAACCCGGTTCCCTGAGAAGGGAACGAGATGCTGCGTCATGACTGACACTATGGGAACGCTTCAGTGACAAAGTTTTGTTTGAAGCTCTGTATGCACACACACCAATTTAAAGGCTCTGATTGGACATGTGATAAAGGGAGTTTGCACCAATAAGTCCAAATAAGGGCATCTATGTCACAGTACTCCAGCTTCTATTTTTCTAAAAGAAGTGCAAGTGGATGCTTGGGGTGTGGCAAGCAATGCAGCATAGCCTTGGACATGCCAGGGGCAAATTCTAAGCAGGTGGGGGTGACTAATAGAGCCTGCAGATCTACCCTTCTAAGGGCTAAGGCTAAGATGGGGGAGGGGAGGCGTGGTCTACAGGATGGCCTCAGCCGCCTGGCACCATGCAGAAAACGAGAGACCAGAGGGTGCCTACCCAAGGATGGCCCAAGAACAAGTTTGTGGTTGGCAGCAATGGCGGCCACGTACACATTTAAAGTAGAGGGGGACAGGCCCTGAAAAAGACGAGAGTGCAAGAACTCCAGCACTGTACCGACCAGGCAGTGAACTGAGTACTGACTGCACTGACCGCACCAGAGGCAAAAAAGCCTCCACTTCAGAGAATACAGCTTTCTAGTGTTTCCATCCAGATTTATGTGCCCTGTGATGGAAATCGCTCTCAGCGAAAGAATCCTGGTCTCTGCCCAGAGCAGAATCTGCTGTGCCAACCTGAACAGAGGGTGACAATGGAAGATGGTCCAGGCTGTTCACTGCGGCGATGTATAAATTCAATGAATGCTGCCAACTGACGCTTCTCTTCTTGGTGTCAGTTGATGACCTTGCTCACTGCATCTCCGAACAGGCCCTGAGGCAAAATTGGGACATCTTGGAGAAAGGACTTATCTCTGGACTTAATCCCTTTTAAGTTAAGCCACAGGTGCCTCTCCATCTGCTTCGTGCCATAGAGCACGAGATCTGTGGCTCAGTGTAGCTCAGAGACTGTCTCAGGGTTAAATCCCTCACCACAGCTCTTTTAGCAGGTCAGCCTGGTAGGCCTGCAAGACTGGCGATGAAGGGGAGCAATAGCTCACAATCACTTCAACCCTCAGCATGGCTGCATACCCATGATTTTCAAGCCTAACAATGGCTGAATAATTAGAGGAGGCCAGGGAAAAAATGTATGCCAAATATGGATTCCCCCAGGACCTCGATACCTCAGCATGGAGGTTGGGGAAAAGCAGCAGCATGCACACCAGTTTAAATTTAATTTAGCATCAGCTCGCATTAAAACATCAAGGAGCTCCTTGAATGCCACTGACTGCAGTGGCAGATCAAGAGAGTGCCCCTCCTCGCCTACCTCGAGCACCTCAGAGCCTGACGCAGACACCAAAATATACTGGAGTAATAAGAAGCTGGAGTAATATGACTTATGCCCTTATGTGGACTTATTGGCACATATTCTCTTCGTCACATGTCCTATCTGAGCCTTTAAATTTGAGTGTGTGCGCACAGAGCTTCCCATAGCATCAGTCATGATGCAGCATTGAGTTCCCTCAAAAGGGAACATGTTCTGTGGAGTGATGAATCAGGCATCTCTGTTTGGCAGTCCAATGGGTGAGACTGGGTTTGGCAGATGCCAGGAGAACTACTTGCCTGACTGCATTGTGCCACCTGCAAAGTTTGGTGAAGGACGCATAATAGTGTATAATAGCTTTTTTAAGGGGTTTGATTAGACTTCCAGTAATGGGAAACTTTCAGGGAAGGCCCTTTCCAATGTGACTGTGGCCAATGCAAAAACAAGGTTCATAAAGACATCATTGGATGGGTTTGGTGTAGAAGAACTTAACTGGCCCACACAGATCCCTGACCCAGCTCAACAACAAATGAACACCCCTGGAATGAACTTAAACGTGACCTTACAAATGCTATACTGGATGAATTGGCAAAAATTCCCACAGAAACACCACATTTTGAGAAAAGCCTGATCAGATGAGTGGAAGTTGTTAAAGCTGCAGCGGTAGCTCAAGTGGTTAAGACTCAGGGTTGTTGATTGGAAGGTTGAACTTCACGCCCCAGCACCACCAAGCTGCCTCTGCTGGGCCCCTTAGCAAGTCCTTTAACCCGCTCTGCTCCAGGGGTGCCCCATCATGGCTGACCCTATGCTCTGACCCCAACCTCCAAAGCTGGGATATGCAAAGAAATAATTTTACTGTGCTGTGTTGCATTTAAGTTCATGTCACAGTCACTGCTGGTGGCATATTATGGATATGTCAGCAAAACAGGATTAAATACAAGATTAGCCCCAACGCACATTAATGTGTAATAACCTGACATGTCTGCATGAATCTATAGTTTGTGCTAGAAGAAAGCAGCCCCAGCCTCAACTACATGGAGTGTTGGTGGTGCTGTTGTTCTTGGTTCCACAAAGGTAAAAAGAAATCTGCTTTTATCCATTTGTTACAGCAAATAAGAATTTTTTTTTTTCAAGAGAAAGGGAAGTCTTTTATTTATTTAGCAGATGCTTTTATTCAAAGTGCTCAGTGTATTGGATTAAGAGCGTTGTTTAAGTGCTTTTTTAGTGGGGACAAGTCAGGGGTTAATGGGTCTTTAACAGCTTTATACCAGCCAGTCCTGCCACTGTTTGTTGAATGTATGTCTGAATGTAGCATACCTAATTATTATTTAGTTAATTCATAGCACTAAATAACATGAATTACTTTGATAAATTAGAAATTCATTAGTTAATTTTTGGTAAATATAATTGCCTTTTTTTCATTGTCATTGTAGGTACACATATTCATTATAGAGTTCTGTAATTGTTAGGTAACATCATATTCCTAAGTGTATTCCTGTGCATCTGGGTTTTCTGACTGTTTTTGTATTGTTTTAATGGGGTACAACTTTTGTTTATGAATGGGCACCCAATGTTAATGTGTTACAGTATATTACTGCACTATGTTTGTTGTTATTTTTTATTAGGGGTCTGAGCACTGTACAAGATTCTAAGGTCATTTGTAAAATGTCATGCATAAGGTGCAGAGTTAAGGTCACATAACTGTTTTTTAGAAACCATATGTCCAATTGAGCTGAAAGTTGGTATAATGCCTAAGTGAATCTTTGAGGATGAACTGAATACTTAAACAAACAAAGCCATTGGCTTTTTTTCTGAAGCCATTTGACAGGGTAAACACTGAACTACTGTTAAGAAACTTGAAAGAATGGTCCCCTCTAAGAACCCCCTAATTACTGATTCAGTCAGCCAACTTAAGGAGCACATTTAAAATGCTTTTAAAAAAGACTGTAATATATATATACAGCTCTGGAAAAAATGAGACCACTGCCCAATCTCCAAATTTGAACCCTATTTAAAACCTCTGGAATGTCATCAAGAGGAAGATGGATGGTCACAAACCATCAAGCAAAGCTGAGCTGTTTTTTTTTTTTGCAAAAAGAGTAGTATAAAGTTACCCAACAGCAATGTGAAAAACTGGTGGAGAGCATGCCAAAATGCATGCAAATCGGGGTTTTTCCACCAAATACTGATTTGTTAATGTTATTTAGCAAAAGCATTAACACAATTTGTTTACAAACTATTTGCATATTGTTTTATTTGAGTTATTAAAGCTCTGCAAATACTGCATGATCTTGGGTTATTTTGATGTGTTGTCATTTCCTTTAAATATACACTCTAAATAACAATAGTTATATTTTGAATTTAGAAATATTGTCAGTAGTTAACAAAAAATTAAACAAAACTGTTCATTTCAATAATACATGCACCTGTACATATATAGTATATCCATCTAAAATGTGCTTTTGGGACCATTTAGTTTCATCCACTCAAATTTTTTCTTAATATGTAATACACGCTTTTGAGAACTTTTTCGATTTTCACAATTTTGTTGTCAAACTACAGAGTGTGAACCTCAGAAATGTTCAAATACATGTTGACATTTATAAACATACCACATGCCACATCAGTCAAAAAATTGAATGGCCAAATATATGGCCTCTTCCAGCCTAATAATTTTAGCCAATTGCATGTAAGTACTGAAAGAGTCACGTCTTCTGAATGTAACGGCAAATTTCTATAAACTTTACAATACATATTTAGTTTAGGACACTCTTTGGGCACCCATCACATTTCATTCAAATGAAAATTTAAAACTTTTTTGTTTGTTTTTTGAAAGTTATCTTTCTAATTATTATTATTGAATAGATTATTGAATTATCAATTCAATTATTATTATTGAATGTTAAGCTATTTAAATTATGTTTATGCATAGTGCAAGTTAAAGGACATTTTTATGTGAATTGATTAACACCAGTAACACACATTTGATCTGCTAATCAGGTTTTAGCAGGCATTTTATCATCAGGTTATCATCATGAAACACAGGGATGTACTTTCTAGTAGTTGCAGTCTTACTCACATTGGCCAGTGGGAACATCCTCACAAAACTTGGTACGCATATGCATGGATTGCCTTTTTGGTTTTGTGTATCTTGGCAAGAACTTACCACCAGGGGTAATGTGTGGACCCCACATATCACCACTTGATGATGATGATGATGATGATGATGATTATTATTATTATTATTATTATTATTATTATTATGATTATTGTTGTTGTTGTTGTTGTTGTAATTATTATTATACTACCCCTATTATTATGACAGTCCTTTGAATGCTGTGTATGCTTTTTATATGTTCTGGCACAGCGATAGAGGACACTCCCAGCTACCTTCTAAACAGATTTTCTGTATGCCACTCAAGCCCTTTAGCACCATCAATAGGGCAAATATGGACATATTTTTGAACAATAACTCAGACAGGCAATCTCATAGAAACTGTTCCATCTGATTCCATTGAAGGAGCAAATGTTGGATCCAATTAGTTTGTGTTTTCTCAAACAAGAAATTTAGCAATTTGAATTTTAACAAGCTAGTTCACATATTCTACCTCAATTGTTGTTCAGAGATCCCTTGTCCTTTATTATGTATGGTTTTCGTTAGTTTCTGTTGAGCTTTTGTGATTTCTCTTGATGTTTTCTTGATATTGTTCTGGATTAAACCCTTATTTTGAAACAGCAGTGTACAACAGAGTGTACATGGTACAATGCTTCCCATAGTGCATCCTGGTGCCATGTGTTCCCCAGGTAAGCAACGCACACGTGCTCGGTCATCCGCGTGATTTAAAAGAAAACGTGATTCATCAGACCAGGCCACATTCTTCCATTGCTCTGTGGTCCAATTCTAATGCTCACATGCCCAATGTTGCCGCTTTTGGTGGTGCACAGGGGTCAGCATGGACACCCTGACTGGTCTGCAGCTATGCAGCCCCATACTCAACAGATTGCAATGCACTGTGTATTCATCTGTTGGCTTGGACCACATGGGCCAGCATTCACTCCCCACACGCAGCAATGAGCCTTGGCCACCATCGACCCTGTTGCTGTGTCACCACTGTTCCTTCCTTGGACCACTCCTTATGTTTCCCATTTTTCCTACTTCTAACAAATCAACATGTGCCATGATGAGGATATAATCAGTGTTACTCACTTCACCTGTCAAGGGTCATAATGTTATGCCTGATTAGTGTATATAATAATAGTGATCTCTAATAATGACGCAAACAAATGCAAATGCTTAGCAGGAATAATAATAATAAAAAATAAATAAATAAATAAAAAACAATGCTTAAAATTTAGAGTTGATTGAGAGACATAAATGCAGGAAAATGTAAAAATCAATATATCAATTTGAAAATCAAGGTGAATCAAGGTGAGGCTAACAAACAATCAAAACATAAGTCCTTTATTTAGTCTGTTATTAACAACTTAATGGGGGGGGTAGAATTACAGTTTTCTTTTTTCATGTGCACCTCTGTAGCTCCAAAGTGATGCATAAGCACAGGTGGTAATTCACCACCAAATGGCTTGCCATATTTATTAATATTATCATCTCCTTCACTTCTAAGCATACCAAGATTTGTTCAAAACAGATTTCATTCCCATTCAGGATGAGCAAATACTACTTTCACACACATTGACATGGTGGTTCAATTATTAGCAATTTACTCTCAGTCATAAACAACACTCTCACTATGCAAAACACTCTTCTGCATCAGTGCAGGCATGTTAAATGTCATACACATAACAACCTGTAGTAAAGTCCTTATATATGTATATAATTAGATTTTAATTTAAATGATTACTTATGCTGATCAAGTGAACAAATACAGATCATAGGAAGCTGTGTTTTACATAATGTTTTATTAATTATTTGACAGTAGGTTATGCATATGTGTACAATATATACACTTTGGGTATAGCTGCAACCACCACTAACTGTGAGATAGAATAAAATAGTACTGCATATTATACACAATTACACAGATACAGCAAAAAAACAATTCAGAACGAATTTTTTTCTTATACACTTGACTTTACAAACTGATATATATACATAATATAGTTAAATGACTAAAATATTTTATTGAGTGGTTTTCATCAAATGCCTTTCTTGAATTTGTTTCTCAAGTAGTGGAAAATGACAAATTGCATCTGACTTAATACATTAGCATAATAAGACTGTTGCAAATGTTACATTAAAACTATATAATAATGTAATAATAATAATAATAATAATAATAATAATAATAATAATAATAATAATAACAACAACAACAACCAGAAGATGAAGAAGAATTCATCCTAATGATGCACCCATGCAATGTTACCAAATACCTCAATATGTTCAAAACTGAACTTTTCAAACCCTTATAATGTCCCATGGCTATGAAGACAGCTGGGTGGTGTCTTACAAACTGTAACCATACTAGTACAATGCATGGCTTTAGGTGAGTACAAAACCATAGGCAGTGTTTACCCTGCGAAGCAGCTTTTTAACTGAGAGGATGCATGTAATACATTATATGAAATAAGATTACAGATAATTAGCTTTGTGTAACATATGCAAGAGAGCAATTTAGCAATGGCATTTATGACATGAGAAAGTCGTTTGGATTCTCCAGGCAACTGATTTGTTTAAACCTAAAATGATTATAAACAAATTATGTGATGTGGTAGCTTAATATTTAAGGAGTCTGACTATTGATCGGAAGGTTGTGAGTTTGAACCCTCAATTGCTCAGTTGTATAAAAAATGAGAAAAAATGTAAGTCGCTTTGTATAAGGGTGTCTGCCAAATGTCAGTACTGTAAATATAAATGCTGATAATAATAAAAAAATTTTACATGCACTGGACCATGGTTCTCTACATAACAAACCATAATAATCCTATTTAATTTATGTTGAATCAGAGATTTTTAAATAATTACACAGAAGGGAAGCTGTGAAGAAATGTATGTTTTAGTATTCCATAATTCCACATTTTATTCCACATTAAAAAATTTTACTGTTACAATGTTACAGATGCATCTCATAGGGCTGAGACTAAGATTCTATATTTTTAACAGATAGTGTTAAAATAGGCAGTACATTTACAAGTATGTTAGACAGAATTATTTAAAATGCAATGCTGTTTCCTATGTAAATATACGACATATTATCATAATCGTTCTTCACTATTACAGAAACTATACATTAGTATTTAATGAGATACTATGTGATATTTATGACTATATTTTGCACATAATACGAACCTCATCACAATCATCAATATTGTTTTATGTGGAATATTAGCTAATTGTTTTAATTTACTCTTTGCATCAAATTTGAAATGTAACAGCTTCTTGATTAGCAAGATTGTAACAGACTAGAACTCGACAATTTTGAAAGGAAGTGCTTTGATTAAAGCCTGCTACCCATTAATCGTCAGATATAATGATGCTGGTACGTGGCTAGGGACACGGATCACGGAGTGCGGATATTACATCGGCTAGATTGTAATTCTTCTTTTTTTTGTGACCACGTCATCTAACTTAATCAGCCTCTTCATGTAGATTAGCCTGGTTAACCTTCGATCCATGCAAAGTTAATTAGGTCGGGCTTTCGATGACCTGCTGGTCAAAACCCCTCTATCTACCGTTCGAAGGAACTCAGCGGCGCAAAAAAGATAAGATGAAGGTAAAGTTTATGTTGCCTTAGTGTGAGAGTGCATGATGGTATAAATAAAGTCTTATACTCTCGCGCAATTTCAGGAAAGCGTATATAATAGGCTGAAGAACACATGCATAGCTGCAATAAACACGGCGCTGTTAGCAATTATTAAATCATTTCTTAAGAACAGGAAATGTCATACGATTTTTCTGTTTGAAGTCAAATTGGGAGCTTGATTGTAAACGTGTTTTTACTGCTCATTTTCCTCAAGAGAGCGTTTAAAGGTCTATTTCAATACCTATTGATCACTTTTGGGGGGGGGGCTCAAGTGGTTAAGTCTCTGGTTCGCTGACCGGAAGATCGGGGGGAACATCACCAAGTTGCCACTGTTGGGCCCTTAACCCTCTCTGCTCCAGGGGCGCTTTATCATGGCTGACCCTGCGCTCTGACCTTAACCTTCAAGGATGAAATATGTGAAGAAAGAATTTCACTGTGCTGTAATGTATATGTTATAAATAAAGGCTATTTCTAATTTTAATTTAACTTTTACTCTCTAAGACCAGGGCGAGTTTGCTATGCCCGTCTCTCTCTCTCTCTCTCTCTCTCTCTCACACACACACACACACATTCACACACACTCTCTCTCACACACACACACACACACTAAGCTCATACGTTCCACTCACAAAGGAATTCACAAACTTCCTGGTGCTCTGGGACAGATCGTTACAGACCCCCACTATTTGTGTCTGATTACTAAATATTTAGTCACACCGTCTTTGGGTCCCGTCAAAATCGATACCGTTTTACAGGAGTGCTCCCTATGGGTGAAGATCACTGCTTAGAAGTGAGTTTTACACGGTTAAGTGTACTCGCAAGATTTGGCATGCGACTTCTTTATCAGTGTTCACTATAAATAACATCTGAAACGCCGTCACAAAAACTGTACATTGGTAAAATATTTTACCTTTTTGGGATGAACACTTTTGTTTGCCGATTCTCACCCTTGCATCCCGCTGGAGCCTTTTTAATTGGTGTGTTGAAGTTTAGTCTGGTTTCGGTGGACTTGGCCATGGGTAGAATTATAATGTCCCCATAAACAGACAGGTTTCTCCTCTGCCTGCGTCTCCCCCTCCCTCTCAGAGACCCTCAGCCTACACAAAGCAAGTGGCGTTCTACCTTCTGTAGAACAGAAAAAAACACAGAGGACCATCTTATCACTTTTTACAAAACTCTTTTGACATCTCTGCCTCTAGAGACAACCCCATTATTAGCTGTGTACTAAATAACAGGCTTAAAAAGTTAAAGTGCAAAAGAAATGTGTGACGCTCTGGCATAATTTTTCTTATTTATTTACTCCCTATAGCATTTTAATCATTTTAATAAAGAGAGGAACGTGTTTTCTCGTCCATTTCCCCGTCTTTTGGAAAGGGAGCACTGCTCCACCAAATACATCATTAAAGCACAAAGAAAGAAAGAAGTTCAATTTTTCTTGGAGAGGATGCACTACGGAGAGGACGAATCAACATCATATGCTTTTGGTATGTTTCAGAGGCTATGCATGTATATATAACGCTCTCTGGGTCTACATCATATAAAGGAACCGGTCTGGCATCGGATCCTGAATAATCAAATAGTTATTAGTAACTCACAGGGAAATGTAAAGCGATAGCCTACATTCAGTGTCAACATTACATTGCATATTATGTCGCGAAATTTTAAATGAGCAGTGCAGTAAGTAAAACATTGTTATAAATTATTATTATTATTATGTCAATTCTCCATTACGTTTATATTTCATTAAATTATTGTGAGATGCCCCTGGAGCAGAAGGTAGTGTTATTTTTGCATTTTCCTAGGTAAGAAAAGATACGATAAGAAATGAAATAAACGAGATCATGTATTCGCTGTTCATGTACTTAATAACCACACTCACCAAATATGGATTTCAGTACATTCCAAAACGTATCGGTGTTTTTCCTGCGTTTTTCCTTCGTGTCCGCTTTGCGTAAGGACTTTTGGCTCTCAGCGTGCAAAGCTAAAAAAAAAACACATCTGACTGCAAAACAAGCAAAATACATTCCGTCTTTTCTTCAATATGCACGAATAAAAATGGTGTATGCACACCCATAGCTTTGCCTCGTCCGTTTAAATTAGAAACGAGTCTCAAAGGCATTAATCAGATTAAAACGAGCACACGTCGCATTTGGCGTTAGTGAGAGACGAACAGCCGAGACGCGGTTTTCTATTTAAGATGGCTCTTACACGTTAAAGAGAGCATTTTGAGGCAGAAATTATCCATACGCTAGGGGGCACCCAGATACTGTCATACACCAGGTTTTCAGCGTTTCTTCCTCATTGGCGGCATATGCTCTGAATTCAGAACTGTGAATTTTGCAGCTCTAAATTTTGGATCCATGGCTGACAGCCCCTTGAGATGCACAAGTAACCTTCAAACTCGAGGGGCTTTGTAGAAGTTGATATGACACACACAACCTGAGTAGCCAAATGGGAGACACTGATCTTCAGCTTTCACACAACGACATGATTCTCATTCAACCTCCCCATGTTTAATCAGCAGTTGAGGTATCACGATTTTTCTTAATGTAGACAAACCATTCCCTAGACAGTGTAGTAATTCCTTTGAAAGTGTTGTTTTTATCATTAAATTTATAATGTGGGGTAAATTAGAGTAACAATTAAGATATTGATGTGATTCCCAGGCCCGAAGCGAGCAGTACTTTCTTACGTCTTTCAAGGCCTATACAATTTATGTTGATGGTGAACGCGGGCTCCGGGGGTGGGGGGGGTGGCCGGGGGGTTCATGGGGGGTTTCAAGTGAAACATTTTTTTTACTTAAAATACCCATATAATATTTGATGACATGAAACCGATTGGCACCAAGATTATAATTTAATAACTTCACGCCAGCTATAGATTTTTGTTTGTTTGTTTGTTGCTGCACAGCGTCAGTAATATTAATAATAATAATAATAATAAGAAGAAGAAGAAGAAGAAGAAGAAGAAGTAATAGTAGTAGTAGTAATGGTAGAATCGCTCTTATGAATGCATCATGTTTATGTTTCATACATATACTTTATACATTATAATATATGAGTTGCAAATTAACCCTATGCTTATAACAAAGCGGGCAATCTACACTAAATTAAATTGCTTCTAAAGGCAAGTTATTTGTAAGCCGCGCATGTAGGTGACATGAGCATCATCAAAAAGGAGTATTAGATATTTTAAAAAAAGCATATTTGACTGTGCATATGTTATGGAGCAAAAATATTAAACAGTTTGTTGTGGATGAGCAGTTAGTATGGTATAGCGCATGTAAAGTGAATTACATAACGTAGTCTTAGTTTTCAGTTACTGATAACCTTCTTAAGCAATAAACAAACTGCACATGTATTCCAAAAAATATATGTATGAACGTTATAAGTCTCAAATATCTCATGGCTGTATTATTAGTATTATCAAGGCGAGAGAGTAATAATATTGGTTTACTTGATATAGGAGTAAACTAAACTAATAACGGACAATGCCTACTGGAACGATTGTCATTTTTGCACTTTCTGCTGTGATTTAGCAGTCATATGATCCAAATAACTTTTGTTATACAATGTTGTTAATATTTTATTCAACTCCCGATTACCAATATATTATTTTCATGCAGATTTATGTTTAGATAATTAGTCAATTGGCCTAATGTTTCTGCCAATCATTTACATATTAAATTTAAAAAGGGAATATATCAGACCCCCCCCCAACCCCCGAGAGAATAAGTGTGGACCATTATCACTATCGCAATCTTTGGATTGATTTCATATTAATGATAACGAAATGCGTGTTTTATTGTGTTGCATTGGATCGGACTCTCTTTAGGACCGTGTCGTTGCTCGACCTTTTTTTCTTTGCTTTGGCAAAGCACCAAGTAGCACAAGCGCCGACTAGCCAATCGGGTTCAGGGGGGCGGTCCGTGAGCTCTGACCAGTCAAACACAGTCACTTTCCATATATGGCAAACCATCTCCATGGTAACGTGTGCTAAGTTGCAGCAGTCGTGTCAAAGTTCACTATATAGAGAGCTCGGTGAGCTGATCAGAGAGAAAGCATTCTGCCAGCCCAGCGCCTCCAAATCGCAATCACTTCCTAACCTCCCCCTTTTTATCATATTTGATCACTTTGATTCTCCGTTCTCTTCACTTATTATTTCTGCTACACGCAAAGGAAGCTCAGTAGGTTGCGCTCTCTTTTTTGTTTCCTTATCGCTGTCGCTCGCCTGGAGAGTTGACTTCATATTTGACTCGAGCAAGCAGGCTTGGTGTTGCGCGCGGCGGCTAGCGCTACTCCATCTGGAAGAAAAAAAGGAAGAAACGGCGATATTTGTGTCCAGCTGTTGGTTATATTGCAACACTTCAATACTGGAACTTGATGTGTCGCTCGCCAGTTTCTGTAATCTGTACGAGTTATATTTTCCGCGAATCTGAACGTCGCTAAGTTATATTGGCCCCGTCTCTTTAGTAGACTCTTGCTCTTGTTTGGTCGTCGTATATATTTTTTGCAGTTTCTTTTTTTTCTTCTACGGCTTTCCTGAATGGATGACTGCAGGCGCCCCTGGACGTGGCCTCTAAGAGCAGGACTGCGGTTCGGCTCGTCTTCGTGTCAGTTCTAACCACAGCCAAGTCCAAAACGGGCTACAATTCGTCGTCGGCGCGCGAGTTTCAGTGGGATAAAAGCACAGGGTGCATTATTTCTTCACCGATCAACACACCTCTACGTGCTGCTTTGCTTAAGAACCCAGGGCACCACGACACGCCAAAAGCAAAAAAAGAAGAAACAAAACAACAACAATAAAACAAAAACAAACAAACAAAAAAAAAACGGACAACACAAAGTTGCTGACTGATTAGATATGGCAATGGTAGTGTGGAGAGGTTCCCAGGACGATGTGGCCGAGACGCAGGGCGCCCTCTCATCGCAAGCCCAAGGCGGACTAACCCTTGCGACCCCTCAGCCGGGCCAACTGAACCTCACGGCCTCGCAGGTTGCGCCTCCGACCCCTCAAACTCCTGTTCAAGGAGCGCCTAACAGCAACGCTCAGTCTACGCCAACGAACCAGACGTCGCAGAGCCAGTCAGACAAGCAGCAGCAACAACACATCGAGTGCGTGGTATGCGGCGACAAGTCGAGCGGCAAACACTACGGCCAGTTCACATGCGAGGGCTGCAAAAGCTTCTTCAAGCGCAGCGTGCGGCGCAACCTCACATACACGTGTCGCGCCAACCGGAATTGTCCTATCGACCAGCACCACCGTAATCAGTGTCAGTACTGCCGCCTCAAAAAATGCCTCAAAGTTGGCATGAGACGGGAAGGTATTAAGATTTTCTTTCTCGATTCTCTCGTTGTTTCTTGTGTGTTTTGTGGGCCAGTGCATACTTCCAACTTCCACAGGCAACTCGACCAGCGCATGCTAAGGAACCGCCTTCGTTAATGCTCCACTGAGTTGATAATACTCAAATATTTCACGCGTCAATTGCTATAGAGCACGCAATCCATCTTGTGGTTTCTCGTTTGTTTAGGAATAAAACAATGGCATGCATCTGGATTGAATCCTCAGCAGTATATACTGAACGTTTTGAAAATCCGATAGACAGCATTACACACACACACGCACGCGCGCGCACACACACACACACACACTGTAGTCTACGGTGTCAAGATCGACCGCAACCCGCCTACACCAGGCAGAAAATAAATTTGAAGTTTGAAGATTGGGTCAAATATGCTCTTCCTTGGTTCGGTGTTCCCCTAGCAGTCCAGTTCACCATTAATTGTTGTTGACTGAACTCAGTCTCACGCTAGCTAAGTAGGTTATGGATTAGCATCCGTGCCTTTCTTTGTTTAATTTTCCCAGGGTCTCGTGACTCAAAATATTAAACAGGGATTCGCTAATAACATCGCAGTATTTCCGATATTTATACGTAAATTGATAAAATATATTCTAAATTATACTGTTGTTTTAATTTCTGGGGACTTTGGGTTTAACTTTGTCACTTATACAGGGGTTATACTATCTGTTTAATATGCAGCAACGCAATTATGTTTTAAAATGTGAATTGTGTTATTGTGAAATGCCGTTATTGTTACGCAAATACGAGCAAATTTCATGCTCGCATAACTTTCAGGAATTTGGACGTTTTGAGCTGTTTAATTGCACGCACATCCAAACGACAGGGACAGAAACGCGAGGTCATATCATGTCAGGCACTGATGTTTAGAATTTCAAACATCAATATCTGTAGTTTCTCTTTTTGCAGCGGTCCAGAGGGGCAGGATGCCACCCACGCAGCCGCACCACGGCCAGTTCGCCTTGACAAACGGGGACCCGCTGCACTGCCATTCCTACCTTTCGGGATATATCTCTCTGCTGCTGCGAGCAGAGCCCTACCCCACGTCGCGCTATGGCAGTCAGTGTATGCAGCCCAACAACATCATGGGCATCGAGAACATTTGCGAACTGGCGGCCCGCATGCTGTTCAGTGCTGTGGAATGGGCCAGGAATATTCCCTTCTTCCCCGACCTTCAGATCACAGACCAGGTGGCTCTGCTCAGGCTCACCTGGAGCGAGTTGTTCGTCCTAAACGCAGCACAGTGCTCCATGCCACTGCATGTAGCCCCTCTGCTAGCCGCCGCAGGCCTCCACGCCTCCCCCATGTCCGCGGACAGAGTGGTCGCCTTTATGGACCACATTAGGATCTTCCAGGAGCAAGTTGAAAAGCTTAAAGCGTTACATGTCGACTCGGCCGAATACAGCTGCTTAAAAGCCATCGTGTTATTCACCACTGGTAAGTTCCAAGTTTAACAAAATAAAAATATTCAGTTGGCCTAACCCTAGATATCATCATCATCATAATCATCATCATCTTCATCATCATCAACAACAAAAATAATAATAAAAGTAATAATAATAATAATGATGACGATGATGATGATGATGATGATGATGATGATAGTAATAATTTGCAATAACTTACAATTAATCTATAGCTTTGTTAATTTGTGGATATAATTAACAAGGTGGAAAATTAATGTTGGCCTAAGGTAGTTAAAGTTTTAATTATTTATTTAAACAATTTAGGTGTTTGTGGATTTCATAAAACAGCCAAAAAAAAGACAATTTGAACAGGAGTCTTACTATCTGATAAGAAAATAGCATTATAATTATGTTTACACGCTGTAAGTTAGGCCTTGGTCTACGAAGTGTACATTGGCTGTTACAGTTGTGCGTTCACTTACTGTGAATCACTAACAGCACGTGATTTCTGAGATACTTGCGATCAAAACTGCATTTAAAATACAGTATTTAAAATACTGCCCTTAGATGCGTCAAAAAGTGAGAACATGCCCTAATGTTGTGGCAAACATCTTTTGAATATTTACTATTTACGTGATTCAGTTATTTAGATTGACATCTATTAATGATGTCACGCTTGGTGGGGGAGGGAAGATGAGCAGCATGTTAGGATGAGGAAGAAAGGCTTAATGCTACATTTACACACATTTAATCACAATTGTTTTTGTGTGAGCCTGTTCGCTCGAATCGGGATATTGCTCCAGGTTGTTGAAAATGCACGTGGCTAGATTAGATAATTTGAGCTACGTCGCGTCAGTAGGGAAAAAGACATTTCATTCCATGCCGTAAAAGGGCTCACAAATATTCCCTCTTTTTCTTAAGGGGATCTAGGGATCCGAGACATAATGCTGGACTTGTTCCAGAGTTGGGTCATGACCCTAACTTCCTTTCTTTATTTGTGCATTATAAACGTTACACGAGTGGTTGCATAGTTGTGAAAAACTTAGCAAATATGCCCTTGACTATTTTATGAATAATTATTTGTCAAACAGGCCACTTTACGGCACTAAGTATTTTATTTTGTCGTATATATATATTAAATACAATAAACAATACACTGTGGCTCGGCTACAATTTTGACTTAAGTTACTAGCTTCATTTCACTTTGTTGCCTCACAGTGACTTTAGAAAGCATTGTATGTATAGGTCAGGTCAGCCCCCCATGCAGTGAAAGTAAAATATTAACCTTTGCTTACACCTAGACACCTCGACATATGAACATTTGCTTACGTATACATCCACTGGAATACCATTTCTGATTGAAGCATTTTGCAGTTTTTTTTCATAAACTTACATTTAAGTCATAGGGGTTTTTTATACCGGCAACCGGTACCGGGTGATTTGTAGTAATCTTTGCTTTCTTGTTCGTTTTCTATTTACTTAATTAAACAGTATATTTTCCATCCGCTAGTGTAATGCATCGCATTTTAATGATGCAAGCCTAATAAGAGTTTCTAAGCGATGTTGCCCGGTAGGCAATATGCTAACCATGAGCGCGAGTCTAAATTTGACAGATGACGTCGTTTGATAGCCTGAACGTGCGTGTATGTTTATGACTCTCCCCTGCAGTGATACCCTTTATGCACGCGCAAGGTATCAAAGCAATATCAAAGCTGAATGATGATGACGATGGCATACTGACAATATGGACAGACATTTTAGTACAATAAAACAGAAAGATGATTGATGCCCATGCGATGGAGCCGGCGTAGGCTGCAGTTCATATAATGCCAGTTTCGTTGTATTATTTATTTATTTATTTATTTATTTATTTATTTATTTATTTTACTTGTAGATGCTTGCGGTCTATCAGACGTGGCCCACATCGAAAGCTTGCAGGAGAAGTCGCAATGTGCACTGGAGGAGTACGTGCGGAGCCAGTACCCTAACCAGCCTACGCGATTTGGGAAGTTATTACTACGCCTGCCTTCTCTACGCACAGTGTCCTCTTCGGTCATAGAGCAATTGTTTTTCGTCCGATTGGTAGGTAAAACCCCAATTGAAACCCTCATCCGGGATATGTTGCTGTCAGGGAGCAGTTTTAACTGGCCGTATATGTCCATTCAGTAAGCAAAAGGAAGGATCGGAAATGGGGGTCCTCTAGTTAGCGCTTCTTTTGTAGAAGAAACCGGCTGTTACACGATTTACTTTCACGGAAAAGAGACGTTTTTCATAAGTGACTGTGAATTCTCAAACCTGAGACATTTAATGAAAACTACCTGGGGCAGCGCGGTGTGTGAGTGGGGGGGGGGTGCATTTTTACTTTTTTCTTTTTTAAAACAAAAGAAAGCAAAAAGCACGGGGCAAAACACAGAAATGGAGAAAACTCAAACTCAAAGTGCATTTAAATTGGAAAAAAATTAGAAGAAATCCGTCCATTTTCTTTTTACCAAATGGCTCTTATGTCCTGTGTCCATGTATCTATTGCTATTTTGTATATTTTAAACCTCTTTTCTGGTTCCAAACCAGCCTATGTGATTCTATAGTATGAAACTGTTTTTTGTTGTTTTTTTGTTTGTTTTGTTTTTAATAATTTTCTGATAATCACTACTTAAAGCTGTAAAGAGGTTCTTTAAGAATTGAAAGTAAATCAGCAATATAGGACTACTTTACGCTAAACGCTAAAACGCACTTAATTTTTGCTGTCCCTGTTATGAACTTCACTCCCCCCCACACACACACCACCACCAAAAAAAAAAAAAAAAAGAACAGTTCTTTAATGCCCATTTTAGACTTAATGCACCAGGGTGCCACTATTCTCAGACACCCGAAAACTATTAAACTGTTAGCAAATTACACTACTAGAGCTGCGGACGCTGTGTGTATGTGTATGTGCGTGCGTGTGTGGTTGGGAGAAAGAGTGAGTGAGTGTGTGTGTTTTAGTGAGAAAGAATGTTCCTTGCGATTGTTAAGATGCTGCGATCTGCTCAGTTGGTCTTACTTTCAATTCAGTGTAATATTTGTTTTGAACTGTAATGCGTAGAATAAATTTCTTGGCTTGACTATTGACGTTCATCTGTTATCAAAGATTTCTAGTGAATTTTCCGAAGTCCGTACACTTTGCGATATTGTCAAAATGCTAAACTATTGTTAAATTCCATTGAACTGTATTTTAAAAGAAGCTAATCAGTATTATAAAGCCTCCTCAACACACTTAAAGCATTAAAAGTGCCTGTAAAGAGCGAAGTCACTGACTTGTTATTTAAACGTTATTGTATGTCTAGGCTAGCGAACGTACGTGGGGATCATTTTTTTTTACAATTCAGTCTTATGATTGAGTATTTCACTTACTTGAAAAAGAGGGAGAGGCGACAATTAGAGGCAGTATTCTTGTAAATATATAGGTCAATTCATGGACTTTTTCTTATAAAAAATATATGTGATTAAGAATAAAAACTGTGGTTGCCATTTTTTGTTAAAACAAATGTCTTCAAAAATGAGTGGCAGAGTTAGCTAGTAGCACTGATTTTTTTTGTATTGTACATACATATTAAGACAAATGTTTTTTGTTTGTTTGTTTTTTTGTTTTTGTTTTTTTGTTTTTTTTTGTTTGTTTTTTTTCATGTATTTAGACTGTGAATGCATGGCCACAGGTCGCTAACCTATTTTACCTTTGATATATATAAATGTAAATGTTTTTGACTGTATAGATATAATCTGTGCATTCAGTACACTAGCCCTTGTATTGAAGAAGAAAAAAATAAACAAAACGTTCAATAATAGGATTAAACTTAACAGGGTGAGCTGGTTTGGAAAGGGGTGGCTATTTTGACTTCAGTGTTCCTGCTCCTTTTCGGTCTGTAACAGATGCCTTGTATGTGTGTGTATAAGTGTGAAAGCTTGCAATTTTGTCCTTGTCTTGAGGCATTTCTTCAACACACAAGACACCATGTTGTGGTTGGATAAAAGGGATCATATTGTGTAGTTGACTGAACAGTTATCCTGGGCTGTTCCCATGTCACATATGGACCAGAGAATGCTACATGATTGTAATTATGAACAGTTTAAACTGACCCACCTTTTATATAAATATATAAGAATATATTACTGCAGGGTATTGATAACGAATAGATACTTTTTTATTATTATTATTATTATTATTATTATTATTATTATTATTATTATTATTAATTGCAAGTGATATACGTGAGTGTGTGTGGAAGTTTATAGTTGCAAAATCTTGTTTGTTTGTGTTAGCTTATTGTAAACAAGCATTCTGCTGTAAATTTGTTCTTGGTATTAAATTATAATTTATGAATTTGAAATCAAAAATCTTGCCATGTTTTGTCTTTTCTGGTCTGCTGGTAAATCAGTGACTTTTTACAAAAATGTGTTACATTACTTATGTGTTCTCCAGTGTGTGCTGTGTGGTAAAGGAAAAGAGAAATGCTAGTCTTGAAATATAAAAAAAATGCTGGAACCAAAACGATAAAAATGACATTAAAACTAGCAATAAGAATAACAGAAAATAGTGTGGAATGCAAGTCCTTGTATTTGTTGATTTATTTGTGTTTTGAGCACATCTCCTAGTGATAACTTAAAATTATTTACGGTAAACCGGTGCTGCTCCCCGTCTGTTTACTTATTGTTTTTTTTCTGAGAGATATAGTTATCTACATTGAATACGGGTGTGTAGGCTACATGTCAAATACTGCCATCGTCTGTTTTGTGTGAGAAATAGCAAAACGGGTCGCACCTTTCCCGGTCAGTTCCGCCAATCTGTCTCCAAATATGAGTTTACATAGTTTGCTTCTCTATAGGCTAAAACAAGGCCAAAACGTAATAATCCATCCCTTAAAGCTCGCTAGAACTTTGCCTCCTGTTAGTTCAGTCAGTGAGTCATTTTGCGGATTTTCAGCTTAATGGTTCCCAAAACCTAGTCAGTATTAATTAACGAACGTTGCTTTATTCATTTATTTATTTATTTTTAAATTTTATGTTTATTTTATTCTCAGATTTCAGTTTTCTTGGTCGTGATGTTTTGCAAATATCGGCCCATTAATTATAACAACAACAACAATAACAACAACAACAACAACAATAATGATGATGATAATAATAATAATAATAATAATAATAATAACATACGATAATAACAGTAATAAAATACTGTGTTTCAGTATTAAAATGTGCTGTCTAGTCGTCGACAGTTGTCTTGTATACTGTGTTGTTCTCGAAAAGTGTAATACTATAAAAGCAATTAACAGTATAACTGTAATTATCCAACAACGTTTATTACTACAACAAATCTACTCAGGTTTGTACTCGGAGTGTGATTGAAAGCTGCATTTGAATCGGAACCGATTGATGTCTGTTGGTTATCGTTTTGGAGACGCTGTTTAGCATCACTGACTGATCAAGATCGGAAATGCATCCAGACTGCATTTATTTTACAATATATTAGACCATAGTAATAAGATGGATTTTTAGAACTTGACATTTACTTTTAGCTTTTAATGGCTCTTATTTCACTTATTTCACGTGGTTGTCTTTTTAACTGACCCTTCATTTCCGTTAAAACTACCTAGAGACCCGTCTCGAGCTTTAATTCTGTGGAAAATAAATATTGTCTTTATTTTTTTTATTTATTTAATTAATTTAATTAATTTATTTTTTTGTTATTTTACTTTTGTACTTTCTTGGGCCTTTGAGTTAAAGTTAGCAGTGACTTAGATCATGGCGTGCGGCTTGATTTTAGTTGACAGACCGTGTGCTGGGACTGAACTCTATAATTTGCACCCCTGTACGTTTATTAGCAGTGGACACCGAACTAATGAGGTCCTCCGTATAGTGTCACTTTTATTTATTTCCTCCTGGAGGACGAATGGCACTTTAAATTGTGTAAATTGTATTCGGTTGAGTCTGTCCCCCAAAGAAAACATTTTAGAAATTTGGTAAATATACATATTCTTGCTTAAGAAATGCCACCACAAATGATTCTGTCAGTAATAACTAACAACCTTCGTTTTTAAAAAGAAGG